>NC_140591.1:318921893-319532206 GCF_964204655.1 Triturus cristatus
GACACTGCGTTTTATGTTTTCCAAAAGTCTGGTGCTATGTTTTCACCCCTATCCCAGATGCTTGGTGATAGCACTCTTTATACATATACTTGTCACTATACCTTGCATTGAATGTTTAAAGCCGGAGGTATTGGCAATTCACCTACTATCAATACTGACCCACTAGAAACTGGTGGCTGATGTATTAAGGGTGTTTACCCATTCTCTGTGGGTAAATGTGATGACACATATTAGGAAAGATTTTTATGAAACCAGTCATTTTACCTATCAGTGAAAAAATTAAACGCAGCCAAAATATCAAATATGATTTTGATGTTTCCTGATTCTCTACAGTTAATAAAATAATTAAACGAGACCTAAAACATGCTTCTAAACCCTGCATCTTTAGACTAAAGACCACAAAACAGAAAAAAGCAAAAGGCACAAGAAACAATATTTTAGTGGCATCCCTAAACAACAAAACTCAAGCAGAATAATGTTAGGCCAGTCTTTCTTACTGCTAGCTTGTATAACAAAGTGTTCTGCTCGATTTTCCCGGCCTTCTTGTGTTAACAAGTGATTGAATGTGACTTCAGTCTCTTACCATTCAAGCCTAAGGGTTAGAGTAGTGAATGGAGCCTATTTACTAGGCACTTCGACATGATTCTGTGCTCTTCCCCATAGATCAGGGCTTGCACACATAGCCTAGGGGATAGATTTGTTAGTATTAGGGATAACCTGTCCTGTAGTGAGGGTATTTCATGGAGCTGTGCTAAATTCAGGCCTGGTAGGCCTCAAACGGGAGAGACTCCATCTTTCTTTCTGCTCCGGCAGCTTGGGATTCTTCTAGGTCAAAAGTAATGTTTTAGTTATGAGGTGTTATTCGCTTGGAGAGAACCGGTTCAGGCCGGCCCTTATCGAAGGATTGTATTTTTCTTCATGCCGAAGACACTACATCAGGCCGGCCGGCTGGGAACGTGTCCTTGGTACGGGGAGGTACAAGAATTTGGTGGGCGGCAGGTTACGGGCCGGAATTTTCCATGAGGAAATGCACCTCTATATTAGTGAAAGTCTGAGGCAGTTACATGTTGAGTCCGTAGGCGGCATCTAGCCGTTAGCAGTAAAGCTACTACTTATTCCAGGGAAGACAGACGCCATCTTGAAGGCGGAGAAGAACTGAGAGACAGATGCTTTCCTAACAGAATAATCAGAGAAGAGAGAGTAGCCGATAAGGAAGAGGTCCCAGTGACTCGGAGAAGGGTGATTCCAGGCGAGCCGAGGCACAGACGAGAAGGGAGCCTAGATGACCACTGAGTGCAGGCTACATACTACTAAGGTGATGTCGACCCTTTCTTATTAGAGTGTACAACTTAATCTTTCACTTTTCTTTGCAGGTTATGTGTTATATCGTAATGTTATGTGATTGTATATGCAATGAGTAATAAAGTATCCAGTTTGTAGTGAACCAACATGTGCTGTGTGTTCTTGTATAAGAGGGTAGCCTATTCTTCTAGTCAGCTGCGGCTACATGAACAGATGTTAACCCTGATCAGGTAAGTGGTAACTGAATAAGGGAAAGAGGAGCCCCTCAAATCTGAGAACAGGCTATGCCCGAACTGGCAATCCTTGTGTGAGCTGATGAATAGTGAGACTGATTCCCTTTTTGTATGTTATGGTGATCATAGGATGAACTGTCGTATGAGACTGCCGTCTAGGTAGAGAGGTCTGGATTCGTAGGGGATCGCGAGGCTGCCAATTGTGCTGAGACTGCCGTCTGGGTAGAGAGGTCTGGGTTCGTATGGGACCGCGAGGCCGCCACTTGTGATACTGTCGTATGGGCAGAGAGGTCTGGGTTCGTATGGGACCGCGAGGCCGCCACTTGTGATACTGTCGTATGGGCAGAGAGGTCTGGATTCGTAGGGGATCGCGAGGCCGCCGATTGTGCTGATACTGTCGTATGGGCAGAGAGGTCTGGGTTCGTATGGGACCGCGAGGCCGCCATTTGTGATACTGTCGTATGGGCAGAGAGGTCTGGGTTCGTATGGGACCGCGAGGCCGCCACTTGTGATACTGTCGTATGGGCAGAGAGGTCTGGATTCGTAGGGGATCGCGAGGCCGCCGATTGTGCTGATACTGTCGTATGGGCAGAGAGGTCTGGGTTCGTATGGGACCGCGAGGCCGCCACTTGTGATACTGTCGTATGGGCAGAGAGGTCTGGATTCGTAGGGGATCGCGAGGCCGCCGATTGTGCTGATACTGTCGTATGGGCAGAGAGGTCTGGGTTCGTATGGGACCGCGAGGCCGCCACTCGTGATACTGTCGTATGGGCAGAAAGGTCTGGATCCGTATGGGATCGCGAGGCCGCCGATTGTGAGATCTTGGTATGCATAGTAGGAATCCCCTGTCCTTAGGTGATAGATTTATGTGGTTGTAGGATTGTAAATAGGTTCTAGGGAGGGGGTAACGTTCTGGCTGGGTTAGTGAGGCTCTGATGAGTGAGTTCTATCTGATCAGAAAACCCAACCCGCCCGGAGTGTGTGTAGTGTTGCCTACTTCGCAGTCCGTGAAGTAGGCGTAGCAGGCAGGCTACGCACATGCCACGGTGGAGCGGAGTTGCCCGCCACCTGTCTCCCTCCCGCCCTCTTTTAAATGACCTTACAATGTTTAAAAGCATGGTAAATGTACTTAAAATGACTTACCTGAGCTGCGGCGTTCCGGGGCTCCCTCTTCCTGCTTTATAGCAACTTCTTCCTCACAAATGCACGTGCGCGGGCGCCCAGGCATGCGGCATTTCTTGGAGACCAAGTAGGTGACATTACTCTTGTGCTCCACCACCTCAAAGGGTCTGGTCCACTTATCCTGGAGCGCACAAGGCTCTCCTGGGGCCATGACCCACACTTTCTGTCCAGGCTGAAACTCGATCAGAGTGGCATTCTGATCATACCGTTTCATTTCCTCCTGGCTGGCTTCCAGATTTGCCTGAGCAAGTTGTCTGAAGCGCTTAGTCTGGTTTCTGAAGGCCAGCATGTAGTAATATACATCCAGGGGAGGTTTACTGGGAGCTTTATCCCAGCCTTCTTTCACCAGACTTAGAGGTCCTGTTACAGGATGCCCATACAGGAGCTCAAAGGGACTGAACCCTAAGGACTTCTGCGATACCTCTCTGTAAGCAAACAAAACGCATGGCAAAAGGACGTCCCACTTACGCCTCATGGATTCACCAAGATCCATAATCATGCCCTTCAGGGTCCGGTTGCATCTCTCAACCAGCCCATTACCTTGGGGGATGTAAGGAGTGGTGAACTTGTAGTTAACACCACACTCCTGCCACAGGGACTTCATATATTTAGAAATGAAGTTGGTACCATGGTCGGACACTACCTCTCTGGGGAACCCCACACGGGAGAAAATCCCCATCAACGCATGACCCACTACGGGGGCCGTCACAGTCTGGAAAGGGATGGCATCCGCGTACCGGATGGCATGGTCCACCAAGACCAGGATAAACCTGTTGCCCGTGGCTGTCTTGGGATCGAGAGGCCCCACAATATGAATACTCACCCTCTCAAATGGGGTGCTGACCACAGATTAAGGTTTGAGAGGAGCCTTACACTTGTTCCCACTCTTGCAACTTGCCTGATAAGCCTGGCAAGACCTACAATGAGTATCAGAACTCTTACGCATTTTGGGCCAGTAAAAGTGGGTGCCAAGCCTTTCAAAGGTCTTGTCTTGCCCCAAATGTCCTGCCAAAGGCACATCATGAGCCAAACCCAGTAGGAAGGCTCTGAATCGCTGGCGTACCACCAGCACACAGGCTGATCCAGGCTCAGCAACCTTAGGCTTGCTATACAGGAGACCATTCTCCCAGTAAATCCAATGTGATCCAGACTGATCACCTGCTGCCTGGTTTGCAGCTTATTGCTGCAAACGAACAAGAGTAATGCACTTCTGCTGCTCCCGGCAGAATTCCTCCCTGGAGGGGCCTCCTTCCTGCTGCCTATGTGTCAGCTCAGGCAGGTCCCCAGTTCAGCCACTTGTTCCCCTGTATGTTCCATGGCATCCCCCACAAGGGTTGCCTCCTCCTGGACCGTGGGAACTTCGGGGGCCGGTTTCCTACGCCCCCTGCCTCTTCTCTTTCTGGCAGGCACCTGGGCCACTCTTTCACGCTCCAGGTCCTGTTGAATGCCCTTACCGGCTGCCATAGACAGAGTGATCACACACGCCCACTCAAGCAGACCCAACATCTCTAAATGAGACCTCCGCTCCACCTTCACCCAAGGGGAGCTCTCCAAATCATTGCCTAGCAGGCAGTCAACAGGCATGGTTGGCCTCACAGCTACTTTCAAGGTACCTGAGACCCCCCTCACTCAAAGGGAACCTGTGTCACTTTGCAGAGGCACTCTGAATTGTCAGCGGCAACTACTGGGTAGAATGTATTGGGGACCACCTGCTCTTCAGACACCAGCCGACAACTGACAGCTGTCACACTGGCTCCATTGTCTCTCAGAGCCTCCACACTATGGCCATTGATGGTCACCCACTGCCTGTACTGCCTAGTGTTATTATCAGGCAGATGAGCTCACTGTCTCCTAAAGAGACCAGGGACATTTCTGCGGGACCCCACCCCTCTTGGGCACCTGACTCCTCCCCAAGGCTACACTAGCCATTTCCCGGGGCAATGCAGCAGTGGATGCAGTGGTAACCTTCATGGGACACATAGGATCCCCTTGGAAGTGGCCCACCTGGCCACAACCAAAACATGCCTTGGAACCCTTATGAACAGGCTTACCTGTCGGGCCCATGGTTTCTTTTCAGTGGGAGTCTGGAAACCCTTACCTTGCTTCCCTTGGAGATTACTTTGGGGCCCTTTTTGGAACTCCTTCTGTTTACCCGTGTCGCCCCCACTCTTCTGCTGGGGACCCTGCCCACCTTTGGCAAGTCTCCCACACAACCCTTTTGGACACCATGGGGATTGATCTCTAGATTTTTGGCTTTCAGATCCAACTCCCTCAACCCTCTCTCATGCTCTAAGAGCATCTTCTTCTCTTCCATGGCAAATTCTTTACTCTCCAATTTCTTATTTTCCATGTCACACTCCTTTCCCAGCTTGAGCTTTATAAGCTTCAATTCATGCACTCTGCTTCTCTCCCTGTCCTCCAAGTCCTCTGGAGACCGACCCTGTGAATACACACTGCTGCCCCCCTGGAAGGCAACTTCCCTCCAGTCAGGCCCAATAGCCCATCCTGCTGCCCAACTAAATTCTCTCCCTCCACCATAGGCTTGGGTAGGCTTATTGACATTCCTTGACTCCAAAAAGGCCCTCAGCGCCTTTTGGTATTCCTCCTTTCTGGTGAGGCCTCATACAGAGATTTTACATTTTTGGCAGACAGCTTTAAGTTGCGGCACAGTGTAGGTATCATCCTCTCTTCTTCAAATTCAATATCCACAGATGGAAGTGATGCTGTTTTGCTCATGGCGAAAATTGACAGTTCTCAAGATGCAACAAATTCCAAGGAAAAAAACTCTACCAAATGTATGTGGTTGCGTAATGGTCTGCACTATACTAGTAGTGTACACCAATCGCTGTATGCAAGTCTGAAATGCAAGTCCAGATCCTCACCGCTGATCACCAATGTTAAAAATGGGGGTCTCTATTTAGCAGAGGTAGGTACCTTTGTCAAAATAGGGACCCTAACTTCTAGTCAGGGTAAGGGGGATACTCTTCTAAAATAACCCCTGCTCACCCCCTTGGTAACTTGGCACGAGCAGACAGGCTTATCTCAGAGGCAGTGTGTAAGCATTTTTGAACACATACAGTAATACAGTGAAAACACTACAAATGGACACCACGCCAGTTTATCTAAACCAAAACAAGACCAATCGACAAAAATCCACAATACAGTAATAAAAATATGACTTTCAGATGGTAGAAATAGTTCAGCTCAAAGCAAATTGCAGATGCAACACTTTTCACACAAAGTACCTTGGATGCGTCACGCAAACAAACAAAACAGACCGCAGGGAAGGTAATGCGTCGGTTCCTTACACTCGGAAGCTGATGCGTCGGTTTCTTGCTCCGGGGGAGGTGATACGTTGGTTCCTTACTGCAGCGCAGGGGGGTTGAGGCATCTGTTCCGTACCGGAGAGGAGTTGATGCGTCAATTTCTTACTGCATGGGGAGTTGATGCGTCCGTTTCTTACAGCATGCCCTGACAATGCGACAGACTTGGCGCCGCAATGCGACAATCCAGGACGATGCGTGGATTCTTGCAGCAGCACAGCAGTGCTTGCGTTGGAATCGGTGTGGTGATCTCGGACTTCGGAGACCGTTGTACTCGATGCGACGTGCATCAATTTCTCGACCTGGGGCAGGTGCTGCTATGGGTTCTTTGGCGATGCGTCAGAAACAGGTACGGATGCGTCACGCTTCTTCGATGTTGCGCTGATTTTCCAGCTCCCAGCAGAAAACAGTTCTCTAGAGGTCCAAAACAACAGCAGGCACCTCTGGTAGATCAGAACTCCCAGCAAGGAAGTTCAGTGGAGCTGGTAGTGAAGTCTTTGTGTCCCTGAGACTTCAGAACAGGAGGCAAGCTCAGTTTCAAGCCCTTGGAGATCTTTTCCTCAAGCAGGTGACAAAGCACACAGCAAGGTCCTTTACTCCTTTCCTTGGCAGCAAGTAGCCACTGCAGGCCAAACCCAGACATCAGTATTCCTCCTCCGCTTCTCCGGCTCTTCTCCTTTGCAAAGGTTCCTATTGATTTCCCAGAAGTGACCTAAAAGTCTGGGGTCTGGGCCCCACTTTTTATACACAAAAATCCTTTGTTCTCTGACGGCAAAGTGTGTCTGTACCCAGCCAAAAACAGTTCTGTCCTCACTAGTGCAGCTTCCTGGAAGGAGGTGCAGACAGCATTGTTGAAGGCAGACCAGGCCCATTCAGGTGAAAGGAAATCTCCTCCCCCTACTCAAAATGCCCAGGTCTATGCATCCCAGCCCTGAATCATCAGGCTCTCTGGAGCCACTGCTCCACTCCAGCCCTGTCAACCAAAAGCCAGACATGCAACACACAAAGCTAAAGCTAGCAGAGGCATACTGGATGGCTAAGCAAGAAAATACCTACTTTCTAAAAGTGGTATTTTCAAACACAGAATGCAAAAATCACCCTCACTAAGGTATGCATTTTAACATTCTGAGTTCAGGCATATTAAACTTTATTTTCCTACCTTGTTCCCAGGGTCAGTTATGTTTATAAGATGTAATAAACAAACGCCCCATTCTATCCAGGTAGCCTTGCAATAGTGAAAAACGAAATTGGCAGTTCTTCACTATTAGGACATGCTACACACATCAGGGCATGTCCTACCTTTCAATTACAATTAGGCTTTCCTGTTTTCAGTTTCTATTTTAGGTAAATTCTGGTGGTTTTTTTTCAGTGTTTTCAAGTGATTTCAATACCTTAAAAAACCAGTTGTTATCAGTGGTTGCACATTTACGCGCCACTAAAAACAACAGAAAAAGTGTTTTTCCGGTGTTTATGGAACGTTTTGCTTTTATTATTCCTGCTGATAGAACATGGTATACAGACGGTGTATGTATAGTGTATGAGGTCCAAATAGATTTTTGCAAATTAAACTTATTGTAGTACACCATACAATGCTTCTTCAGGGAGTCTTTGGTCATGTGCGCTCGCTCTTTCCTTCCCATGTAAACTTCTGTGAAAAGGCCCTCTCAACATTGGCACTTGAGACGGGCAACGCCAAAACAGACAGTACACAATTTGTTAACTCTGGCCACTGACATAGCTTTCCATGCCAATACTGGTGCACTTGAAGATTGCAATTCTTAGGGCAGGTTCTGCAACATTTGCATTGAGCTGGGCGCTTATGCCCTCAGAGTTATTGAAGCGGTCAAAAATGACCAAAGATCCTCACATTCCTTGCCTTTGGCATCATCACTCAGCAAAAATTCTGTAAACGGTTGCCACATGGATAATATAGCATTCATAGCCCCTTGGACTGAGAACCATCAGCTAGGGGACACAGTTGGGATGACTCTTTCTTTGAGGCCACACAAAGCACAAAATTATAAATATTTGCGTTTTAGTTCCTGTGCATAAGAAAACAGTGCACCAGAATGGACTAAAAAGTCAATAGCATCCCTCAATCACTCTGAAGATTGTAAAGATGCTTTCAGCATACCATCTAACAAGTGGAATGGATCTCCTACCAGGAATCACTTCAGCTCGGGTATCAATTTTGACAGGTCATCACACAACTTTTTCATATACGTAGCTGAATCACTGCAAATATAAACAATATCACTCCAATCTTTGTTGAACTTGGAAAAATTTTTTTTTTGCAGAGCATTCCAAGTGACACTGCGTTTTATGTTTTCCAAAAGTCTGGTGCTATGTTTTCACCCCTATCCCAGATGCTTGGTGATAGCACTCTTTATACATATACTTGTCACTATACCTTGCATTGAATGTTTAAAGCCGGAGGTATTGGCAATTCACCTACTATCAATACTGACCCACTAGAAACTGGTGGCTGATGTATTAAGGGTGTTTACCCATTCTCTGTGGGTAAATGTGATGACACATATTAGGAAAGATTTTTATGAAACCAGTCATTTTACCTATCAGTGAAAAAATTAAACGCAGCCAAAATATCAAATATGATTTTGATGTTTCCTGATTCTCTACAGTTAATAAAATAATTAAACGAGACCTAAAACATGCTTCTAAACCCTGCATCTTTAGACTAAAGACCACAAAACAGAAAAAAGCAAAAGGCACAAGAAACAATATTTTAGTGGCATCCCTAAACAACAAAACTCAAGCAGAATAATGTTAGGCCAGTCTTTCTTACTGCTAGCTTGTATAACAAAGTGTTCTGCTCGATTTTCCCGGCCTTCTTGTGTTAACAAGTGATTGAATGTGACTTCAGTCTCTTACCATTCAAGCCTAAGGGTTAGAGTAGTGAATGGAGCCTATTTACTAGGCACTTCGACATGATTCTGTGCTCTTCCCCATAGATCAGGGCTTGCACACATAGCCTAGGGGATAGATTTGTTAGTATTAGGGATAACCTGTCCTGTAGTGAGGGTATTTCATGGAGCTGTGCTAAATTCAGGCCTGGTAGGCCTCAAACGGGAGAGACTCCATCTTTCTTTCTGCTCCGGCAGCTTGGGATTCTTCTAGGTCAAAAGTAATGTTTTAGTTATGAGGTGTTATTCGCTTGGAGAGAACCGGTTCAGGCCGGCCCTTATCGAAGGATTGTATTTTTCTTCATGCCGAAGACACTACATCAGGCCGGCCGGCTGGGAACGTGTCCTTGGTACGGGGAGGTACAAGAATTTGGTGGGCGGCAGGTTACGGGCCGGAATTTTCCATGAGGAAATGCACCTCTATATTAGTGAAAGTCTGAGGCAGTTACATGTTGAGTCCGTAGGCGGCATCTAGCCGTTAGCAGTAAAGCTACTACTTATTCCAGGGAAGACAGACGCCATCTTGAAGGCGGAGAAGAACTGAGAGACAGATGCTTTCCTAACAGAATAATCAGAGAGGAGAGAGTAGCCGATAAGGAAGAGGTCCCAGTGACTCGGAGAAGGGTGATTCCAGGCGAGCCGAGGCACAGACGAGAAGGGAGCCTAGATGACCACTGAGTGCAGGCTACATACTACTAAGGTGATGTCGACCCTTTCTTATTAGAGTGTACAACTTAATCTTTCACTTTTCTTTGCAGGTTATGTGTTATATCGTAATGTTATGTGATTGTATATGCAATGAGTAATAAAGTATCCAGTTTGTAGTGAACCAACATGTGCTGTGTGTTCTTGTATAAGAGGGTAGCCTATTCTTCTAGTCAGCTGCGGCTACATGAACAGATGTTAACCCTGATCAGGTAAGTGGTAACTGAATAAGGGAAAGAGGAGCCCCTCAAATCTGAGAACAGGCTATGCCCGAACTGGCAATCCTTGTGTGAGCTGATGAATAGTGAGACTGATTCCCTTTTTGTATGTTATGGTGATCATAGGATGAACTGTCGTATGAGACTGTCGTCTAGGTAGAGAGGTCTGGATTCGTAGGGGATCGCGAGGCTGCCAATTGTGCTGAGACTGCCGTCTGGGTAGAGAGGTCTGGGTTCGTATGGGACCGCGAGGCCGCCACTTGTGATACTGTCGTATGGGCAGAGAGGTCTGGGTTCATATGGGACCGCGAGGCCGCCACTTGTGATACTGTCGTATGGGCAGAGAGGTCTGGATTCGTAGGGGATCGCGAGGCCGCCGATTGTGCTGATACTGTCGTATGGGCAGAGAGGTCTGGGTTCGTATGGGACCGCAAGGCCGCCATTTGTGATACTGTCGTATGGGCAGAGAGGTCTGGGTTCGTATGGGACCGCGAGGCCGCCACTTGTGATACTGTCGTATGGGCAGAGAGGTCTGGATTCGTAGGGGATCGCGAGGCCGCCGATTGTGCTGATACTGTCGTATGGGCAGAGAGGTCTGGGTTCGTATGGGACCGCGAGGCCGCCACTTGTGATACTGTCGTATGGGCAGAGAGGTCTGGATTCGTAGGGGATCGCGAGGCCGCCGATTGTGCTGATACTGTCGTATGGGCAGAGAGGTCTGGGTTCGTATGGGACCGCGAGGCCGCCACTCGTGATACTGTCGTATGGGCAGAAAGGTCTGGATCCGTATGGGATCGCGAGGCCGCCGATTGTGAGATCTTGGTATGCATAGTAGGAATCCCCTGTCCTTAAGTGATAGATTTATGTGGTTGTAGGATTGTAAATAGGTTCTAGGGAGGGGGTAACGTTCTGGCTGGGTTAGTGAGGCTCTGATGAGTGAGTTCTATCTGATCAGAAAACCCAAGCAGAACATTTGGCGTCACGAACCGTTTACGAAACCTGTGTGCGTTGTGGTTGTATTGTATTTGCCTTCGGCGCGTGCGTGGTTTTGTTTGTATATTATTTGTATCTACCTGCGTGTAGTTTTCTTTTCTCTTTCTTCTTTTTCTTTCTTTTTCTCTTTTTCTTTCTTTTCAAAGATGTTTTCTAGAAAGTCGAAATCTACTTTTAAGTTGCCCGTTGATATTCCTGGCTGGGATTCAACGCCTTATGAAGCCTTAGCCCGTGAGTGGGCTGATTCTACTGGTTTGAGTGAGAATTGGAATTCTTTTTTGGAGCTGGCGGAGCCGGCTAATGTGATTATTTGTTTACAGAAGGCGCCGGTATCTAAGGGTGATGAGCTTCCCGTTTTGGGGCGCAGAGGTTGGATTGTTCTGTCTGCGTACAGGATCCTGCATGAGAGGTTGTTGAAGTTACAGAATGTGCATAAGGATGTGGAAGCGAACTTTGTTGAGATTCAGAATGCTCATACTTTGTTGCGGTGTCAAAATAAGTTGCTTGCTGACAAACTTGAAACGTATCAAACTATTGCCGAGAGGGCGGCTGTGCGAATTGCTCGTTATAAATACAAGAATCGGCGTGGTCGGGTTTCGACGCGGAAGGTGCGTCTGGTCGTGGCGAAAGCCGGACTGGATTGGAATCCTGATGAATGGGATGGTAATATCTGGAACTCGAGTGATTCTCCTTCCTCGGGTGAGGAGTCTGCCAAGCGCGAGTCCTCTCGCTCCGGCCGTGCTTGTAAATCTGCTTCTTGCGCCTCTGATGGTGCACCCCGTGATTGCGCTCGTCCTTCGAGCGGGGTCAATGCTTCTTCCACTGATTGTTCCTCTACGTGTACTGGTCGAGCTCCTTGTGATGCTCATCCCGCGGTCTCGGCGCATCCAGTTTTTCGACGGAAGGTGCAGCAGGCTCCCGGTGCTCCGAATGGTATTGCTTTAGACTCTTTGGAGGATTTTACTCAACAAGAAATTAGTGATATTTTGCAGCGATTTCGGCAACGAGTTGGTGAGCCCTTGCTCACATGGATGGTGTGCCTTTATGAACTGGGCGCTGCTGGCATTATGTTGGATGCTGGCGATTGTTTGAAGTTTTGTTACTTGAGTTCGGATTCTACTGTACAGGATCATTTTCGTAACTTTAATGGTGGTGGTCAAATTTCTTTGCTTCAATTGGCGACTGAGGGTTGTAATCAAAAATATCCTACTGAGTCTGACTGGCCTGTGAATGACAAACCGTGGTATACTTTGCGCGATGCTGCGCAACGTCTCAAAGAGGAGGTGATGAAAACGGCAATTTTTCTGAATACTGCTGACCGGTTGCTTGATGCTTTCTTGACATCTTCTGTGCGGAATCGTATTATTCGTTCTTCCCCTGTTGCTTATAAGCAGGTCATGATGACTTTATTGATTAATCAGACTGGTAACATGTTATCTGTGGTGCTGGAATCGGTACGCCAACTCGGTGAGTTGGGTGAGTGGTTTAAACCTGAACGGCAGTCCCGGCCTGACACTCGTACTCCTGGTGAAAATAAATTTACTAGACGTGATATGTTTCTTGCTCTTCTGGCTGATGGTGTGCGAAAGGAGGACATTGATGGTGAGACTACTTCTCGTTTGTGGGAAATGTTTCGCAAACGTGGCTTGGATCGAAAGGAGGGTGCCCGGCGTGTTCGGACAACTGAGTGTGATCGTGGTTTTTCTGACGGTAGCGGTGATGACGACCGCCGTGGGCGCTCTGATCGTCGTGATGATCGACGTTATGTACGTGATTTGTCCCCCCGTCGTGAGAGAGACAGGGAGAGAGAGGGGGAAAGAGAGAGGGGGAGAGATGATTATGTTAACAGCAGACGTAGAGATGATAGGGATCAATCCCCTGAGTTGAGAAGGAGAGAGGATCGACACATATTGGCCGATCGAAACCCGCAGTACAATGCAGGGAACAGTAATCCATTTCGTAATGGAGATGGATATGAACAGGAGGTATCGATACCTAGGAACCGTGAGAGTCTTTATCCTGATTTATCCTGGTACACAGAACACAATAAAAAGGACTAGGAAATAGGTCAAGCTCCAGTACACAGATGGGCTCACAGAGATAATAGACCCTATGTAGATATTGATATTTATTGGAGACATCGTAATATCCAAAGGGCCCGAGCATTGGTAGATACAGGAGCGGAGGCCACTCTTATTCATGGAAAATCAAAGAAGTTTAAAGGTCAGCCTTTTACAATTACCGGATTAGGTGGAAAGGAAACTCCCGCAGTTCAAACCTTACTTGAAATGAGAATAGGTAGAATTCCTAGAAAAGAATACTCTGTATTAGTGGTGCCACTCTTAGAATTCATAATTGGAATTGATATTTTGAAAGGAATGACTTTGCACTTAGATGATGGATGTTACCAATTTGGAACTAAACATTATATATCGTCCAGGCCTGTACGGGTTGGTCGTTTAAGAATGCCCCCCATAAAAGTTCCCCAGGCGACAAAAGTGGTTCGTCAGAAGCAGTATCGTATTCCAGGTGGTCATGAAGAGATTAGTACCACTATTCAGGAGTTGGTGGATGCAGGAGTTATAACCCCAGTTACTTCTGCTTGGAATAATCCTGTTTGGCCTGTACGTAAGAGTGATAATTCTTGGCGCATGACTGTTGATTATCGAGAATTGAATAGACACACACCCCCTTTGACTGTTGCAGTACCGGATGTTATTACCCTAATTGAAAGAATCCAAAAACATCCAGGTACATGGTATGCGTCCATTGATATTGCTAATGCTTTCTTTTCGATTCCGATTGCCCCTGAGTGTCAGGAACAATTCAGTTTTACGTGGAACGGGCGTCAGATGACGTTTAGAAGTCTTCCTCAGGGCTATGTGCATAGTCCTACGATATGTCACCGGCTGGTGGCAGAGCATCTGGCTGAGGTACCAGTTCATCCACAAATTCAGATATGTCACTATATTGATGATATTTTGATCCAAGGTGAATCACAAGAGGAAGTTCAGACCCAATTGGACAGAGTCATTGAGTGCCTGCGTGAGAAAGGTTGGGAAATCAACCCGGATAAATTACAAGGTCCGTCCCAGGCTGTGAAATTTTTGGGTATTAATTGGCATGAAGGGCACCGAGAAGTGATCCCTCAGGTTAAACAGAAAATTCTTGATTTTGCAGTTCCGAGAAATAGGAAAGAAGCCCAAAGCTTCATTGGTTTGTTTGGATTTTGGCGCCAGCATATTCCTCATTTGAGTCAAATATTGGCCCCTTTGTACCAGGTCACTCGTAAAAAGAATGCATTTGAATGGGGTAAACCACAGCAAGATGCGTTCAGTCTGGCAAAAGAAGCAATTCAGCATGCTCTGGATTTATGGCCTGTATGTGATGGTGATGTGGATTTGAATGTGTCTGTACAAGGCCTTTATGCGAATTGGAGTTTGTGGCAGAAACAAGGCAAGAGTAGAGTACCGTTAGGTTTCTGGACCAAAAAGTTACCTGATGCTGGTGAGCGTTATACACCTTTTGAGAAACAGCTACTTGCATGTCATTGGGCTCTGGTGGATACCGAGCAATTGACTTTGGGACATGATATAGTTTTGCGACCTGAAATTCCTATCATGCAGTGGGTTATGAGTTCGCCGAAAACTCACCGAATTGGACACGCTCAAGAGGCGAGTGTGATTAAATGGAAATGGTATATACAAGACAGGGCACGTGTGGGACAAAAAGGAGTTGCATCTTTGCATGAGCAGGTGGCACGGGCGCCATCAACTGAAACTGAGAGTGAATGTTCCGTACCTTTAGTACAGGAATCTCCTGTTAAGTGGGGTAAACCTTTTGATGATTTGTCCGCAGAGGACAGAAACCATGTCTGGTTTACGGATGGTTCAGCAAGGTTCATAGGGACGAAACGGCATTGGAAGGCAGTGTCCTATAATCCGATCACACAAAAATTGCTGAGTACAAATGGTGAGGGTAAGAGCAGTCAATTTGCTGAGCTCTATGCTGTTTATCAAGTTCTGAAACAAGAGTTACCTGGCACATGTCATATTTTTACCGATTCTTGGTCTACTGCCAATGGACTGGCAGTTTGGTTACCGACTTGGCATTCCCATAGTTGGAAAATCCATTCGAAAGAACTGTGGGGAAAAGAATTATGGCAGGAGATTTGGGAAATGCTCCCACAGAGTACTGTTACAATCTTCCATGTGGATGCTCATACCCCGATAGACTCTCTTGACAAATTCTTTCATAACATTGCAGATGAGAAATCAAAAATTGCTGAGGCTGTGGTGGACACGCAAGATTCTGATATTGCGGGATTGGCGAAATGGGCCCACCAGAAAGCAGGACACTTTGGAGAAAAAGCCACTAGCAGGTGGGCTGCTGATCGAGGAATTTATATTCCCCTAGATTTAATTAAAAATGTTATTCTACATTGTCCCATTTGTCAGCATATCAGGCAGCGCAAAGTGCCCCAAATTGTTAAAGGTCATTTACATCGCGGGAAATTGCCCGCTCAAATTTGGCAGATTGATTACATTGGTCCACTTCCTATGAGTAGGAATTGTCAATATGTTTGCACCATTGTTGATACATACAGTGGCCTGTTGGTAGCCCTTCCCTGTAAGCAAGCTACCCAATTGAATACTATTAAAACATTGGAATTGATTATGATGTATTATGGTGTGCCATTCCAAATTCAATCTGATAATGCATCCCATTTTCGTGGAAGATTGGTACAGGAATTCTGTGTGGAAAACAATATTGAATGGGTATTTCATATACCATATTATCCACAGGCCTCGGGTCTTGTGGAGAGGTTGAATGGCCTGCTAAAAGACCAACTTCGCAAATTAACAGATGACAAGTATAAGAATTGGCGAGATTTTTTGCCTCAAGCGCTATTGATTTTGAATAACCGTCCTTTTCTAAATGCTGAATCCCCACTTATGCGTTTGTTTCCTCCGAAGGTTGATGCTAAACCTAATGAGATCAGAGAGACTGTGATGTACTGGGAGATTACTCCCGGAGCTTTGGCTCCATGTAGAGCGACCCCAGGGTCGGCAGGTTTAGACTTGCATGCCATGGATGACACCATTATAAAAAGTAAAGATCGAGTCATCCTTGAAACAGGTGTTGGTGTTCAGATACCACCTGGAAATTTCGGATTAATTGCCCCTAGATCGGGGCTGGCTGTAAAACGCATTCAGGTGCTTGGAGGAATCATTGATAGTGATTATCAGGGAGAGATTAAGGTGCTCCTGCTGAATAGCAGTGAGGTTGACTTACTGATACATAAAACTGACCGAGTGGCTCAATTGTTAATAATGCCTGTGTTCAGCGGTGAGATCACAAAAGGCACTGACCCAACGTTGCTAACGGTACGAGGCCAGAAAGGTTTTGGCTCCACAGATAATCCTGGGGCCAGAGTTTGGGTGCAGTCGCCTAAGAATCCCCCTGAACAAGCAGAAGTGATTGCAACCGGTCAAGATAACACCATTTTAGTTATGAGACCAGGGAAAGATAGCTGGGAAGCAGTCCCGGCTGACAAATGTTACTTACGAGAATGAATAATGCCTGTATTTGATTCTTTTTCAGATCATTCTTTGGACTGTTGCTGCAGGATGTGTCGGCATTGGACTCCTTTTGGGATGGTACGACGAGAGAAGAGGGATCCCATCAAACCGGGCTGAGTTGAGAACCCGAGTGTCGCGTTCCTTCGCTGCGTGGGATTCGTCGCCAAACTTTTGGGTTACATTGGCCAAGCAAGTGACGAAGACCCCTCATTTCTGCTTGACACCGATGAGATCGGTAACTGATATATTGGCAACTTGTTTGGTTGCTGTCCCTGCTTCATTGGAGACCCTGACTCATATTTTTAATATAACAAATGCTCGTCCCAATGTTCTTCTGGGCGATTTCGCTGCCCATGAGTATTGCCCCTTGTGTACTGTACTGTCAGACCCGATACCGCCTGTCCAGTCCCAAATAGTTACCTATAATATCACACAAGGTGATTTATGTTTTTTCCTTACTTGTGATCCTAGTGCGATTTCTGAATGTATGCGTTTAAAATTGAAAGGTGCCACCTCATTCACCGCTCATGAACGAACTTTGTGCTTTCAAAGGACACCGAAAACATGTACTTCTGTTCAGAACAACATGACTTGCAAGAGTATGGTAGTTACCCCCAGTCACTATCGCACGATGTTACTACCTGCCGGATGGCTTTTCTCATGTGGTAATACTTCCTGGCCATATTTCCCCGCAAATATTTCTGGAGGCCCTTGTGCCATTACTAGACTGAGCCTACTCATGTTCTCGTCACATCCGAATGCCAACTCTCGTGTGATCCGAGATACAGTGAGGTTACAGGAGGATTGTGACTCATCTTTGCATTTATATTCCAAGTCTGAATACCTTAGCCTGGCTGTTTCAATTGTTGGTGTTCCTGCTTTGGCAGTTTATAATGCCAAATCTATTGGGAAAATGGCCTGCTGGATGGTAAAATCCATCAATCATACTTCTACAATCCTGTCTGACATGCTATTAGACGCCCAGGGTGAACGAAGGGCTATCTTACAAAATAGAGCGGCCATTGATTATCTTTTGCTTAAACATGGACACGATTGTTCTGATTTTGAGGGTCTTTGTTGTTTTAACTTGTCGGATCATACAAAATCCATTCAGGTTCACATTGACAAATTACATGACTTGACAGAAGAAGTTAGAAAACACATTGACCAGGGCTGGTTTGACTGGCTCTTTAATTGGTTACCTGATTTGCATTTGTTACGTCAAATATTAGGAGGTATTCTGATTGCTATCGGCATTTTGATTTCTATCTGTTGCTTTATTCAGTGTATTCCTTCACTACTTCAATTCTGCACACCTGGTACTAGACATAGATCAGTTAGTCTTGTTTCATATTATTCTTCCACAGATATTAGTTCTGTTTAATGAATGTATAATAGACTGAAGTCAAGGGTGAAATGTTCTGCTCGATTTTCCCGGCCTTCTTGTGTTAACAAGTGATTGAATGTGACTTCAGTCTCTTACCATTCAAGCCTAAGGGTTAGAGTAGTGAATGGAGCCTATTTACTAGGCACTTCGACATGATTCTGTGCTCTTCCCCATAGATCAGGGCTTGCACACATAGCCTAGGGGATAGATTTGTTAGTATTAGGGATAACCTGTCCTGTAGTGAGGGTATTTCATGGAGCTGTGCTAAATTCTGGCCTGGTAGGCCTCAAACGGGAGAGACTCCATCTTTCTTTCTGCTCCGGCAGCTTGGGATTCTTCTAGGTCAAAAGTAATGTTTTAGTTATGAGGTGTTATTCGCTTGGAGAGAACCGGTTCAGGCCGGCCCTTATCGAAGGATTGTATTTTTCTTCATGCCGAAGACACTACATCAGGCCGGCCGGCTGGGAACGTGTCCTTGGTACGGGGAGGTACAAGAATTTGGTGGGCGGCAGGTTACGGGCCGGAATTTTCCATGAGGAAATGCACCTCTATATTAGTGAAAGTCTGAGGCAGTTACATGTTGAGTCCGTAGGCGGCATCTAGCCGTTAGCAGTAAAGCTACTACTTATTCCAGGGAAGACAGACGCCATCTTGAAGGCGGAGAAGAACTGAGAGACAGATGCTTTCCTAACAGAATAATCAGAGAGGAGAGAGTAGCCGATAAGGAAGAGGTCCCAGTGACTCGGAGAAGGGTGATTCCAGGCGAGCCGAGGCACAGACGAGAAGGGAGCCTAGATGACCACTGAGTGCAGGCTACATACTACTAAGGTGATGTCGACCCTTTCTTATTAGAGTGTACAACTTAATCTTTCACTTTTCTTTGCAGGTTATGTGTTATATCGTAATGTTATGTGATTGTATATGCAATGAGTAATAAAGTATCCAGTTTGTAGTGAACCAACATGTGCTGTGTGTTCTTGTATAAGAGGGTAGCCTATTCTTCTAGTCAGCTGCGGCTACATGAACAGATGTTAACCCTGATCAGGTAAGTGGTAACTGAATAAGGGAAAGAGGAGCCCCTCAAATCTGAGAACAGGCTATGCCCGAACTGGCAATCCTTGTGTGATCTGATGAATAGTGAGACTGATTCCCTTTTTGTATGTTATGGTGATCATAGGATGAACTGTCGTATGAGACTGCCGTCTAGGTAGAGAGGTCTGGATTCGTAGGGGATCGCGAGGCCGCCAATTGTGCTGAGACTGCCGTCTGGGTAGAGAGGTCTGGGTTCGTATGGGACCGCGAGGCCGCCACTTGTGATACTGTCGTATGGGCAGAGAGGTCTGGGTTCGTATGGGACCGCGAGGCCGCCACTTGTGATACTGTCGTATGGGCAGAGAGGTCTGGATTCGTAGGGGATCGCGAGGCCGCCGATTGTGCTGATACTGTCGTATGGGCAGAGAGGTCTGGGTTCGTATGGGACCGCGAGGCCGCCATTTGTGATACTGTCGTATGGGCAGAGAGGTCTGGGTTCGTATGGGACCGCGAGGCCGCCACTTGTGATACTGTCGTATGGGCAGAGAGGTCTGGATTCGTAGGGGATCGCGAGGCCGCCGATTGTGCTGATACTGTCGTATGGGCAGAGAGGTCTGGGTTCGTATGGGACCGCGAGGCCGCCACTTGTGATACTGTCGTATGGGCAGAGAGGTCTGGATTCGTAGGGGATCGCGAGGCCGCCGATTGTGCTGATACTGTCGTATGGGCAGAGAGGTCTGGGTTCGTATGGGACCGCGAGGCCGCCACTCGTGATACTGTCGTATGGGCAGAAAGGTCTGGATCCGTATGGGATTGCGAGGCCGCCGATTGTGAGATCTTGGTATGCATAGTAGGAATCCCCTGTCCTTAGGTGATAGATTTATGTGGTTGTAGGATTGTAAATAGGTTCTAGGGAGGGGGTAACGTTCTGGCTGGGTTAGTGAGGCTCTGATGAGTGAGTTCTATCTGATCAGAAAACCCAAGCAGAACACAAAGTTATATTGTATTGGCCGCTTCAGGAAGAAAAAAAATTACTCTTTCACTCTCCTTTTCCCTTCTTGGAATGGCATTTAGTTTGTGGTTGTGCAGGTGTTTTTTCAGTTTTTATATGTGTTCACTGGTGAGGGCTATTTCTCTTTCAGTGGAGTTTTATCAGTTATTTTAGGTTTAAACCTAAAACCCCACAGCCTAATTACAATGCATACTGCACACAGGGGTACTCTGGGCCTACCTTAGGGGTGACTAACATGTAAGAAAAGGGAAGGTTAGGGACTGGCAAGTGTGTTCACTTGCCAAGTCGAAATGGCAGTCGCAGGCTGCACACAGGTTCTGCAATGGCAGGCCAGAGTTACATTTTACAGGCTGCTTCTGTGGGTGGCACAATCAGTGTTGCAGCCCACTAGCAGCATTTGATTTACAGGCCCTGGGCCTCCACAGTGCACTGGACTAGGGTCTGACTAGTACAACAAATATGCCAATCATGGAATCACTAATCCATAACCAATGTTCCCTCTAATTTTTTTTCTCTGTGTGCGGCAGTGTGAGGTCTCTGTGCGCTCCAGCCACGGCAATGTGCGACAAGAACCAGACCGCATGTGTAGGTGCAGCGACAGTGGTTCTGCCTTGGGGTTCCTGCTTTATTGCGCAGATAACTAACTTAGGTACTGGAATGGAGGAGGCCTGTTTGATGGGGCAGGGAGAGCCTGACTGGGAACCCAAAGTAGCCCTGGCAATTTTGCCGCTCCGGCTCCCACCCTCCAGTAACAAAACTGGCCCCACTGCTCCAAAACTGACCCCCCCACCCTTCCAGCCTCCCAGGCAAACGCCTGATGCCTGCTAAGGCCAGTCCAGCCAGGGGGATGGCCTTCATATTGGTGACTGGAGTACAATGGATGTGGTCCGTCGGCAACGCTGCCGACTTTGGTGCTAGAAACCAGAGTTCGAGCCTCAAAGTCGCGTCCACATCCTGTGATTCTGGGAAAATCACTCAATCTCCCAGTGCCTGAATGTGTAATGTAAATACGGTGCTATGTAAAGCGCTCCAATACCTTCCGGTCGAGTTCGCGCTATATAAATATGCAAAAAAATATATATATGGTACAATGGTTGTGTCATGTTCGAAATGAGATAGTGCAGTGCAGAGCATCTGCAACCATGACAAAGCTACACTAATATATATTAGGACACCAGGGCAACCGGCCTCATTCCACAGTGCCAGTGAACCTCTTCTTTCCTAACTAACAACAGAGCGGCAGCTCAGGGACATCTTAAGGACTTTGAGCGCCCTCGGCCAAACGTATTTTGGGGGCCTCTGTGCGGATCAGCTTTGAATTTATGATCCAGTTTCAGCTTTCTCGTGTCCCTTTGGCCAGATCACAAACAGTACACAGACACACTGGTTCACATTCCAAATGTGTTTATAGTTAATATTCAGGGATAGTGATGTATTTTTCCAATATTCTAACACACTAATACTACTGCAAATAATCACTGTGATATCCTCCCATTTCTCATATCTGAGATCCTGGATCTAAAATTAAAAAAGTATGGCTGTTGCATGAAACAAAAACACATTTGTCATAAAATGTCTGTTATACAATCTCACACATTACCCAAATTCAAAATAAATGAAAGGAAAATGCTATTTGCAATATTCTGTTTAAGAATTATTCAAGGTCATCAGGGCAAGCCTCAGCAGAACAGAGCTGGCTCTACCAAGGCGGGGGTTACTCCACCCTTAAAAACTGATAATCATGAGTTCACTAATCCGCTCTGAAGATGATTCTTGGATACACGGGGGGAATGTACACAGAAGTCCACCATGTGTGCATTCAGAGTTACTAATATATGTTAGTGATTCTGAAAGCACACGTGGTGCTTTTAGGCCTGCTCATGGCTTTAAGTAGGATGAAAAAACTGGGGGGGGGGGTCTTTCAAAGGGGCGTGCCTGATGTAATTAAAAGGTCCTGGCTAAAAATCTGTGCTTAGCATATTGTGCCGCCCAACCGTTATTGTTCTACCTCTGTCATTGCATCTAGATATATAATACAACAAGTAACATTATACCTACAACAAGCCAGGACTATTGGCTTTGTCAATGGTTGTTAGTTGCATAAGATAAATAAGCAACAACTACGGCTTTGCTGAATATAATATCGAAAATTCCTCAGTTCTGAAATGATCAGACTGTGAAAAAACTATAAAAAGTCCTCTGAAGTTCCACCAAAGGCTTTCAGCAGTTGCACTGCTTCAGAGTTGAGGTTTTTTTTACCCTGAGGGTGAGGGGAAAAATGAAGAGCCTGATAGGGACCTGTCTCAGCACCGGCTTTTAAAAACTCAGCATCGGCAGGACCCAGCCCACTTGCTGCATGCTTTTTGTTAATAGAGCGTGGCTGCGGGCAGATTGTGTACATTTTTGAAAGTATATATGTTAATTGCAGCAATTAACATGAATACTTTAAAAAATGCACACAGTCTGCCCGCAGCCATGCTCTATTAACAAAACGCATGCAGCAAGGCTAGAAGCAGGACGTGTGCTTTCAGAATCACTAACGTATATTAGTGATTGTAAAAGCACACATTGATGTTAGGATATGCAGTAGAGGTGTTGTGTAACTAATATTACTAGTGAAGCTTAGGCCAGGTAAAATATAGATGTAGAGCTCTGCCCCAAAAGTTCAAGAAAAGCTGAGATACATATGCAGGTGCTTGTAGTGACATGGCGGCAACCTGCGCACCATATTGCAACAGATTAGAGCCGGATCTAATGATGGGGCCCGTTCAGCAACTGTTTGGCAGATAGTATAAAAGCTGAAGCAGGCACTAATTGAACAAACGTGGATTTTTCTTAATATCTGTTATCCTTGTCTGCATTTTAGGTATGATGTTTGATTTAAAAAAAAAAAAAAACAAGTAAGAAAGAGCTGTACTGCTCATGCACTTTCAACTTCTGACAGGCACCTCAAAGTTTGTACCTTACCTCAGCCCTTACGTGCCGTAGCCGGCATCATTTGAAAGTCAAAATCAAATCCCAAAGCTCAGCACACAATATAGTGTATGTCTCACACTCTTCCAAGGATCACTGAAGCCAGCCGTCGCTAATTCTGGAAATTGTGTTTTTCAGGCGCGGTGGAAACAGTTCAGAAATCCATGCCTTTCGATCCTTGCACTCGCACCACACACTTGACATTCTGAAAACACCTAAATAAATTACTCCTCTGAATTTCTTTCTAAATAAATGTATTTGCGTTATCTTGCTATTAAGGATCACTGCCTTTCTATCCCCTTGATGAATCCGCTCCTCTTCCTGCCCCCGTCCTTATTTACATTTACTGAGTTTGTTGATGCGTTTTTTTTGTTCTCTTTTCTTTTGATACCTATCTGTTCTTTTTCACCATGCAAGTCCAAAAGCACGACGTGTGCTTTAAACGTTGTTTTTTTGTGCTTGCTGCATTTATTTTCTTAATAAAGCACGGCTGCGATCTGATTGTGGGCATTTAAGAAAGCATTCTTGTGAATTGCAGCACCATCATGCGCTGCAATTAACATAAATATTTTCACAATGGTCCACATTCAGGCCGCATCCGTGCTCCATTAAGAAAAGACATGCATCCAGTTCAAAAGAACGATGTGTAAAACACACGTAGTGCTTTTGGACTTGCTTTTCTTCTCTTAAAGGAGCGAGGCTGCGGGCTGATTGTGGGCCATTGTGAAAATATTTATGTTAATTGCAGCGCATGATGGTGATGCATTTAACAAATATTTTCACAAAACCCCACAAACAGCCCCCAGCTGCGCTTCATTAAGAAGGAAACGCAGTGAGGGCAAGAGCCGCCATAGCCAGGAAATTACCACTTTTCGCGCCGCTCGCACTTTAAATGCGGCGGCGCGAATTCTCTCCCGGGATCTACTGTGGGTGCGCGCTCCAAACACTGCACTGCGTGCTCGTAGGAACAGACGTGAGCGCCCGCGCAGGCGCGCACCTTCCTGGGAACACAGTCCATAACAACAATTTGCAAAGGGAGCACTTGCACTTTGCACTGAACAGCAGTGGCAAAGTGCCCAAAGCATCTAGACCAGCAAAACGGAGTCCAACACACAGCAAAAACACAGGAGGCAGAGGCAACAAATACGTGGGAGACCTACGCCAATGGTGCCAGGTCTAACAGATGACATCTGACTCTTACACCTTGTAGCCCTCAATGTCTTAAGTAACATTTCCTATACATTGACTTTCACATTTATGAGTCATTGGCTCTATATAATATGTGTGTGATGTAACGCACTCCGACACCCTACCGTACACACTTCGGATGACTAGCTCTCATTTCGATTTAGATGCCATGGAAAGCCACCTTGCATGACTTTGAGTGGCCTCATAAATCATGACTAAGGTGATGCAGCGCAAATCGCTGCATCACCTTACTCTACGCCCCAGAGGCGTTCTATGAGCATTGCAGGGCATCTGTCTCGAGCCTGGCTTGAACCTTCAGTCACTCAAACAACTCAGCCTGCCGTACATGGAATTGAATTTTTATTACAACAAAGGCATCTTACCTTTTCATCCTTCTGGGATCAATAAAAAAGCTTGGATTACAATGTGTTGTATACTAGAACCTCTATAAATATAAGTCTCAAAAGTACAGAAAGGCATCAGTTATGTTGCTTTTTCTAAAAACAAATCGCAGCACTTGCAGATATCTTAATGATGTTGTGTGCTGTGGATTAATGGTTAGTCATTTAGAATTAGGTACAGCTTTAAAAGCACCATCAATTATGCTTTTCAAAACATTTGAGATATATTTTGAAGTGTTGTAATTTGTAGTGTTCACCTTTGTACCATACTTAAAACATTGTGTTATATGAACTTAAGTGGTTAAGTGGTTAAAGCCACCGATTATGTTTGGCCTAGTTAATTTCTAAATGTATGGTAGCACCTGGTACAGCACATATCGACATCGCAAGCCGAAGAACCACAACATTTTTCCCAGATAAATTTCAACAGGTTTCCCTTGCAAAATGTACCTGGGAAAACCTTTGCTGGAGGATAAGTGCCTTGTAAATAACAAAGCATGTAGGTTTTGGTGCAGAGGCCACTAAAATCTGTATCTTATGTCCTATTTTCAGACAAAACTCACAATTGATGCTATTTATCACACCGGATAAATTGAGACCCCCTCTTAGTATCTAACTTAACGTGCAATAGATATCACACTCTCCTCCAAGGCATTTGTAATCAGGGCCTGTTGGAAAACCACTCCCACACTAGAAGGGGTGGTGGTGGTCTTCCGGACACACTGTGGTAGCTTGGCTCGAGTGGTCAGGAATCAGGCTCCGTGCTAAGCATACAACATACCCAAACAATAACCATGCGTGCATCCGTTCCAAAAACGACTCTACACCGTAAAAATTATGAAAATAACTTTCTTTATCTGCTTTTTCTCTTAGTTGCTGATTGGAGAAAATAAATAACAATCACAATATACAAACTTTTTAGAAAGTGCAGGACAAATAAATACTGGCTTAATGATTCAATAAATAGGGGTGATCATAAATACTGAAGGCATAAATAAAAGTGCAATACAGACAGGCAATTAAATATTCTGAGGCAATAAATACTGTAACCAATAAATATTGTGCATCAATAAATACTGTGGACCAATAAATACAGTGGAACAATAAATAGGTTAAATACAATAAATACAATACCCCTAATAAATACTTAAAAGCTGACAGTGACACTCATGGAATCAGATCACTTTTGAATTCCTAAGGGCTGATTTGGCCCAGGCACAGCTTGTGGGGATGTGGAAGGCTTGGGGGTGTCTACTCCCTGGCTTGGTCAAGGCTGAGGCCTAAACTGAGGTAGATAAAGGGGGAAAATACCAGAGACCTGGCTCTCTCTCTCCACACAACTTCTCTAGATTAGTCCCAGTTCACCCCTGGCACAGTCAGGTTGGTTCCAGCACCTCCCTAGCCCCTTAGAGCAGTCTCTCAGGTCTCCACAGGGCCTTAGGCGCCCTCTACTCCACTTACTGCCCTTTTTCTGATGCTCCGACGCCGCTGGAGTCGTATCGATGCCGTGAGGCGGTTCCGGTTCGATGTCGGCGGCCTCGGCACAATGTCAGTTCTTTGACGACGCCGGCAGGCGGATCCGGTCTCGATGTCAGCGGCCTCGGTTCGATCTCGACCTCCGATTCGATGGCGTCGGGCAGTCTTTACTCGATGTCGACTTCGGGCGGCTCCGGTCCGATGGCGACCTCGGCTTCGATGACGTCGGCCGGCCTTGCCTCGATGTCGACTTCCGGCGGCTCCGGAGTGCGATCCTCGCTCCCGACCTCCGGTGCTCCTCACAGGTTTCCGGCGACTCCGGAGTGCGACCTCCACTCCCGACCTCCGGCACGATTCTCACAGGTTCCGGCGACTCCGGAGTGCGATCCTCACTCCCGACCTCCGTTACCCTTCACCTCGGTCTCCGACGACTCCGGAGGGCGGACTTCACTCCTCCGATGACGCCGCTCACTCGACCTCGGGTGACTTCCTCCTCGACCTCTGGTACTCCTCACGACCTCTGACGGCGCCCTCTCTCGACCTCTGGCGGCTCCGGGTACGACGTCTGCTTTTCCAGTCAGCGCCGCTTCTCCACCTCTGGCTCCAGGTCTTAGGCTACTCGACGTCGGACTTCAGGGAAACCAGCTTCCAGGTCAGGATCTTGCTGTTATCTTGTTTCTAAGGCCTGTTCCTGCTGTCCAGGTCCTCAGAATGGTTTTTCTGACTTCTTCCCACACAGGGCTCTAGGCTGGGCTCCGTCAGTAGGGACTAGTATCAAGGGTGGGTTTATGGACCCCACTCCAGGCACAAGTTTCCACCCCTGCTGCTTCACTCCTTCCTCCTTCACGTTTTTGCTGCTCACTCCTCACCAGTCAGGTGCCAACTGCCAGCTCCAACTGCCAACTCTCTCTCTTAACTCCCCAACATTCTAAACCGCCTCCAACTGTCACAGGGTTCTGGAATGTTCTGGAAGGTGCTGGTAGGTTCCAGTGGATGCTGGTGATGTCACAGGTGGCCACCATTTTGTGCTCCAGGCCCTCAGACAGAAGTTTCAGGGGTAGCTAAAATGGCTCCCTGAATCTGCAGCAACACGAAAAAGTCTGGTGGTTCCCAAAAAGGAAAAATTCAAACAGGGTTTGAGGCAAAAGTGGGACAAAATAAATAATGATGAGGAGGGACCACCCAAAGGGCTGACAGGTCTAACAGGGCCTAAGTAGAATTACATAGTTCACAGTACAAAATTGTACAGTTAATGTGTTTTTGGGAAAAGATATATGCATGTATGCAATATTGTTAGATACACTTAAGCTTGGAATGGAGCCAAGAGGAGTGAGAGATGTAAATACCTACCACCAGTACATAGGTGACTGACTCAACTTTGTGGGGTTGTTAGGATTTGGGACTGCTTCGCAGTAGTGGTATCACCTTTTACGGAATAGCCAGGTCTTTACTGCATCCCTGAATCTGAGGGTTCTTTGGATGTTTCTTATCTTTGCAGGGAGTGAGTTTTAAAATGTTGCTTTGTGGACAGAGAAGGAAGTTCCATCGGTGTGTGGCTTTCTGAAGGAATGAGGGCTGGGATGCCAGTTTTGAGACCAGAGTTCTAGTCTGTGTGTATCAGTGAAGCTTTGTTTAGATTCCCCTGTTGGTAATGAAACGTGATTTGAAAGAGGAACATCTGACCAAGTATTTTGAGAGCAAATGATACTAGGGCAGGCCAAGAAGAACCCATTGAAAGCAGGAGCTGCCCACCTTCTACATAGGGCCTCAAGGCAGACCTCTCATGATCCTCGCTATGATAGTTACATTTATCTGAAGAGACAGCAGGAGGGAATGTGGAAGGGAGAGATGACTTCTATGAGGATAGAGGCCAGCATGGTTGTCTTGTCTTCTGCAATAGTGTGTAGGGCAGAAGGCTATTTTAGTAGGAGGGGCAGTGCTTACAATGGATAATACTTCGTGGAGGTATTTTCTGTCTCTGCAGTAGTTGCTTCCTGCTCAGATGAGCCAATATGTTAACTCAAATTAGGTTGGAATTAGGTTTGCAGAGCCTAACGATTGTGCCTAATCTCCTGCCTGCCACAACAAAGCAGAGACTAGTTTTTCTACAGTCCAGTCTTTTTCTCACACTATGATTACTGCAAAATGTTATGCAATTGTTCTAGTTGAGCCCCATCATTCTTATTAGACAACAGACTCATGCATTTAAAGTTCTTTCCGGGATTACTTCGTCATACTGCTACTAAGATTCCACCTCAAGAAGTCTTATTTCATATGTCATTTGTTTCACACAAGAATTCAATAGAAATGTGCAAACATTGCTATCAGTAAATACATTCTCATTCTTTGAGAACTGTTGCAAATTATTTTCACAAATGGTATTGCTATTAAATAATCTGCTCCCATTTGTGTTCAGGGGTACGTTACAGATTTGAATGTCAGCCCTGAGCTGCCATGGAATTTATTCACTAAAATGACAGCAATAGCTGTAGTGGCATCAATGATTGATCCCTTTACCCATGCTTAGCTCCACAACAGCTACTTATTTGCTGCCCAGTGGCTCGATAGACGGTCTGGAATGTAAAAAATACATAAGACTTATGTTTATTTTCTGATCCTTTCACTTAGACAAGGAGTACTGAGTGCGGTACAATGAGTGCCAAATGGAAAACTAGGGCAACATCTCTTACCCTTGGTAATCTCAGATTGACACCCATCTGTGATGTGGGTGTATCATCTATAATCAAGCTTGTGTGCTCAGTTTCTATCCTTAATATATTTTATTAGAGAAAATCTTATAAAACATGGGTTTTGTTTCTTGCCAAATAACTACCCAAACATTTTAAATTCAAAAATATTTGGAGGGAGTTGTGAAAAAGTCCCAAATAATATATATTCAACATTCTATGTGCTAGGAAATAACATATAAGTATTGTGTGCTGGTAAATGAAGCATGAACAGATCAGTATCTAAATAAATGTGCTTAAACTGCATTAATTGCTTCCTATTTTCAAAACCTTCCTTTGGTGGAAGGATGGCGAAATATCTTGTAAAAGATTTTTTTTAAGACTAGTTAGGTTGACACAACTGGCCCCAAGTGTTTAGAGTGTGCGATTTGCCTGAGATTGTGATAGAATATTGTGTTTCACATTGCACCAGGTTAACTGGCCTAATGTATATTAAGATAAAACATTTGTCATTCACTGTGCTAAAATTCCTTGAGAGACCCAAAATCATGTTATGCCGAGAATAATGTTACTGGCCCTGTTTGCTTTAAAATGCACTATTTGCTACATGTAGTCTCAAAGAATGGGCTTAGTGTTTTACGCACTACATCGGAAAAGCAAAGGGAGCCCCCCACAAGTAATTTTGATGCGCCTCTTATGATCTCTCTGTCTCCACTAATCCAAGTGTTAGCCCCTCCCGTGAAGTTTGAGTCTAGCTGCGCCCCAGACTGCAACCCCCAATTAGAAGCAGTGCATCAACTTATCAATTATGAGCAAACCGAGCCAGTGCTGCCAGAGTGGAATCTGACAGACAAGTAAAGGTTGGTTTGTTGCCCACTGTCCTCAACCCAGGGAGACCAGGTAACACCCCCCCCCCCACTGCAGCTGATGAAGGGAGGGATGGTTTCCAAGAGGCTCTCCCACATCTCCCACTAAGATTTCTGGAATGATTTAAACACCAAGGTCTCATACACACAGTCTAAGCCCTGCCTCCACATCCCTGGAGCCTCTCTCCTCATTGTCCTCTCTTGTCACCATACCTCTGACCAATCACCTTCATACTCACCTACCGCAGATTCAGTATCCATGTGGTGGCCTCTGGCCCATCTCAGTCTCTTCTCTACCTTCTATCACCTCTCCATCGCCCTTCCATGTGACAGCAGTTTCTTTTCTCTACTGTGCAATTTCTGTAAGCCTCTGAGTGCCCCCTTACCAATTGTGTTTGGTAACTTCATTCCCTGTCGATCCTTTCCCAGTGTCAACCATGGTCTGCCTCGCCCCACAACTACTGATGCCACAGAGGACGGTTCTTCAGTTCTGCTTTTATCTCATCCAGCCTTTTGCCTTTTGACTGGTTGTCATCTTCCATGGAGGGTAAATCACAATCTTCAAAGGCTTGCTCCTCAGCTGCCCCACAGCTGCCCCATTACAGGGTTGTGGTGTATGGCTTTAGGCTCCCAACCTAGGCCCATGGCACATCACCAGTCCCTCTGAATCAATCTCCTAACCATTGCTAGGCTCTAAGCTCCCTCTTTCCAATATCAAGCTTGTCCCTACTTCTAGCCTCTTGCACTCCTTATAACCTGTTGCCCCTCTTCACTGGGAGCTCCTTCTCCTCCTTAATATAATATAATGTGGCCATGAGTTCAAACACAGGTTTGTGGAGTGGTTATTAGTCCACTGAACCACCAGACCCAGTGGTCTTGGAGAACTGAACTCAAATACAGCTTCACAGACTGGTGAACACTGCCCTCCATTGCTTACTACATGTAGCAGGTGCCGGGGGCCCTTTCTCACTGCAGCTGGAAGACTACCCACTGCCTGGAGTAGAGCTATGGCAGGCTCCATCTTCTCAGCAGATGGAGCTCTGATTGACGCAGCGGCCTCCATCTTCACGTGCAAATCGAATAAGAGGTACCTCAGCACCCATGTGCAATTCAGGCTGTGACAGAGGAGCGGGACTGCCACATCTCTCGTATCTTGTCACCTGCACTCTGCATCGGACTCCTTAGTGTGTTTATCTACGTCCCATGCGTACCAGCCACGGGACTATGCTGATTAACCCATCCAGAGACACCAGTGGAAGCTGGTGCTGACCTTACCCTCAACTGGGGTGCATTGTGTGCAGCTCTGTGCTGCTTTGTAGGTTGGCGGTAGCAAGGATCCTCTGTGTGGCCTCCACATGCTGCCACCTCAGGGAGAAAGAACGCAGATCTTGGGGCTGAGGTTAGTGTCCTTCTGCCATTGCCTTCTTAGGCCCTATTTTTGTAATTATAGCTCCAAAGACATGATCAATGCAAAATGAGGTAATGGAGGGGTATTGAGGGTCAATAACATGGTTCAGTTGGTTAATGCACCTACTGCAGAGAAACTTGCGCCCCCAGTAAGTCACTGACCAATGGTGTTAACATTTCAGATGCAGAGAACCTTCAGTTCACACCTTCATCCCCTAGATAGGTATTAGAGGTAATGTACCTGCAGCACAAATATCTGTGTATCAACAGTGGTTCACAAATTGTCTTCACAGCGATGCATGTTAGCACAGAGGATTAATGCACCTGCTGCAGAATCGTTTGGTCACAGCAGTGGTGTAGCTAAGGGAGCACTGTTTTTGGGGGTGAGCAAGTTGGGTCTGTCAACTACCACCATCTCCCCACCCGGAGAACAAGTCGTTCGTCGCTGCCACCACCCCGACCATCTGCCACCAAACTTCCATACCCCTGCTCTTACCTGCATCAGGTGGCAAACTTAGGGGCCACCCCACGTGGCAGTAGGTCTAGGTAAGCCACTGGGTCACAGGTTTGAATCTTGACTCAAATGTGCAGCTTTATTGGAGGTAGAAAAGGTAACTTATAGAAATAGAGGCTGCCCCCACAAGTTTATCCAAGATCTGTGGGAATTGGTTAAAAGACTATGGCATGATGCTCCCTGCTAGTGTGACAGACACCTCTTCCTAATCCTCCTATGCACATGTTGTTGTTCTACATGTCCTTGTCTTTTATCCTAATGCAATATAGTTTGGTTGTCATATATCGGCTTTGTGTGGAGGTCTGAATGTGTGCATTTACTTTCTACTTTGTTGTATATTTGTTTTGGGTGTACGATAATACCCTTACTGTTGCTTGTTATATGCAAACCAAATAAAACAAAATAAAGATTTTTTTTTCTTAACTTGTATCTTTATGCCTGTGTTAAAAAGGCTAAAGTTAAGGAAGGTAGCTAAAAAGTACCCAGGTTTCCACAGTCAGGTACAAAGAGTCCAGTTCGTGGTGGAAGAGGCTGCAAAGTGCAGGGAGAGCATTGTGGATGGTTGTTGCTGTAGCGCAAATTCCCTCGCATTCTCCCGACCGTTCCAGAAACCTTCATGATGTCCTTTTGGGTCTTCTGGATAGCGTTAAAGGCTCCTGCCTACCGAACCATCTCCTTAACAACCTCCTCACCAAAGAGGAAGTCATTTGCCTCCTGGCCCGACTCTTTCCCTGCTAGTCCAGCTAGTGTTGGGTCTATCTTTATGAGTAGGCTTTTCCTACGTTCAATACATAGGGATGCATTTGCATTCCCCAACATGTATACTGCTCTTTGCACTCACTGTCTTAGTTCCAGAGGTAAGCCTCTTCACATAAATCGAATATCTTAGTCAAAGGCCCAAACACATAAAGAAGGCGGCCCTGACACCCTTCAGCCCTTTATCGGGCCGCTTCTCGGGTTAATTAAAAAGGCCAGCATTTTGCCATCCAACTCGGCTGTGTAGGCCACCTTATTTAAAAGGGAAGGCCTTGGACACTCCGAGCAGAGTCTTGTCCTAACCTCCTTGGGCATTTGTCTCCTTATCCAGTATTCAGCATATTGAGTCACATGTTTGGTTGGGACCCATTGAGGAGAGAGGGGATGCTCAATAGTGCTGGGGTCAAACATAAGGTCATCGAAGGGGTCCATTACCTGGTCCAAAACCTATTTTTCTTGCTTTTCCTTTTTATCTCTCTTCCTCCTCCCAAAATCTGAGAAGCAAGAAATTATTAAATCCCCACTGTTGGAAGATTCGTTGTAGGCAATAGCTCTGCGCTCACCTTTAGTTGCCTCTTTAGCCTTCTCACTCAACCTCTTGCGAGTTGACTTCCCAATGCCTTTCTGATTAAAGCCTCATTTCCTTTAGTGACCATCACTATACCCAGATGCTTCCTCTTATGGGTAGCTTTTTTACCACTTCCACTTGCTGTTGAATCACCAACTTTCACCTCAACTGACCAGAACTGCGCCTCGTTTACTCTCTGACCAAACCTACCTTCCAACTTCTCTATACAGTCGTCCAGTTTCTTTCCCAACTGAGACGCCAAGGCAGCGACTTCCTTTTCAACACACTCCTGGACTTTCACCTCCACATTATCTTCAGTAGCCCTAATCTGCTCTATATTCCCTAAGAAATAGCAATAATCACCAGTTAAACTAGCCTTAATCACCAGGAATATCCAGCTGTACTAGTATCAATATTCCTGCGCTGAAATTCCACTTTCTCCAAGCAAAAAACTCGAGATACACACCAAGCCCCTGCCTGCACTCTTGACCTTAGCAAGCTGACTGAAAAAATCGGTTTCTTACCCTCTTTTAGTTGCCCAAAAGATGGCCGACAGTATTGTAAGCAATCTCCCTAAGGTGAGCCAACCTAAAATGGCTACCTCATCATGTGACGCTCCTACAGTGGCCTTGGGGCAAATATGAATCATAGGCATAATCCCCTTGGTTCGGCATGGATCCAAGTCCTTACCAAATGTAAGTTTTTATTTTTTAATGTTTGACTTGCTGGTAGTAACTGAGCGCGACCACACGCGCTCAAGCTTGTCGAATCGGAAAGCGTTGGTATCGATTTCATCTCAGCCGAGCGCACTGGGAAACCTCGCCCTTGCAAGCATTGTTGGAAAGTGGTACAAAACAGCATCGCTTTCATCAAAGCTGAGCGTGAGGGGAAATCTTCCGCTCATGCTCGCAAGGCCTACTTGTAGCCCAGCAGGAGAGGCGTTCATGAGCAATGGTTGTACTCTCGTGCCTCCTCAATACCTCAAGAGTATCGGTCAAACAAGACCGTGCACTCAAAAACGATTTAACGGTGAGTGAAGGGGAGACTTGCCTGGTAAACCAAAGATCCACGCCTGGTGCGACTGTCGGAAATGCTCAATTAGACAAAACAAAGGATCCGGTCAACCCAGTGCGAGACGGAGACGGGCAAGGTTGTAAACTCACATTACTCGGTCTAAGATAAAAGATCTGACAAGTCAGCCATAAACCACGTCAAGCAGCCATAAAGCACATTAAACAACACACGCGCACAGAGTCATTACAGCGCCTTACACACATAAAAATAAGCAGGTATAAAAAGGGAACTTATTTTAGCTGTGAGCAGCAACAAAGAAGGAAGATGGCTGCCTCACACAGAATTAAATAGACATTAGAATGTTAGGTTTACTATTCTAGGTTCTTTTCATTGTTTTGTAGTTGCTGCTGTGAGTTGGCAAGTAAAGAGACCTACATAATATTGGTCACTGTGCCTTGCCATAAAATTCTAAAATATGTATATTAACATGGTGGAATCTCATTTGTGATTAGCACAGAATATCTACTGTCTCTTCATCTTCGCTACCTTTTACTACTTTTCTATCTTCACTCTCTTCTTTACTCTAGATCCTAAAGTTTATTTTTATGTTAATCCTTTTTCTTCTTATTTTCCTCTCTCTACTTTCTCTTTTACCCTTTTTCTATCTTTTGTAAAAAAAAAAAAGAAAATATATATATTAAAGAAATGGGGGCATATTATCAAGCACGGCGTTAAAATTATCGCCGCTTTAGCAGCAGAAAACTGCTGCTAAAGCGGCGATAATGGGCTAGATAATATGCTGCAGAGAATTCCAATAGAAGCCCATGTTGACACCAGAACATGGGCTTCCATGGAATTCTCAAGGGCATATTATCAAGCCCATTATCGCCGCTTTAGCGGCAGTTTCCTGCCACTAAAGCGGCGATAATTTTAACGCAGTTTCTGGATAATATACCCCTGTATCTCTGTTCCTTTTACTATATTGCACTATTTGATTCTATTTCTTAATTTATTAATCTCTAAGGTATTGCTAAACTAAATAGTTACTCAGAACTGTAATATATCTAATTGTTATACTCTTTTTGACGGTTGTACTGTTTACTATTCTTAATCTTAACAAAAAGTATTTTACAAAAAAAATCAATATGATTCACAACAATATTATTTATCTCAAAAAACAATATTGTTGTCAACAATATTTGTGCATTACGATATTTGTGTCACAATATTTAATTTCTGATATTTCTGTCTCCCAAAACACAATATTTTTTCCAAACACCAACAAACTCACTAAGGAGGAAAAACAAAATAAGGTGCAAAACACTAATAACATTTAGGGGAAACAAATCACCCTTGGTGCAACATTTTCAGGAGTGTGGAAATACTTTTAGGAGCACACATCACATTTAGGAGCAACACAAAAACATTTGTAGATACAAAATTATCCGTGTCAGAGAATGGACAGGAGAGTGGAAAAATCACTATTGGTTCATCATCAGTAGATTGGTGGAAATACGTTTGGGTGTAAAAACACATTTGCTAGCAAAATCGCCCTTGGTGCAAAGACAACAGGAATGTTGTACCAAATTTAGATACAAATCACTCCGGTGTAAACTGTTTGCATCAAATAGTATCACATTCGGATGAACGCATATTGAGGTGCAAAATCATCCTTTGAGCAACATCTGCATTCATAAGAGTAGAAACAATTAGATGCACAAAACCCATTTGGGAATAAATGCACTTTTACGTGCACAATCTTAATTATGTGCAAATTTACATTTGGTGCAAAATAATCAGCTTTGTCGTGACATTTATGAGCAAACCATCATTTAGAGCCAAATTCATATTAGGCAAAAATATCATAATTGGTGCAAAATAATAAGGGTATGCGCAACAATTTTCTCTTCACTAGTCACGTTTACGAGTAAAAGCACATTTTGGTACAAAAATCACATTTAGGTTGAAGAACAGGTTGGTGCAGTATCAATATGAACATAGACACAACTCTAGGTGTACAAATATGCCCCCATTGCAGTGCCTGGATGGGTCACTTCACCATCCATGTACTGCAATGGAAGGTACTACTTAGACGTGCAGACTAAAATGCCTGTAGAGGTGAGATTGAAATACTCCTCTAGCCTGGTCCATAATCTAGCCAGCATATTTTTTTCAAACAATATCTGAAGGGGGCTGAGCTAAATGAATTAATGGCTGAATGGCCAGATCCAAAGTCCTTTTCTGTGCATGTATTTGGTCTTGATGACATGAACTCTGAAACTTAGCTAAACCTGTCTGCTGTTATACCTAAAACACACACACCTGCAGCCCTATTAAGATAAAGCAGCACACACAGACAATTTAAACATGTCCAACACCAGTGCTACATAAAGCCAGGCACTTAACTAAAAGAAAATCATGACAAAAATACAAAGTACAAGGAAAAAGTGTACATATGTTTTGTAAATTTCTGCAGGTTTATTAGGCACCATTTCCCATTTAACCTGAGTAGTCGGCAATAGTTTCCTTCAAGCATCTCCATTAAACTATAAAAACCCCATGGGTGTACCCCATTTCACTTATTGTTAGCTGCGCTCAGTAAGTGCACTAGAAACTGTACCGAAAGAGGAGCTGTAATCCTACCAGTCATTATCCCTGCTTCAGCAGACAGGAGAATCACTCTGACATGAAAGCTTTTCTGTTTAAATGAAACAGAAGTAATTGTCTTAATGCACTTCTGCGTTCCAATTTTGTACTTGAGAAGTTTTAGCAAGTGATCGAAGATGAAGGTGGTGGGTGGACATTTGACAGCAAGAAGAGGGGACGTCTCCCACCTGATGAAAGTTCTGGTATCTTTCCTACTTATCCATCCAAAAAATGCTGAGGTATTGTAACAATATTACTGATGTAAGAATGAAAATACATTTTATGTTATGCGGTATTATGTAGGCCTCCTAGGCCTGCCACTGCTCTATGCTGAGCCCTAATTTGTTCAATATTTACATGCGCCCCCTGGCAGATGTCATCGAGCGACCCCATTTTGCCATTGTGTCTTATGCCGATGACACACAGCTCATTGTCACTCTCTCCCAAGAGGAGGGCGGTGCTGCATCTCAATTTAGATCCTGCCTGGTGGAACTCACGGAATGGATGAACAGGAGCTGCCTGAAGCTTAACGCCAATAAAACAGAGGTACTGATTGTTGGTAAACAACCCTCTGTTTGGTCATCAGCCCGGTGGCCTGATGCACTTGGTCGTACTCCAGCCTCCAAAGTGAAAAAAAGTTTGGAATCTGGTTTGACACCAATCTAGCATTTGATAGCCAAATATCCTGCCTGGCTGGGAAATGTTTTGGTACCCTCAAAATTCTGGCAAAAATCATTGGCCTTCTCCCCATAGCCGCCAGGAAATCAATAGTCCAGGCTCACGTTATGTCCAAACTAGACTATTGTAACATACTCTATATCAGAGCCACACAGGGCAGACTACAAAAACTGCAGAGAGTGTAGAATGCTGCAGCTCCTTGATTGCTGAATCTCTCAAGGCGTGCACCCTCTGGCCCGGCCCTTGACAAATTACATTGGCTGCTGCTGAGCAAAAGAATATCTTTTAAAGCCATGTGTCTTTGCCATAAAAACTTTAATGGCAAAGGTCCCCGGTATCTCTTCTCCTTAGTGAAGCCCTACCAACCCAGACAAAGACTTAAGTCCATGGATGCTGCATTGGTGGCGGTTCCCATCACAAAAACATCTCATTTGGGTGGATGCTCCTTCGATTTCCAGGCCTCGAGGCTGTGGAATACTCTGCCCTCCACTTGGAACCCTAGAAACAACTTTCAGGAAGAATCTTAAAACCTTGGGGCATATTTACAAAAAAATGTAGGAGCGTGGTGATATGCCAAATCTGGCAACACTGCGCTTCGACATTTTAAAAAACGCAGGGAGGCAAGTATTCACAAGAATACGGCGCACCCCTGCATTTACCTTAGAACTGGTGCAAAGAAAGCTGCCTAGCGCCAGCGTATGCACCTTATCGCCATGTTGCAAGGGTGCCTGCACTGTACTGGTGATTGTTTTTGTGCAGGAAAGGACACCTTCCTGCACATAAACAATCATTCATGGCGATTTGCTCTTTCTATGTGTGCTCCAGAATGCAGCACACATAGAAAGAGAATAAAACATGTAGATATTGATGCAGCGGAAGTGGTATTTTTTAAATTATTTTACATCCCACAACAATCACTATAAAACTAACAGAAGCCTAACACTAATGACGGGCCCATAACTCATTATTATTCAGTTAGCAGTATCAAAGGTCCTCCGATGGATCTTTGGTAGAGATAAAAGGTACTAAGTAATGAAAGTCAGAGAGCTATTCCCTCATGAGGACATATAATGAAGGAATAAGCTTTACATCAATAAACAACAGTAATATGTCAAAATAACTGATATCTCATGAAATAAAGACAAACACTATTCTTTTCTATATATTTTCTCTTTATTATTCAAAATATGAATGGTCAATCACAAGTACAGAATAGTATGTCATCGCTTAGTTCTCAATGTTACAGGTTAGTTCCACAACAAGCATAACAGGTTGAATACTCAAAAACGTCAAAACATCAGGTATAGAGAATAGAGAAAGAGAGAGAAAACATCAGCATAACACAGTTCACGTACGAACCTCTCGAAACGAAAATACTAATGCACAGCGTGCAATTAGTCAGAAAAGCTAACCCCACGGGGGTTAGGGTATAGCACGAGCAACATCACCAGCTGATGATGTGCAAAGTCTTTAGGAAAGTCTCTTAGGATTTCACAGGTTACACCAGCCAGAGTGATCAGGAATCAGCACAGCATACAGCATACCTCAAACGCAGGGACAGGTCACCAATCTTGTGAACGAGCCGTAGAACACTTTCCCACAGTCGACTTTTATAGTACAGTTTTTCTTTATCTCTGATAACATGTTTCTATTACAACTCTCTACAAGCCTCTCCATTGGACAATGATTATAGGAAGATGGTATCCTGGCAATGACTTTACAAATATTCTCTAAGCATGCTTTGTCAAAAAATGGTATAACTTCCTAGAGAGGAAGAGGGAGAACTACAGCTACCTTTGTATAAACAGGTTGAAACTGTTTCATTTGAATCTACTACATCCCTCGCCTAGACAGGAAAGAACCTGTAAAGTTTATTCAGAAATATACTAATATCTACATTCTTAAGGAAACATTTGAATCATAACAAGGACAGGCGCATGGAAGCACATCCCCTAGCATTCCTAAGGCTTACATTAATTTAACAAAAGAGAAAAATTATTTCTAAAGCTTAAATAAACTTTCACGAAGAATGAAGCATTTCTTCTGTGAATAACGCACGTTTCTGCAGTTCAGGAGACATAATAACATTCAATTAAACAAACAGGATAATTTTCATTTATCGTTAATTTAGCAATCGTACTCACTTTCTTAATTAATACTTCATGATCTAACACAATCTATTTCATGTTATTTATTTTTCAGCTAGAAAAAGTGATCTGTCGAGTCTAACTGCACATTTTGTGCTGTACATTTTAATAACGCATGTTTAGTGTTTTTGTTTTTACATTAGTATTTATTAAAAACATACACGCAGGTGAATTTCATTGAGCAGATTTTATTTGCAAAAAATCATGCTCAATCAACATTAATAATTTCTCCTTGTATCGCCATTTTAAGACCAGGTATTACTGAGTGTTGCGGTGGATTGCCATCAGCAACACCTATTGCATGCCCCTATTTACAAGGTGGCGTTAAGCGCACAACCTTGTAAATATGGGGAAGGGCGAAATGCCAGGGAGCGTGAAAAAAAGTTACTTTCCGGTAACGAAAGGGGATTGTAAATGCCGCCTGGTTGTTCAGGCTGCCCTAATTTCGGAACTGCGAGAGACTCCTTTTCGCCTCTTCTTGCTCCCGGCTCAGTTCTATCTTCCCTTACTAAGCAGTTTCTCTTTTTTCCGATCTTTGTTGCTGTGGAACAGGTATGTATTCGAGTTGCAGCTGCATAGTGTGTAGCTGAGGGGGTGTGGGTTTTCTGCCACTATGTCAATATTAAGTCAGCAGTGAACATGTATTCTGTCATTTTTGGTCTTGTTGGGACCTGTACAGAACTCAGTGAGAAGTGGGACGTTTTCGGAGATTAATTAGAGAGGGTGAGGAATAATGTGAGTGGGGAAGTAGATATTGGCTACAGGGAGGTGGAGTAGTATGGAGACACTGAGGGTGCACATGAAGGGACTGGATTGGGAGATGGAGAAATAAAGTATGTATAGTAGTGAAGGGGCTAGTGAAGGAGATAGGAAGTAGAGTCATGGAAGGTCGTGGAAGAGGGTAGTGAGGGTGTATGTAATGGATGAGCGGAGGTACAGGTAGGGGGTAGTGAGACATGAGAAGAAGAAAGATAGGGGGAGGGGATTAGTTAAGTGGAAGCAAGAAGAGGGTACTGGTGTGGAGGGGGAAGTCAATGTTAGGAAAGATAGTGTAGTACTGGGTGGTGAAAAGCTGGCTGGGGTTGGGCAAAGGAGAGAGTGGGCAGTCAGCTGGTATAGTGGTGGCATGGCATTATGGGTGTCAGGAAATGAGGTAGATGGAGTGGGTGGAGAGAGTGTTGGTGGGGTTTGGAGTTTCAAGGAGAATGAATAAGATGAGGATGTGATTGAAGAGAAACCTGTACATGGGGTACTGGTGGGTGAGGGAGCCCTGTTTGTGGCACGAGATAGGAGAAAAGGAGAAGGTGTAGTGAGGAAGGTGGTGTTGTGGTAGGTGTTAAGGTGTAGGGAGACAAAGGGGAGGCAGTGAAAGGAAAGGGGACAGCAGGTGAGTCATGAATTGGGAAGATGGGAAGACAGTTAAGTGAGGCTGAAATTTATTTTGGGAGTGGGAGGGAGGAAGTGGTTAGGGAGTTGGTAGCCTGGGTTGATGTAGGAGATAAATGATACAGAGGGAGTGGAATGTGAAGAGTTGTCTGGGTTTAGGTTTATGTTGATTTCGAGGATGCAAACAACAATAAAACAGACCCCATACCACTCTGAGGAGCTCAACCATTGTCGGGGCTAGTAGGATTACGCAGCAATAATTATCTAAATTATGTGACTAGAAAAGTCAGACTATGCAGCATTAACCATGCAAATTAAGAAGCTCCAGGTAGTACATTCACTGGCAGTATTATTTTAATCTATTTGAGCTAAAAACAACATTTTGTATTGAAATCCACAAATTATGTGGTAAATAATTTGCAAAGTGTAGTGAACGCTGCAGCTTCAGATTCATATAATTCCACTGGCTTTCATTGCTTTTTTAAACAATCTATTTGTGAAAGATAAACAAAACATAAATATTAAAATTTAAATAAGTTTTATTAGTTAGTTAGCACCTCGAAGCGAACAGATTCAACCATTTCTCCCTTCTATGCACAGAATGTGTCTTTAGAAATACCAAGGGTGGACGCGGCGGCGGTGACGCGAGATGGCCGCTCCCTGAGAATCTCCACGGCACCGAGCTCCGCTTTAATCAAAAGGGTTCGTTTCCAGTTGGCGGTATCGCATTCCAAGCATGTCTCCTCGCGTCGGAGGTGGAGAGGCACCTTGAGGCAAGTTTGTGGATTGGGAGACTGTCCATTTCATAACTTTTTCTTTCACCGGTGCTCTGCCTCAGTGTCTCGGTTAATTGCGACCGCCATTTTGTGCGATGGGCTGTGGTGCTGTTTTCCTCATAGCCTCGCTAGGATTTTGCATGTTTTTAAGCCTAAGGTGCACAGTGCGTTATATCTTTGTCCTTTCCTGATCACTTTTTTTCATAATAAGGATTGTCAAGCATGGAGTTTCAGTAGCAATTTTTAAAGGAATGAGAAGCTTAAAATTCAGGGCTGGATGAATGTACAGGTTTCTCAGAGGAAAGAAAAATTAAGGATGGAATAATGTGGCGACCAGCAGAGCTTCCTTCGTTGATGGCCATGGGGCTTACTGTGTTATGCTTATAGTCACCTACTTCTTTGATCTTGCTTCTCCTCAGGGGATATATTTTGTGCAGCTGCCATTTTGTGCGTTCTGTCACCAGAGAATGTTTTTCCGTATTTTGTTTGAGCGCTAATAAATTTTGGTTCTCAATTGAAATGCCCGCACACAAATGACTCTGTTTGACATCTGCTCATAAGAGAGGTTAAGTTAATTGCCATATGCTTGTTGGATGGACCATCTTTTTTTTTCATATTCGACGGTCTGCTGTGATATGCTTTCATTTCTCCTCCTCTTTATTAAGGCACTGAAGCTTTTCACCACTTTTCAGTCAAGCTCTACTTGTGGTTTACTGGTATCCTTTCTACTTGGTTGTACTAACTGTGACCTTGGAGATTTTTGCCCTAAGAGTTTCTACTTTTTGCTTCCTCGTATACTACACCCCGCCATGGATTCCTCACTCTCACATAAGGCCCATGGAGCTGCCAATTATACCTCTGGAAGTCGTAAAGACTCAGCAGTTTCTACCAACAAGCGCACCAAAAAAGACCCGTCGTCTCCATCGAAATCACCTCTTCCTCTGACGTTAGAGGATCTCATGGATCCACGGTTGACCATTCCATTCTTCTCGCCCGTGTCAGCGCAGCGGGCATTCGGGGTGCGGCCTTTTCCTGGCTGGCATCCTTCCTTCGGGATAGGTCCCAGGCGGTTCATCTCTCCGGCTTTTCTGCCCCCCCCCGTCCGGTCACCTCCGGTGTTCCTCCGGGTTCTTCTCTTTCCCCCCTTCTTTTCAATCTTTACATCTGTCCCCTTGTCACCTCTCTTCTTGAGCTGGGGGTCTCTGTGTATAATTACGCAGATGACCTCCAGCTCGTCTTTGATCTTTCCTCCTCTCCTGACTCTCTTCCTAAGTTCAGCTCCACCTTAATCTTCATCTCCGAGTGGATGAGCGCTAACCATCTCAAGCTCAACCCTGATAAGACGGAACTTGTCCTCACGGGTGGTTTATCTAACCCTTGGTCCCCAGCACACTGGCCCCTCTCTTTTGGTCCCCCTCCTACGCCTTCCTCCTCTGTTCGCACCCTCGGCATCAAAGTTAGTTCTGACTTAACAATGCATAGTCAGATTAGCTCTGTTGTGTCTTCCTGCTTTCTTTCCCTCCGTCTCATCCGGAAAATCTCACGCTTTTTCACCACTGATGCACTCAAAACCATAGTCCTGGCTTTAGTCATCTCTCGCCTCGACTATGGGAATGGCCTGTACGTGGGCATTCCTGCCTACGAGTCTCGTCGCTTGCAGGCCATTCAAAATCAAGCTGCCCGCCTCATTTTCACCCTTCCCAAATCTTCTCACATTACTCCTGTTCTTAAATCTCTTCACTGGCTTCCTATCCGCTTCAGATCTCTTTTCAAATTAGCCTGTTTTGCCTTTCGAGCTTATTCCCGCTCTGCCCCTGCCTACATCACCTCCCTTATTTCATCCCACGTCCCTAGTCGAACCCTCCGTTCTTCTTCTCTTTCTCTTTTGCGCGTCCCCCGTTTCCGCAAATCCAGAACTGGTGGCACTCGTCTCTCTGTTTTGGCCCCCCAGTTCTGGAACAGCCTTCCACTCCATATCCGTTCCATCCCCATTTACACCCACTTTCGAAAAGCCCTCAAAACTTTTCTTTTCACCCAGGCCTTTTCCTCATAGGTCCCCCGGATTCCCTCTGTGAGCTTTGACCAGGTCCCCAGCGCCAGGAAGCCGCATGGTAGCAGTGTGCTTTATTAAATATTTTTTTTCATTTCATTTCATTTTTCATGGATGAACTGCGCCTCATTAAACCCTTCATGACGGACACTACTGCTACTCTGAAATGGTCTAGTCTTGAGTCAAGACTTTAGGATGTGGAACAAAAAAATAAGTGATGCACAGGACGTTGTTGCCAGAGTCGATATCCTCACTAAAGAAGTTAATCAACTTAAAAAGTCTACTGAGGATTTAGAAAATCATAATAGGCACAACAATTTACGAATTTCCGGAATTCCAGAGGTTCTGAAGGCTCGGACATGATCTCCTTTTTGAAGACTCAAGTCCTGCAGATCGTTGGTCTTCTGAAATCTATGGATTTTTATATCCAAAGGGCGCACAGGTTGGGTCCTCACAATGCCTCCTCCTCAACTAAACCAAGAGGCATTATTGCCTACTTCCTCTTGTACTCCGATCTTATGGCAATCCTTAATGCTGCCAAGCAACACAAGCAGATGCTCTGGTCTGGCCACAAAGTCTTTTTCAGTCAAGATGTCTCTAAGCCAACCGCCGTCCGGCGTAAGGAATTTCTCGACCTTCGACCAACTCTGAGATCCATGAATGCCCGTTATGGTCTTATACATCCATGCTTTTTCAAAGTGACTTACAAAGACAGAACTTTTTCTTTTGAAGACCCGGCTGATCTTTGGAAATTCATTCACACTCACAGGGGAGAAGCTATGGAACTGAGCAAGCCTTAATTGTTTTCATGTTTGTTCTTTCCCCTGTTTCTTAGGTCTTCCCTGTGCAACTCCCGACGCTGATGTTCATATCCACGTCCTCCTTATGTTTTGTCATGCATGGCTCACTTCGTTCTTTGTTTTCCCATTGTCTGGTAAGTTCTCTTCTAGTTTGTGTCGTATGTTTACCATTTTATCCTTAATCTCTTTCTCTTCTTGTTTTTCTATTAGTAAACGTATCCTTTCTCCTTGTCCCCCTTTTGGTGCGGTCACCTTGCTCGTTGGCCCCCCTCCCTCATTAATGTTCTTCTTGTTTTTGATTACTATGGCTAAAGCCTTTTGGCTTTTCGTAATCTTTTCTTTGCTAACTCTTTATGGGTGAGTATGCTCCCCTCTTCATTTCCTCTTCTGTCCCCTCTCCCTTTTCTTTCTCCCCCTCTCCTTTTCCTGCCTCTCCGCTCTTGCTTCCACTGCATCTATTGTTTTCCATTTCATACTTAGGGTCTTTCTCTACTCTCTCTGTTTTTGTTTGTTATTATGGTTATTTCAAGCTTGTATCTCTCTTTTCCTTCCTCTTTACTCTCTCCTGTCCTATGACCCTTATTCATTTTTACATATCTCTACTTTTATTTATCTTTGCTTTTTTCCGCCACGGGCATTTTCCTTTTTCTTTAATGGGTTTCTTACACCTTTTTTTCTACTCACTCTTTAAGTCTCTTCTACTTTCACGTCTATTCTTTCTCAAATTTTACCAATGAATGGTCTTCGTATAATTTCATGGAATGTTAAAGGTATATGTAATCCTGTTAAAAAACAGCGAGTCTTTTCTCACCTCGCTAAGTTGAAATATCATGTAGCGTTATTACAAGAAACACACCTCAAACTACTAGATCTGTCTTCACTGCGCAAACAGTGGGTAGGAGTGGTTTTTTGCTCCCCGGCAGTGAACAACAAGAATGGTGTTGTTATTTTGTTTCACAAGTCTTTAAATGTTCAGTTACAAAATGAATTCCAAGATGTTAATGGTATATAGCTGTTTTTGAATACTAAGGTTAACAACACTCAACTCTCTTTTTGGAATGTTTATGGCCCTAACGGCACTGACTTTTCTTTTTGGAACAAATTTTCTAGTCTTCTTTCCTCCCACGCTGCTGAAAATTTAATTGTGGGTGGCGATTGCAACCAACTTATGGACACCTTTTTAGATCAGAAATCTCAAACTAGATATATCCCTAACAAGATGCAAAATATTTTTCATAAGGTTATCACCTCCAGAGGATTGGTAGACTCATGGAGAACCTCTCACCCTGATGTCTTCGAATATTCCTTTTCTCCCGTTCACAGATCTCATTCCCGCATTTACTATATTTTTCTCACACAATATGCTCTTCAATTCATGACCAATGCTGAGATTGGCTCCATTCTTATTTCAGATCATGCCCCCGTCATTTTAGCTATGGATTATCCTTCACCTGCCTCTACATCTCGTCGCTGGCGTTTCAACAACTTCCTTCTCCTTGACTCTCAATTTGTCGAACAATTCATACTTTTTATTAGGCCTGGGCAAAAATTTCGTTCCGTTCGCGGAAATTGCGATAATTTGACATTTTTGCGTTCCGCGGAGAGCGCGAAAATGTCAAAAATTCCGGTTTCCGCAGCTTGGCGATAATTTGTTTCTTGCTCGCGCTGTAAAATGATACATTCTTGCGCGCGCGCGATCGCCTTACCTGAATCCCTGCGTTCGCTGACAAGTTTTCTTGATCCGGTCGCGTTCTCCATGAGATGTTGTATTGTTTTTAGCCATTTGCGCTGTCTCGCGACAGTTCGCGCCCGCAGTGACGTCATGCGTCGCGCGATCACGTCTTTCTTCTCGCGATCATGCACCGCGAGAACAACTCAAAACAAGATGGCCGCGTCCGCAAGCAACCACATGGGTAAGTTGGCGACCCGCAACCATGCAGAAAATCTCGCGAACATGCCGGAAAAAAACTTCCGCATCTTTGCGATATTTCTGCTCGTTTGCGATAATTTTAAACATTCTCGCGATAATTTGCGAAGGTTAATTCCGCAAATTCCGCCCACCCCTACTTTTTATACCGGAATTCTTCCATAACAACCTCACCTCTGCTTCTCAATATCATTTTATTTGGGATGCCTTTCAAGCTACTTCCAGGGGTTTCATAATTGACTTTGTATCCCGGAAAAAAAAGAAAGCATTGATGGACTCGACACTCATCCTTAAGCAAATTATAGCTTTAGAACCTAGCTACTTCACTACTAATTGTCCTGACACATTGTCAAGCAATAATGCAATACAATAAACAATCTTGGGACTCCGCTTGCAATAATCTCCTCAAATTCAATGCTAAAATGTATGGTGGTCGGAATAAGGCAGGTAGATCTTTAGCTAATTATCTTAAAATGAAAAAACAAAAATCTAAAATCGTGGCCATTACAGATAACTCTGCAGTTCGTCACATTACAGATGCTAAGATTCTTGACTGCTTTACTGAATATTACACCTCCCTTTACACTCCAGAGTCCACCGCCCTCTCGAACAAATTGATTCTTTCTTTCAAACTATTCCCAAATCTCCTGAAGATTACATTGATCTCACTTCTTTGGATATTCCTATCTTGGACCAGGAAATCATTAATGCCATCAACCTCCTACCCAAAGACAAAACACCTGGCCCGACTGTTTTACCATCCGATTGTTTCTTCATTTTAAACAACTTCTGGTCCCTCAGTTATTCTCATTGATAAGCCACTTTCTTACTTCTGGTGAATTAGGAGGATCTTTCACCCAGGCAATGTTATGTTTGATCCCTAAAAAGGACAAAGATCCTTCTCTTTGTAAAAACTACAGGCCTATTTCCCTCATTAACACAGATTGTATAATCTTTGCTAAAATCCTAGTTCTCCATATCAATAAGGTAATCCCAGACCTCATTAATATTGACCAATCAGGATTCGTCAAAGGACGATCTATCACAGACAATTCGAGAACCTTTTTTAATATTATTCACCTGGCTTCTAAAATGGACTCCCCAATTGCTGCCATTATATTAGATGCTGAGAAAACTGTTATACTCTTCCCCCTCTATCTCCGTTTTGGTAAATGGCTGTCAATCTAAATATTTTCCACTCCTTACAGGAACTAGACAGGGCTGCCCTCTTTCCCCACTCTTGTTTATTCTCGCTTTAGAACCCTTCTTAGAGAAACTTAAATGCTCATCACACTATACTGGTTTCCATTTTAAAAATGTCGACATCAAATTCACTGCTTATGCTGATGACATTTTGTTATATATCTCCAATCCGTCTACTTCTTTGCCGGCTCTCTTCTCCCTGCTACAGGATTATTCCATAGTTTACGGCTATAAATTGAACATTGATAAATCCGAAGTCCTGCCTTTAAATAAACACTGCCTTTCTCATATGTTTCAGGGTTCGAGTGGAATTCCAAAATTATCAAATGTTTAGGTATTCTATATGCTAACAACATTAGGGAAACTATTAAAATCAAACTCGCTGACATACTTAAAAAGCTCTCAGTCCTTATTGAGAGCTGGTCCCCACTTTTCCTACCCTGGTGGGGTAGACTTGCTACAATCAAAATTATGCTCCTTCCAATAATCAATGTTTATCTCTCTATGCTTCCAGGTTCCCTCCCGCTCTCTTTTTTAAGTGCCATTAATCACTCCTTGATCAAATTTCTGTGGTACGATCGCAAGGCCAGGATTTCATTTTCTCATTTCCAGAAATCCAAAGAGCTAGGTGGAGTCAATTTTCCTAACCTCAGATGCTACCACTCTGCATCTACCCTGAAACAAATATGGACTTTCCTATCTGAGTCCACACACACACCTATAACGGCTTGGAGCTCGTTAGAACAAGCTCAATATACACCTTTTTCTTTTATTACTGCTTCCCGTTTATCCCAACCCCCGAGGTGGTTCTCCTCACCTACCTTTACTCATTCCAAAGCACTCGCATCCTCTCTGCTCAGATCTCATCTCTCCTCAGCAGATCAACTCTTTTGCACCCCAATCTGGTACAACAAATATTTTAAGATTAACAACAGAGCTCTATTCTGGAAGGAGTGGATTGATAAAAGCATCATTACTCTTGACCACTTGTTGAAGGATGGATCTCTTATGGATTTTTCAGATATCCAAGAGTCCTATGGCATCTCCTCTACACATGCCTTTCATTACCCCTTACTTAGGGCGTCCCTGAATAGTGCCCTTTCCCAGGGTAGTTCCCTTGACACACCTGACCAGGCATCTCCCTCCCCACTTGACTTTTCTACCCTGTCTAAAGCGTCTGTTATTTACAAAATATTATCCCTTTCTGCGGATGCTAGAATGAAATCCAACTTGGAACTTTTATGGGAGAAAGACTTGGCCCAGGATTTTTCGTTTCAAACATGGGGCTCCATTTGGCCAAAAATCTATACCTCTTTACGTTCAGCTAGCATAACGCAGACTTTATTTTACTTTTATAATAGACTTTTTTTCACCCCCACTGATTTGTACAGATTCAAGTTGTTAGATTCCAAAAAATGTTGGTCTTGTTCTCATGAGAATAGTGACCGTCTTCATATGTTTTTCCACTGCCCCTCGGTCAGGTCTTTCTGGTCCCGTGTATGGTTGAAATTGAATGAAAAATTATCTACCAACTTTTCTTTTGATATTGTTCATGTGTTTTTGGGTAGCACTTTACCTATCTGGGACGCTCAGAGTAATATGGGTAAATTTATAAACTTGTGTTTAGCTATTTCCTTTCAGATTTTTACTACTAATTGGAAGGATACCTCTAAAATTTCGTACCAAGCTTGGTGGAACTTGCTTTGTCATCAAAACAGGCTTGATCATTCCCACGTCACTTCACTACCTTTGTTGATCAAAACAGACTTGTTGTGGTCACCACTAACCTCCTTTCTTTCTAGGTTGGATACTTGATTTTACCTGTATCTATGGTACCAAGTTTTATTGGTTTTTTTTTGACACCTTAGAATGTTTAACTGTTTACCAATATTACACATTATTGTTTTTACTTCTGATGCATTTCCCTTCCCTCCTCTTCCCCCACTTCTTTTCTTTCTCTTCTCTTTAAAAATTTCAAAATGTTGAAATGCATTTACTCTAGGTACATGTTTTCCCTTTCGAGGGCTTTATTGGCTTTGTTGCTATATATACATTTCACTTCCACTTTAAGCTACATGACCATGTACTGATGTTTTACTTTGTTTAATATTTTAATAAAGCACTCTAAACTCAAAAAAAGAAATGCAAAGGGTGCATTTTCAACAATTCAACATTCTTAACTACATAATTAAGTACTGTTCTCTTTTGTACTACATACAAACAGTATAGTTCAGTATTTCACTTACAAATTTCAATAAAATATATTAAGTAAAAAATGTAACACAGACTTACATTGCCATTTCAGGGTTCTGGTGAGATCTACAAACTACTCACCTTTTGATGTTGTGGTTATGGTGTCACCAGAACCTCTCAATGGTAATATTATGTGGTTCAATTACCACAGTGTAGTATTGCCCAAATGTATAGCCTGAATGGGCAAATATATTGAGTTGCAGATCATTTCACATTGGGCACACAGAAATAGGCGATATGATTTTGTAGCCTAGTTGCCAATTGTCGATCAATCAAATTTGAGGTCTAATGCCAACTTCAACACTTGATCCCATTATCTGATCCTGGACAAGAAAGTTCACTTTCATGTGCCCTGGATGTTTTATCTGGTAAAACTGGGTGTGCTTAAAAGAGGCTGCTTACCAAAGGTAATGAAATGAAATGAAGATGTAACTGAACACTGGCACTAGAAAGAGCAACATAAACCTTTCAAAACTTCCCAGCCAAGGGTTTAGAAAGAACATGCCATTCAACTCACACCATAGCTCACCAAACTTACAATTACTAGGTGTGAAGAGAATCTATAGTGTCTGAGCCAGAACTTACCAGGACTGACAAAACACTCAAATGATGTTGGGCTATTATTTGGGTGTAATATATGGACTCATGATAATTTTTAAGTCCTGCTTGAAGAACCAAGCTGAAGCCATTACAGATTTACTTTGTATAAATCGAATCATTACTTTTAAACCTATTGGTTTTCAAAGGATGTGAGCAGAAGGATCTATTTAGAAGTGTGCCTGAACCAAATAGCATGGCTTGGCAGTTCGGGCTGAACTGCTTCCATGAGGCACAGGGTCAAGACTGATTTGCATATAGCTGTGTCTGAACTGGGGTGGCGAAGTGAGCTAAAGAACGATGATGGATTCAACCCAGATCTGTTACTGGGGTGAGTGTCTGAAAAGTTTTGTCTCTCTGTCCATCATCTCCTTGTGTTTGCTTTGTTCACCCTAAGTTGGCAGGGTATGCCCAAACGTGGGCCCCTTGCTCACTTTGCCACTGGATTCAAGCTAGCCTGGCTGATGAGGGCTGTTAACCCAAAACTGGTCCCAGGATGCTTGTTTCCGTTCCAGGGAAGACATGGCTTGGCAGTTCGGACTGGACAGTTCCCACGAGGCACAGGGTCAAGACTGATTTGCATATAGCTGTGTCTGAACTAGGGTGGCGAAGTGAGCTAAAGAACGTTGATAAATCCATCCCAGGTCTGTGACTAGGGGTGAGTGTCTGAAAAGTTTTGGCGCTCTGTCCATCATCTTGTGTTTGCTTTGTTCTCCCTAAGTTGTCAGGGTATTCCCAGATGTGGGCCCCTTGCTCACTTTGCTACTGGATTCAAGCTAGCCTGGCTGATGAGAGCTGTTAGCCCAAAACCAGTCCCAGGATGCTTATTTCTGTTTTAGGGAAGACGTGGATTGGCAGCTCGGGCTGGACTGTTCCCATGAGGCACAGGGTCAAGAATGATTTGCATATAGTTGTGTCTGAACTGGGGTGGCGAAGTGAGCTAAAGAACGATGATGGATTCAATCCAGATCTGTGACTGGGGGTGGGTGTCTGAAAAGTTTTGTGCTCCGTCCATCATCTCTTTGTGTTTGGTTTGAACCAAATAACAAGGCATGTAATCAAGCTACCTGGTGAGAGGCATGTAACTGCCATAGCTGCTTAGCGCCAATCGACTGGTACTGCTTTCTCAACAGTTATATCATTGTTATTTATGGCTATTGTAGAGAGCCATTAGCATGAATAATTGGATTCTAAATCCTGTAATTCACTGCTAAGACATAGTAAAAGTGGGTAACAGAACTTTGCTGCACTCTTGTCAATTTGACGTATGTCCGAACCCCCAGTGAAAAAATCCAGATTATTCACTGTCACCCAAGTGTAATTCTATATGTCTTTATACAGTATATTGGCTGGATTTATCACCATCCCTGCTTCCACCTGCTATCTTGTGCATTTTAAGCCTGGCTTAACCGACAATGATCACCTTTAGACAATTTGAGGGTATATGTACTTATGTTTGGTGTTCTACCCACCAAGATAATTCAGTCATCATTATATTAATCTTTCAACCAAGCAAGGATGACTTAAAAAGCTATTATAAAATTCTAGCACTGGTGGCTGAGATTCAATTAGGAATTGACTTTGACCCCTAAATGCTTCTGAATCTACAATGGCTATATACTACCTTATTTCATAGTAAGAGAACCCTTTACCGAAGTTGATTGCTAGACTCAACTTAGGAAACACCTGTGATTTAGATATTTGAAAGCGTATTAACTCGGTAATGCTACCAATGGGACTTGGTCCTCAAAACTCTTTTAAAAATGCACTGCTTGGCCACAGACAAGATAAAGATGAATAAACAACCAGAATTTAAACTTCTTGTATTACTAGATGAAATCACTTAGAATTAATATTTGCCAAATGAACTTCCACTAGCCACACTGCGCAAACTCATTAATTTCAAGTGAAGATACTATGGGCCTAATTATGACTCTTGGTGGAGCAGTGCCAACCGCTTGGCCACCACTTCACTGAACGTCTCTGCCACCCACCCGCCAGATTACCACCAATTTTGTTGTTTGGCAGGAGGGCGGCATGGCGGTCCCGCTGCGGTGCGTCTTTTAAAGGCGGCAGTGCCTTTGCAAGAGGCACCGCAATGGAAATGCCACACGGGGTTCCTGCACGGCATGAACTCAAAACTCCATGCCATGCAGGAACCTGGGTGTATGCACACAGGGGGGCACGTGTTGAGCCCCCCTGCATGCATCCCCAAGCTGAGGGGGCATAGGAGAAAGAACTCCAGGAAACCGCTGGCTGTCATGAAATTTGTAAAATGCTTGGCGGTGCCCTTGCGGCCATTGCCATTTCAGGGTTCTGGTAAGATCTACAAACTACTCAGCCTTTGGTCTTATGGTTATGATATCACCAGAACTTCTCAATGGCAATATTATGTGGGAAATTGCCACCTTGTAGTACTACCCAAATTTATAGCCTGAATGGGTACAAATATATTAAGTTACAGATTATTTCACATTGGGTACACAAAAATGGGAGACATGGCTTAGTAGTCTAGTTGTCAATTATCGATCAATGCTATTTGAGGTCTAATTCCAACTTCCAACTTCCAACTTTGATCACATTATCTGATCCTGGACAAGAAAATTCACTTCCATGTGCCCTGGATGTTTTTTCTGGTAAAATTGGAGGTGCTTAAAAGAGGCTGCTTGCCAAACGTAAGTACTAGTCAAATAACTGGACGTTTAGACTGAGGTTACTGGAGGCTAAGGTTTCACATGGCATGCCAAGCATTTGCTGTTTCCCCATGTGCATCTTACTTGGTCATGTGAAATGAAAGGAAGTCTTTCTGAGTCTCATCATAATAAGGCCCTTTATATTAATCTGATTCACTATTTAGAAGCTGCCCAGAGTCAATATGGAAGTCTCATAAATACAATTCTGGAAGCTTGCCATAGAATGTTTGTTAGATTTGGCATCCTTGATATAGTTTTCCTCTACCTTTTTGCCTTCAGACCTCCTGTTTTTGCTGGCCTTAGAACTCTGTGCATTATACCACTGCTAACCAGTGCTAAAGTACTTGTGCTCTCTCCTTAAAACATGGTAACATTGGCTTATACCCAATTGGCATATTTAATTATAAATACCTAGTAAAGTGGCACTACCTGCCAACCCAGGACCCTAGATTGACTCCAAAGTCTTTTCTGCTGACCTCCTTAATTGAGCCTCAGGGACATAAAAGGCTTCCCAACCAAATCCTGGACCAAGCTTCAGCGAGTTTCTGACCCACAAGTGGTGCCCTTCAGGTCCTGTACACTTGATGTGGCTCAGCATGCTTAAATCAAGCATTTGGGCACTTTGAGACTGCACCACACCTACTGCAAACCAGCGCATATCACCATCAGCCTGCCTCTTCGCACTGCAGCATTGACCGCTCATGGTGGACCGCCAGCCACGATGCCTGGCCTGCTCTTTGCGCCACAACGACAGCCTCCCACGATGCTCTCCTTGCCCCTTGCGGCCCTCGCCAATGCAAATGGGACTCTTGGCACAAAACTTGAGAGATAAAACCTTCAGTGACACTAACTTGGGATTGTATCCGACCTGCACTTCATCACGGTCAGCCTGAACTTTTTAATTTGAGGTGCAATTAGATAATCCGCGGTTGCCACTTTATGCTTTTGGGTGCTATTGTACACTTTATTCCTTAAAAATTCATAACTCTGGTTCTACTGATTGGATTTTGTCATTGTGATCTCGTTTTATTTATTAAATGTTGCTCTATTTTGCAACCCCAGGCATGGACACACCAGACCGAGAATTAATATGGGAACTTTTGGGGTTGCCAGCAACTGCTGCCTAACCATCCTTCTGCAGCAAATGGTGAGGAGCAGCAAACTCCCCTCTTATCTGCCTCTCTTCTCCTGGCTCTCCCCTTCCATGCACATGGGAAAAACAAAGCCCTGGCCCAAAGCTTATGCAAACTGGAGGACAAGTTAGTCTGGATCTGGTACCTGTAAATGGAGCAAACACCGAACCATATCTACCACGCTAGGAGAAGTTTGTACATGGAAGTTACTCTGAGAATGTAACCCTCCTACCTGGAGAAATCAAGATCACCATCTATCATGCAACTGTTGGATTTGTGATCTGCTGGGCTTGTCTACACTTGTGTTTTTTAATAAACGAGACTCCCATTGTAAGGTGAACGGGGAGTAGTGCATTCATAGATGTCAAAGGCTAACATTTCTTCTCCAGCAGATGAGGTAAGAAGGTACCCATTCCCTTGGCTGCACTTGGAGAGCCCCAGCCCTCCCTTTGTCTTCCTTGCGTGAAAGGACTAGTGTTCCAGGTAGCAACCTGTGGTAATAGCTCTTTCTGGCCTCATGGTGGCCCCATTGCTCAGATATGACAGAATGATATTGTCTTCAGGGCCACTGTGCTCAGTTACTCCAGTGCACTCGAAGTTGACACTTTGGGGCATATATACAAGGGCATTGTGCCACTGGAGCATCACTTTTTCGGACGCTTCAGTGGCACAATACCCTGCTCCAAATTTACAAGGCAGAGCTAAGCCACTTTGCATGGCTTAATGCCGCCTTGTAAATATGGGCCTCCTTGCTGCAGTTTTCTGGAGCAAAGTGGCGTGCAATGGATGTTGCTGTGGGTGTTCTCATGCAACAACAATTGCATTTTGACCATGACCCCAGATTTAAAAGGATCTGTAAATCTGAGACAGCACCAAAAATTAACGCCTTTGAAAAGGAGACATTAGAGTGGCACAAACAGAGAGAAGAAATACTTTTATACTTTTATTTCTCCTTGTTTTTTGATCTCTCTATGGGTGCTGAATGCTGCAGCACACATAGAAGGAGCAAAACGCCATTAATGATTGTTTTTGTGCAGGAAGGTCTCCCTTTCTTCACAAACACAATCATCCCTACAATGCAGCCACCCTTGCATGATGGTGCAAGGGTGGCTGTGCTAGCACCAGGCAGCTGTTTAGCACCGGCGCAAAGGAAAACACACGGGTGCGTTGTATTCTTGTCAATACGGTGCAGCCCTGCATTTCTGAAATGACGCAGCGCGCACTGCTAAATTGCTTGCAGCACCACGCTGCGCCATTTAGTTGTAAACATGCCCCATAGTGAAGTGGGTCCACGCTGCCCGTGTAAGTCACATCTGGAACATCTGGCTTGAGCAGAGAGGACAGACCAATCCCAAACGTGTAATATCTATTAACAATACTAAGGACAGTAACCAGGCCAAAAACTAGAAACAGAAGACCTGTGATATTAGGAGGAGTGTGATGGAGTAATATCATTCAATGCCCTCAAACACTTCAAGGGTAAAGGTGAAAATGATAGGATTGCAGCACACATCACAAGCTGAATACATTCGAGCTTAGAAATAAGTATACCCCTACTGAGGCATTAATTGTGGGCGATAAACTGAAAGGTCAATGTTTTGATGAAACTAAATCTAAAAAAAAACTCGTTTTACTTTTTCCGATCGTCATGCAAAATCTGAAGAGTAACAAACCGCAGACCTTCGGAACATACTTTGGAAATCAAATTGTGGAAAGGGGCAAGTACCATTGTACGATGTACTAAACATAACATAACATAATACCATGTGTATTTGTAAAGCGCACGTTCACCCAAGGGCATTTTGGTGCTGAATAACAGATGTTTATTGAGTCTGTGACTAAGGGGCATACTATCAAGAAACGGCGTTAAAATTATCGCGGCTTTAGAAGCAGAAAACTGCCGCTAAACCGGCGATAATGGGCTTGATAATATGCCTTTGAGAATTCCAATAGAAGCCCATGTTGACACCAGAACATGGGCTTCTAATGGAATTCTCGCGGGCATATTATCAAGCCCATTATCGCCGCTTTAGCGTCAGTTTTCTGCCTCTAAAGCGTTGATAATTTTAACGCCGTGCTTGATAATATGCCCCCAAGAGTCCGTACGCAACAAACGGTCGCAAATTGAGCACCAACTTTTGAAAAATGGTTCTCATTTTGCAAAGCAACCCGTATACTAATAGGTCGCATCGAGAAATCAACATTCCCAAACGGACGCAGAATGGACTGCCCTATGAAATACATTGCATACCGGATCACTATTTGGAAGAAAGGCCCCTTTTAAGCCCCTTTCACCTTGTGATCCGGCATAGGTCGCAAAACCTATGTTACATATCAAAAAACTTTTCAGACTCGTAAAATGGAGTTTATACATTGGAAAAAGGCACCTGGCGCTCACAAAGCCTGTGCTTTTATTCATCGCAGAGTTTGGGACCACAAAATACATATGTACATCACATGCACTATTACAGCACCAGTGACCATCACATTTTCTCCTCCTAGACAATCTCAGGTCCATGGCCCAGTTTAATGGGGTGGGGAATACTTTGGCTATATTTTGCCAACATTTATGTGTGATGCTTCTGCTCATGTCCCTTGCTAAACTCAAAAGACTGAAAGCAAATGGTAAGCTCGAAGCTGCAGAAATATCACAGAGCGTCTTTATGAGTGGTTGAGGTGGGTTAATGAGCACCATAAACAAAGGGGCTTGCTGTACAGTAAGTGCTAAAGAGAGGGGCTTTCTAAATCTCGTAATTCACCTGATAGTGGAGGACAAACCACATTCCAATGAAGGTTGACAACATTTAATAGTCTTTCAATAAATAAACTTAAAACGTGTTGTAAGGATATATTGTTAATTGAGCAAAAAAGAGATACTCTACAATAAACAGATGCTACCTTTAAACAGGGTCTACTGCCTTCAAACAAATACCACCAATGACAAAGCCTTTAGTTTAGCTTGTTTTTTTATTGTGAAAAACTTTTTATTGGATTTTTAAGTTATCATATATGGTGTACAAAAATCATGTACATTTTTCAGTGTGTTACATTTAGAATCAAAAACCAAAGGAAATGATGGAAGGAGTGTTGAACATTGCAAGCACTCACCCCCAGTCAACTGATCTGGGTTTAATCCATCACCGTTCTTTAGCCCACTCAGCCACCCCAGTTCAGACATGGCCATATGCAAATCAGTCTGACCCTGTGCCTCATGGGAACAGTCCAGCCCGAACTGCCAAGCCATGTCTTTCCTGGACCGGAAACAAGCTTCCTAGGACCGGTTTCTGGCATTTCAGCCGTCTTGAGCCAGGCTTGCTTGAATCCAATGGCAAAGTGAGCAAGGGACTCACTTTGCCCATGAGGCACAGGGTCAGACTGATTTGCATATGGCCATGTCTGAACTAGGGTGGCAGAGTGGGCTGAAGAACGGTGATGGATTAAACCCTGATCAGTGGACTGGGGGTGAGTGCTCCGTCCATCATTTCCTTTGGTTTTTGCTTTACATTTAGAATCAACATTTCAACAGGTGATAGCTGCGAGTCCGTTGGGGGGGGGGGGGGGGAGTGCCGCTCTACTTATGTATGGTACATTGGAAACAGGTTTGTAGGTGAGGTCAAGCGGACTACTGTGGCACCCAGTCCCTCATGACGGTTGCTAGACCTTTCTTGTCAGTAGGTGGTAATGCGAAGGGGTAATCCATATTCATAACTGAGCTGGGAATGTAACTCGGGAATATGTGGTGGGGGGGATGAGTGGTGGAGGGGTGGGAGGGTTTAGGGGGCGTCGCTCCTCTATGGTCCGTTATCTACGGGCAATGGTTCCCATTGCTGCTGGTGGAGTGGTCTACTGGGGGTGGTGGGTTAGTGTGTGGGGGGGTCTGCGTGGGTCGATGTGCGTTGGGTCCTAGTTCCTCTTGGGTGGCCTGCGGGGTCTCCCCGTGTGCAGCCTGTGTTTGTGTAAAGTTATGGAGGATCATCGCCCCGTCCATTGATATGGGATTCCGTCGCACACCACATGCTTCTTCCTGCCTGATTATATCTTCTTCAGCCGCGCCCCATTTCTTGACGGTCCCCCACCGAGCGGGTATTGGGGGGGCCACCCGGTGATTGCCAGTGCATAGCTATGCTGCGTTTAGCGAGGAGTATGGCTAGTGTTGCAAATTTGGTCTCTACCTTTTTTTGTTTATGTCGCCTGAAGATGCCGATGGCGCACGCCTCCCGTGTGTGAAGATCTGTCAGGCCCGTGACCTTTTGTATTGTAGTGTGCACTGTGGCCCAGAAATCTTGTAGCGTCGGGCATGTCCAAAACATGTGGATAAATGGGGCGTCAGGAGTGTGGCAGTGGGGGCAGTCGGATTGTGACACCGGAAAGAAGCGCTTAAGCCGCGCCGGCGTGAGATAAGCACGGTGTAGGATGTTAAACTGGATATTTTTGATTCTTTTGTTGCGGGACACTTTTTTGTGGTGTTCTAGGGCTGTGAGCCACTCCTTGTCATGGAGGGCTCGGTCAAACTCCTCCTCCCAGCGGAGTTGCAATTGCGTCAGTGGTGTGCGTGTGAGTTCCATAATGGATTTATAGATCCACGTGATATGATGCCTACCCGTCCCCATGTGTAGGAGAGTGTGTAGTACCGGGTGTGTCCTGGGTTCTCCCTCCGTGAGGTCCCAAGTCCTTCTGCAGTCTGCCACCAGCTGTCGGTGTAGCGGGAATTGGCCTACCGGAAGCCCGCTCTCTTCAGTCAATCCTGCGAACGATGTCAGCTGACCGTCCGTGAACAGGGCTTCGATCTCTGAGTGTATGCTCTGTCCAGATTTGCAGTTCTCCCGAGGTGTAGTACCCTGGTCCCTTGGGGAGGCCTACTAGTGGCAGTAATGGGGAATACATGGGTGTCACCCCGAACAGGCGGTGAATGCGTAGGATGCAGGATCTGGCCACTTTAACCAACAGAGAATGCACAGGATTGGGCTTGGTCCTTAGGAGGAGCATCCGGATTAACTCCGGGATTGCTACTTGTCCCGCTTGGCTGTCCGCTTTCCAGAGGTTGCGATGCACTGTCCAGCGTGACAACCATTGCAGCTGCGCTGCGAGAAAATACGCTTCAAAGGGCAGGGTGCCCAGCCCTCCCCTATCTCGTGGCAGTTGTAGTGTTGATAGGGCTACTCTGTGCCAGCCCTTTCCCCATATCAAGGAGATTAGTAATGAGTCTAGCTCCTGAAAGAAGGAGCGCGGTGGAATGACCGGGACGTTGGCGATATAGTACAGGAGCCGGGGTACCATGATCATTTTTGATAGTGCTACCCTTCCTATTGGGGCTAGGGGCAGAGTCCGCCAGAAGTTTATTTGGCTTTTTAGGGCTCTGTAGTGGTTGCCCTCCAGGAGGTCCTGTGGTGTGTGATAGAGTCTGACACCCAAGTATCGTGGGGCGACTCCCGCCCATGCTAGTGTGGCGTCTCCGATCCCAATTTCCCTGTGAGGTGTATTCGGGTGTAGGGGGTAGCCTTTAGTTTAACTTGTTATAGCGCATGCACACAGTCACACAACATATTTGATCCCATGAGTACATAAAGCATGAGCACAGTGCAACACACCTACAGATCCCAATAATCAAAATGTTCACCTAACCTACATGTAGCCCTACAGACAAAGAAGCAAAGATGCAAATATCAATGTGAGACTTCTGCCTTTGCCAGAGAGGGCTCAAGATGATGTGCATCAGCAGGGTTAAGGAAGAAATGCAGCAAGGCCCAGGCCAGGTCCTCACTGAACCCCGAACACAAACAACCCAAGAATGGTTTCACCCTGATTGGGGATTTTCAGTCGAGTGTACCTTGGTTCCAGTGGCACAGTGTGCACAGGATCCATGACTAAGCTAACTCTTCCCGCTGAGGGCATTGCAATGAAGTATACAAAAAAGTGATGGGTGAAATGCTTGAACCAATCTCAGCCACTTGTAACTGCTCAGAGCGCATCCTAGTGCATTAGTATTTTGCACACCATGCCTTCGTAGTTTGGACCCAGCCATATGCATATCAGTCTTAACTCTGCTCCAATAGGAACAGTCCAGCTCAAATTGGGAGGCCAGGTCCTCCATGAACCCTGAACAGAAGCAATCCAAAAGCGGTTTCACCCTGATTGGGGCTCTTCAGTCGGGCCCGTGGTCTACAGTGGCATAGTGGGTGAAAAAAGATGGACTAGAATGTGTCCTCGAGTGATTGCTAGTAGCTAAGATTAATTCAAGCCTTGCAATTATCACCTTAATGTTGTTGCAGGTGATGCCCTAAGTGTAACGGGGTCTGCAAAGACGTGGATTCTGTGCTCACTGTACCATAGAATTCAAGCTACACATCACTGATGAGACCTAAATAAGTCAAAGTCGGCCTTGGGTTGCTTGTTGTCCTTTCTGGAGGAGGCCCTTCCTAGCGGTTCAGGATGGACTGTTCCCATGAAGACAAGGGTTGGAAGTGATTTGCATAAGGCGGGCCTAATAGTGAGCTATACCTCACTGTTGATATTTGCATAAGGCAGCCCTTTGTCTAGAGTGGCATGTTGGGTGAAAAATTATGGACTGGAATGCGAACCAAGCAATTGCCACTTGCTGAGATTAACTCAAGCATGTCATCCATCACCTTGTTGTTATTGCAGGTCCCTGACATTGGTCAGCAGATTTTTTCATTCTGCAATGTATAAACTTTACTTTTAATGGTAGAAGCACAACTACAAGCCCAGGAATCGGAACGTGCTATTGGGGGAGCAGCGCCTGAGGGAGGCAGAGAGGTGTAGGCCAGGAAACCCAGAACTGCAGCCCAACCTCTTGAAGGCCAAGGAAGCCATAGCAGCCCAGAATGAAAGGCTCCGGTGCTTTGATTACCAACAGTACACCAAGAGAACACACGCTGAGCGCGACAAGACTGGATCCCTCCTGGATGGCTAACCCAGCCAAGCGGGGCTCTCCCATAGTGGAAATTGACGCGGATGGGATAAATAAAGTACCTGAGGGTATAAATGCCCACTTTACTCAATATTAATCAACTCTATACCAAAGTATCATAGCTCACAACAGCTTAGCGTTGTAGGCCTACTTAGGAGACCTGCATCTCCTGCATCTTGAGGTACACGAAGCGTACGACTTGGGATGGGCTATAATTCCACAGGAGATTAAGAGCACAATTGAAAACATGGTGCAGAATAAGACTTCGGGAACAGATGGGTTTCCAGCGGAGTCCTATGCTGCCTACACTGAGGAATTGACACCCAGACTGGTGGCCCTCTATAATGTGGCTAGAGATTCGGTGTGCCTACCAGATACCCCATGTGCAGCCCTCATTGTTCCCATTCTGAAACTGGGTAAACCTGCATCTGATCACAAGGCTTAGTGGTCGCTTTCAATGCTGAACATAGACTATAAGATCCCTAGTAGTATACTGGCGGTAAGATAATGTTACCATTTATGACTACGCTTATACACTCAGACCAGGCAGGATTTATATCTGGGCGCAACTCAGCCTCCAATATCAGAAGGCTACTGGCCATAATGGAAGCCAAGGATTACAATTGAGAGCATGCAGCAATATTTGCTGTCGAAATAGAGAAAGTTTGACAGCTTGGAATAGCACTACTTATATGCAGTGATGCTGCGCATGGGGCTGGGCAGGAAATTCTTTGCCTGGACTAAATTGCTGTACACAAAACCGGCTGCTAGAATCTGCACCGGAAAAATCATATCAGAGAGGCACCCGGTGGGCTGGAAAACAAGACAGGGCTGTCCCTTGTCCCCCTGCTTTTTGCGCTGGTCATGGAAATTTTGAAAAGGTATGTAAGAGGGGGCTGTGTATATTGGGGACTGTCCATTTAGCATCACCATCACTACATCACCCTCTATGCAGATTACCTATTAATCGTTCTCAGCGCTACTGTGGAGGACTTGAAGGATGCCAGGACCCTGTTGGACTCTTTTGGGCTCTTTTCTGGTCTACAGGTGAATTGTCAAAAATCAAAATTTTTCCCTGTGGTGCCCTGCGGTGACCCCCGAGGATCTGGAGTGCCTCCAATGTGAACCCTGTTGTCTGACCTGTCTGGAGTTCAAGATTTACCACAATAGCAAGGATCTCCTGGAAGGTAATGTGGGGCAGGGGATCCATCCTGTCCCACATGGATCTTTGGAAGAACTGCTGTTATCGGTGGCAGGCCAAATAGCTTAGCTGAAGATGGTGGCACTACCTCGTCGCCTCTACTTTTTAACACACTTCTTCTGTGGATCCCAAGAGCTCTCTTCAGATACCTTGAATCCTCACTAATCACTTTCATCTGGGGGGGGTGAGTCGCCGGCGCGTGGGATTGGCCATGATGCAGCACTTATTGACGGATGGAGGGTTGGCGGTTCCCTAGTTCGAGGTGTATTATCTCGCAGCGCAGCTACAGTTGATGGTGCAATGGATGGAAAGTAAACGAGAGCCCACTAAGCCCCAAAACCCATTCGCACTGACTCCCACCGGTCTCACTAGGGTGTTCCTCGAGGTGTGAAGCTTGGCTGCAGAAGATACACAGGAATTTTCAGTGATTACTAGATGCTGGAACCGATGTTTGCAGAAAATGCGTACAAAGGTGCCATACAAACCTGATCCCCCCCCATGATATTTGTAGGACCAGTGTATTGTGAAGACAGGTCTCAGTCCGCCTTTTAACCTACCCTACTATCAAAGCGCTTGTGGAGTTAGAATAGTAATTACACACTTCATTACTGTCAATGAGGGGTCCTCATAATAATAGGTATGTTATGTCGTGGGGGTGTGCAACTGTGTGTGCATGTGGGTGTGTGTGCGTGTGTGTGTTTGAAGTGAGACTGCTGTTTACAGTGTTTTGCTCCCTTTTTCCAAATTCATTGTTAGAATAGCATAAAGCATTCTTACAATCACAGGTCACCATCTCACATGCATTATCCCGCGTTTCGTGTGCTGCCTTGTTTTGACCTCTCTTTGAGGTCACAAAGAAGACCAATTATACAACTCTGTTACTTCACTTTCTCAAATCAATTTTAACCAAATTCAATTTCACACATTGTTCACACTTTGGTCTAAACTCAGACTCTGATGGATGAAGAACGCCTTCAAGGTCAGAATCTTGCCTTCCACATTGGCCGTGACTTCCCACATATGCATCCCTTCATGCCCTAATGGTGGTGGTATTGATGGTGCTGATATTGGTGATGGTGGTATTGGTGGTGGTGGTGTTGGTGGAATTGGTGGTAGTGGTATGGTGGTGGTATTGGTGGTGGTTGTGGTATTGGTGGTGGTATTGGTGGTGGTATTGGTGGTGGTATTGGTATTGGTGGTGGTGGTATTGGTAGTGGTATTGCTATTAGTGGTGGTGGTATTGGTGATGGCAGTATTGGTGGTGGTGGTATTGGTGGTGGTGGTATTAGTATTAGAGGTATTGCTGGTGGTGGTATTGGTGGTGGTATTGGTGATATTGGTGGTATTGGTGGTGGTGGTATTGGTAGTGGTGGTATTGGTGGTAGTGGTGGTATTGGTAGTGGTGGTATTGGTGGTGGTGGCATTGGTATTGGTGGTGGTGGTACTGGTGGTGGTACTATTTGTGGTATTGGTATTGGTGGTATTGGTAATGGTATTGCTATTGGTAGTGGTGGTACTGGTATTGGTTGTGGCGGTATTGGTGCTGGTGGTATTGGTATTAGTGGTATTGGTGGTGGTGATGGTGGTGGTATTGGTGGTGGTATTGGTGATATTGGTGGTGGTATTGGTGGTGGTGGTATTGGTATTGGTAGTACTGGTGGTATTGGTGACAGTGGTATTGGTTGTATTGGTGGTGGTGGTGGTGGTGGTATTGATGGTGGTATTGGTGGTATTGGTGGTGGTGGTAGTATAGGTGGTGGTGGTATTGGTGGTATTTATGATGGTATTGGTGGTGGTATTGGTGATATTTGTGATGGTATTGGTGGTTGTGCTAATGGTGGTGGTGGTGCTGGGTGTATTGGTGGTGGTTGGTGGGGGTGGGGGTGGTGGTATTGGTAGTGTTGGTGGTATTGTTGGTGGTGGTACTGGTGGAGGTATTGTGGTGGTATTGGTATTGGTGGTGGTATTGGTGGTATTGGTATTGGTGGTGGTGGTATTGAGGTGGTGGTGGTACTGGTGGTTGTGGTGGTGGTGGTATTGGTGGTGGTGGTGGTATTGGTGGAATTTGTGATGGTATTGGTGGTGGTAGTGGTGGTGGTAGTAGTGGTGGTATTGGTGGTGGTGGTGGTATTGGTGGTGGTGGTGGTGGTATTGGTGGTGGTTTGGGCGGTGGGCATATTGGTGGTATTGGTGGTATTGAAATTGGTGGTGGTGTTATTGGTATTAGTGGTGGTGTTAGTGGTATTGGTGGTTGTATTGGTGGTGGTGGTGGTGGTGGTATTGGTATTTGTGGTATTGGTGATGGTATTGGTGGGGGTGGTATTGGTGGTGGGATTGGTTGTGGAGGAATTGGTGGTGATGGTATTGGTAGCGGTGGTATGTGTGGTGGTGGTGGTGGTATTGGTGGCAGTGGTGTTTGTGGTGGAGGTGGTATTGGTGGTGGTGATATTGGTGGTATTGGTGGTAGTGGTATTGGTGGTGGTGGTATTGGTATTGGTGGTGGTGATATTGGTGGTGGCATTGGTGGTGGTATTGGTGGTGGTGGTATTGGTGGTGATGGTATTGGTTGTAGTGGTATTGGTGGTGGTGGTAGTATTGGTGGTGGTACTGATGGCATTGGCGGTGGTGGTATTGGTGGTGGTATTGGTACTGGTATTGGTGGTGGTGGTATTGGTGGTATTGGTATTGGTGGTATTAGTGGTGGTAGTGTTATTGGTATTGGCGGTGGTATTGGTGGTGCTGGTATTGGTGGTACTGGTATTGGTGGTGCTGGTATTGGTGGTGGTATTGTTTGTGGTATTGGTGGTGATGGTATTGGTGGTGGTGATATGTGTAGTGGTGGTGGTGGTATTGCTGGCAGTGGCATTTGTGATGGTGGTGGTATTGGTGGTGGTTGTATTGGCAGTGGTGATGGTATTGGGGGTGGTGGTATTCGTGGTATTGGTAGTGGTATTGGTGGTGGTATTGGTGGTGGTGATATTGGTGGTGGTGGTGGTATTGGTGGTGGTGTTGGTATTGGTGGTGGTATTGGTGGTGGTGATGGTATTGGTGGCAGTGGTGGTGGTGGTATTGGTGGTGGTGGTATTGGTATTGGTGGTGGTATTGGTGATGGTGGTATTGCTGTTGGTGGTATTGGTGGTGGTATTGGTATTGGTGGTGGTGGTGGTGGTGGTATGGGTTGTGGAGATATTGGTATTGGTGTTGGTTTTGGGATTGGTGGCATTTGTATTGGTGGTGGTGGTATTGGTGGTGGTATTAATGGTGGTGGTATTGGTGGTGGTGGTGGTGGTATTAGTGGTGGTGGTTTTGGTATTGGTGGTGGTGATATTGGTATTGGTGGTAATGTTAGTATTAGTGGTATTCGTGGTGGTATTGGTATTGGTGGTGGTGGTGGTATTGATTTTGGTGGTGGTGGTATTGGTTATGTTGGTGGTAGTGGTATTGGTATTGACAGTGGTATTGGTGGTATTGGTGGTGGTATTGGTGGGGGTGGTATTGGTGGTGGGATTGGTGGTGGTGGGATTGGTTGTGGAGGAATTGGTGGTGATGGTATTGGTAGCGGTGGTATGTGTGGTGGTGGTGGTATTGGTGGCAGTGGTGTTTGTGGTGGAGTTGGTATTGGTGGTGGTGATATTGGTGGTGGTGGTATTGGTGGTATTGGTAGTGGTATTGGTGGTAGTGGTATTGGTGGTGGTGATATTGGTGGTGGCATTGGTGGTGGTATTGGTGGTGGTGGTATTGGTGGTGATGGTATTGGTGGTGATGGTATTGGTTGTAGTGGTATTGGTGGTGGTGGTAGTATTGGTGGTGGTACTGATGGCATTGGCGGTGGTGGTATTGGTGGTGGTATTGGTACTGGTATTGGTGGTGGTGGTATTGGTGGTATTGGTATTAGTGGTATTAGTGGTGGTAGTGTTATTGGTATTGGTGGTGGTATTGGTGGTGGTATTGGTGGTGCTGGTATTGGTGGTACTGGTATTGGTGGTGCTGGTATTGGTGGTGGTATTGTTTGTGGTATTGGTGGTGATGGTATTGGTGGTGGTGATATGTGTAGTGGTGGTGGTGGTATTGCTGGTGGTGGCATTTGTGATGGTGGTGGTATTGGTGGTGGTTGTATTGGCAGTGGTGATGGTATTGGGGTGGTGGTATTCGTGGTATTGGTAGTGGTATTGGTGGTGGTATTGATGGTGGTGATATTGGTGGTGGTGGTGGTATTGGTGGTGGTGTTGTTATTGGTGGTGGTGGTATTGGTGGTGGTGATGGTGTTGGTGGCAGTGGTGGTGGTGGTATTGGTGGTGGTGGTATTGGTATTGGTGGTGGTATTGGTGATGGTGGTATTGCTATTGGTGGTATTGGTTGTGGTATTGGTATTGGTGGTGGTGGTATGGGTTGTGGAGATATTGGTATTGGTGTTGGTGTTGGGATTGGTGGCATTTGTATTGGTGGTGGTGGTATTGGTGGTGGTATTAATGGTGGTGGTATTGGTGGTGGTGGTATTGGTGGTGGTGGTTTTGGTATTGGTGGTGGTGATATTGGTATTGGCGGTAATGTTAGTATTAGTGGTATTCGTGGTGGTATTGGTATTGGTGGTGGTGGTGGTATTGATTTTGGTGGTGGGGGTATTGGTTATGTTGGTGGTAGTGGTATTTGTATTGACAGTGGTATTGGTGGTAGTGGTGGTATTGGTGGTGGTATTGGTATTGGTGGTAGTGGTATTGGTATTGGTAGTGGTGGTGGTATTGGTGATGATCTTGGTGGTGGTGGTATTAGAGGTATTGGTGGTGGTGATGGTGGTGGTATTGGTATTGGTGGTGGTATTGGTGATATTGGTGGTATTAGTGGTGGTGGTATTGGTGATGGTATTGGTGGTAGTGGTGGTGGTGATATTGGTGGTGGTGGTATGGTATTGGTGGTGGTAGTATTTGTGGTATTGGTGGTGGTGGTGGTATTGGTGGTGGTGGTGGTATTGGTGGTTGTATTGGAGGTGGTGGTATTGGTGGTGGTGGTGGTGTTATTGGTATTGGTGGTGGTGGTATTAGTATTGCTATTGGTGGAGGTGGTACTGGTATTGGTGGTGGCGGTATTGGTGATGGTGGTATTGGTGGTGGTATTGGTATTAGTGGTGGTGACGGTGGTGGTAGTGGTGGTGGTATTGGTGGTTGTTGTGGAATTGGTGGTGGTGGTGGTATTGGTGGTATTTGTGGTGGTGGTATTGGTGGTGGTGGTATTGTTGGTGGTAGTACAGGTGGTGTTGGTGGTGGTGGTGGTATTCGTGGTGGTGGTATTGGAGGTGGTGGTGGTATTGGTGGCAGTGGTATTGGTGGTGGTGGTATTGGTTGTATTGGTGGTGGTGGTGGTATTGATGGTGGTATTGGTGGTATTGGTGGTGGTGGTAGTTTTGGTGGTGGTGGTATTGGTGGTTGTGCTGGTATTGGTGGTGGTGGTATTGGTGGTATTTGTGATGGTATTGGTGGTGGTATTGGTGGTGTTCATGGTGGTGGTATTGGTGGCAGTGGTATTGGTGGTATTGGTGGTGGTGGGTGTATTGCTGGTGGTATTGGTGGGGGTGGTGGTATTGGTGGTGGCATTGGTGGTGGTATTGTTAGTGATGGTGGTGGTGGTATTGGTGGTGGTGGTATTGGTAGTGTTGGTGGTATTGTTGGTGGTGGTATTGGTGGAGGTATTGTGGTGGTATTGGTATTGGTGGTGGTATTGGTAGTATTGGCATTGGTGGTGGTGGTATTGGAGGTGGTGCTATTGGAGGTGGTGGTGCTACTGGTGGTTGTGGTGGTATTGGTGGTGGTGGTATTGGTGGTATTTGTGATGGTGTTGGTGGTGGTAGTGGTGGTATCGGTGGTGGTGGTGGCATTGGTGGTGGTATTGGTGGTGATGGTATTGGTATTGGTGGTATTGGTGGTGGTGGTATTTGCGGTGGTGGTATTGGTAGTGGTATTGGTGGTGGTATTGGTGGTATTTGAAGTACTGGGTATTTTAGACCCAGCGGTGCAGGGGCACACACCCTATGACTTCTGGGTTCACCCTGTTCCAGACCTACAGAAACACAGAGTCTTCTGGGTGAAGTCAAAGAATCGTTTATTGGCTGCAGACCAATTACAGGTATCCTAGAAGTACAACAGCGTGTATGTTCTCAGGAGACTGCTGAAAATCATAGGAACGGGCTTCTCCTTAAGTACAAAATATCATGCTCCAGGCACACATTCCTTGGTTTACGATATGGCCATATAAAGGTATACATTACAAACGAAAAAGCAGAGTCATGATGACCATCCCACATTCCAGTTCGGCCAGCCCACAATGATTTACACAGTAAGGTTCAGATCCCACATCGGATGTCAATAGACCCCCCAATAAACATGAGCATCTCCTGTTTTGGGAAACAAGTCATAAAGCAGGAACAAGCAGGTGTGGAAGAGATTAGCCGGGGGATTGTATAGAATGAAAGGGTTTTATGACGGGTCAAGCCCTGATGCTAATCACAGGTGGATGGAGGAAGGGGAGCTCGTGAGACCGGTTTGACCTGGGGCAGCAGAGCCAGCTGCCCAGGTCACAGAGAAGTCAGAGGAGAAGCCCATGTACTGTGAGGCCCGTATTTACTCCATTATAGCCTATGTGAGGGCAATGACAAGATGGCCACTGCTTCCAAAATGGAACCCGCGTAGTGAAGCAGAATAACGTGTACGCAGTGCATTCATAGCTAGAACGATATATAAAGCACTCGTACATGCCGCATTTACCATTTGCGGTTCGCTAATACCAAGATAGACAGGGGTAGGGCCCTGTTCCCTACGCGGTCACAGAGATTAAAGTACGACAGACCCTCCTTTTGCCCTTACATAGGCAATCACTATACTCATCTTAATCCGAGTCTAGGTCAATGTTCACAAAGTCATGGAGATGTTGCTGTAGCATCATCCTATTACTTAGCTCGTCCCTCGATACAGGTTTCCTTACACATAAGGTAGCACAGAGACCACACATCGCAGGAGCACACTGTATGCACAGACAGAACAGGAAAAGAATGGCTAAGATCATTCCAATGACCATCAGAACTTTCCAACCCCAGGCAGATATCAATTCCCAGAACCACCCCACCAGTGACCAATCTCCCTTATCCACGTGTATGGATTCAGATATTTTATGGAGTTTGGAGATGGCTTGATACACTGTTGGAGCATTATCTGGTATGAAAATGCAGCAACTGGATTGGATGACCTTGCATACCCCACCGCGGTCTGCAAGAATAACGTCTAGAACCATGCGGTTCTGCAGAGTCATAAGGCGATCCGCTTGGAGCTCAGCTGTCAGATTACTAAGGGCACCAGCCGTTACATTGACAGTGGATTCAACCACACGAGTCAGCTGTCTCAGGTTCCTACTATTGACCATAGGTCCCCAAAACGGCAGGAAACCCAAGAAGAAGTCTCCTGCTTCCTGACCCGCAGTATCCTCCTTACTAATCACACCTCTCACAACTCTGGTCTTGTGATAGTCAGAGGCAGCAGTAAATGTCGGCGGTAGCAAGTTCGCAATATAACATGTGCCTGAGAAATCAGGGGGCAGCCATGTATATGCTCGGTCATTACAGATGAAATATGTGCCCTTGGCAGCCAAAAACGCAGGGGAAAACTGTGACGGGAAAGTGTACGTTTCAGTACAGTCACTTCTTCCCAGTTGAGCTCTAGGATTCTGACCATTACCCTGTAAGCAGAACCGACCCATGTGGGGTACGACCCAGATTGGAGATGAGATTTTTCGCTGTCTTTCACCCAGACTAATACTATACCCCGTCGCGTTCCATCCTACATAAGGTCTCAACTCTTCTTTGGGAATGGATGAGTATGCATCGATATCCCTACTCATATCGGCAACTCCTTTCATCAAAGCCTTATTATTGGTGATAGGTCTGATGGAACGCGGTTGGCGAGGGGAATATGTATCTAGAGCATAGAGAAACATGGTTTGGAATGCCCATGACGATCCATTGTAACTGTACGGCAGCACCAGGTAGGGAATACCCTTGTTAATGGTATGTGGCATTAACCCACACACCCAGCAATTGGTCGTATTCATTACCAGTTGGTGCTGGTGCAAGAGCTGGATAAACGAGTTATTTACGAACTCTGATCGTCTGGTCTGTTCGTGCTCAGGCAAAGGGTGAAAAGAGTGAGAGGAGGCAGTAGAAAGAGGTATAGGCTGTTCAGTGGGTTCAATGGGCTTTTGAGCGGAGAAAAACACAAATCCTACAATAAACATTATTATACTACACAGTGTAAAAAGGCACAAAAATACAAAACATTTACTTTTTACAATTCTATACATCCTTGCGTTAAAGTTCATTTCCTCAATCGGTCTCTCCATCTTAAAAAACTCCATCCTCTACTCGGGCCGCTCGCGGCGGATGAGTTTCTTCTGCTAAGGAGCACGCCTGTCAGTCCAGGGAAACGCCCTAGACCAACCAGAACCGTTGACCTAGTGTCTTCGGCCTGTACCCCAAAGTCTTGGCACCGCGACCCTGCGGCAGAACCCGGATGGTGGTTCGAAAAACAAAAATCAAGAAAGTCCTTCAGATGGGAGAGCAAAAAATGTTAAAAAGGAAATAGTGAGGAAATCTTTATTTGTCCATGGGCCTAGGTCTCAAATTATAGCGGAGGCGGCCAGGTGCTGTTTGGTCTTGAAACAAAAGTTCAGGCTCAGTGGTGTCCAGTCGATTTGATGGTGGCACAGCTTCCTGCAGAATATTGTCACTCTCTTGGTCTGAAACTGTGCCTCTTATGCGTGAGTCACTGAATGGTACAAAACGAGGTACAGTGTCTGTCTCAGAGTCGGCGATACCCTCCTTGACCCACTGGTCATATGGCAGAGGCAAGGGGACTACTTTACAGTGGGTACCATGGATCCAGTGCTTCTTCCCTTTCACTCGCACTGCTGATCTTGTCGACAGTAGAACAAGATGAGGGCCGATCCAGCGAGGCTCGTCGTTGCTCTTGCGCTGGAAATTTCGGACTAGCACCCACGTACCAGGGTTGATAGGGTGTCCAGGAGGTTCAGAAGCTTGGGGAAGAGTATCATGTACCTGTTGGTGCAAAACACGCAGTTTAACAGTCAAATCATACAGATAATCGAGCAGTACTGGATGCTCTATCTCACTGAACTTCGTAGGCCTCGGTACACCCCATACGTTGGCCGGACGGCCAAAAACAACCTCGTAAGGGCTAAGCCCCACTCGTGAGTGTACGGTCATTCTGGTGGACAGGAGTGCTAGAGGCAGAGCGTCAGGCCATTTAAGACCGGTGCTCGCCTGGATTTTGGCCAGCTTGAGCTTTAAGGCTCCATTGTAGCGTTCTACTAATCCAGCTGATTGGGGGTGATTTGCAGCATGGAACTTCTGCTTTATCCCTAGCCCTTCACATACATTCTTCATCACTTTACCCACAAACTCACTTCCATTATCACACCACACCATTCTTGGCATCCCAAACCTAGGGAAAAACTCTTTCACAAGGGCTTTGGCTGTGGATAGGGCAGTGTTATCTTTCAGAGGATAAGCCTCTATCCATTTTGAGAAAGCACAAACAACCACCAGTACATATTTCAGGTTGTTGCATCTTTCCATGTGAATAAAGTCCAGCTGCAAAACTTCAAATGGACATGATGGGGGTGCAAAGTGACCAGCTGGAGTTGGGGTTCCCCTACCAGGGTTGTACTTCAAGCATACTATGCAATTCTTGACCACATTCTCTGCACACTTGGGAATCCCAGCATTCTGCCATACTGGAGCCAACAACTTGCATATACCTTTCGTACTGATATGTGCCATTCCATGTGCCATTGTAACCACTGGAAGCACATATGCATCAGGCAATAACCATCGCCTATGTTCTGTCAAATCAATCCAACAACCATTCTCATCCAACTTACCCATACTTTCTCTCCACTTGCTTAACTCTTCCTCTGTGGCTTCAGCTTGAAGCGACTTCACACTCTCTATTGTGTTCTCACACATTCCCACATCATTAACCCATCTTGCGGGGCCTGCAACATACATACTAGTCTTCACATTCTGTGCTGTTTCTTTCGCGGTCTCATCAGCAAACGCATTCCCGCGTCCAACATCATCTGTGACTTTCCTGTGCGCACTGCATTTCATGATCGCAACTTGCAACGGTAGGGTCAGTGATTCAAGGAGATCATTCACCAACTTGCCATTCTGAATTTTAGCTCCATGCGACGTCAGGAACCCACGCTCCTTCCACAGTCGCCCAAAATTATGAGCCACGCCAAAGGCGTACTGGCTATCTGTGTATATATTCACTCTCATTCCTTCAGACAACACACATGCTCTCGTGAGGGCGATTAATTCTGCTGCTTGGGCCAAATTATGTGGCACTCGTGCAGTTTCCACGACCGTGTGCAAAGTCGTGATAGCATATGCAGCAGTCGTGTCACCATTAGGGAGCTTGAAACATGAACCATCTACCCATAAAGTGCCATCACACTCAGTCAGGGGAGTATCTTTTAGATCCACTCTCCCTTTCGTCTCTTCTTCCGTTCTGAACAGACAGTCATGTTGCTCAATCTCATCTGAGTCTGCTGGAATTGGCAACAATGTAGCTGGATTCAGCGTATTGCATCTTTTTATGTGTATGTGATTTGCTAACAGTGTAAGTTCATAACCTGATAATCGCGCACTAGTCAAGTGTTGTGTCTTGGTCCTATTTAATAATGTGTCTACAGCGTGTGGAACCATAACAATCAATGTATTGTCCATTACCAAACCAGCAGATTGTCGGATAGACATTGCTGCAGCAGCTGTCGCTCTCAGACAGCTTGGCAATGCCCTTGCTACAGGGTCCAAGGTTGATGAGAAATATGCGCATGGGCGCGGTCTGTCGCCAAAAGGCTGTGTTAACACTGACAACGCACATCCATCTTTCTCGTGAACATACAATGTAAAAGGCTTACTGTAGTCAGGGGTACCCAACACAGGTGCTGAACATAATGCATTACGCAATTCCACAAAACTTTTCTGGCACTCTTCAGACCATGGGATAGGATTCGGTGTGTCTTTGCATGTTAAGGCTAACAAAGGTTTTGCCAATAAAGAAAAACTAGGGATCCAATGCCTACAGTATGAAGTGATGCCCAAGAAAGCACGCACTTCTCTCTGTGTTTTTGGCACACTCAACTGTGCAATGGCTTGAATTCTTTCTGGGGTCAGTTTCCTTCCCTCCTTCGATAAGAGATGACCTAAGTAGGTCACTTCTTGTCGACAATATTGCAGCTTAGAGAGAGACACTTTGTGATGGAAAGCGGATAAATGGCGCAACAATGACAATGTGGCTTCTTTACAGATTTGTTCAGTATCCGCGGCGATTAGTAAATCGTCCACGTACTGAATCAGGATAGCGCCACTAGGTAAAACAAGTGCATCAAGCTGCGCTTTCAAAGCCTGACTGTATATGGATGGACTCTCACAGTAGCCCTGGGGAGCGCGTTTGAAGCGGAAGCTTCGGCCTCCCAGACTAAAACCAAAAATGTCTCTGCTCTCTTCCGCAATTGGGATACTAAAGAAGGCATTCTTTAAATCGATCACTGAAAACCATGCAGCAGAGGCTGGAATCATTGTTAACAAGGCAGTTATATCGGGGACAACCGGAAACTGTGGCACAACAATCTTATTAACCTCTCTGAGATCGATCACAAATCTGTAAACAGGTGGCTGTGAAGGGTCCGTTCGTTTTAAGACAGGTAAAATCGGGCTATTGCAAACGTTGCCTCTTGTCTCTTCTATCACACCCTTATTAATCAAGTCGCTGACAATGTCTAACAATGCTTTCTGCCCTTCATTAGAGATCTTGTACTGGGGAATACGTGGCAGTCTGACATTAGCCTTTAAAGTCACCACATATGGCGGTATCTCCAAGAGGCCCACATCATTGGGACCAGTAGCCCAAAGGGCATCCGGAAGGGATGACAATTCAGGTGGCATTGTATTCTTAGACAGATACATTGGGGAAATCACTTTCTTGCCTAATGTAAGTTGTACTCCTGAAGGAGAACAATACAGTGTAGCGTGCAATCTTTTCAACAAATCTAATCCCAGCAAATTCTCACCACAACCTGTTGTCAGGATCAGGGGCGCTTTCAGCTCGCAAGGTCCAACAGAAAGTGACATGGGACTAGAAATCGGGTTCCTAACTGGGGCGCCAGAAAAACCTACTGAAACATTTATATCGCCAGACAAAGGTGCGCCAGGGAGTTTTGAATGCATGATTGAACTCTTCGCAGCACCAGTGTCTAGCAGAAAAGGCTCCGTTACATTTGCTGTAGTCACCTCAACATACGGTCCACTCTGATCCACTGGCACTGAAACAACTCCCTCTCTCTGTCTACGGCTGTCCTAGTAATCATTACTTTCTGCATCACCGTCCTCTGCATAATAATCATTATTGTAATACTGGGCCGTATTACTAGTCGCGTTAGCCTGCTGATCAAAGCTATTGATGGTACTTTGAGGCGGCAGAAGACGCGCGTTCTGGGGAACACTTCCACGCCCTCTGCCTCTAGGAGCTTGCTGACCACCCCTACCTCTTGCGCCATACGCATTACCGTTCCGCTGCATTAATTTAGGGCAACTGTATTTAAAATGACCTTCCTCTTTGCAGTATGAACATTGGTTGGGACCTACAGAGACACGTGGTTGGTAATACCCATTCATTTGCTGATTGTTCTGAAACTGTTGGGGTTGGTGATAGACACCTTGGGGTTGCCTATAATTATTCTGACCTCCACGTGGCGGATAGGCCTGCTGTAAAAGGACCTTTGTCTTTAGTTCCTTCGTTTTCTTTTCTGTTCTATCTTTCTCGTCCTTATCTCTATTCTCATAATACTGTGCAGTAGCCAGTATTTGCGCTGAAGAAGAAACAGCCCAAGAACTTTCTGAATCTTTTAACTTTTTACACAGGTCAGGAAGTAGATTCTGCACAAACTTATCCACAAACAACCGTTGGCCACCCTCAGTACTCATATCCTGCCCACTGTGATCAATAAACGTTTCTTCAAACCTAGTAAAGAAGTCTGACACTGTCTCATCTTTCTTCTGCTTGCATGCAGATAACTTGTCCCAATTTACGCGCATCGCAGGCATTATTGTCTTCATATACGTGATGATTCTACCAGGCAGTTCAGCTACTAAAGGTTCTGGTTTCGCACCACCCGTTTGTCTAGCATCAGCAGCAACAATGTTAGCCCATGTATCCCCTAGTTCTGCATTGTGATCTTCATTACGAATTGATCCCCATAGAGGCTGTGGAACAACATTACCAAACAACATGTCTATGTCGGCCAGATTCATAATGCATGACCCTGCCGTCTGTGACAACTCTTTATAATAACCTGCTGGGTTTTTACGGGGATCAGGCAAGGACTGCTTAAGCGCTAACACCTCAGAGCGCTTCCATGGAACATGTACCCAAACACGCTGGAAATGCGCTGCCACAGCGGGGTTACCACCGGCAGCTGCAACCGCTTCCTTCCATACCGGGGGAACTTCTCTCATAGGGTATTGTCGCGCTTTTACCTTTTTCCCCACAAGGACATCTTGTTCAAACAATGATTGTTGACAATCATCATTCCTAAAGGACAATACAACCGCAACTGCTTTATCTACTTCGCGGTCCACAATTATACCAGTTCCAAAATCGAACCTCACTCTACACAATTCCTGCGGGTTCGGATTTTTACCACTATCCTCCAATTCTTCACAGAGAATTTCGCACATTTTCTCAAACACATATCTCTGTTTTGGGGCATCCCATTGATGGAAAACGTTGACAACTGATTCCACATCATACAGTGAAGGGAAAACAATCCATCTACGCGCCATGTTATCTATTACCTTTTTCTCATCGGGGTTAGGCAATTGGCTACGCAATTGCTTACGCTGTAAACCAGGAGTCGCACCAGATGACTCAAAGAGAGGAAACATTAATGTAGTAACCACATTAGCTAAGCGCTGTCGCGCTGAAGGAGAAGCTGAGGCGAGAACAGGGGGAAAAACAGAGGGAAGAAAAGAGGATGTAGAGACAGGTACTGGAGTGGTGGAAGGAAGAGTGTCAGGGGAGGCAGCTGCTGTATTAGGCAAAGTCGCAGGAAGTGCGGGGGCAGTTGGAAGCACAACTGGCGGCGCTTGAGAGGGCTGCGCTACATGGATAGGAACCGGCTGCAAAGCAGCTGGCGGTAGCGGCAAGGCTTGCAGTATATTCACTGGAGGTGGCATATTTACAAGCTGGGGAGGCGCCGTGGCATTTTGAGCATACGGGGGTGGCGAACTCAATAAATGTGACATCAGGGGATCTTTCTCCTTTTCTTCTAACTCATTCTGCTTAGAATATGGTAAAACTGGGTAACATTTGTCAATCCCTAACTTGCGCTGCCTGTGCAATTGCTCACTCATCTGCTCCTCCTCATTGTCTTTAAATTGTACAGCTGCTTGCATTACTGTCATACCTTTCTCTCTCTTATTCTTTTTCGCTAACTTAATTTCCTTTTGTTTGGCTTCCTTTCGCCATAAGCGGAAAGAGTCAAACATCGCCGGCCGGGCTTTCTTCTTAAACAATTTAATTTCCAAATTATCTAAAATATCGGTATCAAAACTACCATTTTGGGGCCATTTTAAAACACCGTCTTTCCTAGTGTAGTGGATCCATACTTCGTTATATGCAATGGGGCCTACACCATGTTTTACATAGAGCTCATAAGTTGGAGTTCCAACCGGAGGAACCGGACATGATTCTTCCAGCTGGAAATCTTTTCCACAACCCAAACAGAATAATCTACCAAATAGTCCAGAACCAGGCATCTTTGCTCACTAGTCTAGATCCAAACGTCAAAGGATTATCGATTACGATATTCTCGTGAATACACGAGTCCTCTGGTTTTGGCGTTTGCAAACTCCAAAGTACCAAATTACCAAATCAAACGATCCCGAAGGATACCAAAAACAAATAGGAGACGCTCCACTTATACTTAACTGAATATTGCTGATCGATGGCGTCACCAGAAGACTCTCTCGATTGTTTCGCTCTCTCAAAACTCGTCAAGGGTCCAAAACAGGTCGATTAATCAGGGCAGCAGTCCTTCGTAGCCGTCGGGACGCGGAGAACCTCGCAGAAAAGACTTTCGGACCACGTCGACATGCAGGGGTCGATGAAGTGGCGGCCTTCCTCCGGAATTTCCACACGAAGCTCCTCACGAACCTCTGGCTTGGACTGGTACCGCTGAAATCGTCCCGAGTTGGGCGCCAAACTGAAGTACTGGGTATTTTAGACCCAGCGGTGCAGGGGCACACACCCTATGACTTCTGGGTTCACCCTGTTCCAGACCTACAGAAACACAGAGTCTTCTGGGTGAAGTCAAAGAATCGTTTATTGGCTGCAGACCAATTACAGGTATCCTAGAAGTACAACAGCGTGTATGTTCTCAGGAGACTGCTGAAAATCATAGGAACGGGCTTCTCCTTAAGTACAAAATATCATGCTCCAGGCACACATTCCTTGGTTTACGATATGGCCATATAAAGGTATACATTACAAACGAAAAAGCAGAGTCATGATGACCATCCCACATTCCAGTTCGGCCAGCCCACAATGATTTACACAGTAAGGTTCAGATCCCACATCGGATGTCAATAGACCCCCCAATAAACATGAGCATCTCCTGTTTTGGGAAACAAGTCATAAAGCAGGAACAAGCAGGTGTGGAAGAGATTAGCCGGGGGATTGTATAGAATGAAAGGGTTTTATGACGGGTCAAGCCCTGATGCTAATCACAGGTGGACGGAGGAAGGGGAGCTCGTGAGACCGGTTTAACCTGGGGCAGCAGAGCCAGCTGCCCAGGTCACAGAGAAGTCAGAGGAGAAGCCCATGTACTGTGAGGCCCGTATTTACTCCATTATAGCCTATGTGAGGGCAATGACAAGATGGCCACTGCTTCCAAAATGGAACCCGCGTAGTGAAGCAGAATAACGTGTACGCAGTGCATTCATAGCTAGAACGATATATAAAGCACTCGTACATGCCGCATTTACCATTTGCGGTTCGCTAATACCAAGATAGACAGGGGTAGGGCCCTGTTCCCTACGCGGTCACAGAGATTAAAGTACGACATATTGGTGGTGGTTTTGGTGGTGGGCGACCTCAAGAACTTTCGGCCCATCTCCCTGCTTCCGCTCCCAGCAAAGGTCATCGAGAAGATAGTTAACACCCAGCTCACCCGTCACCTCGAAGACAACAGCATTCTGGACCCCTCCCAATCAGGATTCTGCAGCAACCACAGCACCGAGACCGCCCTCATCGCCGCCACAGACGACATCAGGATCATGCTAGACAACGGCGAGACGGCGGCCCTCATCCTCCTGGACCCCTCCGCCGCCTTCGACACCGTCTGCCACCGCACACTACGCACGCGCCTCCACGACGCAGGGATCCGAGACAAGGTCTTGGACTGGACCACCTCCTTCCACTCCGGCAGAACTCAGAAAGTCCGCCTCCCCCCGTTCCAGTCCGAAGTCTCCGAGATCATCTGCGGCATCCCACAGGGATCATCCCTCAGCCCGACGCTGTTCAACGTCTACATGGCAGCACTCGCAAGCATCGCCCGACACCACGACCTCAACATAATCTCCTACACCGACGACACGCAGCTGATCTTCTCCCTCACCAAGGACTCCCTCACCGCCAAATCCAACCTCCACCAGGGAATGAAGGCTGTCGCCGACTGGATGAAGGAAAGCCGACTTAAGCTGAACTCAGACAAGACGGAGATCCTCATCCTCGGGCCCAACCCCTCAGCATGGGAAGACTCCTGGTGGCCCGCATCACTGGGGACACCCCCGGCTCCTACCAACCACGCACACAACCTGGGAGTCCTCCTCGACTCGAAACTCACCATGACCAAACAAGTCAACGCAGTCTCCTCTACCTGCTTCAACACCCTCCGTATGATCCGCAAGACCTACAGATGGATCCGGACAGACACGAGGAAAACAGTCACCCAGGCCCTAGTCAGCAGCAGACTTGACTACGGAAACGCCCTCTCCGCCGGAGCCCCGTCCAAGCTCATCAACAGACTGCAAAGAATCCAGAACGCCTCTGCACGCCTGATCCTCGACGTCCCGCGCCACAACCACATCACCCCCCACCTGAGGAACCTGCACTGGCTCCCCGTCGACAGAAGAATCTCCTTCAAGCTCCTGATCCACACACACAAGGCACTCCACAAAACCGTCCCAGCCTATCTCAACAGTCGACTCGCCTTCTACTTACCCAACAGCAAACTCCGCTCCGCTGACCACGCCCTGGCCACGGTCCCGCGCATCCGTAGAACCGCTTCCGGAGGCAGGTCCTTCTCCCACCGTGCCGCCAAGACCTGGAACACCCTCCCCCTCAACCTACGACAAACCGAAGACCTGCTGACCTTCAGGAGACAACTCAAGACCTGGCTTTTCGACTAGTAGCAGAAGCACCCCTCCCCCCCAGCGCCTTGAAACCCTTACGGGTAAGTAGTGCACTTTACAAATTAACTGATTGATTGATTGATTGGGCATATTGGTGGTATTGAAATTGGTGGTGGTGATATTGGTGGTGGTGTTATTGGTATTGGTGGTTGTATTGGTGGTGGTATTGGTATTTGTGGTATTGGTGGTGGTATTCGTGGTGGTATTGGTGATATTGGTGGTGGTATTGGTGGTGGTGGTATTGGTATTGGTAGTACTGGTGGTATTGGTGACAGTGGTATTGGTTGTATTGGTGGTGGTGGTGGTGGTGGTATTGATGGTGGTATTGGTGGTATTGGTGGTGGTGGTAGTATAGGTGGTGGTGGTATTGGTGGTATTTATGATGGTATTGGTGGTGGTATTGGTGATATTTGTGATGGTATTGGTGGTTGTGCTAATGGTGGTGGTGGTGCTGGGTGTATTGGTGGTGGTTGGTGGGGGTGGGGTGGTGGTATTGGTAGTGTTGGTGGTATTGTTGGTGGTGGTACTGGTGGAGGTATTGTGGTGGTATTGGTTTTGGTGGTGGTATTGGTGGTATTGGTATTGGTGGTGGTGGTATTGGAGGTGGTGGTGGTACTGGTGGTTGTGGTGGTGGTGGTATTGGTGGTGGTGGTGGTATTGGTGGAATTTGTGATGGTATTGGTGGTGGTAGTGGTGGTGGTAGTAGTGGTGGTATTGGTGGTGGTGGTGGTATTGGTGGTGGTGGTGGTGGTATTGGTGGTGGTTTGGGCGGTGGGCATATTGGTGGTATTGGTGGTATTGAAATTGGTGGTGGTGTTATTGGTATTAGTGGTGGTGTTAGTGGTATTGGTGGTTGTATTGGTGGTGGTGGTGGTATTGGTATTTGTGGTATTGGTGATGGTATTGGTGGGGGTGGTATTGGTGGTGGGATTGGTTGTGGAGGAATTGGTGGTGATGGTATTGGTAGCGGTGGTATGTGTGGTGGTGGTGGTGGTATTGGTGGCAGTGGTGTTTGTGGTGGAGGTGGTATTGGTGGTGGTGATATTGGTGGTATTGGTGGTAGTGGTATTGGTGGTGGTGGTATTGGTATTGGTGGTGGTGATATTGGTGGTGGCATTGGTGGTGGTATTGGTGGTGGTGGTATTGGTGGTGATGGTATTGGTTGTAGTGGTATTGGTGGTGGTGGTAGTATTGGTGGTGGTACTGATGGCATTGGCGGTGGTGGTATTGGTGGTGGTATTGGTACTGGTATTGGTGGTGGTGGTATTGGTGGTATTAGTGGTGGTAGTGTTATTGGTATTGGCGGTGGTATTGGTGGTGCTGGTATTGGTGGTACTGGTATTGGTGGTGCTGGTATTGGTGGTGGTATTGTTTGTGGTATTGGTGGTGATGGTATTGGTGGTGGTGATATGTGTAGTGGTGGTGGTGGTATTGCTGGCAGTGGCATTTGTGATGGTGGTGGTATTGGTGGTGGTTGTATTGGCAGTGGTGATGGTATTGGGGGTGGTGGTATTCGTGGTATTGGTAGTGGTATTGGTGGTGGTATTGGTGGTGGTGATATTGGTGGTGGTGGTGGTGGTGGTATTGGTGGTGGTGTTGGTATTGGTGGTGGTATTGGTGGTGGTGATGGTATTGGTGGCAGTGGTGGTGGTGGTATTGGTGGTGGTGGTATTGGTATTGGTGGTGGTATTGGTGATGGTGGTATTGCTGTTGGTGGTATTGGTGGTGGTATTGGTATTGGTGGTGGTGGTATTGGTGGTGGTGATGGTATGGGTTGTGGAGATATTGGTATTGGTGTTGGTTTTGGGATTGGTGGCATTTGTATTGGTGGTGGTGGTATTGGTGGTGGTATTAATGGTGGTGGTATTGGTGGTGGTGGTGGTGGTATTAGTGGTGGTGGTTTTGGTATTGGTGGTGGTGATATTGGTATTGGTGGTAATGTTAGTATTAGTGGTATTCGTGGTGGTATTGGTATTGGTGGTGGTGGTGGTATTGATTTTGGTGGTGGTGGTATTGGTTATGTTGGTGGTAGTGGTATTGGTATTGACAGTGGTATTGGTGGTATTGGTGGTGGTATTGGTGGGGGTGGTATTGGTGGGGGGATTGGTGGTGGTGGGATTGGTTGTGGAGGAATTGGTGGTGATGGTATTGGTAGCGGTGGTATGTGTGGTGGTGGTGGTATTGGTGGCAGTGGTGTTTGTGGTGGAGTTGGTATTGGTGGTGGTGATATTGGTGGTGGTGGTATTGGTGGTATTGGTAGTGGTATTGGTAGTGGTATTGGTGGTAGTGGTATTGGTGGTGGTGATATTGGTGGTGGCATTGGTGGTGGTATTGGTGGTGGTGGTATTGGTGGTGATGGTATTGGTGGTGATGGTATTGGTTGTAGTGGTATTGGTGGTGGTGGTAGTATTGGTGGTGGTACTGATGGCATTGGCGGTGGTGATATTGGTGGTGGTATTGGTACTGGTATTGGTGGTGGTGGTATTGGTGGTATTGGTATTAGTGGTATTAGTGGTGGTAGTGTTATTGGTATTGGTGGTGGTATTGGTGGTGGTATTGGTGGTGCTGGTATTGGTGGTACTGGTATTGGTGGTGCTGGTATTGGTGGTGGTATTGTTTGTGGTATTGGTGGTGATGGTATTGGTGGTGGTGATATGTGTAGTGGTGGTGGTGGTATTGCTGGTGGTGGCATTTGTGATGGTGGTGGTATTGGTGGTGGTTGTATTGGCAGTGGTGATGGTATTGGGGTGGTGGTATTCGTGGTATTGGTAGTGGTATTGGTGGTGGTATTGGTGGTGGTGATATTGGTGGTGGTGGTGGTATTGGTGGTGGTGTTGGTATTGGTGGTGGTGGTATTGGTGGTGGTGATGGTGTTGGTGGCAGTGGTGGTGGTGGTATTGGTGGTGGTGGTATTGGTATTGGTGGTGGTATTGGTGATGGTGGTATTGCTATTGGTGGTATTGGTTGTGGTATTGGTATTGGTGGTGGTGGTATGGGTTGTGGATATATTGGTATTGGTGTTGGTGTTGGGATTGGTGGCATTTGTATTGGTGGTGGTGGTATTGGTGGTGGTATTAATGGTGGTGGTATTGGTGGTGGTGGTTTTGGTATTGGTGGTGGTGATATTGGTATTGGCGGTAATGTTAGTATTAGTGGTATTCGTGGTGGTATTGGTATTGGTGGTGGTGGTGGTATTGATTTTGGTGGTGGGGGTATTGGTTATGTTGGTGGTAGTGGTATTTGTATTGACAGTGGTATTGGTGGTAGTGGTGGTATTGGTGGTGGTATTGGTATTGGTGGTAGTGGTATTGGTATTGGTAGTGGTGGTGGTATTGGTGATGATCTTGGTGGTGGTGGTATTAGAGGTATTGGTGGTGGTGATGGTGGTGGTATTGGTATTGGTGGTGGTATTGGTGATATTGGTGGTATTAGTGGTGGTGGTATTGGTGATGGTATTGGTGGTAGTGGTGGTGGTGATATTGGTGGTGGTGGTATGGTATTGGTGGTGGTAGTATTTGTGGTATTGGTGGTGGTGGTGGTATTGGTGGTGGTGGTGGTATTGGTGGTTGTATTGGAGGTGGTGGTATTGGTGGTGGTGGTGGTGTTATTGGTACTGGTGGTGGTGGTATTAGTATTGCTATTGGTGGAGGTGGTACTGGTATTGGTGGTGGCGGTATTGGTGATGGTGGTATTGGTGGTGGTGGTATTGGTATTAGTGGTGGTGACGGTGGTGGTAGTGGTGGTGGTATTGGTGGTTGTTGTGGAATTGGTGGTGGTGGTGGTATTGGTGGTATTTGTGGTGGTGGTATTGGTGGTGGTGGTATTGGTGGTGGTAGTACAGGTGGTGTTGGTGGTGGTGGTGGTATTCGTGGTGGTGGTATTGGAGGTGGTGGTGGTATTGGTGGCAGTGGTATTGGTGGTGGTGGTATTGGTTGTATTGGTGGTGGTGGTGGTATTGATGGTGGTATTGGTGGTATTGGTGGTGGTAGTTTTGGTGGTGGTGGTATTGGTGGTTGTGCTGGTATTGGTGGTGGTGGTATTGGTGGTATTTGTGATGGTATTGGTGGTGGTATTGGTGGTGTTCATGGTGGTGGTATTGGTGGCAGTGGTATTGGTGGTATTGGTGGTGGTGGTGGTGGGTGTATTGCTGGTGGTATTGGTGGGGGTGGTGGTATTGGTGGTGGCATTGGTGGTGGTATTGTTAGTGATGGTGGTGGTGGTATTGGTGGTGGTGGTATTGGTAGTGTTGGTGGTATTGTTGGTGGTGGTATTGGTGGAGGTATTGTGGTGGTATTGGTATTGGTGGTGGTATTGGTAGTATTGGCATTGGTGGTGGTGGTATTGGAGGTGGTGCTATTGGAGGTGGTGGTGCTACTGGTGGTTGTGGTGGTATTGGTGGTGGTGGTATTGGTGGTATTTGTGATGGTGTTGGTGGTGGTAGTGGTGGTATCGGTGGTGGTGGTGGCATTGGTGGTGGTATTGGTGTTGATGGTATTGGTATTGGTGGTATTGGTGGTGGTGGTATTTGCGGTGGTGGTATTGGTGGTAGTATTGGTGGTGGTTTTGGTGGTGGGCGACCTCAAGAACTTTCGGCCCATCTCCCTGCTTCCGCTCCCAGCAAAGGTCATCGAGAAGATAGTTAACACCCAGCTCACCCGTCACCTCGAAGACAACAGCATTCTGGACCCCTCCCAATCAGGATTCTGCAGCAACCACAGCACCGAGACCGCCCTCATCGCCGCCACAGACGACATCAGGATCCTGCTAGACAACGGCGAGATGGCGGCCCTCATCCTCCTGGACCCCTCCGCCGCCTTCGACACCGTCTGCTACCGCACACTACGCACGCGCCTCCACGACGCAGGGATCCGAGACAAGGTCTTGGACTGGACCACCTCCTTCCACTCCGGCAGAACTCAAAAAGGCCGCCTCCCCCCGTTCCAGTCCGAAGTCTCCGAGATCATCTGCGGCATCCCACAGGGATCATCCCTCAGCCCGACGCTGTTCAACGTCTACATGGCAGCACTCGCAAGCATCGCCCGACACCACAACCTCAACATAATCTCCTACACCGACGACACGCAGCTGATCTTCTCCCTCACCAAGGACTCCCTCACCGCCAAATCCAACCTCCACCAGGGAATGAAGGCTGTCGCCGACTGGATGAAGGAAAGCCGACTTAAGCTGAACTCAGACAAGATGGAGATCCTCATCCTCGGGCCCAACCCCTCAGCATGGGAAGACTCCTGGTGGCCCGCATCACTGGGGACACCCCCGGCTCCTACCAACCACGCACATAACCTGGGAGTCCTCCTCGACTCGAAACTCACCATGACCAAACAAGTCAACGCAGTCTCCTCTACCTGCTTCAACACCCTCCGTATGATCCGCAAGACCTACAGATGGATCCGGACAGACACGAGGAAAACAGTCACCCAGGCCCTAGTCAGCAGCAGACTTGACTACGGAAACGCCCTCTCCGCCGGAGCCCCGTCCAAGCTCATCAACAGACTGCAAAGAATCCAGAACGCCTCTGCACGCCTGATCCTCGACGTCCCGCGCCACAACCACATCACCCCCCACCTGAGGAACCTGCACTGGCTCCCCGTCGACAGAAGAATCTCCTTCAAGCTCCTGATCCACACACACAAGTCACTCCACTAAACCGTCCCAGCCTATCTCAACAGTCGACTCGCCTTCTACTTACCCAACAGCAAACTCCGCTCCGCTGACCATGCCCTGGCCACGGTCCCGCGCATCCGTAGAACCGCTTCCGGAGGCAGGTCCTTCTCCCACCGTGCCGCCAAGACCTGGAACACCCTCCCCCTCAACCTACGACAAACCGAAGACCTGCTGACCTTCAGGAGACAACTCAAGACCTGGCTTTTCGACTAGTAGCAGAAGCACCCCTCCCCCCCAGCGCCTTGAAACCCTTACGGGTAAGTAGTGCACTTTACAAATTAACTGATTGATTGATTGATTGATTGATTGGGCATATTGGTGGTATTGAAATTGGTGGTGGTGATATTGGTGGTGGTGTTATTGGTATTGGTGGTTGTATTGGTGGTGGTATTGGTATTTGTGGTATTGGTGGTGGTGGTATTGGTGGTGGGATTGGTGGTGGTGGTGGGATTGGTGGTGGTGGTGTTGGTATTGGTTGTGGTGGAATTGGTGGTGATGGTGTTGGTAGTGGTGGTGGTGGTGGGATTGGTGGCCGTGGTATTTGTGGTGGTGGTGGGATTGGTGGTGGTGATATTGGTGGTGGTGGTATTGGTAGTGTTATTGGTGGTAGTGGTATTGGTGGTGGTGGTGGTATTGGTGGTGGCATTGGTGGTGGTATTGGTGGTGGTGGTATTGGTGGTGATGGTATTGGTGGTAGTGGTAGTACTGGCGGTGGTAGTGATGGTATTAGTGGTGGTGGTGGTATTGGTACTGGTATTGGTGGTGGGGGTATTGGTGGTATTGGTATTGGTGGTATTAGTGGTGGTGGTGGTGTTATTGGTGGTGGTATTGGTAGTGGTGGAATTGGTTGTGGTGGTATGTGTGGTGGTGGTGGTGGTGGTAGTATTGCTGGTGGTGGCATTTGTGATGGTGGTGGTGGTATTGGTAGTGGTATTGGTGGTGGTGGTATTGGTGGTATTGGTGGTGGTGGTATTGGAGGTGGTGGTAGTGGTATTGGTGGTATTGGTGGTGGTGATGCGATTGGTGGTAGTGGTGGTGGTATTGGTGGTATTGGTATTGGTGGTGGTGGTATTGGTGGTGGTTTTGGTGGTGGGCGACCTCAAGAACTTCCGGCCCATCTCCCTGCTTCCGCTCCCAGCAAAGGTCATCGAGAAGATAGTTAACAACCAGCTCACCCGTCACCTCGAAGACAACAGCATTCTGGACCCCTCCCAATCAGGATTCTGCAGCAACCACAGCACCGAGACCGCCCTCATCGCCACCACAGACGACATCAGGATCCTGCTAGACAACGGCGAGACGGTGGCCCTCATCCTCCTGGACCTCTCCACTGCCTTCGACACCGTCTGCCACCGCACACTACGCACGCGCCTCCACGACGCAGGGATCCAAGACAAGGTCTTGGACTGGACCACCTCCTTCCACTCCGGCAGAACTCAGAAAGTCCACCTCCCTCCGTTTCAGTCCGAAGACTCCGAAATCATCTGCGGCATCCCACAGGGATCCTCCCTCAACCCGACGCTGTTCAACGTCTACAGCACTCGCAAGCATCGCCCGACAGCATGACCTCAACATCATCTCCTACGCCGACGACACGCAGCTGATCCTCTCCCTCACCAAGGACTCCCTCACCGCCAAATCCAACCTCCACCAGGGAATGAAGGCTGTCGCCGACTGGATGAAGGAAAGCCGACTTAAGCTGAACTGAGACAAGACGGAGATCCTCATCCTCGGGCCCAACCCCTCAGCATGGGATGACTCCTGGTGGCCCGCATCACTGGGGACACCCCCGGCTCCTACCAACCGCGCACGCAACCTGGGAGTCATCCTCGACTCGAAACTCACCATGACCAAACAAGTCAACGCAGTCTCCTCTACCTGCTTCAACACCCTCCGTATGATCCGCAAGACCTACAGATGGATCCGGACAGACACGAGGAAAAGAGTCACCCAGGCCCTAGTCAGCAGCAGACTTGACCACGGAAACGCCAAGACCTGGAACACCCTCCCCCTCAACCTACGACAAACCGAAGACCTGCTGACCTTCAGGAGACAACTCAAGACCTGGCTTTTCGACCAGTAGCAGTAGCACCCCTCCCCCCCAGCGCCTTGAAACCCTTACGGGTAAGTAGCGCGCTTTAAAAATTAACTGATTGATTGATTGATTGGGCGTATTGGTGGTATTGAAATTGGTGGTGGTGGTATTGGTGATGGTGTTATTGGTATTGGTGGTGGTCTTAGTGATATTGGTGGTTGTATTGGTGGTGGAATTGGTATTTGTGGTATTGGTGGTGGTATTGGTGGGATTGGTGGTGGGATTGGTGGTGGTGGGATTGGTGGTGGTGGTGTTGGTATTGGTTGTGGTGGAATTGGTGGTGATGGTATTGGTAGTGGTGGTGGTGGTGGTATTGGTGGCAGTGGTATTTGTGGTGGTGGTGGGATTGGTGGTGGTGATATTGGTGGTGGTGGTATTGGTAGTGTTATTGGTGGTAGTGGTATTGGTGGTGGTGGTGGTATTGGTGGTGGCATTGGTGGTGGTATTGGTGGTGATGGTATTGGTGGTAGTGGTAGTATTGGTGGTGGTAGTGATGGTATTAGTGGTGGTGATATTGGTACTGGTATTGGTGGTGGGGGTATTGGTGGTATTGGTATTGGTGGTATTAGTGGTGGTGGTGGTGTTCTTGGTGGTGGTATTGGTAGTGGTGGAATTCGTTGTGGTGGTATGTGTGGTGGTGGTGGTGGTAGTAATGCTGGTGGTGGCATTTGTGATGGTGGTGGTGGTATTGGTAGTTGTTAGACCTGTCAGCCCTTTGGGTGGTCCCTCCTCATCATTATTTATTTTGTCCCACTTTTGCCTCAAACCCTGTTAGTATTTTTTCCTTTTCGGGAACTACCAGACTTTTTAGTATTGATGCAGATTCAGGGAGCCATTTTATCTACCCCTGGAACTTCTGTCTGAGGGCCTGGAGCACAAAATGGTGGCCACCCATTGTCACCTGTGACATCACTGGAACCTACCAGCACCTTCCAGAACATTCCAGAACCCTGTGACAGTGTGAGGCAGGTTTAGAATGTTGGGAAGGCATCTCCAGGTTGGCAGTTGGAGTTGGCAGTTGGCACCTGACTGGTGAAGAGAGAGGAGCAGAAACCTGAAGGAGGAAGGAGTGAGGCAGCAGGGGTGGAAACTTGTGCCTGGAGTGGGGTCCATAAACCCACCCTTGATACTAGTCCCTACTGACTGAGCCCAGCCTGGAGCCCTGTGTGGGAGAAAGCAAGAGAAACCATCTTAAGGACCTGGACAGCAGGAACAGGCCTTAAAAGTAAAGAACAGCAAGTTCCTGACCTGGTTACTGGTAACTTCTTGAAGTCCGACGTCGAGAAGCCTGGAGACCTGGAGCCCGAGGTGGAGAAGCGGCGCTGACTGGAAAGCAGACGTCGTACCCGGAGCCGCCAGAGGTCGAGAGAGAGGGCGCCGACGGAGGTCATGGAGAGTACCAGAGGTCGAGGAGGAAGTCACCCGAGGTCGAGTGTGCGGCGTCGACGGGGGAGTGAAGTCCGCCCTCCGGAGTCGCCGGAGACCGAGGTGAAGCGTGCCGGAGGTCGGGAGTGGAGATCGCACTCCGGAGTCGCCGGAACCTGAAGAGAATCGTGCCGGAGGTCGGGAGTGGAGGTCGCACTCCGGAGTCGCCGGAACCTGAGGAAAGGAGCACCGGAGGTCGGGAGTGGAGATCGCACTCCGGAGCCGCCGGAAGTCGACATCGAGCCGAGGCCGCCCGACATCATCGAACCGGAGCCGCCCGGAGTCGACATCGAGCCAAGGCTGCCCGACGTCATCGAACCGGAGCCGCCCGAAGTCGACATCGAGCCAAGACTGCCTGACGTCATCGAACCGAGGCCGCCGACATCGAACCGGAACCGCCTCCCGGCGTCGACAAGAACTGTCATTGAGCCGAGGCCGCCGACATCGAACCGGAACCGCCTCACGGCGTCGACACGACTCCAGCAACGTCGGAACTTCATAAAAAGGGCAGTAAGTGGAATAGAGGGCGCCTAAGGCCCTGTGAAGCCCTAAGAGACCATCCTAGAGGCTAGAGAGGTGCTGGAACCAGCTTGATAGTGCCAGGGGTGAGCTGAGACTAATACAGAGGGGTTGTGTAGTGTGGGAGAGCCAGATCTCTAGATCCCCCCTTGATCTACCTCAGTTTAGGCCTCAGCCTTGTCCAAGCCAAGTAGTACACCCCTCAGGTCATCCAAAACTCTACAAGCTGGGATTGGGTCAAATCATCCCATAGTACCTCAGGAATGTGAACTGATTTTCAAGTGTCACTGTTGGCTTTTATTATTTATTGAGAGCACTGTATTTATTGTATTCATCCTATTTATTGCCTCACAGTATTTATTGTTTCACAGTATTTATTGTCGCACAGTATTTATTGTCTCGCAGTATTTATTGCCTCATAATATTTAATTGCCTTTTATGTAATGCACTTATATTTATGCCTTGATTATTTATGATCTACCTTATTTATTGAATCGTTAAGATAATATTTATTTGACTTACCCTTCCACAGGAAAAGCCTTGTGTACTGTGATTGTATTATTATTTATTTAATCAGCAACTAAGAGAAAAGAAGATAAAGAGATATATTTTCAGTTTAATTTTTAAGGTGTAGTGTCGTTTTTGGAACGGATGCACGCATGGTTATTGTGTGGGTATGACGTATGCTTAGCACGGTGCCTGATCCCTGACCACTCGAGCCAAGCTACCACAGTGTATGTCTGGGAGAGCACCACCACCCTTCCGGTGTGGGAGTGGTTTTCGAACAGTAGTGGTATTGGTATTGGTGGTATTGGTGGTGGTGGTATTGGAGGTGGTGGTAGTGGTATTGGTATTGGTGATATTGGTGGTGGTGATGCAATTGGTGGTAGTGGTGGTGGTGGTATTGGTATTGGTGGTGGTGGTATTGCTATTGGTGGTATTGGTGGTGGTGGTATTGGTATTGGTGGTTGTATTGGTATTGGTGGTGGTTGTATTGGTGGTGATGGTGGTATTGGTGGTGGTGATGGTATGGGTTGTGGAGATATTGGTGGTGGTATTGGTGGTGGTATTGGTGCTGGTGGTGGTGGTATTGCTAGTGGTATTGGTGGTGGTGGTATTGGTGGTGTTGGGATTGGTGGCATTTGTATTGGTGGTGGTGGTGGTAGTGGTGGTATTGGTTTTGCTGGTGGTGGCGGTATTGGTGTTTTTGGTATTGGCGGTAATGTTGGTATTAGTGGTGGTGGTATTGGTATTGGTGGTGATGGTGGTATTGGTGGTGGTATTGGTGGTGGTATTGGTTTTGGTGGTGGTGGTATTGGTGGTATTGGTGTTGGCAGTGGTATTTGTGGTGGTATTGGTGGTGGTGGTATTGGTGGTGGTGGTATGGGTGGTGGTGATGGCATTGGTGGTGGTGATGGTATTGGTGGGTGTATTGGTGGTGGTGGTATTGGTGGTGGTGGTTTTGGTATTGGTAGAATTGGTGGTGGTATTGGTGGTATTAGTGGTGGTGGTGGTATTGGTGGTGATGGTATTGGTGGTTGTGGTATTAGTGGTGGTTTTGGTGGTTGTGGCATTGGCGGGGGTGGTATTGGTGGTGGTGGTGGTATTGGTGGGAGTGGTATTGTGGTGGTGGTGGTGATATTGGCGGTGGTGGTGGTATTGGTATGGGTGATGGTGGTATTGGAATTGGTGGTGGCAGTGTTATTGGAGGTGGTGGTATTGGTATTGGTGGTGGTGGTATTGGTGGTATTGGTGGTGGTGGTATTGGAGGTGGTGGTAGTGGTATTGGTATTGGTGGTATTGGTGGTGGTGATGCGATTGGTGGTAGTGGTGGTGGTGGTATTGGTGGTATTGGTATTGGTGGTGGTGGTGTTGCTATTGGTGGTATTGGTGGTGGTGGTATTGGTATTGGTGGTTGTATTGGTATTGGTGGTGGTTGTATTGGTGGTGATGGTGGTATTGGTGGTGGTGATGGTATGGGTTGTGGAGATATTGGTGGTGGTATTGGTATTGGTGGTGGTATTGGTGCTGGTGGTGGTGGTATTGCTAGTGGTATTGGTGGTGGTGGTATTGGTGGTGTTGGGATTGGTGGCATTTGTATTGGTGGTGGTGGTGGTAGTGGTGGTATTGGTTTTGCTGGTGGTGGTGGTATTGGTGGTATTGGTATTGGCGGTAATGTTGGTATTAGTGGTATTGGTGGTGGTATTGGTATTGGTGGTGATGGTGGTATTGGTGGTGGTATTGGTTTTGGTGGTGGTGGTATTGGTGGTATTGGTGTTGGCAGTGGTATTTGTGGTGGTGGTGGTATTGGTGGTGGTGGTATTGGTGGTGGTGGTATGGGTGGTGGTGATGGCATTGGTGGTGGTGATGGTATTGGTGGGTGTATTGGTGGTGGTGGTATTGGTGGTGGTGGTTTTGGTATTGGTAGAATTGGTGGTGGTATTGGTGGTATTAGTGGTGGTGGTATTGGTGGTGATGGTATTGGTGGTTGTGGTACTGGTGGTGGTTTTGGTGGTTGTGGTATTGGTGGCATTGGCGGGGGTGGTATTGGTGGTGGTGGTGGGAGTGGTGGGAGTGGTATTGTGGTGGTGGTGGTGGTATTGGCGGTGGTGGTGGTATTGGTATGGGTGGTGGTGGTATTGGAATTGGTGGTGGCGGTGTTATTGGAGGTGGTGGTATTGGTATTGGTGGTGGTGGTACTGCTATTGGTGGTGGGATTTGTATTGGTGTTTTTGGTGGTGGTAATGGTGGTATTGGTGGTGGTAGTGGTGAAATTGGCAGTGGTGGTATTGGTATTGGTGGTGGTGGTGTTGGTGGTGATGGTATTGGTATTGGTGGTGGTGATATTGGTGGTGGTGGTATTGGAGGTGATATTGGTGGTGGTGGTGGTGGTGGTATTGGTGGTGGTGGTGGGATTGGTGGTGGTGATGGTGTTGGTAGTGGTGGTGGTATTGGTTGTATTAGTGGTGGTATTGGCGGTGGTGGTATTTGTATTGGCAGTGGTATTGGTATTGGTGGTGGTGGTATTGGTATTTGTGGTGGTGGTATTGGTGGTGGTGGTGGTATTGGTGGTGGTGGTATTGGTGTTGGTGGTATTGGTGTTAGTATTTGTGGTGGTGATGGTATTGGAGGTGGTGGTAGTGGTATTGGTATTGGTGGTATTGGTGGTGGTGATGCAATTGGTGGTAGTGGTGGTGGTGGTATTGGTGGTATTGGTATTGGTGGTGGTGGTATTGCTATTGGTGGTATTGGTGGTGGTGGTATTGGTATTGGTGGTGGTTGTATTGGTGGTGATGGTGGTATTGGTGGTGGTGATGGTATGGGTTGTGGAGATATTGGTGGTGGTATTGGTATTGGTGGTGGTATTGCTGCTGCTGGTGGTGGTGGTGGTATTGCTAGTGGTATTGGTGGTGGTGGTATTGGTGGTGTTGGGATTGGTGGCATTTGTATTGGTGGTGGTGGTGGTAGTGGTGGTATTGGTTTTGCTGGTGGTGGTGGTATTGGTGGTATTGGTATTGGCGGTAATGTTGGTATTAGTGGTATTGGTGGTGGTATTGGTATTAGTGGTGATGGTGGTATTGGTGGTGGTATTGGTTTTGGTGGTGGTGGTATTGGTGGTATTGGTGTTGGCAGTGGTATTTGTGGTGGTGGTGGTATTGGTGGTGGTGGTATTGGTGGTGGTGGTATGGGTGGTGGTGATGGCATTGGTGGTTGTGATGGTATTGGTGGGTGTATTGGTGGTGGTGGTATTGGTGGTGGTGGTTTTGGTATTAGTAGAATTGGTGGTGGTATTGGTGGTATTAGTGGAGGTGGTGGTATTGGTGGTGATGGTATTGGTGGTTGTGGTATTGGTGGTGGTTTTGGTGGTTGTGGTATTGGTGGTATTGGCGGGGGTGGTATTGGTGGGGGTGGTGGTATTGGTGGGAGTGGTATTGTGGTGGTATTGGCGGTGGTGGTGGTATTGGTATGGGTGGTGGTGGTATTGGAATTGGTGGTGGCGGTGTTATTGAAGGTGGTGGTATTGGTATTGGTGGTGGTGGTACTGCTATTGGCAGTGGGATTGTTATTGGTGTTTTGGTGGTGGTATTGGTGGTAATGGTGGTATTGGTGGTGGTAGTGGTGAAATTGGCGGTGGTGGTATTGGTATTGGTGGTGGTGGTGTTGGTGGTGGTGGTATTGGTATTGGTGGTGGTGATATTGGTGGTGGTGGTATTGAAGGTTATATTGGTGGTGGTGGTGGTGGTGGTGGTATTGGTGGTGGTGGTGGGATTGGTGGTGGTGATTGTGTTGGTAGTGGTGGTGGTATTGGTTGTATTAGTGGTGGTATTGGCAGTGGTGGTATTTGTATTGGCAGTGGTATTGGTATTGGTGGTGGTGGTATTGGTGTTGGTATTTGTGGTGGTGGTATTGGTGGTGGTGGTATTGGTGTTGGTGGTATTGGTGTTAGTATTTGTGGTGGTGGTATTGGTGGTGGTGGTGGTGGTGGTGGTATTGGTGGTGGTGGTATTGGTGTTGGTGGTATTGGTGTTGGTGGTATTGGTGGTGGTGGTATTGTTAGTAAAACAGGCTTTTGAAAACAACCCGTCAGGTGGTTTTAGTACAGATGACATGTAACACAGATGTCCTGTTGCCAGCTGCAGCCCATCAGCACAGTATTATGTGCTACCTGGAATTCACATGCCTTTATATTCGCTAATCATTTCTAAATCCATTTTACTTGGGGGGTTGAAACAGACACGAGATAATGGAGGGTTAAAGTGATTGAAAGCAGGCGCCCGTATATTGGTGGTGATGGTGGTATTGCTGGTGGTGGTATTGGTGGTGGTATTGGTTTTGGTGGTGGTGGTATTGGTGGTATTGGTATTGGCAGTGGTATTTGTGGTGGTGGTGGTATTGGTGGTGGTGGTGGTGATGATATTGGTGGTGGTGATATTGGTGGTGGTTGTGGTATTGGTGGTATTAGTGGAGGTATTTGTGGTGGTGGTGGTATTGATGGTGGTGGTATTAGTGGCGGTGGTTTGGTGGTGGTATTGGTGGGTGTATTGGTGGTGGTGGTATTGGTGGTGGTTTTGGTGGTGGAAGTGGTGGTATTGGTGGTTGTGGTATTGGTGGTATTGGCGGGGGTGGTATTGGTGGGAGTGGTATTGTGGTGGCGGTGGTATTGGTGGTGGTGGTGGTATTGGCATTGGTGGTGGTATTGGTGGTGGTGGAGGTGGTGGTATTGGTGGTTGTGGTATTGGTGGTATTGGCGGGGGTGGTATTGGTGGTGGTGGTCTTGGTGGGACTGGTATTGTGGTGGTGGTGGTATTGGTGGTGGTGGTGGGATTGGCATTGGTGGCGGTATTGGTGGTGGTGGTATTGGTATTGGGGATGGTATTGGAATTGGTGGTGGCAGTGTTATTGGAGGTGGTGGTATTGGTATTGGTGGTGGTGGTATTAGCGGTGGTATTGGTATTGGTGTTATTGGTATTGGTGGTGGTATTGGTGGTAATGGTGGTATTGGTGGTGGTAGTGGTGGTGGTGGTATTGGTGGTGTTGGTGGTATTGGTGGTGGTGGTGGTATTGGTGGTGGTGGTGGGATTGGTGGTGGTGGTGGTGATGGTGTTGGTAGTGGTGGTGGTATTGGTTGTATTAGTGGTGGTATTGGCGGTGGTGGTATTTGTATTGGCAGTGGTATTGGTATTGGTGGTGGTGGTGGTGGTATTGGTGTTGGTGGTATTGGTGGTGGTGGTATTGGTGGTGGTGGTATTCGTGGTGGTGGGGTTGGTGGTATTGGTGGTGGTGGTATTGATGGTGGTGGTGTTGTTAGTAAAACAGGCTTTTGAAAACAACCAGTCAGGTGGTTTTAGTACAGATGACATGGAACACAGATGTCCTGTTGCCAGCTTCAGCCCATTAGCACAGTATTATGTGCTACCTGGAATTCACATGCCTTTATATTCGCTAATCATTTCTAAATCCATTTTACTTGGGGGGTTGAAACAGACAACAGATAATGGAGGGTTAAAGTGATTGAAAGCAGGCGCCCGTGTAACAAGGGCGGCCGTGCTACTTAAAAAAACACAAGTGGTTTCAGTTGAAGCAGCGCTTGTCCGGCCTGCAGTAAGCGAAACTCAATAAAGTAAATTGTGCTTACAGACTAAATAACATGTCCCATGTAACAAGCAAAGTAAAGGGCCAGTAGCCATGGGAGGTGACAAATGAAAACAAGGCTGTACTAAGGCGGGACTAACAAGCCTGTTAACGAATCCAAAGGCAGCATTTTTGAAAGACAATGACACAGGCCAATGAAAAATATAGGCGGAGAGTAGGCGCGGCTTCTCTCCCATACTCTACGACAGCAGTCTTGCAGAGCGGGCAGCGCATGCGCACTGCCGCTAGGCTCGACCTAAAAAGCGCAAGAGGAAGGGAGCATTATGGAGTGGTGACAATCACACAAATTAGAGAACAACATGGGGGCACAGAAATAAGCACACGGGTGAGGGCAACACAGAGCAGGGGAGAGAAGCAAATGGGCAAGAGAGAGTGACACAAAGTTTGGGGTCAGAGAAACACATGAAGGAGATGGCTGGAAAATACATGCGGTCTCATGAGGAAAAAAAAGTAACTTTCTAAAGCGAGCAGTGGAAGGACACAAGTCAAGAGGCTATCCTCAAGGGGAGATAGAAACACAGGATGGACAAGGCAAGCCATTGCATAAGAAGGAAGCAAATGAGACCGACAATAAGTCAACTGAAGGTAAGCAATAGATAGGCTTTAAGGCTACTGTAAGTAGCCGCTGTCCTTGCAGGTAACAGCGGTGGGGCCGTGTAAGGGGGGATTCTGAGGGACAATGCAGAGGGAAAATAAAAAATGCATTTAATTTTCTCTCGGCGTCGTCCCTCGGAATCTCCCCATACACTGCCCCGCCGTTGTAACCTGTACAGACCACGGCTGACTGTAAGTTCTTGTTAAACTGACAATAGGTTTACTGCAACGAGACAGAGTGCGCTGTCTCGTTGACTCAACATGAAATACTAATGAGCAGAGTAAAAGGACATGAGAAGAAGGTGAGATTGAATTCATACATATGACCCTCCACGTCTTACAAGGCATCTGTGCAAATGGATTCCCTGCTTCTAGCTAGGTGTGCAAATATAATTACCAAACATCACAAAGCATGCTGCACTGCAAAGAGGCGGAGGGAGTGAGATACAAGAGTGTAAATTGGAAATGGGAGACATTGATCCCAAAGCCCCCTCACGTCAGAAGCACGGTTGTATCTTCCATGCTGGCATATCAAGGCTGGAAGGATTTTGTGAGTTGACAGTCAGTAATGTGGAGTATATGGAGTCTCTTCCAATTGCTAGCACTTCCCTATGCCATCTTTCTGCACTTATGTTTCTCAAAGTGGCTGTTGTCTGTTCTTCTTGCCCCTTGAATGATGTATGAATGTATCTGACAAATATGTGTGATCCTGGCTATAAACCAACTGAACACTTTACGCGAAAGGGGATTCTACAATGGTTTGTGCAGATAAAAGTGGATAAATGTGATGCTGAATTCACCAGCAAGAGCCATGGGGGTACAAAAGAGAGAAGGGGAGTGGTGAGGTGTACAGGGAAGATTAGTGGAGAGCCTGGCAGAGTTACGAATGAAAGGGAGAGGGAGGCAGGAATGTGGGTGGGAAATCTTTCAGGGAGGAGTTGATTACACAATAAAGAGGTGCTACTTGAAAAGATGGGGTTCCAGCTCCTTATAGAGTGAAGAAGGAACGGGGCCTGGCTGTGATAGGATGTTATTCCAAATCCTTGGCGCCTTTCATAAGAACATTTGGAGTCTATTCCTCTTCTGCTTGCATTACCTAATTTTCCTGCTGGATATGTTGCTGCAATCAAGACACTGCAGATATAAACAAGCAATTGCCACTGCTTGTTCTTTTTTGTTTTGTCATAGTTTTGTAAATAGTTATTGTCAGGGAAACAGCTGGACCCTCGCCAATATAAAAAAATGGGCTTAAGTAAAAATATTTTTTGGTCTAAAAAAACTCTCACTGTTATAGAAGTCCCTGGCACTGAAGAGAACTACTTTATGTGCGTATGCGCTCTTGTGAAAGAGCGGGATGCTGTCACTCCCAGTGAAGTAAGCTAATAGCTGAACTTGACTGATCCATTACCCCATGCTATGTGGGCAGAAGAAAAAAGTGAATGGCAGAGCAACAGACCAATGGACGAAGAAGACAATGAGAGAGAGAGAGAGAGAGAGAGAGAGAGAGTGTGTGTGTGTGTGTGTGTGTGTGTGTGTGTGTGTGTGTGTGTGTGTGTGTGTGTGTGCGCGCACGCGCAAGAGAGAGAAAGAGTGGGAGGAAAGAGAAAAGGTGTGTGTGTGTGTGTACATATCAGAACCAGACAAACACTATGGGGCATATTAGCAAGAGCCTCGTTAAAATTATCGCCGTTTTAGCGGCAGGAAACTGCAGCTAAAACAGCGATAATGGGCTTGCTAATATGCGTTATAGAATTCCAATAGAAGCCCAGGTTAGATGTGCAGGACATCTAACCTGGGCTACTATTGGAATTCTATAACGCATATTAGCAAGCCCATTATCGCTGTTTTAGCTGCAGTTTCCTGCCGCTAAAACGGCGATAATTTTAACGAGGTTCTTGCTAATATGCCCCTATATTTGTAGGACCGATGCATTGTGAAGACAGGTCTTAGGGCCTCATGTAGGTAGCCAAATACCGGTCGGTAACGGCCGATTTTCGGTAAATATGCCGTTACCGACCGGTATTCAGACAAGTGAGATGTAAGAGTCCAAAAACCACCTTTCGGTAAATATGAGGCGGTAAATACCGAATCATATTTACCGAATTCTAAAATACCGAATCAGATTTACCGAATACATACTTAACGAATCGGTAAATATGAAGTGGTAAATATGAAGTGGTAAAAATTAAAATGACATGTAGGAGCACTCGGTAATTAAGAAATCCAAGAAAATCGGTAAATAAGAGTCGGTAATTAACACGGATTGAAAGCAGGTGGTAACCATCAACAGTGCATATTAGCAATCCCAAAATGCAACAGCGTGGACAACATGGCCGCTATGTATGTCATTGCAAGGCGCCTACGTCTACAGGCAGCAGGACTGAGGGTTTGGCGACGGGAGGAACGCATCTACAGACAGCGCATCACACTATTCCAGCTGACTGATGCAGAGATACATGAGAGGTACAGGCTACACCCCGAAACCATCATGGACTTAATCAGGGACCTTCACCCACTCCTAGACCAGCCAATAAGAAGGGCGCACGCCATACCCCCACATGTGCAGGTGCTCTGCAGCCTACATCTGCTGGCATCCGGCAGTTATCAGGTGGTGATAGCTGCGGTGGGTGGGGTATCCCAGAGTTGCCTGTCCCGTTTCTTCAGGAAGTTCCTAGATGCCATGATGCAGAGAATGCACCACTACATCAGCTTCCCCAACACACAGGCTGCACTGCATAAAACAAAAACAGACTTTTATCACATGGCACAGTTCCCCCATGTCATCGGCTGTATTGATGGTACACACATCCCAATCTGTCCACCAGCTGACACAGAGCACATCTACAGGAACAGGAAGTCCACCCACTCCATCAATGTGCAGGTGATCTGTGATGCAGGGAACATCATCACAGATATCGTTGCAAAGTTTCCTGGAAGCACCCACGACTCTTACATCTTCCAGAATAGTGGGATCTACACACGACTGAGTGCAGGAGAATTCGGAGAGGGATACCTGCTAGGTAAGTAACAGTGACGCCCCTTGCAACCTGCAAATCATAGTGTATAGAGGCATGTGACTGATGTCACCCTGTTACTCATCTAGGCGACAGTGCATATGCATGCCGGTCATTCATCCTCACTCCCTACCTACACCCAGCAACCCAGAGTGAGAGACGATACAACGTGGCACACAAAACAACACGCAATGTGGTGGAGCGCACGTTTGGACTACTGAAGAGCAGGTTCCGCTGCCTCCACAAGAGCGGAGGCGCACGCCAGTACAAACCCATCACCTGCTGCAAGATTATTGCCACTTGTGCAATGCTGCACAACCTTGCCACGAAAAAAGGGACAGATGTGGAACTAACATATTTTGAGGACAACGAGGATGAGTCAGGACAGCCACAGGGCAACGCAGCTAGAGTGCCAACTGCAATAGATGGGAGAGAGAGACGGGCAGAGATCACATGCAACTATTTCTGAGTAAGTAAGGGGACACAGCCAGTTGTGAGAAGTCATGATGTAGTTTAATGTGGCACCACGCCATGAACACATGAACAAGCCAATCTGGCAATATCCCATCTATACAAGAAGTAAGTCCAGGGTTACGTCACCCAATGGGAAGTGGCTAAGCAGGGCCACATCAATGTTTGCGCATACGCGCTGCAGTGGTGGATGGCACGGCCTGTGCATCCTCACTAGAGCCAACCCCAAGCCGCCTGCTGCTCCTGCGTGCTTCTGGGACGGGGGGTGTGATGCTGCTCCTGCTGCTGGTGTCGATGCTCTCCGCAGCATCCCCTGCAGCAGTTGTCGACGCCTGACTAGTCAATAGCACCCCTAGTGCACTTGTCACCTGCACCATCCCCCGAGACAGGTCGCTGCAGCACTCTGTTAGGCCCTCCTGCATCGTCACAGAGCGCCGGCACAGAAGAGAAGTCGCCGTTGCCAGACGGTTGAGTGCCCTGTTGGTAGTGTCCCTTCTCTGGCGTTCCCGGCGCCGTGCTTCGATGTCAGCATCTAATTTGCTGCACAACTGCTGGATTGACTGGGACATGTCCCGAATGCCCGCAGCCATGCCGCTGATGTTATTGTCCATGGTGACTAATGTGGTTTTCATCACCCGCATGTGCCTCTGGACTGACATGACTGCCTTTGTTTGCAGGCGCTGTTGCTTCAACATTTGGCCCTCGAGACCCAAGAAGACACCATGGCCGTCAATGGGTGCTGGTGGACTCTGGACACGCGACCTGCGGCGCCCTCTTGCTCCCGTCTGTGCTGCCTGTGAGGTGTGGGGCACAGTGGCATGGCTCCCTTCCTGGGACATGGTGAGTTCGTCAGGGCCCATGCTGTCGTCTGACGAGGTGTCTAAGGCTCGTAGCCTGGCTGCTGGACGCCTCATCATTCTCACACCTGCAAGCGGAGATGTGGCCGGTGACTCAAACATGAGTGGCGATGCTGGCTCTTGGTGAGGTGATGCTGGCTCTGGGCGAGGTGATGCTGGCTCTCGCTGCGGCGAGGCTGCCTGTGTTGGTGGTGTGGGTGCCAGTGGGCCTGCTCCCTGGTCTGTACTTGTGCTGGCTAGAGGTGATATTTGTGGCCGGTGTGCCGTCTCTCCTGCAGCATGCCCTGTCTTGCATGATGTCACATCTGTGGACAGAAATACAACAATGGCTCAGTGTCCCCGAAGGGCTGCATTGAAAGCGTCACAATAAATCATTTCACATTCCAAAATGTCCTCTGTCTCCTTGTGCCTCGAGTGCGTGACATGCCTTGTTGCCCTGTTACATTTACGTCATGGTTAGTGTTTCCCTGACTACATCTCCCGGAATGCATTGCCTGTCTGCACTGACACGTGTGGACTGCAGTGTGATTCTCGTTTCACAATGGGGGATGTGGGATAGGGATAGGGGGTGCTACATTGCTGTGCTTTCGTCTTACCTTGTTGTGTGGCGGCTCTGGCAGAGCTGTCGGCGTCCCCAAGACCCACGACGCTCTCTTGCTCGATTGTGGCCCCCACCAGCTCCTCCAGTTCGGTGAGGGCAGGTGCCCTGTTGGTTCCACCTCCAGTCTGGCTGGCCTCCTTCTGGATGTCGCCCATCTTCCTCTTGGTTACAATCCTCAGGTCATACCAGCGCTTCTTTAGGACCTCTATGTCCCTGTGGGTCACTCCCACTGCATTCACCTGGGCCTGGATGGCCAGCCATATGTTGCGCTTTTCCGCCTCAGGCACTTGCAGGGATTGCCTTCCGAACAGCTTCTGGTGCTGCTTCACCACCTCCTCCACCAGCACCTGGAGTTCCTTGGGGCTAAATTTCAGCTTCCTCCTCCTTTCCCCTCCGTCTCTCTGTGTTCTCTGGCTGGACATGATGTTCGTTTTCCCGCTCGCACAGGCACCGGCTCCCTGCCTCTCCTCTGCACTCCAAGACTCTCCAGGGTCGGCTAATTATGTACACCTGCCTGGGTGTGGCCACTTCCTGGTTGGGTGGGCTGTGGTTGCACGGGATTAGCTGTTTCGTCAAGTCATGTGATTTTATTTGCCGAATCCGTACATACCGATTCGGTATTTTGCGATTCGGTAAATACCACCTCGGTATTTTCCGATTCGGTAAATACCACCTCGGTATTTTCCGAATCGGTAAATACCACCTCGGTATTTACCGATTCGGTGGATTCCGAATCGTGATTACCGAATGTTACCGAATCGGTAACTGTTACCGAATTTTTACCTACATATAACTTACCGATTCTAATTTACCGATTCGGTACGGCTCGGTATTTAAGAAACGGTAAAATTTATTTACCTACATGAGGCCCTTAGTCTGCTTTTTAACCTACCCTACTATCCAAGCGCTGGTGGAGTTAGAATAGTAATTACACACTTCATTACGGTCAATGAGCCGTCCTCATAATAATAGGTATGTTATGTTGTGAGTGTGTGCACGTGTGTGTGCATGTGTGTGTGCACGCGTGTCTGTTTGAAGTTCAACAAAAGGCCTTTTGAGGCAGACTACATTTCCCCCTGCTTTAAGTTACTAGTAGCAGACTGCTGTTTACAGTGTTTTTCTACCTTTTATCAAATTCATTGTTAGGATAGCATTAAGCATTCTTACAACCACAGGTCACCATCTCACGTGCATTATCCCCCGTTTCATGTGTTGCCTTGTTTTGACCTCCTTTTGAGGTCACAAAGAAGATCAATTATACAGCCCTGTTGCTTCACTTTCTCAAATCACTTTTAACCAAATTCAATTACACACATTGTTCACACTCAGACTCCGATGGATGAAGAGCGCCTCGAGGGTCAGAATCGTGCCTTCTACATTGGCCGTGACTCCCCGCATAAGCATCCCTTCATGCCCCAATTCCCTTTTCCAGCCTGTGCGCTTTTTACACCGCGGTGCATTGACAGGTTAATGCAATCTGCAGGGACATCCAGTGCTTGCGGCTGCTTGACATTACCCATTATCATAAAATGATGTCAGTTTAACCAATGACAACAAGGACTGACTGCTCCATTTTGTCCCAGGCGTCGATTGCAAGAGGCCCGTTAATTCCGATAACAGCAGTTACCATTCCCATCGGGGTTATAAACTGTGGTATTTCACACAGAGATTTCAGCTTCTTAGTGAAAGTTCAGGGGAAAACATGAGAAACGTGTCCACATTCTTGTGGTCTCAATTATTTCTGGAATTACTGGGACTCCCTGAAGGAAGGCAACATTCTGTGGAAGATTACCCGAATCACAGGGAAATTCCAAAGGGCAATTTTGTTCTCTGTATTTAGCATTTTTCCAGAAATCAGATTTTTCTTTTCTACCCACTCTGCATCTGGTCCACAGCTTTCTAACACTGCAAATTATAAAACGTGGGGCTATTCATAGACTGCATTTTGTAGAAGGTGAAGTAGTACTGCATATGCCCTATCCACATACTATAAGATACTATCCACAAACCTGCATATATCTGTGGGAGACCTTCACCAAGGTGGTGGAACTCTCTGCACACATAGTTAACATTTCTGAAGTAAACGGTGGGAGGACAAGAGGCAGTGGTTGGAAAATGGGGTATACTAGCTACTAAATGGAGTTGTTTTATGGAAACGTAAGCAGGGATTTAAGGAAAAGCATGCCAATACAAATACACACCCACAAAAGAGTAAGACAATGGTATCCATAAACTACAATTCTATTGTTAAAATAGCCATAGAGCTGTCAAAACAGGCAGAAATATACTCAACCCCAGTCTTTCAGTAAGCCAAGCACCAGTTACTGCAACACACTACTGTAGAACACAATGGATGCAGGGAAATCAAACAACACCCCTTAGGAACAATCATTAAATGAATTAAATTATTTCAGCATCCAAATTATATATATTTATATTCTTATGTTGAAAAATATGCAACCATTAATTATGTTAATATTTTAAATGAAAACAGGAATTTAATTTGATAAAATAAAACATGTTACCAAGTGTAAAATAATTTAAATCAATTCAACACATAACTTTTAACAAATATTACTACATATTAAATACAGGTTAAAATGTTAGCGAGGTTGTGATTTTTAAATCTAATCTTTAAAAATTATTTATTGGTGGAATTAATATAGCTACATTAATTAATTATTTAAGGCATTATTTGATAAGTAATTGTGCATACATTTTATTTTATGAGTTTTAGGTTAATATTTTTAATTAATTCACATATACACTAGATATTGAATAATGGTTTTTTTTAAAGAGTAGTAAAATAAGATAATTTTCTGCATACACACAATAGTGCTTCAGCATGGCAGCAATCTCGCCCTATACGTGCAAAGTAGAAGTAGCTTTACACTTGTAAATCCTATCGCAGGAGGCTTGTTCCCCCGATATGAGGGGCGGACATATATATAATACACCTAGCTGTAACTCTACACTCGGAAGGATGAATTGCAAAAAAGTGTAGAGTTAAACCTATGTGGAGTTGGAAATATACAGGCTATACAAGCTGTTAAAGGCCCTTTCGTTCATTTTCAGCCCTAGACTGTGGTTCGGACCTATAACTCAGGTTCAGGGCCTTTAACAACCAGTATAGCCTTCATCAGCGGGTTATAAGGCTATGTTAGAACACAGTAATGGGGAAGAGTGCTTCCGGGGAAAGTAGCTTCAACTCCAAAACCTCAGTCATCAAATTTTTGACAATTTAGGGCTGAAGAGAAGTAGTATGGTGAAATATCTGAGAGTATGCGCTAATGTGGGAACAGCGATAAAAGGAACGGTTGCTGTGGACAGCACAGTAAGACAGACATTGTCCTGGACTTGATGCACTGAGTAGTTGGTATCCAGTGGAAATGCTTCAGAAATGGAGATGTTCTCTCACTTGGGACTAGGCTGAAAAATAGCTTGGCTGCATTTCTTTTGGCTTACTCGAAATTTGGCTACATAGTTGATGTAATTACGTTTGGCGTGGGTGATGACCCGAATGCACGAAAGGTGCTGGTGGAGACGCACGGAGTAAATAATCTTGGTATTGTAAATGTAGATGGTTGCGATTGCAGATGGTTAGTCCAATTGGTGAAGGTAATCTTGGGTGCTAAATTCAGATTGTAACGGTAGATGGTTGTGATGGCGCATGGTTGGTTGAATTGGTGAAGGTTCGTGTTTTAACTTGTCATTGGCCGATGATCACTGTAGTTCGTCTGTTGCTGTTAAGCTGGACTCCAAGATTCCACACGGAATTTCCAAGTAAAACTGATGGGCGTCACATCATGGGCATTATTGTCTCCCATGGTTTGGAGGTTTTTTCTTTTTTTTTATTGGCCTTCGCCACCAGGTTTCAACTGGTGGTGACGAACAGCAAAAAACATGTAACACCATCCACTCAAAATTGGTCAGACAGTGTTATATGTGAACTTCCGATGACCTATACTTGGTTGGGCCGTCGGAGGAGTATGTCAGCGACAAATCTGTAGTAGGCGCCATCGCTGACATTCTTTAGGTCTGCCTGCATGTAAATCAGGCAGGCGGACCTTCACTTTGGCAGAGAGAGTACTCCATCTTTGTTGCATCATGTGACGTAATTTCCATTGATATCATCAGCTCTGATCTCCAAACATAGCTCTACTTCATCAGATGAGGCTTAGATGAGCGCAAAGAGTAAATACTGACCACCACCTGAAGTGTAATATAAAAAGTACAAGAACTCTGATCTTGAATATACTAAGGGGGAATGCTACACGAGTTCAAAGTGTTATGAAATACTTTCACTTTGAGCCCAAAATAATGAAGTCTCCCACCTAGGTCGAGGTGGCATGAGTGCTGGTTTGACGCAGAACTAGAATTCATGTCACTGGTAGCACTTGTTATGGTTTTTAGCACTTGCTCAGCAGGTCTACACAAAGGAGCAGCTGCTCTTAGTGTCCTATATATATATCTCTGTCCTGCCTACAAGCTCACGGAGTAACTTGAAATGCCAATTCACAACATAGTCCATTAACAAGCATTGGCATAGCCAAAAGGTCTCGCCTTTGGGACCTTTCACTTTCGCGGCCGCTTTGATGTTTGTTCGCGATCGCGATCACTTTCGCGGCCACACGGCCGCTTTGATGTTCTCCGTGAGGCTTCAATAGATTGCAGCAGTTAAAACAAGCATTGGCATAGCCAATAGGTCTCGCTTTTGGGACCTTATAAGTGTTTAGTTATGCAACTGTTGCATGGTTAAACACTTATAAGGTCCCAAAAGCGAGACCTATTGGCTATGCCAATGCTTGTTACACCTGAGACTGGGCTGGGTACTAAGGTCCTTTGTATATGGTCGTTCTAGACAGACAGAACGTGTTGGTCTACAGGGAGAGCCAGTAGGGGAAGATTACATTATTGAACCCTCTGCAAAGTGTGAGGCTGGACTCCTAAAATTTCAGTTAGATTGGTTGCTCCACAGATATTTAAAGGCCATCGGCTTGATATGGGCCCTATGAGGACTTCCCCCACGAATTAAAGTTGGGTCTAACAAGCTCAAAGTGCTTTCGAAACAAGCAACGCAAATGGTGCCGTACTCCCAGGCGCAACAGTGAGAATGATAGATACCAGGGTGCCAGAAGGGACGTAGACTGTGTGTCATGGGCACTAGTGCAAGAAAGGACATGCACCTCCTGGCCGATGTTTGAACTGTGAAGAATAGCAACAATCAGGGTTCCGTCGCCCCACAGGCCTCTGGGCCTCGGTGCCACTGCTCCTGCTGAACCAGTGGAAGCTACGCCCCTGGTGCCGGATGGCATAATATCAATGCTGGGTGGTGGTAGGTGTCGTGTATAACAGTCTGCAAGGTAGCTTGGAACAGGCTACTGCGTGTTGTGTAGTTGTGGTGACTGCACGCCCCACCCACAACCAAACAACTCTCTTTGACAGGTAGTGGGAGAATCCAAGGGGCATGTTCACAAGAAAATGGAGCATGGAGCTGCGCCAAATTTGCCAGCGCTGCACTCATTTTCAAAACAAATGGATGCGCCTTATTCACAAGAATACGGTGCACCCCTGGGTTTCACTTAGCTCTGGCGCAAAAAATCTGTCTAGCACCAACGCAGGCACCCTGCCGCCATGGTGCAAGGGTGACTGTGCTGCAGGGACGATTGTTTATGTGCAGGAAGGCACCTTCCTGCACATAACCAATCAATAATGGAAATTTTCACTTTCTATGTGTGCTGCAGAATGAAGAATGCAGCACACATGGAAAGATTTAAAAAAACGAGGAGAAATTGATAATTTCAGCTCGTATCGCTATTCTAATGTCTTGTATTCCATGGCATTCGTTTTTGGCTCTGCCTAAGCCTTGTAATTCTGTGGCAGTGTTGAAAAGCAATGGGTGTTGCGGTGGAACGCCCACAGCAACACCCATTGCAACCTCCTTTGCTGCAGAGGACTGCGGCAGAAAGGGGCACATTTACAAGGTGGCGTTAAGCCACGCAAAGTGGCTTAGCGCCAACTTGTAAATATGAAAAATGGCGCTGCACCACCAGAGCGTCAAAAAAGGTGACACTGCAGTGGGGGCATGTAATATGCCCCAAAGACTTTCGGCAGTGTCTGTGCAGGCAGAGAGTGTAGTCAGTGGTGGAAGTGGGCACTGCCAATGGTGGAAGGGGGAGTAGACGCCTAAGAAAAGCTTTGGGCCCTCAGACTTATTCCAGTGCTCTAATATTTCCTTTTTCCCCTCTCCCTTTCCTCCAGGCCCAATTTAGATGAAGCGTTTGGTACTACAGAGGGGCTCACAATACTGCTCTGGCCTGAACAACAGGGGCCTCACAGATCTGCTGACAACATGGATTTTATGACACTCTTTGGGCCCAGCGCGGATTGTGGATTGGGGGAACATATACAAAGCGTAGATGGATTAATGTAACAACACCACAGGTCAGTGTAAAATCATCGATGCCAGCTTCTGCTCTGGAAGCAATCACATGGCTAGCTTGCTGTTGAGATGCAAATCCGGGTTCCCTGCCTCTCCGCGCATCATCCACCGTGACTTGCATTTTGAGTGCGTGCCTCCAGATTGTGTTGTGATAATGATTTTGAGGAACATACAATTGCTAACAGCATTTTTGCGCTTAATGTGGCCTAACTTTCCACGTCATAGTACTCTGCCAGTAGTTTTTTAGGTCTCGCGAGCCAAAGGCTCGAAGAGACATTTTATATCTGGGCTTTTTCAAAGTGCTGCCGTGGCCTAAAGCTACAGTGCACGTGAACGTGCACGCGCGCAGCGCCATGTGTCTTTCCTCCGTAGCGATCGTAATCACGATCACTTTCGCGGGCTCCTCTGTTGCTGGCATTCCCCCCTCCCTTCTCGCCCAGCCCTTCTTGTTTACTCAAATGTCACAGAGGACATGAGACCTCGGGACACCAGCTTTCCTTGGCAAGACCTCTGTCGGCTGAACCCAAATTACACGCCAAGCTATTTAAAGACGACTCCGTGCTTCAGCAGTTCCTGTCTTTGCTCAAAATTGGCATCAAAAGGCAAGCAAACAGAAAGTACTCGCCTGCCACCTCACTGGTAAATACCCTCTTTGTTACCTTAAAAAGTAGAATGTATTTATTATAATATATGTCCTCGGGCATCACACAGAGATAGCGTTGAGGCAACAATGAGCCCGTCATTGGTGGCCCATTCGCCGCCTTCTTGTATAATTGCTGTTCTCTGGGTTGAAAACGTGATTTTACGTGTTTTAAGACTGAAAATGGGATATATACACCTAACTCTTTGTATGAATTCTGTAGCCTAAGGGCACGGATTTGGTTTTGGCATTCTACGCCATGTTGACTCGAATCAATCTGGCTGTAATTATGGACCCAGTGACAGCTGGACCTTTCTGTACATCTGGCAGCCTGGCTCATCCTGGACCGGACGCGGCGCGGATTGGTGTTCGCTCAGGCAGGTTTCCTCTCCGCAGCCCGGCCGAATGACTTACTGTAACCCTGACCGGTATCATTTCTCTTTGGGTCAGGATAAGCTGTGCTCTGAGTCCTAGAGCATCGGTTCACTCTGCTGTACAGGCTCTAAAAGAAATGAAATGTTACGTGGGATTTAAAAGCGGCGTTGAGGGCCTGGATTGAATGACATACACCGCCTGGGTGGTGTTTATCTCCACTTGGAATTGAGCTGATGGTATCGTATTTTATTGCAGCATTTATATAGCGCCTCACGCCCCAGTACGGGCGGGCGCTGAAGCGCTTTCCTGAATAGGTGGCCTCAGGTAGCATGCTACATCACTGAGGAAGTACCTGGTTGGTAGTGTTGCCTTTTCTGTGGCTCTTTGCAGGAAGTGCTATAATGTCAAGCGTAAGTGACCAAAGTGTTGCTCTTTCCTTGCAGCTAGACACCCTTAGCGGTTTGATGGAGAAGTCTTTAAAACTCCCCACAGAGACTGATTGCAAGCTGTCGCTCGTGTATGTGCTCAAGAGGTTACTTGAACATACAGCAGAGTTTTTATGAATCCTACAATGCCACTAAATGCTTTTGTTAATAGCATTCAAGCGCTAACACGTCAACATTTTAAACTAAAAATGAAGCAATAGTACAAACCAAAATGGACCTTACGTTTGAAAGTGAATATTTCTAAGGTTACGCTTGTGAAACAGTCCTGTTTGTTGCCTATGCTGCCAGACATGGTATAACAAGCATTTGCAATGCAATAGGTCTTGCATTTACACGAGTTTAAGCTATTGGCATTGTAAATGACAATGCCTTTTATTTATGTTAAAAAAATAAAAGGCATTGTCATTTGCAAGGTCAATAGCTCAAACTTGCGTAAATGCGAGACCTATTGCATTGCAAATGCTTGTCTTTATTTCACATTAGGATTTCCTGCATACACATAATGAACACGCAGACACACAACCATACACACATACACATGCACACACATTCCCCCACATTCCCACCAGCACACACACCGCGCCAAATGTCACAACACACATGAAGAATTCTATGTACACGTGCAGGAAGACTCAGAGCCTGTGAAAGCAGATAATTAAGCAAATGCATTATACACTTCCTCTCTAATTTTCTGTAATTAAGGCCAACCCATGAATAAAGTTTTACAACATGTGTAAACTGGCACATTTAGACACACATTAAAGAAATAAAGTCTCCCCTATTTTAAGGAGCCTGGGAAGGCCAGTGAAGATAGGCGCAGAAACAATTTTCCCACGATGACTTGGTCTTACAAATGAATGAAGCAATCTCAGTTGAATTAATGAATGATCTATCGTATTCTAAATAGATCTGTTTGGTGGAGTGAATACATTGTCACGTCTGCATTAACTATGTAAGAAACTAGACAGCAAAACCATAATGCGATATTACACGACAGGCAGCAATAAATCCTATGCAAACAAGCACTGGCAAAGTCAATAGGTCTAGGTTTAATGTGATAACGGATACAAACACAGGCGTGCAAAAATTATGTTTCCATATCATAGAACATGTAAAGTCAGATCTATTCGCTTTGTCAATGCTTGCCAGTGCTGATGGTGATTGTGGTGCTGGTGATGTGGGATTGGTGGGGTGGTGATAGCGGTGGTATCGTTGCTGGTGTTACTGGTGGTGGTGTTGGTGGTGGTGCTAGTAGTGGTATTGGTAATGTTGGTGTGGTATTAGTATAGTGGCACTATCACTGGTGGTATTGAGAGTTGTGTTGGTATTGGTGTTGCTGATATTTGTGGCTGAATTGATGGTCATACCAATGGTGGTTTGGGCATTTGTAACATTAGTCCTGGTGGCAGAAGTATTGGTAGTAGTGGGGGTATTGGTGATGTCAGGTTGTGGTGGTGTTTGTGGGAGTGGCATTTGTGATGATGGTGGTGGATTTAATGGTGATGGTAGTTTTGTTATTGCTGTGACATCGATGGTGGTATTGACTGTGTTGGTATTAGTGGTGGTGATATAAGTGATGATGTGATATTCAGAGTGGTTGTATTGGTATTGTAGTGGTGGTGTTAGTGGTGTGGTATTCGTTGTGGGAGTGGTATTGCTACTGTGGTGGTGGTATTGGTGGTTTTGAATTGGTGTTCCAGATATCGGTGGTGTATGTTATTGATTATGTGTGATATTGGTAGTGGTTGGATTAGTGGTGGTCTTGATGGTGTTATTGTAGTGGAGGTATTGGCTTGGTGGTGGTGGTTACTATTGGTGTAGTTATTGGTGATCTTGGTCGTTGTGGTGGTGTGATACTTGTGGTTGTGGGTTTAGTGGTGTTGGGATTGGTGACAGTGGTGTTGGTTATATTGTTGGTATTTGTGGTGGTGAACAGTACATTTCAAACGTTGGCATATTACAAGAATCAATAATAAAGCAGATAATAATGTTGGTTTACAAGGTTGCAGGATTAAGTATGGCTTAGTCATGCTTTGCTGAGGTAGCAGCCTGCCAGGAACCATTTCAGGTCTCACTGTGCCTAATTTCAGACCAGTCCTTGGTTCTCCAGCCGAGAACCTCAACTTTGGAACTATATGCCCTATGCTCTTCATCAGAGTCAGCCTTGGTCTGGATTCCTTGCAGAATCTGTTGGATCCTTAGCAGATCTGTTATCCTTGCAATAAAAGACACATGTGAATAGTGATTAGAGTAAATTTGTTTTGTTTTAATGGTAACTCATTATTTCAGTCATTAATGTATTTATTCATTCATTAGGATGTGTAACAAGTCATCTCTGAACTATCTATAACTAAGTACTTTTATTATTTTTTGACGTGGCCTCTAAAACTAGACTTAATGTGCCAATTGTGGCTTCCTTAATGCTTTTCTGATGAAGCATTGCTTTTTTCCCTTTGGATTGTTATACATTTCCCCATACAGCTTACCCATTCTCTTTCAACTGCTATGTTAAACTGTTTTGATTACATTAACCTAAATGGACTAGATAGCTCCACGATTCCAATATCATCCTCTTGTTTGCAACCTCTAATCCTAACCCTTTCACCAACACATTTGAGGTATGGCTCGACAAACCAGTTGTATACAAGACACCTATTGTTAGCAATTTGTGTACTAAAATAAACTGAGTGGGATTTGGCTCCACCCATAGCAGTATTACTCCCTCACCTCATCATATTGCTCATTTAGTGTGGCGTTTCCCAATCTCTCGGTCACGACCCACTGGTGAGTCGCCAGCCGAGTTTTGGTGGGTCGCAAAAGTCCAAGCAATAAATAAAGATGCCTTTTAAATTAAGTCTTTATCTTTCACATTTGCTGCTTCAAAGATAGCTGTCAAACGACAAGCCATATGTCTTTTGAAAAATTGCTGCTTATGGGATTGGTGTTTACTTTTCTTTCTCCGACTACAAAGTGAGAGGATTTTTTAAAGTGAATTATGTGACAATCTTGCGGGAGTACAGGAAAGCGTGATGTAGTTTTTTGCAACACACAACAAAATGCAGATACATCTAAAAAAAACTGCATTTATTCAACATTTAGGAAAAGGAAAAATGAAGCACATTTTTTTGAATTCTGAAGTGTGCTGGAAACAAAGATTTTAATACAACCAAGCCAAATCAAGGCACTTTACTTGGTGATGCACAAATGATAAATATTCACATGAAGCCGATTTCCACACATTTTCATTTGTGCGTTATATAGTTTTATCAATAAAACGGCATGTCTGTGCAAAGTTAGTGGCCACTTCAAAAGAAAAATGCACTCTTTGTAAATGGCAGTGCGCTACCAGACGATGCTTTAGTTACATGAAAAAAATCCCACCTCCTTTTGTCCATTACAGTTAGGTGCGTCACAAAAGTTTGTCATTTAAAAAGTGGGTGTGGCTCTAAAAAGTTTGGAAACCACTGATTTAGTGCATCATACCACCTTTCAGAAAGTGCTCCCAGTGGAATGCATGAGGAAGAATTTGACATCTGAAAAGTACCTTCCTTTATCATCATGTTTCTCATAGTCAATTATTTACCTCCTGTTTGTATTCTATATAGAAAGCAATCCTTTTTCCTAGCTTTTTCCCAGCATTGGCAATGTCAGTAGGGCTGGCTTTAAAGTGATCAGCATCATTGGAACACGCAACACACGCACACAGCATTTGTGAATACCCGTGCTTGTATTTGTTCGTATCTTAAAACCAGACCTATTGGTTTTGTCAATACTTGGTATTGAGTAGGTCCATACCATACATCAGCCGGAGCCGGTATGATTCACTGTTGCCACTCAATCATAATTTCCTAATAGGTGTACCAATGTGTGTGGAGGGCAACCAAGAAAGTCTGTCGTATTTATATATTTTTGGATGGTTTGTATCTAGCTCGGATGCTCCCTCCCGGGGCGTTTCCAAACCTGTTAACGGGAAGGAAAGGGAACGTGTTTATTTATCCTGCTCTGACACTACATTAATTTTTATTTCAAACTTGTGACACGTCCGCTCTAGCAAAAGGAATGAGGTGCCAAGATTGCACACAATAAAACTAGGACAGGGACTTAACATATTTAATGTGATGTTTAAATTCCCATCGCGTTAACCTGAGTGCAGAACACGTGACTGTGTGACTCATTTATCTCACATACGGTGAAAGATGACACATTTTCACTTTACAGAGACTACCTCACAGCATTAACGGGTCACTGCTGCCACCTTCTGACCTTTTCTATAATTACAGTCCAAAGACAAACTTGTACAAGCATTTTCAGAAATGAAACGTGCCGCGTGAAGAATTGAATCATTTTGAGCTTTTTTTTTAATAGTAGTAATTGTGTGCACTGTGCATTTGTTCCATATATTTACATATATTTATTACACAAGAACTCTGAGTCTAAATGTAGGCCTCCGTTCTTGACAGTGGCAGCAATTGCCCTGCTGACCAGTTCACTAAGCATCACCACAGTGTCTGCGTCATTATTACTTAGCATGGGGGCCTGGGGCCCACGATTCTACAGCAGCCGTCAATGTTTTGCACGGGTGCAGCACTGAGAAAGGGGCAGCACAGAGACTTGCGCGCGCGCCCTCAAACCATTTTGTAAGAGGTTGGGACCAGTGTGCCTTTCCAGATCATAGTTTCGTATCCTGTGTCCAGGGGTGCTGCAAATAACAGTGACCTATTAGGTAGTGACTCCTTTTTAATTTCTAATAAGCCAAAGAATAACATAAACCGCAGGTTTCCGAGTGACAGCAGCTATACCACCAAGATGCTGACGTGGAATATTGGCTATGAAAGAATGTCGTCATATTTTACATATTCACTAACTCATCCATCTATACATGCCTCTTGGTGAGTTAAGCCCGTGCTCCAGAGATCTCTCTCTGGCCTGCATATCACTCATGCCATAGCTGTACATAACCTGTGAGCGCTGAAAGCTTCTATTAGTATCTTGAAAAGATATGTTCTTCCTGGTATGAAAGACTGCACTTGCTCCATTCTGTGAAAAAGGGAAACAGTTTGTACCTGTCCAGTGATAAAGTCTGTGCTGCTGCTGTCCTAGCTGTGCCTGTCCTCTCAAAGGGGGAAACGTACACTGTTCCTGCTAAAGGCAAACCTGTTCCATGAAGAAGGGGTGTTTTTACTGCAGTTGCCCCGTCCTATGAAAAAACAAAGGATGTATTGAAGGCACTTACATAACCTGTTTTGCAATGTTTGATTTAAGATATTTATAGACCCGAGGAAAGCACTATACCCCGCAGGGGCAATATGCAAGTGCTGAAATATGTTGATGAAAAAGAGAAGGATGCACAACCATCCTGTTTTTAAACTTGACGGAACGAGGCTCCAGCAAAAATATTTTTAGCCCACCACACACAGTTTTAGAAGCCAGACGTGACTGTCGTTATAAGGGGCAAAACTTCACCTAAACCAGGGAACCTATAACTAGGACACCCTACACCCAGAGAACAGTAATATCATTTCAGGCTTCCCAGTGCTAGATGTGGAAACCATTGATGAAACAAATCACACTATGTAGGTGGGCATTAATCATCCTATATGAGTATATGAATGTATGTTAATTTCATAAAAGGTTTGGCTGTTTCTTACAAGAGTTTTGTACTTTTTGTATGTTTATGTCTGTTTAAGAGAGTGTACACTGTCCTTTAACTCCTCTTACTCCCTCTTTAGTGTCTTAGCAACCAGTTTGTGTCAGTCCTGAATAAGTGAGAGAATTGTGATATTCCTTCTGCTACTGCCACCTGTCCATTAAGGGGCTGATTCCGATCCTGTATTTTTTTTTCCCACCCGACTCGTATCAGTAAATTTTTCCATACAAATCGTACAAGTCCCGTCCGACCCGCGAAGTACGATTCGTATAGGAAAAATACAACTTTTCCCGATCCAATTTGTACAATCGGATCGGGAAAAGTTGTACGAGAAGGACCCGGACACTTTTCCATACAAATTGTAAAAATGCAGTCCGACCCTACTAGTACGATCCGGACCGGCTTTCCGATTTACGATTTGTATGGAAAACGTCCCGTACACGGGGAATGCCATTACCCGCTACGAAGCGCACTTTGTACGACTTGTATCCCGGGAAAAGTTGTTCCTGGGGTGCGAGTTGTACAGGGGTACGAGTCATACAGGCATACACCCCCGTGCGTTGTGTATGTACGGTGCATACCCCAAAATCGCGTATGTACGGTGCATACCCCCAACATCACGTATGTACAGTGCGTACCCCCAACATCGTGTATGTACGGTTTGATCCCCAACATCGCGATGTTGGGTACGCGATGTTGGGGGTACGCACCGTACATATGCGATGTTGGGGTACGTGATGTTGGGGGTACGTACCGTACATATGTGATGTTGGGGTACGCGATGTTGGGGGTAAGAACCGTACATATGCGATGTTGGGGTACGCGATGTTGGGGGTACGCACCGTACATATGCGATGATGGGGTACGCGATGTTGGGGTACGCACCGTACATACACAATGCACAGGGGTGTATACCTGTATGACTCGTACCCCTGGGGACTCCTTAAGAAAAGAGCCGTACGGAGTGCCGTAGGGACGAATCGTACTTGCTGGGCTGGAAACCGCAGCTTAAATACATACAGACGTCGCGTGCAAGCTGTTCCAGATCAGAATCGTTGGTATTTTTTAGCTGTATGGTCTTTTGTACGATTTGTATGGAAAGAGGCTTTCTGTACGAATCGTACTTCCTAGGTTGTAAGAAAAGTTTACCGGGTACGAGTTGTACGGGAAAAACGCTCCATACAACGATTTGTACAGCCTTTTTCCAGGATTGGAATCGGCCCCTAAGTATTCTTTGGGGGAGATTTACTAAGATTTTACGCCATGTTTGTGTCACAAAGTGATACATATCACCTCAAAATATTTTTTTCCAATTTACTTCCCAGCACTAAACTTGTAAAAGTAAGGCGAAACAGCTCATATCGCTGCTTTGCATCTCTTAGCGACAAGGGGCCCTACCCTGGGTGGTGAATGGGCGTTCCCATTCAACCATCCAAGGTTCGGACACGAAACCCAATTTACTAAACAAAGTCAACAGGTTTAGGTCAGAAAATTGTGCCCTTTTAAAGTAGGTGCAAGGAAGGAGAAATGCTTTCATTTCTTCTTCCTTTTCTGACTTTGTACTTGTGCTGCACTTTACAGCACACACACAAAGTCAGAAAAGGGTTGAATTAAGTCTATGCATGGTATTTTATACTAGAAGGGTACACTTCCAGTACAGAGTCTATCCTGGAATCACAGAGACACCCTTGCACCATGGCGCAAAGGTGTCTCCATGGCACACGACAGCTGATTTCAGCAGCGGCGCTAGGAAGAGGGGAGGAGAGCGCCTTATTTCAGTAAATCTGACACTCTCCTTCTCTCTCCTCATGCAAAGCAGCATTGACGCTGTTGCACTGCTCTACGTGAGAAATTGGTAAATCTGGCCCTTTGTGCGCTGCTGCTGTCCCGTTGTACCTTTATTGTGAAGCTCAGTAGAAAAGATTCTACTACTCAAAAGGCAAAATGGTCTGCATTGCCAATGTCTGTTTTATTATGTGATGTGAAACAGTGAATCGTCACAAAATATATGTGTATTTACATTTGTTTTTACATGTAAAACAAGCAGTGTTTGTAACACACTAGCGAACTAAAATGTTTAAACATAGCTGACAAGTGGTCCCATAGCATGTACAACATCTTTGGCCAACTCTGGCATTTTAGCCAACGCCAACAACACTTTACATGCTGGGTTTTGAGCACATAATTACAGAGTTAAAAGTAATACTACAAGTTCTACGGTGCAATGCCAGGAAAAGCCAGGGATGACTGATGGTTTCATATATTGTTGTGCCATTGACAGAAGTGTAAAATTCAAAATGCTATTCAGTTCTCAACTTTCTTCCCTTTTTCTTGTAGGCAATCATGGGTTAAACATCCCAGTATGTGAGAGGCCAGAAATAGCCCTTCAAATGCAAATATGAGCATTTCACTGCTGACAGGGTAATATTAGTACTCCTTGGGTAACTGACATGCTACAAAAGATGTTACAGTGGGAGCAGCAGTAAAAGCTGGATATGTTTGAGCAACACTAAGAAGGGGAACACAATGTGCTGGCACCCCTCCTTATAAGCCCTTCCACAACCTAGAGTTTGGTGTGATATAGATGGAGCTCTTGCAAAATCACTGTGATGTGCCCTGCCTTGAACACATGTGGTAGGTGCTGCCCTACGAGGGCCGCCAGTCACAGTGGCGTAAGGAAACCTCAGGGGGCCCCCTGCAAGGAATGGTGAAGGAGCTTCTCGCACTACCCATATCCCAAGTTCACAAGCTGAGGAGGCCCCCCTTTATGTATGGAAGACTGCCCCCCACCACAGGGGCTGCAGGGGTGCCCGGTACACCCCTGTCCAGTCGTCAATTACACAAAGGGCAGCGACAATACCTTAACTATAATGCAAACGCTTAAAAATGTAGGACACACATACAGCTTCACAGTAGACAGTAGGCATTGACTATTTCGTATGGCGCTATCATGAGATTTACTGGGTTCCTGGGTGTCCTTCGGAGTACATTGTTGAAAGTGTGTGGTTTATAGATTGACCTATTTGGAGAATGTGGTTGGGGTGAGTTAGGTTAGAAACAACATAGTATTAATATAATATTAATATAAGATCACTGTTAACAGGGAGCTTCCAACAGCTCTCCCCTGTTTTCCAAGCTTTGACAAAAATGTTGCCTCAGGAGGGTAATGAAACAAAGTGAAGAGCACCGAGGCCATTATCAAACTCCTACAAAATGTTGGATGAGGCTATGGACCAGAAGGTGGGGATTCTTGGACTTGTTTGAGCTATTTTTCCCCACCTGGACTTCTTACCTCCTATCGCAAATGAGGACACATAAAAAGAAACAACATGGTGGAAGCACCGAATTCCTAATATTGCTGTACATAAGCATAGCAGAGAGTGTGCCGTGCATGCAAATACATACCTACTTCAAGGCAAACAGTATCAAATGTAGAGCCTGGCATTGGTGTGCATCGGTTAGGTCCACTACAGTATATGGACAAAGTTAAAGGGCCTTGAAGAGAGTTTGCTTGTGCACTGGAAGCTAGTGGATTTCCTCTAAATGTGGAAGATAGAAACTCAGTCCAAGATGAGTCCATCATCCACATTTTATTTACTGGAAGAAGGCGAAGAAAGCTTGTAGGCATTGTCAAATAAATGGCATTACCATATTCACGATGAAAGGGAGGAAACAAAGGAACATGTATCTATCTAACCCTTATATATACTTTTGAACCATTCAAAGCCACTGACTGCAACTCATTATCTGGACGATGAAAGTGAAGGAGTAATTGAAGATCAAATTCTACGTTTTGGTGATTGGTAGAAGCAAAGGGCCCAGGGAGGACAGCCACCAGGCATTTAATACACCCGCAACTTGGCTGCCAAGAACTAGACCCTCAGTTTTATCTGAGAGGAATTTTAAAGAAAGTTTTAAAGTATTGCTGCCCAATAGATGCCATACGATTGGAAAATCTGTTAATGATGCTTGGTTCATTGCCATCAAGCAGGATGAGACAATGAGAGTCGAAAGTATGATTTGAATGAAGGAATAGAGACACTGTGGAATTGGCCATCTAAGAAACAGTGGATGTAAGCCAGAGCTTCATCTCTAATCACAGCGTCAGACAGCCGAGAAGTGAGGAAGCCATGGTGGTAGATGGCATTAAAATGGGTCAACAGAGCCAATATATCCAAAGAGATCGGGGCTGCTGTTCTCTTGTTCAGAATGACTTTGGGGTCTTCAAGAACTGCAGTAGGTATGGTTTTGGTGCTGCTGAAGGAATGGCATCCAGACTCTGCTATGTCCAAGAATATGTGCAAGATATGTCCATTACAATCAATGAAACAGAGTGATTTGAAGGACCTTGGTGAGAAAGGGTGAGAGAGAGATCGGAATTAAATGGGAAAGAATGGTAGGATCCTCCTCACGATTTTTACAACAACTACTGTTGCCCATTTCAAACAGACATGAGGCACTCTGAAAACAGAGGGGAGTTTAGACAAGAACAAGAGGTAGAAGAGGTGCACAAAGAGGCAAGAGAGGTACAGAAAGAGGCAGGCGGGGTGCAGAAAGAAGCAAGAACAGAACAGAAAGAACCAACAGCTGTGCAAAGAGAGTCGAGAGGGGTGCAGAAAGAGGTAGGAGAAGTGCAAAAAGAGGCAAGAGAGGTACAGAAAGAGGCAGGAAGGTTGCAGAAAGAACCAACAGAGGTGCAAATAGAGGCCAGAGAAGTGCAGAAAGAAGCAACAGAGGTGCAGAAGGAGGCACGAGGAGTGCAGAAAGAAGGAATAGAAGTGCAGAAAGAAGCAACAGAGCTGCTGATAGAGGCATAAAGGGTGCAGAAAGAGGCAAGAGAAGTGCAGAAAGAAGCAAGTGAAGTGCAGAAAGAGGCAAAAGAATTGCTGAAAGAATCAACAGAGGTGTAGAAAGAAGCAAGAGATGTGTAGAAAGAGGCAAGTGAGGTGCAGAAAGAAGCAAGAGCAGTGCAGAAAGAACCAACAGAGGTGCAAAAAGAAGCAAGAGGGGCACAGAAAGAGGTAGAAGAGGTGCACAAAAATGCAAGAGAGGTACAGAAAGGTGCAGGAAGAAGGCAGAGAAGTGCAGAAAGAAGGAAGAGAAGTGCAGAAAGAAGCAACACAGAGGTACAAAAAGAGGCAAGAGTGGTGCAGAAAGAGGGAAGACGGGTGCAGAAAGAGGCAAGGCGGGTGCAGAAACAGGCAAGAGAAGTGCAGAAAGAGGCAAGAGAATTGCTGAAAGAAGCAACAGAGGTGTAGAAAGAAACAACACAAGTTCAGAAAGAGGCAAGTGAGATGCAGAAATAGGCGAGAAAGGAAGACGAGTGCATAAAGAGACAATAGGGGTGCAGAAAGAAGCAAGGCAGGTGCATAAAGAAGCATGGAAAGTGCAAAATGAAGCAATAAGGGTGCAGAAAGAGGCAAGAGAAGTGCAGAAAGAAGCAAGTGAGGTGCAGAAAGAGGCAGGAGGGGTGCAGAGAGGCAGTAGAAGTGCAGCAAGAAGGAAGAGAAGTACAGAAAGAAGGAAGAGAAATGCAGAAAGAAACAACAGAGGTGCTGAAAGAGGCACGAAGGGTGCAGAAGGATGGCAAGAGGAGTGTAGAAAGTAGCAACAGAGGTACAAAAAGAGGCAAGAGTGGTGCAGAAAGAGAGAAGTGTAGTAAGAGGCAACAGAGTTGCACAAAGAGGGAAGACGGGTGCAGAAAGAGGCAAGAGGGTTGCACAAACAGGCAAGAGAAGTGTAGAAAGAGGCAAGATAATTGCTGAAAGAAGCAACAGAGGTGTAGAAAGAAGCAAGAAAAGTGCAGAAAGAGGCAAGTGAGATGCAGAAACTGGCAAGAAAGGTACAGAGAAGAGGGAAGACGAGTGTGGAAAGAGACAACAGGGGTGCAGAAAGAAGCAAGACAGGTGCAGAAAGAAGCATGGAAAGTGCAGAATGAAACAATAAGGGTGCAGAAAGAGGCAAGAGAAGTGCAGAAAGAAGCAGCAGAGGTGCACAAGGAGGCAAGATAACTGCAGAAAGAAGCAACAAAGGAGCAAAAAGAAGCCAGAGGGGTGCGGAAAGAGGTAGAAGAGGTGCACAAAAAGGCAAGAGAGGTACACAAAGAGGCAGGAGAGGTGCAGGAAGAAGGAAGAGAAGTGCAGAAAGAATGAAGAGAAGTGCAGAAAGAAGCAACAGATGTGCTGAAAGAGGAACAAAGGGTGAATAAGGATGGCAAGAGAAGTGCAGAAAGTAGCAACAGAGGTACAAAAAGAGGCAAGAGTGGTGCAGAAAGAAGCCAGACAGGTGCAGAAAGAAGCATGGAAAGTGCAGAATGAAGCAATAAGTGTGCAGAAAGAGTCAAGAGAAGTGCAGAAAGATGCAACAGAGGTGCACAAGGAGGCAAGATAACTGCAGAAAGAGGCAAGAGAGTTGCAGAAACAGGCAAAAAAGGGACAGTAAGACATAACAGGGGTGCAGAAAGAAGCAAGACAGGTGCAGAAAGAAGCATGGAATGTGCAGAATGAAGCAACAGTGATGCATAAAGAGGCAATAGAAGTGCAGAAAGAAGCAAGTGAGGTGCAGAAATAGGCAAGAGAAGTGCAGAAATTGGCAAGATAATTGCTGAAAGAAGCAACAGAGGCGTAGAATGAAGCAAGAAAAGTGCAGAAAGAGGCAAGTGAGTTGCAGAAGCAGGCAAGAAAGGTACATAAAAGAGGGAAGACAAGTGCAGAAAGAGACAACAGGGGTGCAGAAAGAAGCAAGACAGGTGCAAAAAGAAGCATGGAAAGTGCAGAATGAAGCAATAGGGGTGCAGAAAGAGGCATGAGAAGTGCAGAAAGAAGCAACAGGGGTGCACAAGGAGGCAAGATAACTGCAGAAAAAGGGAAGAGACTTGCAGAAACAGGCAATAGAGGTACAGAAAGAGATAACAGGAGTGCAGAAAGAAGCAAGACAGGTGCAGAAAGAAGCATGGAAAGTGCAGAATGAAGCAACAGGGGTGCAGAAACAGGCAAGAGAAGTGCAGAAAGAGGCAAGAGAATTGCTGGAAAAGCAACAGAGGTGTAGAAAGATGCAAGAAAAGTGCAGAAACAGGCAAGTGAGATGCAGAAACAGGCAAGAAAAGTGCAGAAAGAGGCTAGTGAGATGCAGAAAGAGGCAAGAGAAAGGTACAGAAAAGAGGGAAGACGAGTGCAGAAAGAGACAACAGGGGTGCAGAAAGAAGCAAGACAGGTGCAGAAAGAAGCATGGAAAGTGCAGAAAGAAGCAAAAGAGGTACAGAAGGAGGCAAGAAAAATGTAGAAAGAGGCAAGAGAGTTGCAGAAACAAGCAAAAGAGGTACATAAAGAGGGAACAGAGGTGCAGACAGAGGCAAGAGAGGTGCAGAAACAGGTAAATGGGGTGCAGAAAGAAGCAAGTGCAGTGCAAAAGAACCAACAGAGGTGCAAAAAGAGGCAAGGGGGTGCAGAAAGAACCAACAAAGGTGGAAAAAGAGGCGAGGGGGATGCAGAAAGGGGTAGGAGAGGTGCACAAAGAGGCAAGAGGGGTACAGAAAGAGGCAGGAGAGGTGCAGGAAGAAGAAGAGAACTGCAGAAAGAAGCAACAAAGGTGCTGAAGGAGGCATGAAGGGTGCAGAAAGAGACAAGACAGGCGAAGAAAGAAGGAACAGAGGTACAGAAAGAGGCAAGAGTGGTGCAGAAAGAAGCCAGACAGGTGCAGAAAGAAGCATGGAAAGTGCAGAATGAAGCAATAAGGGTGCAGAAAGAGGCAAGAGAAGTGCAGAAAGATGCAACAGAGGTGCACAAGGAGACAAGATAACTACAGAAAGAGGCATGAGAGTTGCAGAAACTGGCAAAAATGGTACAGAAAGAGACAACAGGTGTGCAGAAGCAGGACAGGTGTAGAAATAAGCAAGGAAAGTTCAGAATGAAGCAACAGGGGTGCAGAAAGAGGCAAGAGAAGTGCAGAAAGAAGCAAGTGAGGTGCAGAAAGAGGCAAATGAAGTGCAGAAAGAGACAAGAGAATTGCTGAAAGAACCAACAGCGGCACAAAAAGAGGCAAGAGGGGTGCAGAAAGAGGTAGGAGAGGTGCACAAATAGGCAAGAGAGGTACAGAAAGAGGCAGGAGGGGTGCAGAAAGAAGCAACAGAGGTGCAGAAAGAGGCAAGAGAAGTGCAGAAAGAAGCAACAGAGATGCAGAAGGAGGCACGAGGAGTGCAGAAAGAGGCAAGATAAGTGCAGAAAGAAGCAAGTGAAGTGCAGAAAGAGGCAACAGAGGTGCAGAAAGATGCAAGAGAGGTGCAGAAACAAACAAGAGAAGTGCATAAAGAGGCAAGAGAATTGCTGAAAGAAGCAACAGTGGTGTAGAAAGAAGCAAGAGATGTGCAGAAAGAGGCAAGTGAGGTGCAGAAAGAAGCAAGAGCAGTGCAGAAAGAACCAACAGAGATGCAAAAGGTTGCAAGAGGGGTGTAGAAAGAGGTAGAAGAGGTGCACAAGAAAGGCAAGAGAGGTAAAGAAAGAGCCAGGAGAGGTACAGGAAGGAGGAAAAGAAGTACAGAAAGAAGGAAGAGAAGTGCAGAAAGAAGCAACAGGGGTGCTGAAATAGGCACGGAGAGTGCAGAAAGAGGCAAGAGTAATGCAGAAAGAAGTAACAGAGGTACAAAAAGAGGCAAGAGTGGTGCAGAGAGAAGAGAGGTATAGTAAGAAGCAACAGAGTTGCACAAAGAGGGAAGATGGGTGTAGAAAGAGGCAAGAGGGGTGCAGAAACAGGCAATAGAAGTACAGAAAGAGGCAAGAGAATTGCTGAAAAAAGCAACAGAGGTGTAGAAAAAAGCAAAAAAAGTGCAGAAAGAGGCAAGTGAGATGCAGAAACAGGCGAGAAAGGTACAGAAAAGAGGGACGACTAGTGCAGAAAGAGACAACAGGGGTGCAGAAAGAAGCAAGACAGGTGCAGAAAGAAGCATGGAAAGTGCAGAATGAAGCAATAAGGGTGCAGAAAGAGGCAAGAGAAGTGCAGAAAGATGCAACAGAGGTGCACAAGGAGACAAGATAACTACAGAAAGAGGCATGAGAGTTGCAGAAACTGGCAAAAATGGTACAGAAAGAGATAACAGGTGTGCAGAAAGAAGCAGGACAGGTGTAGAAATAAGCAAGGAAAGTGCAGAATGAAGCAACAGGGCTGCAGAAAGAGGCAAGGGAAGTGCAGAAAGAAGCAAGTGAGGTGCAGAAAGAGGCAAATGAAGTGCAGAAAGAGACAAGAGAATTGCTGAAAGAACCAACAGCGGCACAAAAAGAGGCAAGAGGGGTGCAGAAAGAGGTAGGAGAGGTGCACAAATAGGCAAGAGAGGTACAGAAAGAGGCAGGAGGGGTGCAGAAAGAAGCAACAGAGGTGCAGAAAGCGGCAAGAGAAGTGCAGAAAGAAGCAACAGAGGTGCAGAAGGAGGCACGAGGTGTGCAGAAAGAGGCAAGATAAGTGCAGCAAGAAGCAAGTGAAGTGCAGAAAGAGGCAAGAAAGGTGCAGAAAGATGCGAGAGGTGCAGAAACAAACAAGAGAAGTGCATAAAGAGGCAAGAGAATTGCTGAAAGAAGCAACAGAGGTATAGAAAGAAGCAAGAGATGTGCAGAAAGAGGCAAGTGAGGTGCAGATAGAAGCAAGAGCAGTGCAGAAAGAACCAACAGAGATGCAAAAAGTTGCAAGAGGGGTGTAGAAAGAGGTAGAAGAGGTGCACAAGAAAGGCATGAGAGGTAAAGAAAGAGCCAGGAGAGGTACAGGAAGGAGGAAAAGCAGTGCAGAAAGAAGGAAGAGAAGTGCAGAAAGAAGCAACAGGGGTGCTGAAATAGGCACGAAGAGTGCAGAAAGAGGCAAGAGTAATGCAGAAAGAAGTAACAGGGGTACAAAAAGAGTGGTGCAGAGAGAAGAGTGGTATAGTAAGAAGCAACAGAATTGCACAAAGAGGGAAGATGGGTGTAGAAAGAGGCAAGAGGGGTGCAGAAACAGGCAATAGAAGTACAGAAAGAGGCAAGAGAATTGCTGAAAAAAGCAACAGAGGTGTAGAAAAAAGCAGAAAGAGGCAAGTGAGATGCAGAAACAGGCGAGAAAGGTACAGAAAAGAGGGAAGACTAGTGCAGAAAGAGACAACAGGGGTGCAGAAAGAAGCAAGACAGGTGCAGAAAGAAGCATGGAAAGTGCAGAATGAACCAATAAGGGTGCAGAAAGAGGCAAGAGAAGTGCAGAAAGAAGCAACTGAGGTGCACAAGGAGGAAAGATAACTGCAGAAAGAGGCAAGAGAGTTGCAGAAACAGGCAAAATAGGGACAGTAAGACATAACAGGGGTGCAGAAAGAAGCAAGACAGGTGCAGAAAGAAGCATGGAATGTGCAGAATGAAGCAACAGGGATGCAGAAAGAGGCAATAGAAGTGAAGAAAGAAGCAAGTGAGGTGCAGAAAGAGGCAAGAGAAGTGCAGAAATTGGCAAGATAATTGCTGAAAGAAGCAACAGAGGCGTAGAAAGAAGCAAGAAAAGTGCAGAAAGAGGCAAGTGAGATGCAGAAACAGGCAAGAAAGGTACATAAAAGAGGGAAGACAAGTGCAGAAAGAGACAACAGGGGTGCAGAAAGAACCAAGACAGGTGCAAAAAGAAGCATGGAAAGTGCAGAATGAAGCAATAGGGGTGCAGAAAGAGGCATGAGAAGTGCAGAAAGAAGCAACAGAGGTGCACAAGGAGGCAAGATAACTGCAGAAAAAGGGAAGAGACTTGCAGAAACAGGCAATAGAGGTACAGAAAGAGATAACAGGAGTGCAGAAAGAAGCAAGACAGGTGCAGAAAGAAGCATGGAAAGTGCAGAATGAAGCAACAGGGGTGCAGAAACAGGCAAGAGAAGTGCAGAAAGAGGCAAGAGAATTGCTGAAAAAAGCAACAGAGGCGTAGAAAGATGCAAGAAAAGTGCAGAAACAGGCAAGTTAGATGCAGAAACAGGCAAGAAAAGTGCAGAAAGAGGCAAGTGAGATGCAGAAAGAGGCAAGAGAAAGGTACAGAAAAGAGGGAAGACGAGTGCAGAAAGAGACAACAGGGGTGCAGAAAGAAGCAAGACAGGTGCAGAAAGAAGCAGGGAAAGTGCAGAATGAAGCAACAGGGGCGCAGAAGGAGGCAAGATAAGTGCAGAAAGAAGCAAAAGAGGTACAGATGGAGGCAAGAAAAATGTAGAAAGAGGCAAGAGAGTTGCAGAAACAAGCAAAAGAGGTACATAAAGAGGGAACAGAGGTGCAGACAGAGGCAAGAGAGGTGCAGAAACAGGTAAACGGGGTGCAGAAAGAAGCAAGTGCAGTGCAAAAGAACCAACAGAGGTGCAAAAAGAGGCAAAGGGGTGCAGAAAGAACCAACAGAGGTGGAAAAAGAGGCGAGGGGGATGCAGAAAGGGGTAGGAGAGGTGCACAAAAGGGAAGAGGGGTACAGAAAGAGGCAGGAGATGTGCAGGAAGAAGAAGAGAACTGCAGAGAGAAGCAACAGAGGTGCTGAAGGAGGCACGAAGGGTGCAGAAAGACACAAGACAGGCGAAGAAAGAAGGAACAGAGGTACAGAAAGAGGCAAGAGTGGTGCAGAGAGAGGGAAGAGAGGTGTAGAAAGAGGGAAGAGAGTTGCACAAAGAGGGAAGAGGGGTGTAGAAACAGGCAAAAGGGGTGCAGAAAGAGGCAAACGAGTTGCAGAAAGAGGCAAGTGAACTGCAGAAGGAGGCAAGAGAACTGCAGAAAGAACCAGCAGAGGTTCAGAAAGAGGCCTTGTTGCAAAGTCATCCTGTGCCCCCAACGTTTTGCTGACTAGTACTAGTGGTACCTGACTAACCAAGCACAGAGCCAGTGCTGTGCTGAAAGACACTTGGAATACAGTGAAAACACCTACATACACTGGGTTACACTATGGGCTGGAGTACCCCTGTGATTGGCATGACCTCCCCTATAAGGCCCTAGTACATAATAGGGCAGGGGGATTAAAACGACCTCTAAGTCAGAGGTGCAGAAAGAGGCAAGAGAAGTACAGAAAGAAGCAACAGAGGTGTCGAGACAGGCAAGAGAGGTACAGAAAGAAGCAAGTGAAGTGCAGAAAGGGGAAGAAAGGTGCACAAACAGCCAACAGAGGTGCAGAAAGAGACAGCAGGGGTGCAGAAAGAAGAAAGAGAAGTGCAGAAAGTGGCAAGAGAATTGCTGAAAGAAGCAACAGAGGTGGAGAAAGAAGCAAGAGTAATGCAGAAAGAGGCAAGTGAGGTGCAGAAAGAGCACGAAGGGTACAGAAAGAGCAAGAGAACTGCAGAAAGAACCAACAGACTTACAGAAAGAGGCAACAGAGGTGCAGAAACAGGCCGGAAAGGTGCAGAAAGAGGCAACAGAGGTACAGAAAGAGAAAAGAGGGGTGCAGAAAGAAGCAAGAGGGGTGCAGAAAGAAGCAAGAGCAGTGCAGAATGAACCAACAGAGGTGCAAAAAGAGGCAAGAGAAGTGCAGAAAGAGGTAGGAGAGGTGCACAAAGAGGCAAGAGAGGTACAGAAAGAGGCAGGAGAGGTGCAGAAAGAAGGAAGAGAAGTACAGAAAGAGGCAAGAGAAATGTTGAAAGAAGCAACAGACGTGTAGAAAGAAGCAACAGAAATGCAGAAAAAGGCAAGTGAGGTGTAGAAATAAGCAAGAGCAGTGCAGAAAGAACCAACAGAGGTGCACAAACGAGGCAAGAGAGGTGCAGAAAAAGGTAAGAGAGGTGCACAAAGAGTCAAGAGGTACAGAAAGAGGTAGGAGGGGTGCAGAAAGAAGGAAGAGAAGTGCAGAAAGAAGCAACAGAGGTGCTGAAAGAGGCACACAGGGTGGAGAAAGAGCAAGAGGAGTGCAGAAAGAACCAACAGAGGTACAGAAAGAGGCAACACAGGTGCAGAAACAGGCAGGGAAGATGCAGAAAGAGGGTACAGGGGTGCAGAAAGAGGGAAAAGAGGTGCAGAAAGAGAAAAGCGGGTGCTGAAAGAGGCAACAGGGGTGCAGAAAGAAGTAAATGGAGGGAGGGAAAAGAGGTGCAGAAAGAGAAAAGCGGGTGTAGAAAGAGGCAACAGAGGTGCATAAAGATTAGGGGTGGGCGGAATTTGCGGAATTAACCTTCGCAAATTATCGCGAGAATGTTTAAAATTATCGCAAACAAGCAGAAATATCGCAAAGATGCGGAAGTTTTTTTCCGGCATGTTCGCGAGATTTTCTGCATGGTTGCGGGTCGCCAACTTACCCATGTGGTTGCTTGCGGGCGCGGCCATCTTGTTTTGAGTTGTTCTCGCGGTGCATGATCGCGAGAAGAAAGACGTGATCGCGCGACGCATGACGTCACTGCGGGCGCGAACTGTCGCGAGACAGCGCAAATGGCTAAAAACAATACAACATCTCATGGAGAACGCGACCGGATCAAGAAAACTTGTCAGCGAACGCAGGGATTCAGGTAAGGCGATCGCGCGCGCGCAAGAATGTATCATTTTACAGCGCGAGCAAGAAACAAATTATCGCCAAGCTGCGGAAACCGGAATTTTTGACATTTTCGCGCTCTCCGCGGAACGCAAAAATGTCAAATTATCGCAATTTCCGCGAACGGAACGAAATTTTTGCCCAGGCCTAATAAAGATGCAAGAGAGGTGCAGAAACAATCAAAAGAAGTACAGAAAGAGGCAAGAGAATTGCTGAAAGAAGCAACAAAGGTGTGGAAAGGAGTAAGAGAATTGTAGAAAGCGGCAAATGAGGTGCAGAAAATGTCAAGAGAACAGCAGAAAGAGGCAAGAGGGATACAAAGAGGCAAGAGAGGTGTAGACAGAAGCAAGAGTAGTGCAGTAAGAACTAACAGATGTGCACAAAGAGGCAAGAGGGGTGCAGAAAGAGGTAGGAGAGGTGCACAAAGAGGCAAGAGAGGTACAGAAAGAGGCAGGAGGGGTGCAGATAAAGGAAGAGAAGTGCAGAAAGAGGCAAGAGAATTGCTGAAAGAAGCAAGAGAGGTGTAAAAAGAAGCAATAGAAGTACAGAACAAGGCACTTTAGGTGCAGAGAGAAGCAAGAACAGTGCAGAAAGAACCAACAGAGGTGAAAAAGAGGCAAAAGGGGTGCAGAAAAAGGTAGGAGAAGTGCACAAAGAGGCAAGAGAGGTACAGAAAGAGGCTGGAGGGGTACAGAAAGAAGGAAGAGAAGTGCAGAAAGAAGCAACAGAGTTGTGCAAAGAGGGAAGACGGGTGCAGAAAGAGGCAAGAGGGTTGCAGAAACAGGCAAGAGAAGTGCAGAAAGAGGCAAGATAATTGCTGAAAGAAGCAACAGAGGTGTAGAAAGAAGCAAGAAAAGTGCAGAAAGAGGCAAGCGAGATGCAGAAACTGGCAAGAAAGGTACAGAAAAGAGGGAAGACGAGTGTGGAAAGAGACAACAGGGGTGTAGGAAGAAGCAAGACAGGTACAGAAAGAAGCATGGAAAGAGCAGAATGTAACAATAAGGGTGCAGAAAGAGGCGAGAGAAGTGCAGAAAGATGCAACAGAGGTGCACAAGCAGGCAAGATAACTGCAGAAAGAGGCAAGAGAGTTGCAGAAACTGGGAAAAGAGGTACAGAAAGAGATAACAGGTGTGCAGAAAGAAGCAAGACAGGTGTAGAAATAAGCATGGAAAGTGCAGGATGAAGCAACAGGGGTGCAGAAAGAGGCAAGAGAAGAGAAGTACAGAAAGAAGCAAGTGAGGAGCAGAAAGAGGCAAAAGAAGTGCAGAAAGAGGCAAGAGAATTGCTGAAAGAACCAACAGCGGCACAAAAAGAGGCAAGAGGGGTGCAGAAAGAGGTAGGAGAGGTGCACAAATAGGCAAGAGAGGTACAGAAAGAGGCAGGAGGGGTGCAGAAAGAACCAACAGAGGTGCAGAAAGAGGAAAGAGAAGTGCATAAAGAAGCAACAGAGGTGCAGAAGGAGGCACGAGAAATGCAGAAATAAGGAACAGAAGTGTAGAGAAAAGCAACAGAGCTGCTGATTGAGGCCCGAAGGGTGCAGAAAGAGGCAAGATAAGTGCAGAAAGAAGCAAGTGAAGTGCAGAAAGAGGCAACAGAGGTGCAGAAAGACGCAAGAGAGGTGCAGAAACAAGCAAGAGAAGTGCAGAAAGAGGCAAGAGAATTGCTGAAAGAAGCAACAGAGGTTTAGAAAGAAGCAAGAGATGTGCAGATAGAGGCAAGTGAGGTGCAGAAAGAAGCAAGAGCAGTGCAGAAAGAACCAACAGAGATGCAAAAGGTAGCAAGAGGGGTGTAGAAAGAGGTAGAAGAGGTGCACAAGAAAGGCAAGAGAGGTACAGAAAGAGTCAGGAGAGGTACAGGAAGGAGGAAAAGAAGTGCAGGAATAAGGAAGAGAAGTGCAGAAAGAAGCAACAGGGGTGCTGAAATAGGCACGAAGAATGCAGAAAGAGGCAAGAGACATGCAGAAAGAAGCAACAGAGGTACAAAAAGAGGCAAGAGTGGTGCAGAAAGAGAGAAGAGAGGTATAGAAAGAGGCAACAGAGTTGCACAAAGAGGGAAGACGGGTGTAGAAAGAGGCAAGAGGGGTGCAAAAACAAGCAAAAGAGGTACAAAAAGAGGCAAGAGAATTGCTGAAAAAAGGAACAGAGGTGTAGAAAAAAGCAAAAACAGTGCAGAAAGAGGCAAGTGAGATGCAGAAACAGGCTAGAAAGGTACAGAAAAGAGGGAAGACTAGTGCAGAAAAGGACAACAGGGGTGCAGAAAGAAGTAAGACAGGTGCAGAAAGAAGCATGGAAAGTGCAGAATGAAACAATAGGGGTGCAGAAAGAGGCAATAGAAGTGCAGAAAGAAGCAAGTGAGGTGCAGAAAGAGGCAAGAGAAGTGCAGAAATTGGCAAGATAATTGCGGAAAGAAGCAACAGAGGCGTAGAAAGAAGCAAGAAAAGTACAGAAAGAGGCAAGTGAGATGCACAAACAGGCAAGAAAGGTACAGAAAAGAGGGAAGACAAGTGCAGAAAGAGACAACAGGGGTGCAGAAAGAAGTGAGACAGGTGCCAAAAGAAGCATGGAAAGTGCAGAATGAAGCAATGGGGTGCAGAAAGAGGCAATAGAAGTGCAGAAAGAAGCAATTGAGGTGCAGAAAGAGGCAAGAGAAGTGCATAAAGAAGCAACAGGTGCAGAAGGAGGCACGAGAAGTGCAGAAATAAGGAACAGAAGTGTAGAGAAAAGCAACAGAGCTGCTGATTGAGGCCCAAAGGGTGCAGAAAGAGGCAAGATAAGTGCAGAAAGAAGCAAGTGAAGTGCAGAAAGAGGCAAGAGAGGTGCAGAAACAAGCAAGAGATGTGCAGAAAGAGGCAAGTGAGGTGCAGAAAGAAGCAAGAGCAGTGCAGAAAGAACCAATAGAGATGCAAAAGGTAGCAAGAGGGGTGTAGAAAGAGGTAGAAGAGGTGCACAAGAAAGGCAAGAGAGGTACAGGAAGGAGGAAAAGAAGTGCAGAAATAAGGAAGAGAAGTGCAGAAAGAAGCAACAGGGGTGCTGAAATAGGCACGAAGAATACAGAAAGAGGCAAGAGAAATGAAGAAAGAAGCAACAGAGGTACAAAAAGAGGCAAGAGTGGTGCAGAAAGAGAGAAGAGAGGTATAGAAAGAGGCAACAGAGTTGCACAAAGAGGGAAGACGGGTGTATAAAGAGGCAAGAGAGGTGCAGAAACAGGCAATAGAAGTTCAAAAAGAGGCAAGAGAATTGCTGAAAAAAGCAACAGAGGTGTAGACAAAAGCAAAAAAAGTGCAGAAAGAGGCAAGTGAGATGCAGAAACAGGCTAGAAAGGTACAGAAAAGAGGGAAGACTAGTGCAGAAAGAGACAACAGGGGTGCAGAAAGAAGTAAGACAGGTGCAGAAAGAAGAATGGAAAGTGCAGAATGAAGCAATAGGGGTGCAGAAAGAGGCAATAGAAGTGCAGAAAGAAGCAAGTGAGGTGCAGAAAGAGGCAAGAGAAGTTCAGAAATTGGCAAGATAATTGCGGAAAGAAGCAACAGAGGCGTAGAAAGAAGCAAGAAAAGTGCAGAAAGAGGCAAGTGAGATGCACAAACAGGCAAGAAAGGTACAGAAAAGAGGGAAGACAAGTGCAGAAAGAGACAACAGGGGTGCAGAAAGAAGTAAGACAGGTGCCAAAAGAAGCATGGAAAGTGCAGAATTAAGCAATAAGGGTGCAGAAAGAGGCAATAGAAGTGCAGAAAAAAGCAAGTGAAGTGCAGAAAGAGGCAAGAGAGGTGCAGAAACAAGCAAGAGATGTGCAGAAAGAGGCAAGTGAGGTGCAGAAAGAAGCAAGAGCAGTGCAGAAAGAACCAACACAGATGCAAAAGGTAGCAAGAGGGGTGTAGAAAGAGGTAGAAGAGGTGCACAAGAAAGGCAAGAGAGGTACAGGAAGGAGGAAAAGAAGTGCAGAAATAAGGAAGAGAAGTGCAGAAAGAAGCAACAGGGGTGCTGAAATAGGCACGAAGAATGCAGAAAGAGGCAAGAGAAATGCAGAAAGAAGCAATAGAGGTACAAAAAGAGGCAAGAGTGGTGCAGAAAGAGAGAAGAGAGGTATAGAAAGAGGCAACAGAGTTGCACAAAGAGGGAAGACGGGTGTAGAAAGAGGCAAGAGGGGTGCAGAAACAGGCAATAGAAGTTCAAAAAGAGGCAAGAGAATTGCTGAAAAAAGCAACAGAGGTGTAGACAAAAGCAAAAAAAGTGCAGAAAGAGGCAAGTGAGATGCAGAAACAGGCTAGAAAGGTACAGTAAAGAGGGAAGACTAGTGCAGAAAGAGACAACAGGGGTGCAGAAAGAAGTAAGACAGGTGCAGAAAGAAGAATGGAAAGTGCAGAATGAAGCAATAGGGGTGCAGAAAGAGGCAATAGAAGTGCAGAAAGAAGCAAGTGAGGTGCAGAAAGAGGCAAGAGAAGTTCAGAAATTGGCAAGATAATTGCGGAAAGAAGCAACAGAGGCATAGAAAGAAGCAAGAAAAGTGCAGAAAGAGGCAAGTGAGATGCACAAACAGGCAAGAAAGGTACAGAAAAGAGGGAAGACAAGTGCAGAAAGAGACAACAGGGGTGCAGAAAGAAGTAAGACAGGTGCCAAAAGAAGCATGGAAAGTGCAGAATTAAGCAATAGGGGTGCAGAAAGAGGCAATAGAAGTGCAGAAAGAAGCAAGTGAGGTGCAGAAAGAGGCAAGAGAAGTGCAGAAATTGGCAAGATAATTGCTGAAAGAAGCAACAGAGGCGTAGAAAGAAGCAAGAAAAGTGCAGAAAGAGGCAAGTGAGGTGGAGAAAGAGGCAAGATAACTGCAGAAAGAGGCAAGAGAGTTGCAGAAACAGGCAAAAGAGGTACAGAAAGAGATAACAGGGGTGCAGAAAGAAGCAAGACAGGTGCAGAAAGAATCATATAATGTGCAGAATGAAGCAACAGGGGTGCAGAAAGAGGCAGTAGAAGTGCAGAAAGAAGCAAGTGAGGTGCAGAAAGAGGCAAGAGAAGTACAGAAATTGGCAAGACAATTGCTGAAAGAAGCAACAGAGGCAAGTGAGATGCAGAAACGGGCAAGAAAGGTACAGAAAAGAGGGAAGACGAGTGCAGAAAGAGACAACAGGTGTGCAGAAAGAAGCAAGACAGGTGCAGAAAGAAGCATGGAAAGTGCAGAATGAAGCAACAGTGGTGCAGAAGGAGGCAAGATAAGTACAGAAAGAAGCAAGAGAGGTGCAGAAGGACGCAAGAAAACTGCAGAAAAAGGCAAGAGAGTTGCAGAAACAAGCAAAAGCGGTACAGAAAGAGGGAACAGAGGTGCAGACAGAGGCAAGAGAGGTGCAGAAACAGTAAACGGGGTGCAGAAAGAAGCAAGCGCAGTGCAAAAGAACCAACAGAGGTGCAAAAAGAGGCAAGAGGGGTGCAGAAAGAACCAACAGAGATGGAAAAAGAGGTGAGAGGGATGCAGAAAGGGGTAGGAGAGGTGCACAAAGAGGCAAGAGGGGTACAGAAAGAGACAGGAGAGGTGCAGGAAGAAGAAGAGAACTGCAGAAAGAAGCAACAGAGGTGCTGAAAGAGGCACGAAGGGTGCAGAAGGATGGCAAGAGAACTGCAGAAAGTAGCAACAGAGGTACAAAAAGAGGCAAGAGTGGTGCAGAAAGAAAGAGAAGAGAGGTGTAGTAAGAGGCAACAGAGTTGAGCAAAGAGGGAAGACGGGTGCAGAAAGAGGCAAGAGGGTTGCAGAAACAGGCAAGAGAAGTGCAGAAAGAGGCAAGAGAATTGCTGAAAGAAGCAACAGAGGTGTAGAAAGAAGCAAGAAAAGTGCAGAAAGAGGCAAGCGAGATGCAGAAACTGGCAAGAAAGGTACAGAAAAGAGGGAAGACGAGTGTGGAAAGAGACAACAGGGGTGCAGAAAGAAGCAAGACAGGTGCAGAAAGAAGCATGGAAAGAGCAGAATGTAACAATAAGGGTGCAGAAAGAGGCAAGAGAAGTGCAGAAAGATGCAACAGAGGTGCACATGGAGGCAAGATAACTGCAGAAAGAGGCAAGAGAGTTGCAGAAACTGGCAAAAGAGGTACAGAAAGAGATAACAGGTGTGCAGAAAGAAGCAAGACAGGTGTAGAAATAAGCATGGAAAGTGCAGGATGAAGCAACAGGGGTTCAGAAAGAGGCAAGAGAAGAGAAGTGCAGAAAGAAGCAAGTGAGGTGCAGAGAGAGGCAAAAGAAGTGCAGAAAGAGGCAAGAGAATTGCTGAAAGAACCAACAGCGGCACAAAAAGAGGCAAGAAGGGTACAGAAAGAGGTAGGAGAGGTGCACAAATAGGCAAGAGAGGTACAGAAAGAGGCAGGAGGGGTGCAGAAAGAACCAATAGAGGTGCAGAAAGAGGAAAGAGAAGTGCATAAAGAAGCAACAGAGGTGCAGAAGGAGGCACGAGAAGTGCAGAGATAAGGAACAGAGGTGTAGAGAAAAGCAACAGAGCTGCTGATTGAGGCCCGAAGGGTGCAGAAAGAGGCAAGATAAGTACAGAAAGAAGCAAGTGAAGTGCAGAAAGAGGCAAAAGAGGTGTAGAAAGAAGCAAGAGATGTGCAGAAAGATGCAAGAGAGGTGCAGAAACAAGCAAGAGAAGTGCAGAAAGAGGCAAGAGAATTGCTAAAAGAAGCAACAGAGGTGTAGAAAGAAGCAAGAGATGTGCAGAAAGAGGCAAGTGAGGTACAGAAAGAAGCAAGAGCAGTGCAGAAAGAACCAACACAGATGCAAAAGGTAGCAAGAGGGGTGTAGAAAGAGGTAGAAGAGGTGCACAAGAAAGGCAAGAGAGGTACAGAAAGAGTCAGGAGAGGATTCAGGAAGGAGGAAAAGAAGTGCAGAAATAAGGAAGAGAAGTGCAGAAAGAAGCAACAGCGGTGCTGAAATAGGCACGAAGAATGCAGAAATAGGCAAGAGAAATGCAGAAAGAAGCAACAGAGGTACAAAAAGAGGCAAGAGTGGTGCAGAAAGAGAGAAGAGAGGTATAGAAAGAGGCAACAGAGTTGCACAAAGAGGGAAGACGGGTGTAGAAAGAGGCAAGAGGGGTGCAGAAACAGGCAATAGAAGTTCAAAAAGAGGCAAGAGAATTGCTGAAAAAAGCAACAGAGGTGTAGACAAAAGCAAAAAAAAGTGCAGAAAGAGGCAAGTGAGATGCAGAAACAGGCTAGAAAGGTACAGAAAAGAGGGAAGACTAGTGCAGAAAGAGACAACAGGGGTGCAGAAAGAAGTAAGACAGGTGCAGAAAGAAGAATGGAAAGTGCAGAATGAAGCAATAGGGGTGCAGAAAGAGGCAATAGAAGTGCAGAAAGAAGCAAGCGAGGTGCAGAAAGAGGCAAGAGAAGTTCAGAAATTGGCAAGATAATTGCGGAAAGAAGCAACAGAGGCGTAGAAAGAAGCAAGAAAAGTGCAGAAAGAGGCAAGTGAGATGCACAAACAGGCAAGAAAGGTACAGAAAAGAGGGAAGACAAGTGCAGAAAGAGACAACAGGGGTCCAGAAAGAAGTAAGACAGGTGCCAAAAGAAGCATGGAAAGTGCAGAATTAAGCAATAGGGGTGCAGAAAGAGGCAATAGAAGTGCAGAAAGAAGCAAGTGAGGTGCAGAAAGAGGCAAGAGAAGTGCAGAAATTGGCAAGATAATTGCTGAAAGAAGCAACAGAGGCGTAGAAAGAAGCAAGAAAAGTGCAGAAAGAGGCAAGTGAGGTGGAGAAAGAGGCAAGATAACTGCAGAAAGAGGCAAGAGAGTTGCAGAAACAGGCAAAAGAGGTACAGAAAGAGATAACAGGGGTGCAGAAAGAAGCAAGACAGGTGCAGAAAGAATCATATAATGTGTAGAATGAAGCAACAGGGGTGCAGAAAGAGGCAATAGAAGTGCAGAAAGAAGCAAGTGAGGTGCAGAAAGAGGCAAGAGAAGTGCAGAAATTGGCAAGACAATTGCTGAAAGAAGCAACAGAGGCAAGTGAGATGCAGAAACGGGCAAGAATGGTACAGAAAAGAGGGAAGACGAGTGCAGAAAGAGACAACAGGTGTGCAGAAAGAAGCAAGACAGGTGCAGAAAGAAGCATGGAAAGTGCAGAATGAAGCAACAGTGGTGCAGAAGGAGGCAAGATAAGTACAGAAAGAAGCAACAGAGGTGCAGAAGGAGGCAAGAAAACTGCAGAAAGAGGCAAGAGAGTTGCAGAAACTGGCAAAAGAGGTACAGAAAGAGATAACAGGTGTGCAGAAAGAAGCAAGACAGGTGTAGAAATAAGCATGGAAAGTGCAGGATTAAGCAATAGGGGTGCAGAAAGAGGCAAGAGAAGAGAAGTGCAGAAAGAAGCAAGTGAAGTGCAGAAAGAGGCAAGAGAGGTGCAGAAACAAGCAAGAGATGTGCAGAAAGAGGCAAGTGAGGTGCAGAAAGAAGCAAGAGCAGTGCAGAAAGAACCAACACAGATGCAAAAGGTAGCAAGAGGGGTGTAGAAAGAGGTAGAAGAGGTGCACAAGAAAGGCAAGAGAGGTACAGGAAGGAGGAAAAGAAGTGCAGAAATAAGGAAGAGAAGTGCAGAAAGAAGCAACAGGGGTGCTGAAATAGGCACGAAGAATGCAGAAAGAGGCAAGAGAAATGCAGAAAGAAGCAATAGAGGTACAAAAAGAGGCAAGAGTGGTGCAGAAAGAGAGAAGAGATGCATAGAAAGAGGCAACAGAGTTGCACAAAGAGGGAAGACGGGTATAGAAAGAGGCAAGAGGGGTGCAGAAACAGGCAATAGAAGTTCAAAAAGAGGCAAGAGAATTGCTGAAAAAAGCAACAGAGGTGTAGACAAAAGCAAAAAAAGTGCAGAAAGAGGCAAGTGAGATGCAGAAACAGGCTAGAAAGGTACAGAAAAGAGGGAAGACTAGTGCAGAAAGAGACAACAGGGGTGCAGAAAGAAGTAAGACAGGTGCAGAAAGAAGAATGGAAAGTGCAGAATGAAGCAATAGGGGTGCAGAAAGAGGCAATAGAAGTGCAGAAAGAAGCAAGTGAGGTGCAGAAAGAGGCAAGAGAAGTTCAGAAATTGGCAAGATAATTGCGGAAAGAAGCAACAGAGGCGTAGAAAGAAGCAAGAAAAGTGCAGAAAGAGGCAAGTGAGATGCACAAACAGGCAAGAAAGGTACAGAAAAGAGGGAAGACAAGTGCAGAAAGAGACAACAGGGGTGCAGAAAGAAGTAAGACAGGTGCCAAAAGAAGCATGGAAAGTGCAAAATTAAGCAATAGGGGTGCAGAAAGAGGCAATAGAAGTGCAGAAAGAAGCAAGTGAGGTGCAGAAAGAGGCAAGAGAAGTGCAGAAATTGGCAAGATAATTGCTGAAAGAAGCAACAGAGGCGTAGAAAGAAGCAAGAAAAGTGCAGAAAGAGGCAAGTGAGGTGGAGAAAGAGGCAAGATAACTGCAGAAAGAGGCAAGAGAGTTGCAGAAACAGGCAAAAGAGGTACAGAAAGAGATAACAGGGGTGCAGAAAGAAGCAAGACAGGTGCAGAAAGAATCATATAATGTGCAGAATGAAGCAACAGGGGTGCAGAAAGAGGCAATAGAAGTGCAGAAAGAAGCAAGTGAGGTGCAGAAAGAGGCAAGAGAAGTACAGAAATTTGCAAGACAATTGCTGAAAGAAGCAACAGAGGCAAGTGAGATGCAGAAACGGGCAAGAAAGGTACAGAAAAGAGGGAAGACGAGTGCAGAAAGAGACAACAGGTGTGCAGAAAGAAGCAAGACTGGTGCAGAAAGAAGCATGGAAAGTGCAGAATGAAGCAACAGTGGCGCAGAAGGAGGCAAGATAAGTACAGAAAGAAGCAACAGAGGTGCAGAAGGAGGCAAGAAAACTGCAGAAAAAGGCAAGAGAGTTGCAGAACCAAGCAAAAGCGGTACAGAAAGAGGGAACAGAGGTGCAGACAGAGGCAAGAGAGGTGCAGAAACAGTAAACGGGGTGCAGAAAGAAGCAAGCGCAGTGCAAAAGAACCAACAGAGGTGCAAAAAGAGGCAAGAGGGGTGCAGAAAGAACCAACAGAGGTGGAAAAAGAGGTGAGAGGGATGCAGAAAGGGGTAGGAGAGGTGCACAAAGAGGCAAGAGGGGTACAGAAAGAGACAGGAGAGGTGCAGGAAGAAGAAGAGAACTGCAGAAAGAAGCAACAGAGGTGCTGAAAGAGGCACGAAGGGTGCAGAAGGATGGCAAGAGAACTGCAGAAAGTAGCAACAGAGGAACAAAAAGAGGCAAGAGTGGTGCAGAAAGAAAGAGAAGAGAGGTGTAGTAAGAGGCAACAGAGTTGCGCAAAGAGGGAAGACGGGTGCAGAAAGAGGCAAGAGGGTTGCAGAAACAGGCAAGAGAAGTGCAGAAAGAGGCAAGCGAATTGCTGAAAGAAGCAACAGAGGTGTAGAAAGAAGCAAGAAAAGTGCAGAAAGAGGCAAGCGAGATGCAGAAACTGGCAAGAAAGGTACAGAAAAGAGGGAAGACGAGTGTGGAAAGAGACAACAGGGTGCAGAAAGAAGCAAGACAGGTGCAGAAAGAAGCATGGAAAGAGCAGAATGTAACAATAAGGGTGCAGAAAGAGGCAAGAGAAGTGCAGAAAGATGCAACAGAGGTGCACATGGAGGCAAGATAACTGCAGAAAGAGGCAAGAGAGTTGCAGAAACTGGCAAAAGAGGTACAGAAAGAGATAACAGGTGTGCAGAAAGAAGCAAGACCGGTGTAGAAATAAGCATGGAAAGTGCAGGATGAAGCAACAGGGGTTCAGAAAGAGGCAAGAGAAGAGAAGTGCAGAAAGAAGCAAGTGAGGTGCAGAAAGAGGCTAAAGAAGTGCAGAAAGAGGCAAGAGAATTGCTGAAAGAACCAACAGCGGCACAAAAAGAGGCAAGAGGGGTACAGAAAGAGGTAGGAGAGGTGCACAAATAGGCAAGAGAGGTACAGAAAGAGGCAGGAGGGGTGCAGAAAGAACCAATAGAGGTGCAGAAAGAGGAAAGAGAAGTGCATAAAGAAGCAACAGAGGTACAGAAGGAGGCACGAGAAGTGCAGAAATAAGGAACAGAGGTGTAGAGAAAAGCAACAGAGCTGCTGATTGAGGCCCGAAGGGTGCAGAAAGAGGCAAGATAAGTGCAGAAAGAAGCAAGTGAAGTGCAGAAAGAGGCAAAAGAGGTGTAGAAAGAAGCAAGAGATGTGCAGAAAGATGCAAGAGAGGTGCAGAAACAAGCAAGAGAAGTGCAGAAAGAGGCAAGAGAATTGCTAAAAGAAGCAACAGAGGTGTAGAAAGAAGCAAGAGATGTGCAGAAAGAGGCAAGTGAGGTACAGAAAGAAGCAAGAGCAGTGCAGAAAGAACCAACACAGATGCAAAAGGTAGCAAGAGGGGTGTAGAAAGAGGTAGAAGAGGTGCACAATAAAGGCAAGAGAGGTACAGAAAGAGTCAGGAGAGGATTCAGGAAGGAGGAAAAGAAGTGCAGAAATAAGGAAGAGAAGTGCAGAAAGAAGCAACAGGGGTGCTGAAATAGGCACGAAGAATGCAGAAATAGGCAAGAGAAATGCAGAAAGAAGCAACAGAGGTACAAAAAGAGGCAAGAGTGGTGCAGAAAGAGAGAAGAGAGGTATAGAAAGAGGCAACAGAGTTGCACAAAGAGGGAAGACGGGTGTAGAAAGAGGCAAGAGGGGTGCAGAAACAGGCAATAGAAGTTCAAAAAGAGGCAAGAGAATTGCTGAAAAAAGCAACAGAGGTATAGACAAAAGCAAAAAAAAGTGCAGAAAGAGGCAAGTGAGATGCAGAAACAGGCTAGAAAGGTACAGAAAAGAGGGAAGACTAGTGCAGAAAGAGACAACAGGGGTGCAGAATGAAGTAAGACAGGTGCAGAAAGAAGAATGGAAAGTGCAGAATGAAGCAATAGGGGTGCAGAAAGAGGCAATAGAAGTGCAGAAAGAAGCAAGTGAGGTGCAGAAAGAGGCAAGAGAAGTTCAGAAATTGGCAAGATAATTGCGGAAAGAAGCAACAGAGGCGTAGAAAGAAGCAAGAAAAGTGCAGAAAGAGGCAAGTGAGATGCACAAACAGGCAAGAAAGGTACAGAAAAGAGGGAAGACAAGTGCAGAAAGAGACAACAGGGGTGCAGAAAGAAGTAAGACAGGTGCCAAAAGAAGCATGGAAAGTGCAGAATTAAGCAATAGGGGTGCAGAAAGAGGCAATAGAAGTGCAGAAAGAAGCAAGTGAGGTGCAGAAAGAGGCAAGAGAAGTGCAGAAATTGGCAAGATAATTGCTGAAAGAAGCAACAGAGGCGTAGAAAGAAGCAAGAAAAGTGCAGAAAGAGGCAAGTGAGGTGGAGAAAGAGGCAAGATAACTGCAGAAAGAGGCAAGAGAGTTGCAGAAACAGGCAAAAGAGGTACAGAAAGAGATAACAGGGGTGCAGAAAGAAGCAAGACAGTTGCAGAAAGAATCATATAATGTGCAGAATGAAGCAACAGGGGTGCAGAAAGAGGCAATATGTTAGAAATTACTCCACTCCCACACCGGTAAGGGTTGGTGGGAACGGGGTACTTCCAGGACATACAGTGGTAGCTTGGCTCGAGTGGTCAGGAATCAGGCACCGTGCTAAGCATACGACATACCCATACAATAACCATGCGTGCATCCGTTCCAAAAACGACTCTACACCGTAAAAATTATGAAAATATCTTTCTTTATCTTCTTTTTCTCTTAGTTGCTGTTTAGATAAATAATACACAATCACAATATACAAGGCTTTTTAAATAGTGCAGGTCAAATAAATACTGTCTTAATGATTCAATAAATAGGGGTGATCATAAATAAGGAAGGCATAAATATAAGTGCAATACATACAGGCAATTAAATATTCTGAGGCAATAAATACTGTAAACCAATAAATATTGTGCGACCATAAATACTGTGGAACAATAAATACAGTGAAGCAATAAATAGGTTAAATACAATAAATACAGTGCCCTCAATAAATAATTAAAAGCTGACAGTGACACTCATAGAATCAGATCACATTTGAGATTACTCTGGGCTAATTTGGCCCAGGCACAGCTTGTGGGGATGTGGAAGGCTTGAGGGTGTCTACTCCCTGGCTTGGACAAGGCTGAGGCCTAAACTGAGGTAGATCAAGGGGGGAATACCAGAGACCTGGCTCTCTCACTCTACACAACCCCTCTAAATTAGTCTCAGCTCACCCCTGGCACAGTCCAGCTGGTTCCAGCACCTCTCTAACCCCTAGAGTAGTCTCTTAGGATTCCACAGGGCCTTTGGCGCCCTCTATTCCACTTACTGCCCTTTTTCTGAAGCTCCGACGCCGCTGGAGTCGTGTCGACGCCGTGAGGCGGTTCCGGTTCGATGTCGGCCGCCTCGGCACAATGTCAGTTCTTGACGACGCCGGTAGGCGGTTCCGGTTCGATGTCGGCGGCCTCGGCTCCGATCTCGACCTCCGATTCGATGGCGTCGGGCAGTCTTGGCTCGATGTCGACTTCGGGCGGCTCCGGTCCGATGGCGACCTCAGTTTCGATGACGTCGGCCGGCCTTGGCTCGATGTCGACTTCCGGCGGCTCCGGAGTGCGATCCTCACTCCCGACCTCCGGTGCTCCTCTCCTCGGGTTCCGGTGACTCCGGAGTGCGACCTCACTCCCGACCTCCGGTGCTCCTCTCCTCAGGTTCCGGCGACTCCGGAGTGCGATCTCCACTCCCGATCTCCGGCACGCTTCACCTCGGTCTCCGGCGACTCCGGAGAGTGGACTTCACTCCCCCGTCGACGCCGCTCACTCGACCTCGGGTGACTTCCTCCTCGACCTCTGGTACTTCTCCGACCTCCGTCGGCGCCCTCTCTCGACCTCTGGCGGCTCCGGGTACGACGTCTGCTTTTCCAGTCAGCGCCGCTTCTCCACCTCGGGCTCCGGGTCTCTAGGCTTCTCGACGTCGGACTCCAGGAAAACCAATAATCAGGTCAGGACTTTGCTGTTCTTTGCTTCTAAGGCCTGTTCCTGCTGTCCAGGTCCTTAAGATGGTTTTTCTTGCTTCTTCCCACACAGGGCTCCAGGCTGGGCTCAGTCAGTAGGGACTAGTATCAAGGGTGGGTTTATGGACCCCACTCCAGGCACAAGTTTCCACCCCTGCTGCCTCACTCCTTCCTCCTTCAGGTTTCTGCTGCTCTCTCTTCACCAGTCAGGTGCCAACTGCCAGCTCCAACTGCCAACTCTCTGTCTTAGCTTCCCAACATTCTAAACCGCCTCCAACTGTCACAGGGTTCTGGAATGTTCTGGAAGGTGCTAGTAGGTTCCAGTGGATGCTGGTGATGTCACAGGTGGCCACCATTTTGTGCTCCAGGCCCTCAGCCAGAAGTTTCAGGGGTAGCTAAAATGGCTCCCTGAATCTGCAGCAACACTAAAAAGTCTGGTGGTTCCCAAAAAGGAAAAATTCAAACAGGGTTTGAGGCAAAAGTGGGACAAAATAAATAATGATGAGGAGGGACCACCCAAAGGGCTGACAGGTCTAACACGCGTCCCCCCAAGCTGAAAGTGGGGAGAGCTACCCAACCCCTTGGGAGTTCTCATCACTAAGGCGGAAATACCTTGAGAGACCGTCTGCATTGGCGTGGTCCACTCCAGGCCGATGTTCCACCTGAAAGTCCATTCCCTGTAGGGAAATAGACCACCTCAACAACTTGGGATTCTCCCCCTTCATTTGCATCAGCCAACGAAGGGGTCTGTGGTCGGTCTGAACCAGGAAGTGCGAGCCAAACAGGTATGGCCGCAACTTCTTCAAAGCCCATACCACTGCAAAGGCTTCACGCTCTATTGCACTCCACTTCTGTTCCCTGGGAAGTAGTCTCCGGGATAGGAAGACCACGGGTTGATCCAGACCCTCTTCGTTGAGTTGCGATAACACTGCCCCAATGCCATGTTCTGATGCATCCGTCTGGACAATGAACTCCTTGGAAAAGTCTGGGGCCCTTAAGACCGGAGCCTCGCACATGGCTTTCTTCAGTCTCACGAAGGCCTGCTGACAAGCCTCCGTCCAGACTACCCGTCGAGGTTGTTTCTTGGACGTGAGCTCCGTGAGGGGGGCTACGATGGTACCGTACCCCTTCACGAAGCGGCGGTAGTATCCCGTGAGGCCCAAAAATGCTCGGACCTCAGTCTGAGTCTTGGGGGGTTCCCAGGCCATGATGGCCTCGATCTTCGCCTGGAGGGGTTGCACCGCTCCCCTACCCACCAAGTGTCCAAGGTACACTACCGACCCCTGCCCGATCTGGCACTTGCTGGCCTTGATCGTCAATCCAGCTTGTCTCAGGGCCTGGAGAACAGCTTGCAGGTGACGCAAGTGATCCTCCCAGCTGTTACTGAAGACGGCTATGTCATCCAGATAAGCAGCAGAGAAACTCTCCATTCCGGTGAGGATCTGGTTCACCAGGCGCTGAAACGTGGCAGGTGCGTTCTTGAGCCCAAAGGGCATCACACAGAACTGGTAGTGGCCATTGGGCGTGGAGAAGGCTGACCTTTCCCTTGCTCCATCAGTCAAAGAGATCTGCCAGTACCCAGAAGTAAGGTCAAAGGTACTTAGATATTGGGCAGCTCCCAGCCGGTCAATCAATTCATCCGCCCTAGGGATCGGATGAGCATCAGTTTTGGTCACTGAATTCAGTCCCCGGTAGTCCACACAGAACCTCAGTTCTGGTTGGGCACCCGGTGGTGCAGCTTTTGGTACTAGTACCACCGGACTGGACCAGGGGCTGCTAGAAGGTTCGATCACTCCTAGCTCCAGCATCTTAGTGACTTCACTATGAATGCTGGCCTTCACCTTGTCTGACATCCGGTAGATCTTTGACTTCACAGGTGGGCTGTCTCCTGTGTCCACGTCATGGACGCACAGGTGAGTCCTACCCGGGACAAGGGAGAACAACGAAGAGTACTGCCCCAGGACCTGGCGACAGTCCTCCTGCTGTTCAGGAGTTAGAGATGGGGAGAGAATCACTCCCTCCACCGACCCATCCTTTTCTTGAGACGCAAACAAATCAGGGAGAGGCTCGCTTTCCACGTCCTCTCCTCCGTCAGTCACCATCATCAAGATGACTTCGGGCCTCTCGTGGTGGGGTTTGAGGCGGTTGGCGTGCAACACCCGCAGGGGCTGACGAGGGGTCTTCAGGTCCACCAAGTAGGTAGCCTTACCCTTCTTCTCCAACACCTCAAAGGGTCCTGACCAGCGATCCTGGAGGGCACTAAGCTCTCCTGGTTCAATCACCCACACCTTCTGGCCAGGCTCCAACTCCACCGGGTGAGCATTGTGGTCATACCACGCCTTCATCACTGCTTGGCTGGCTTCCAAGTTGTCAGAAGCTTGCTTCCACAACTTAGCCATTTGGCTCCGGAAGGCCAGCATGTAGCTCACCACGTCCTGGGGAAGCTTTCTGGGAGTTCTTTCCCATCCGTCTCTCACCAGGTTGAGAGGTCCACGTACAGGGTGCCCATACAGAAGCTCGAAGGGGCTGAAGCCCACTCCCTTCTGTGGCACTTCCCTGTAGGAAAAAAGTAAACAGGGTAGGAGGACGTCCCATTTCCTCCGCAGGCTTTCAGGCAGACTTCTGATCATGCCCTTCAAGGTTTTGTTAAACCTCTCCACCAGACCATTGGTCTGGGGGTGGTAAGGAGTGGTGAACCGGTAGGTCACTCCACACTCCTTCCACATCGCCCGCATGTACGCTGACATGAAGTTGGTCCCCCTGTCGGACACAACTTCCTTGGGAAAACCCACTCGGGTAAAGATTCCCATTAGGGCCCTAGCCACAACAGGTGCTGTTATGGTCCTCAGAGGTATTGCCTCTGGGTACCGTGTGGCATGATCCACCAGAACCAGGATAAACCTGTGACCAGCTGTCGTCGGTGGATCTAACGGACCCACAATGTCGATGCCCACCCTTTCAAAGGGGGTGCTAACGACAGGAAGTGGTTCCAGGGGAGCTTTCAGCTTCACCCCTGTTTTCCCACTGGCTTGGCAAGACACACATGTCCGGCAGTAGGTATCGGACGACACTTTCATCTGAGGCCAATAAAAGTGTGGGACAAGACGGGCGAAGGTCTTGTCTTGCCCCAGGTGTCCTGCCAAGGGGATCTCGTGAGCCAACTCCAGAAGGAAGGCTCGATAACGTTGAGGGACTACCAAGGCTCGTGACGATCCATGTAGGGGTGCCTTGGGTTCACTGTAGAGGAGGCCGTCCTCCCAGTAAACACTGTAGTTCCCTTCAACGTTCCCTGCTGCCTGGGCTTGGGCCTGACGCCTTCGCCCCTTAAGGGTAGGGCACTCCCTCTGGCCCTGGCAGAATTCCTCCCTGGACGGGCCTCCCTCCACGTGCCACTCGGCCGGGATGGGTAGGTCCTCCAGTTTGGTAACGTCCCCCTCCGCAGACTCCTGGTCCACCACCTCCGGTGGCCTATCCGTCCTACGGGGTGGGGACGCCGAGGCAGGCTCCTCCTGTCCTCGGTTCTTCCCTTGACTGGCAGCTGGCTGGGCCTTTGTTCCAGGCTCCAGCCGAAATGAACTCCCTCTCCGGGTAGTCGCGGACCTTGTGCTCACACAGGCCCAGTCAGGTGTACCCAGCATCTCAGTGTGAGTCCGGTATTCCACCTCCTTCCAAGCGTTGTGCTCCATGTCATTCCCCAGCAGACAATCGACTGGCACGGCAGGGCTTACGGCAACTCGAAGTGAACCTGCAACCCCCCCCCATTCAAAGGGAACCTCGGCCACTGGATAGTGGCCTGTTCTGCCGTCAGCCATCGCGGCTGGGTGGAGTACATCGGGAATTACCTGCTCTGGAGACACCAGTTGGCTACGCACCATAGTCATACTGGCTCCTGTGTCTCTCAGAGCCTCCCCTCTTTGGCCGTTGATGGTGACCCACTGCCCATACTTTACGGTATTTGCGGGCACCTGGATCTTAGGCACCATCTCCCGTTCTCCCAGGGACACTAAAGTGACACCCGCCCACTCCCTTCCCTTAGTTAAGGGCATCTCCTCCCCGAGCACTACACTAGCTACTCCGGGGGTCTTTCCTCCAATGGGAGGGGGTGGTCGTTTCAGGCACTTCGGATCTCCCTTGTAGTGTCCAACGCCACCGCACTCGTAGCAATGGACAACCCTTGGCTGCTGACTCTGGCCAGGATTAGGGTTTCTGGGTGGGTTAGCCCTAGGGGTGAATCCTGTTCCCTTCCCTTGGAAGTTATTTTGGGGGCCTTTGGAGAACTCCTTTTTCTTTTCCCCTCCCTCTTTCTTCTGAGGGGCGCCCTGTCCGGCCTTTTGAGTATCCCCTCCAGTCCCCCTTGTGGACACCCGGGTACTAGCCCAAATGTCCGCCTCCTCAGCAAGCTTCCGGGGACTGGTCAGCTTGCTATCCACCAGGTGTTGACGCAGTTCAGGGAAACATTTCTCAAGCAGGTGTTCCTTCAGTACTAGGTCAAACAACCCCTCGTAGTTCCTCACTTCACTGCCCTGAATCCAACCCTCTAGTGCCTTCTTTGCATAGTCCAGGAAGTCCACCCAATTCTGTGTGCCCAGTTTGTGACTACCCCTGAACTTCTGTCTGTACTTTTCGGGTGTTAGTCCAAACTTTCTTATGAGCGCCAGCTTCATGGTGGGGTAGTGGGTCTGCTCATCCTCCTCGAGGGCCAATAATGCATCCCTACCAGCTGGAGGCATGTACTTGTACAATCCCCCTCCCCAGTACTTCTCTGGAACCCCATGGGCCCTTAACGAGACCTCATAGGCCGCTAGCCACTTGGCGATATCGTCACCCACCCCATAGCTAGCTACTATGTCCTTTGGCAGGTAGGGTTTGGGTTCCCTGGTGTACTCTCGTTCTTCGCTGCCACCGTTAGGTACAGGGTGTGCCCCGATTCTCAGGATCTGAAGATCTATCTCTTTCAGCCTTATCTCATGAGCCATCCTCTGTTCCTCCTTCTCTTTCTCCAGCCTTGCTAAGTCCCATGTGAGCTGTCTTTTCTCCCTCCGGTCTGTTAACTCCACTTCAGACAAGCCACCGCTAGAGGCACTGCTGCCCTTCCTGGAAAGTGTCCTGGGCCCCGCTGACAGGTTCCCCACCTCAGGTTGGTACAAACCAGCTCCCTCACTGTCGGGCTCTCTATCCCTGTCCTCCTCCTCAGCCTTGCTGTCTCGGCGTGCCTCCCCCCAAGCCCTTAAGCTGGTTTGGAGTGCACCCTTCTTTGCTCCTGGGGGACAATACACCCCCTCCCGCTGGCAAAACTCCCTGAGTTGGGCCACAGTGTACGTTTCTAAATTCTCCAGTACAAACTCCATCTTGCCCACTCAGGTCAGAGGACAGTTATTTGCAGTAACAATGCAGGGGGGTACCTTATATAATACCTCCTCCCACCACCAGAGTAAATTTGGAAAAAACAAAAACCCACAATTAGGAAGGCCGCTTTGAGAAAACTCCCGGTGTAGGCCTATGGACTACCCACAGTTATTGTTGAGTATACGTAGGCACAGCTCTATCCCACCGCTGCCACCAATTATGTTAGAAATTACTCCACTCCCACACCGGTAAGGGTTGGTGGGAACGGGGTACTTCCAGGACATACAGTGGTAGCTTGGCTCGAGTGGTCAGGAATCAGGCACCGTGCTAAGCATACGACATACCCATACAATAACCATGCGTGCATCCGTTCCAAAAACGACTCTACACCGTAAAAATTATGAAAATATCTTTCTTTATCTTCTTTTTCTCTTAGTTGCTGACTAGATAAATAATACACAATCACAATATACAAGGCTTTTTAAATAGTGCAGGTCAAATAAATACTGTCTTAATGATTCAATAAATAGGGGTGATCATAAATAAGGAAGGCATAAATATAAGTGCAATACATACAGGCAATTAAATATTCTGAGGCAATAAATACTGTAAACCAATAAATATTGTGCGACCATAAATACTGTGGAACAATAAATACAGTGAAGCAATAAATAGGTTAAATACAATAAATACAGTGCCCTCAATAAATAATTAAAAGCTGACAGTGACACTCATAGAATCAGATCACATTTGAGATTACTATGGGCTAATTTGGCCCAGGCACAGCTTGTGGGGATGTGGAAGGCTTGAGGGTGTCTACTCCCTGGCTTGGACAAGGCTGAGGCCTAAACTGAGGTAGATCAAGGGGGGAATACCAGAGACCTGGCTCTCTCACTCTACACAACCCCTCTAAATTAGTCTCAGCTCACCCCTGGCACAGTCCAGCTGGTTCCAGCACCTCTCTAACCCCTAGAGTAGTCTCTTAGGATTCCACAGGGCCTTTGGCGCCCTCTATTCCACTTACTGCCCTTTTTCTGAAGCTCTGACGCCGCTGGAGTCGTGTCGACGCCGTGAGGCGGTTCCGGTTCGATGTCGGCCGCCTCGGCACAATGTCAGTTCTTGACGACGCCGGTAGGCGGTTCCGGTTCGATGTCGGCGGCCTCGGCTCCGATCTCGACCTCCGATTCGATGGCGTCGGGCAGTCTTGGCTCGATGTCGACTTCGGGCGGCTCCGGTCCGATGGCGACCTCAGTTTCGATGACGACGGCCGGCCTTGGCTCGATGTCGACTTCCGGCGGCTCCGGAGTGCGATCCTCACTCCCGACCTCCGGTGCTCCTCTCCTCGGGTTCCGGTGACTCCGGAGTGCGACCTCTCTCCCGACCTCCGGTGCTCCTCTCCTCAGGTTCCGGCGACTCCGGAGTGCGATCTCCACTCCCGACCTCCGGCACGCTTCACCTCGGTCTCCGGCGACTCCGGAGAGCGGACTTCACTCCCCCGTCGACGCCGCTCACTCGACCTCGGGTGACTTCCTCCTCGACCTCTGGTACTTCTCCGACCTCCGTCGGCGCCCTCTCTCGACCTCTGGCGGCTCCGGGTATGACGTCTGCTTTTCCAGTCAGCGCCGCTTCTCCACCTCGGGCTCCGGGTCTCTAGGCTTCTCGACGTCGGACTCCAGGAAAACCAATAATCAGGTCAGGACTTTGCTGTTCTTTGCTTCTAAGGCCTGTTCCTGCTGTCCAGGTCCTTAAGATGGTTTTTCTTGCTTCTTCCCACACAGGGCTCCAGGCTGGGCTCAGTCAGTAGGGACTAGTATCAAGGGTGGGTTATGGACCCCACTCCAGGCACAAGTTTCCACCCCTGCTGCCTCACTCCTTCCTCCTTCAGGTTTCTGCTGCTCTCTCTTCACCAGTCAGGTGCCAACTGCCAGCTCCAACTGCCAACTCTCTGTCTTAGCTTCCCAACATTCTAAACCGCCTCCAACTGTCACAGGGTTCTGGAATGTTCTGGAAGGTGCTAGTAGGTTCCAGTGGATGCTGGTGATGTCACAGGTGGCCACCATTTTGTGCTCCAGGCCCTCAGCCAGAAGTTTCAGGGGTAGCTAAAATTGCTCCCTGAATCTGCAGCAACACTAAAAAGTCTGGTGGTTCCCAAAAAGGAAAAATTCAAACAGGGTTTGAGGCAAAAGTGGGACAAAATAAATAATGATGAGGAGGGACCACCCAAAGGGCTGACAGGTCTAACACAATAGAAGTGCAGAAAGAAGCAAGTGAGGTGCAGAAAGAGGCAAGAGAAGTGCAGAAATTGGCAAGACAATTGCTGAAAGAAGCAACAGAGGCAAGTGAGATGCAGAAACGGGCAAGAAAGGTACAGAAAAGAGGGAAGACGAGTGCAGAAAGAAACAACAGGTGTGCAGAAAGAAGCAAGACAGGTGCAGAAAGAAGCATGGAAAGTGCAGAATGAAGCAACAGTGGTGCAGAAGGAGGCAAGATAAGTACAGAAAGAAGCAACAGAGGTGCAGAAGGAGGCAAGAAAACTGCAGAAAGAGGCAAGAGAGTTGCAGAAACTGGCAAAAGAGGTACAGAAAGAGATAACAGGTGTGCAGAAAGAAGCAAGACAGGTGTAGAAATAAGCATGGAAAGTGCAGGATGAAGCAACAGGGGTTCAGAAAGAGGCAAGAGAAGAGAAGTGCAGAAAGAAGCAAGTGAGGTGCAGAAAGAGACAAAAGAAGTGCAGAAAGAGGCAAGAGAATTGCTGAAAGAACCAACAGCGGCACAAAAAGAGGCAAGAGGGGTACAGAAAGAGGTAGGAGAGGTGCACAAATAGGCAAGAGAGGTACAGAAAGAGGCAGGAGGGGTGCAGAAAGAACCAATAGAGGTGCAGAAAGAGGAAAGAGAAGTGCATAAAGAAGCAACAGAGGTGCAGAAGGAGGCACGAGAAGTGCAGAAATAAGGAACAGAGGTGTAGAGAAAAGCAACAGAGCTGCTGATTGAGGCCCGAAGGGTGCAGAAAGAGGCAAGATAAGTGCAGAAAGAAGCAAGTGAAGTGCAGAAAGAGGCAAAAGAGGTGTAGAAAGAAGCAAGAGATGTGCAGAAAGATGCAAGAGAGGTGCAGAAACAAGCAAGAGAAGTGCAGAAAGAGGCAAGAGAATTGCTAAAAGAAGCAACAGAGGTGTAGAAAGAAGCAAGAGATGTGCATAAAGAGGCAAGTGAGGTACAGAAAGAAGCAAGAGCAGTGCAGAAAGAACCAACACAGATGCAAAAGGTAGCAAGAGGGGAGTAGAAAGAGGTAGAAGAGGTGCACAAGAAAGGCAAGAGAGGTACAGAAAGAGTCAGGAGAGGATTCAGGAAGGAGGAAAAGAAGTGCAGAAATAAGGAAGAGAAGTGCAGAAAGAAGCAACAGGGGTGCTGAAATAGGCACGAAGAATGCAGAAAGAGGCAAGAGAAATGCAGAAAGAAGCAACAGAGGTACAAAAAGAGGCAAGAGTGGTGCAGAAAGAGAGAAGAGAGGTATAGAAAGAGGCAACAGAGTTGCACAAAGAGGGAAGACGGGTGTAGAAAGAGGCAAGAGGGGTGCAGAAACAGGCAATAGAAGTTCAAAAAGAGGCAAGAGAATTGCTGAAAAAAGCAACAGAGGTGTAGACAAAAGCAAAAAAAGTGCAGAAAGAGGCAAGTGAGATGCAGAAACAGGCTAGAAAGGTACAGAAAAGAGGGAAGACTAGTGCAGAAAGAGACAACAGGGGTGCAGAAAGAAGTAAGACAGGTGCAGAAAGAAGAATGGAAAGTGCAGAATGAAGCAATAGGGGTGCAGAAAGAGGCAATAGAAGTGCAGAAAGAAGCAAGTGAGGTGCAGAAAGAGGCAAGAGAAGTGCAGAAATTGGCAAGATAATTACTGAAAGAAGCAACAGAGGCGTAGAAAGAAGCAAGAAAAGTGCAGAAAGAGGCAAGTGAGGTGGAGAAAGAGGCAAGATAACTGCAGAAAGAGGCAAGAGAGTTGCAGAAACAGGCAAAAGAGGAACAGAAAGAGATAACAGGGGTGCAGAAAGAAGCAAGACAGGTGCAGAAAGAATCATATAATGTGCAGAATGAAGCAACAGGGGTGCAGAAAGAGGCAATAGAAGTGCAGGAAGAAGCAAGTGAGGTGCAGAAAGAGGCAAGAGAAGTGCAGAAATTGGCAAGACAATTGCTGAAAGAAGCAACAGAGGCAAGTGAGATGCAGAAACGGGCAAGAAAGGTACAGAAAAGAGGGAAGACGAGTGCAGAAAGAGACAACAGGTGTGCAGAAAGAAGCAAGACAGGTGCAGAAAGAAGCATGGAAAGTGCAGAATGAAGCAACAGTGGTGCAGAAGGAGGCAATAGAAGTGCAGAAACAAGCAAAAGCGGTACAGAAAGAGGGAACAGAGGTGCAGACAGAGGCAAGAGAGGTGCAGAAACAGTAAACGGGGTGCAGAAAGAAGCAAGCGCAGTGCAAAAGAACCAACAGAGGTGCAAAAAGGGGCAAGAGGGGTGCAGAAAGAACCAACAGAGGTGGAAAAAGAGGCGAGAGGGATGCAGAAAGGGGTAGGAGAGGTGCACAAAGAGGCAAGAGGGGTACAGAAAGAGACAGGAGAGGTGCAGGAAGAAGCAACAGAGGTGCTGAAAGAGGCACGAAGGGTGCAGAAGGATAGCAAGAGAACTGCAGAAAGTAGCAACAGAGGTACAAAAAGAGGCAAGAGTGGTGCAGAAAGAAAGAGAAGAGAGGTGTAGTAAGAGGCAACAGAGTTGCGCAAAGAGGGAAGACGGGTGCAGAAAGAGGCAAGAGGGTTGCAGAAATAGGCAAGAGAAGTGCAGAAAGAGGCAAGAGAATTGCTGAAAGAAGCAACAGAGGTGTAGAAAGAAGCAAGAAAAGTGCAGAAAGAGGCAAGCGAGATGCAGAAACTGGCAAGAAAGGTACAGAAAAGAGGGAAGACGAGTGTGGAAAGAGACAACAGGGGTGCAGAAAGAAGCAAGACAGGTGCAGAAAGAAGCATGAAAAGAGCAGAATGTAACAATAAGGGTGCAGAAAGAGGCAAGAGAAGTGCAGAAAGATGCAACAGAGGTGCACATGGAGGCAAGATAACTGCAGAAAGAGGCAAGAGAGTTGCAGAAACTGGCAAAAGAGGTACAGAAAGAGATAACAGGTGTGCAGAAAGAAGCAAGACAGGTGTAGGAATAAGCATGGAAAGTGCAGGATGAAGCAACAGGGGTTCAGAAAGAGGCAAGAGAAGAGAAGTGCAGAAAGAAGCAAGTGAGGTGCAGAAAGAGGCAAAAGAAGTGCAGAAAGAGGCAAGAGAATTGCTGAAAGAACCAACAGCGGCACAAAAAGAGGCAAGAGGGGTACAGAAAGAGGTAGGAGAGGTGCACAAATAGGCAAGAGAGGTACAGAAAGAGGCAGGAGGGGTGCAGAAAGAACCAATAGAGGTGCAGAAAGAGGAAAGTGACGTGAATAAAGAAGCAACAGAGGTGCAGAAGGAGGCACGAGAAGTGCAGAAATAAGGAACAGAGGTGTAGAGAAAAGCAACAGAGCTGCTGATTGAGGCCCGAAGGGTGCAGAAAGAGGCAAGATAAGTGCAGAAAGAAGCAAGTGAAGTGCAGAAAGAGGCAAAAGAGGTGTAGAAAGAAGCAAGAGATGTGCAGAAAGATGCAAGAGAGGTGCAGAAACAAGCAAGAGAAGTGCAGAAAGAGGCAAGAGAATTGCTGAAAGAAGCAACAGAGGTGTAGAAAGAAGCAAGAGATGTGCAGAAAGAGGCAAGTGAGGTACAGAAAGAAGCAAGAGAAGTGCAGAAAGAGGCAAGAGAATTGCTGAAAGAAGCAACAGAGGTGTAGAAAGAAGCAAGAGATGTGCAGAAAGAGGCAAGTGAGGTACAGAAAGAAGCAAGAGCAGTGCAGAAAGAACCAACACAGATGCAAAAGGTAGCAAGAGGGGTGTAGAAAGAGGTAGAAGAGGTGCACAAGAAAGGCAAGAGAGGTACAGAAAGAGTCAGGAGAGGATTCAGGAAGGAGGAAAAGAAGTGCAGAAATAAGGAAGAGAAGTGCAGAAAGAAGCAACAGGGGTGCTGAAATAGGCACGAAGAATGCAGAAAGAGGCAAGAGAAATGCAGAAAGAAGCAACAGAGGTACAAAAAGAGGCAAGAGTGGTGCAGAAAGAGAGAAGAGAGGTATAGAAAGAGGCAACAGAGTTGCACAAAGAGGGAAGACGGGTGTAGAAAGAGGCAAGAGGGGTGCAGAAACAGGCAATAGAAGTACAAAAAGAGGCAAGAGAATTGCTGAAAAAAGCAAGAGGTGTAGAAAAAAGCAAAAAAAGTGCAGAAAGAGGCAAGTGAGATGCAGAAACAGTGTAGAAGGGTACAGAAAAGAGGGAAGACTAGTACAGAAAGAGACAACAGGGGTGCAGAAAGAAACAAGACAGGTGCAGAAAGAAGCATGGAAAGTGCAGAATGAAGCAATAGGGGTGCAGAAAGAGGCAATAGAAGTGCAGAAAGAAGCAAGTGAGGTGCAGAAAGAGGCAAGAGAAGTGCAGAAATTGGCAAGATAATTGCGGAAAGAAGCAACAGAGGCGTAGAAAGAAGCAAGAAAAGTGTAGAAAGAGGCAAGTGAGATGCACAAACAGGCAAGAAAGGTACAGAAAAGAGGGAAGACAAGTGCAGAAAGAGACAACAGCGGTGCAGAAAGAAGTAAGACAGGTGCCAAAAGAAGCATGGAAAGTGCAGAATTAAGCAATAGGGGTGCAGAAAGAGGTAACAGAAGTGCAGAAAGAAGCAAGTGAGGTACAGAAAGAGGCAAGAGAAGTGCAGAAATTGGCAAGATAATTGCTGAAAGAAGCAACAGAGGCGTAGAAAGAAGCATGAAAAGTGCAGAAAGAGGCAAGTGAGGTGCAGAAAGAGGCAAGATAACTGCAGAAAGAGGCAAGTGAGTTGCAGAAACAGGCAAAAGAGGTACAGAAAGAGATAACAGGGGTGCAGAAAGAAGCAAGACAGGTGCAGAAAGAAGCATATAATGTGCAGAATGAAGCAACAGGGGTTCAGAAAGAGGCAATAGAAGTGCAGAAAGAAGCAAGTGAGGTGCAGAAAGAGGCAAGAGAAGTGCAGAAATTGGCAAGATAATTCCTGAAAGAAGCAACAGAGGCAAGTGAGATGCATAAACGGCAAGAAAGGTACAGAAAAGAGGGAAGACGAGTGCAGAAAGAGACAACAGGGGTGCAGAAAGAAGCAAGACAGGTGCAGAAAGAAGCATGGAAAGAGCAGAATGTAACAATAAGGGTGCAGAAAGAGGCAAGAGAAGTGCAGAAAGATGCAACAGAGGTGCACATGGAGGCAAGATAACTGCAGAAAGAGGCAAGAGAGTTGCAGAAACTGGCAAAAGAGGTACAGAAAGAGATAACAGGTGTGCAGAAAGAAGCAAGACAGGTGTAGAAATAAGCATCAAAAGTGCAGGATGAAGCAACAGGGGTTCAGAAAGAGGCAAGAGAAGAGAAGTGCAGAAAGAAGCAAGTGAGGTGCAGAAAGAGGCAAGTGAGGTACAGAAAGAAGCAAGAGAAGTGCAGAAAGAGGCAAGAGAATTGCTGAAAGAAGCAACAGAGGTGTAGAAAGAAGCAAGAGATGTGCAGAAAGAGGCAAGTGAGGTACAGAAAGAAGCAAGAGCAGTGCAGAAAGAACCAACACAGATGCAAAAGGTAGCAAGAGGGGTGTAGAAAGAGGTAGAAGAGGTGCACAAGAAAGGCAAGAGAGGTACAGAAAGAGTCAGGAGAGGATTCAGGAAGGAGGAAAAGAAGTGCAGAAATAAGGAAGAGAAGTGCAGAAAGAAGCAACAGGGGTGCTGAAATAGGCACGAAGAATGCAGAAAGAGGCAAGAGAAATGCAGAAAGAAGCAACAGAGGTACAAAAAGAGGCAAGAGTGGTGCAGAAAGAGAGAAGAGAGGTATAGAAAGAGGCAACAGAGTTGCACAAAGAGGGAAGACGGGTGTAGAAAGAGGCAAGAGGGGTGCAGAAACAGGCAATAGAAGTACAAAAAGAGGCAAGAGAATTGCTGAAAAAAGCAAGAGGTGTAGAAAAAAGCAAAAAAAGTGCAGAAAGAGGCAAGTGAGATGCAGAAACAGTGTAGAAGGGTACAGAAAAGAGGGAAGACTAGTACAGAAAGAGACAACAGGGGTGCAGAAAGAAACAAGACAGGTGCAGAAAGAAGCATGGAAAGTGCAGAATGAAGCAATAGGGGTGCAGAAAGAGGCAATAGAAGTGCAGAAAGAAGCAAGTGAGGTGCAGAAAGAGGCAAGAGAAGTGCAGAAATTGGCAAGATAATTGCGGAAAGAAGCAACAGAGGCGTAGAAAGAAGCAAGAAAAGTGTAGAAAGAGGCAAGTGAGATGCACAAACAGGCAAGAAAGGTACAGAAAAGAGGGAAGACAAGTGCAGAAAGAGACAACAGCGGTGCAGAAAGAAGTAAGACAGGTGCCAAAAGAAGCATGGAAAGTGCAGAATTAAGCAATAGGGGTGCAGAAAGAGGTAACAGAAGTGCAGAAAGAAGCAAGTGAGGTACAGAAAGAGGCAAGAGAAGTGCAGAAATTGGCAAGATAATTGCTGAAAGAAGCAACAGAGGCGTAGAAAGAAGCATGAAAAGTGCAGAAAGAGGCAAGTGAGGTGCAGAAAGAGGCAAGATAACTGCAGAAAGAGGCAAGAGAGTTGCAGAAACAGGCAAAAGAGGTACAGAAAGAGATAACAGGGGTGCAGAAAGAAGCAAGACAGGTGCAGAAAGAAGCATATAATGTGCAGAATGAAGCAACAGGGGTTCAGAAAGAGGCAATAGAAGTGCAGAAAGAAGCAAGTGAGGTGCAGAAAGAGGCAAGAGAAGTGCAGAAATTGGCAAGATAATTCCTGAAAGAAGCAACAGAGGCAAGTGAGATGCAGAAACGGCAAGAAAGGTACAGAAAAGAGGGAAGACGAGTGCAGAAAGAGACAACAGGGGTGCAGAAAGAAGCAAGACAGGTGCAGAAAGAAGCATGGAAAGAGCAGAATGTAACAATAAGGGTGCAGAAAGAGGCAAGAGAAGTGCAGAAAGATGCAACAGAGGTGCACATGGAGGCAAGATAACTGCAGAAAGAGGCAAGAGAGTTGCAGAAACTGGCAAAAGAGGTACAGAAAGAGATAACAGGTGTGCAGAAAGAAGCAAGACAGGTGTAGAAATAAGCATCGAAAGTGCAGGATGAAGCAACAGGGGTTCAGAAAGAGGCAAGAGAAGAGAAGTGCAGAAAGAAGCAAGTGAGGTGCAGAAAGAGACAAAAGAAGTGCAGAAAGAGGCAAGAGAATTGCTGAAAGAACCAACAGCGGCACAAAAAGAGGCAAGAGGGGTACAGAAAGAGGTAGGAGAGGTGCACAAATAGGCAAGAGAGGTACAGAAAGAGGCAGGAGGGGTGCAGAAAGAACCAATAGAGGTGCAGAAAGAGGAAAGAGAAGTGCATAAAGAAGCAACAGAGGTGCAGAAGGAGGCACGAGAAGTGCAGAAATAAGGAACAGAGGTGTAGAGAAAAGCAACAGAGCTGCTGATTGAGGCCCGAAGGGTGCAGAAAGAGGCAAGATAAGTGCAGAAAGAAGCAAGTGAAGTGCAGAAAGAGGCAAAAGATGTGTAGAAAGAAGCAAGAGATGTGCAGAAAGATGCAAGAGAGGTGCAGAAACAAGCAAGAGAAGTGCAGAAAGAGGCAAGAGAATTGCTGAAAGAAGCAACAGAGGGGTAGAAAGAAGCAAGAGATGTGCAGAAAGAGGCAAGTGAGGTACAGAAAGAAGCAAGAGCAGTGCAGAAAGAACCAACACAGATGCAAAAGGTAGCAAGAGGGGTGTAGAAAGAGGTAGAAGAGGTGCACAAGAAAGGCAAGAGAGGTACAGAAAGAGTCAGGAGAGGATTCAGGAAGGAGGAAAAGAAGTGCAGAAATAAGGAAGAGAAGTGCAGAAAGAAGCAACAGGGGTGCTGAAATAGGCACGAAGAATGCAGAAAGAGGCAAGAGAAATGCAGAAAGAAGCAACAGAGGTACAAAAAGAGGCAAGAGTGGTGCAGAAAGAGAGAAGAGAGGTATAGAAAGAGGCAACAGAGTTGCACAAAGAGGGAAGACGGGTGTAGAAAGAGGCAAGAGGGGTGCAGAAACAGGCAATAGAAGTTCAAAAAGAGGCAAGAGAATTGCTGAAAAAAGCAACAGAGGTGTAGACAAAAGCAAAAAAAGTGCAGAAAGAGGCAAGTGAGATGCAGAAACAGGCTAGAAAGGTACAGAAAAGAGGGAAGACTAGTGCAGAAAGAGACAACAGGGGTGCAGAAAGAAGTAAGACAGGTGCAGAAAGAAGAATGGAAAGTGCAGAATGAAGCAATAGGGGTGCAGAAAGAGGCAATAGAAGTGCAGAAAGAAGGAAGTGAGGTGCAGAAAGAGGCAAGAGAAGTTCAGAAATTGGCAAGATAATTGCGGAAAGAAGCAACAGAGGCGTAGAAAGAAGCAAGAAAAGTGCAGAAAGAGGCAAGTGAGATGCACAAACAGGCAAGAAAGGTACAGAAAAGAGGGAAGACAAGTGCAGAAAGAGACAACAAGGGTGCAGAAAGAAGTAAGACAGGTGTCAAAAGAAGCATGGAAAGTGCAGAATTAAGCAATAGGGGTGCAGAAAGAGGCAATAGAAGTGCAGAAAGAAGCAAGTGAGGTGCAGAAAGAGGCAAGAGAAGTGCAGAAATTGGCAAGATAATTGCTGAAAGAAGCAACAGAGGCGTAGAAAGAAGCAAGAAAAGTGCAGAAAGAGGCAAGTGAGGTGGAGAAAGAGGCAAGATAACTGCAGAAAGAGGCAAGAGAGTTGCAGAAACAGGCAAAAGAGGTACAGAAAGAGATAACAGGGGTGCAGAAAGAAGCAAGACAGGTGCAGAAAGAATCATATAATGTGCAGAATGAAGCAACAGGGGTGCAGAAAGAGGCAATAGAAGTGCAGAAAGAAGCAAGTGAGGTGCAGAAAGAGGCAAGAGAAGTGCAGAAATTGGCAAGACAATTGCTGAAAGAAGCAACAGAGGCAAGTGAGATGCAGAACCGGGCAAGAAAGGTACAGAAAAGAGGGAAGACGAGTGCAGAAAGAGACAACAGGTGTGCAGAAAGAAGCAAGACAGGTGCAGAAAGAAGCATGGAAAGTGCAGAATGAAGCAACAGTGGTGCAGAAGGAGGCAAGATAAGTACAGAAAGAAGCCACAGAGGTGCAGAAGGAGGCAAGAAAACTGCAGAAAAAGGCAAGAGAGTTGCAGAAACAAGCAAAAGCGGTACAGAAAGAGGGAACAGAGGTGCAGACAGAGGCAAGAGAGGTGCAGAAACAGTAAACGGGGTGCAGAAAGAAGCAAGCGCAGTGCAAAAGAACCAACAGAGGTGCAAAAAGAGGCAAGAGGGGTGCAGAAAGAACCAACAGAGGTGGAAAAAGAGGTGAGAGGGATGCAGAAAGGGGTAGGAGAGGTGCACAAAGAGGCAAGAGGGGTACAGAAAGAGACAGGAGAGGTGCAGGAAGAAGAAGAGAACTGCAGAAAGAAGCAACAGAGGTGCTGAAAGAGGCACGAAGGGTGCAGAAGGATGGCAAGAGAACTGCAGAAAGTAGCAACAGAGGGACAAAAAGAGGCAAGAGTGGTGCAGAAAGAAAGAGAAGAGAGGTGTAGTAAGAGGCAACAGAGTTGCGCAAAGAGGGAAGACGGGTGCAGAAAGAGGCAAGAGGGTTGCAGAAACAGGCAAGAGAAGTGCAGAAAGAGGCAAGAGAATTACTGAAAGAAGCAACAGAGGTGTAGAAAGAAGCAAGAAAAGTGCAGAAAGAGGCAAGCGAGATGCAGAAACTGGCAAGAAAGCTACAGAAAAGAGGGAAGACGAGTGTGGAAAGAGACAACAGGGGTGCAGAAAGAAGCAAGACAGGTGCAGAAAGAAGCATGGAAAGAGCAGAATGTAACAATAAGGGTGCAGAAAGAGGCAAGAGAAGTGCAGAAAGATGCAACAGAGGTGCACATGGAGGCAAGATAACTGCAGAAAGAGGCAAGAGAGTTGCAGAAACTGGCAAAAGAGGTACAGAAAGAGATAACAGGTGTGCAGAAAGAAGCAAGACAGGTGTAGAAATAAGCATGGAAAGTGCAGGATGAAGCAACAGGGGTTCAGAAAGAGGCAAGAGAAGAGAAGTGCAGAAAGAAGCAAGTGAGGTGCAGAAAGAGGCAAAAGAAGTGCAGAAAGAGGCAAGAGAATTGCTGAAAGAACCAACAGCGGCACAAAAAGAGGCAAGAGGGGTACAGAAAGAGGTAGGAGAGGTGCACAAATAGGCAAGAGAGGTACAGAAAGAGGCAGGAGGGGTGCAGAAAGAACCAATAGAGGTGCAGAAAGAGGAAAGAGAAGTGCATAAAGAAGCAACAGAGGTGCAGAAGGAGGCACGAGAAGTGCAGAAATAAGGAACAGAGGTGTAGAGAAAAGCAACAGAGCTGCTGATTGAGGCCCGAAGGGTGCAGAAAGAGGCAAGATAAGTGCAGAAAGAAGCAAGTGAAGTGCAGAAAGAGGCAAAAGATGTGTAGAAAGAAGCAAGAGATGTGCAGAAAGATGCAAGAGAGGTGCAGAAACAAGCAAGAGAAGTGCAGAAAGAGGCAAGAGAATTGCTGAAAGAAGCAACAGAGGTGTAGAAAGAAGCAAGAGATGTGCAGAAAGAGGCAAGTGAGGTACAGAAAGAAGCAAGAGCAGTGCAGAAAGAACCAACACAGATGCAAAAGGTAGCAAGAGGGGTGTAGAAAGAGGTAGAAGAGGTGCACAAGAAAGGCAAGAGAGGTACAGAAAGAGTCAGGAGAGGATTCAGGAAGGAGGAAAAGAAGTGCAGAAATAAGGAAGAGAATTGCAGAAAGAAGCAACAGGGGTGCTGAAATAGGCACGAAGAATGCAGAAAGAGGCAAGAGAAATGCAGAAAGAAGCAACAGAGGTACAAAAAGAGGCAAGAGTGGTGCAGAAAGAGAGAAGAGAGGTATAGAAAGAGGCAACAGAGTTACACAAAGAGGGAAGACGGGTGTAGAAAGAGGCAAGAGGGGTGCAGAAAGAGGCAATAGAAGTACAAAGAGAGGCAAGAGAATTGCTGAAAAAAGCAACAGAGGTGTAGACAAAAGCAAAAAAAGTGCAGAAAGAGGCAAGTGAGATGCAGAAACAGGCTAGAAAGGTACAGAAAAGAGGGAAGACTAGTGCAGAAAGAGACAACAGGGGTGCAGAAAGAAGTAAGACAGGTGCAGAAAGAAGAATGGAAAGTGCAGAATGAAGCAATAGGGGTGCAGAAAGAGGCAATAGAAGTGCAGAAAGAAGCAAGTGAGGTGCAGAAAGAGGCAAGAGAAGTGCAGAAATTGGCAAGATAATTGCGGAAAGAAGCAACAGAGGCATAGAAAGAAGCAAGAAAAGTGTAGAAAGAGGCAAGTGAGATGCACAAACAGGCAAGAAAGGTACAGAAAAGAGGGAAGACAAGTGCAGAAAGAGACAACAGCGGTGCAGAAAGAAGTAAGACAGGTGCCAAAAGAAGCATGGAAAGTGCAGAATTAAGCAATAGGGGTGCAGAAAGAGGTAACAGAAGTGCAGAAAGAAGCAAGTGAGGTACAGAAAGAGGCAAGAGAAGTGCAGAAATTGGCAAGATAATTGCTGAAAGAAGCAACAGAGGCGTAGAAAGAAGCATGAAAAGTGCAGAAAGAGGCAAGATAACTGCAGAAAGAGGCAAGAGAGTTGCAGAAACAGGCAAAAGAGGTACAGAAAGAGATAACAGGGGTGCAGCAAGAGATAACAGCGGTGCAGAAAGAAGCAAGATAGGTGCAGAAAGAAGCATATCATGTGCAGAATGAAGCAAGAGGGGTTCAGAAAGAGGCAATAGAAGTGCAGAAAGAAGCAAGTGAGGTGCAGAAAGAGGCAAGAGAAGTGCAGAAATTGGCAAGATAATTGCTGAAATAAGCAACAGAGGCAAGTGAGATGCAGAAACGGCAAGAAAGGTACAGAAAAGAGGGAAGACGAGTGCAGAAAGAGACAACAGGTGTATGTATGTATGTATTTATTTCTTATTAAGCGCATCTGTCACCCAAAGGGTATCCTGGCGCTGAGACCTCATTAAACCATCGGAAGAGTGTTTACATTGCCCTTGGGAACAGATAGGTCTTAAGGTCCCTTTTAAAGGAGAGCAGATCTTGATTACCCCTCAGCGCCAGAGGAAGGGAGTTCCAAAGTGAGGCGGCCGCGTAACTAAAAGCGCGTCTACCAATCCTTGCTCTAGTGATCCTTGGAATCCGCACCAGAAACGCCGATGAGGATCTCAGAGGCCGGGCAGCTTGGTACCATGAAAACAGGCCCTGGAGTGGAATTGGTCCGAGTCCGTGCAACGCCTTAAATACAAGACATGACGCCTTGAACGCGATCCTCTGTTGTATCGGCAACCAGTGTAAATCAGCTAGAGCTGCAGAAGAGGAAGCAGAGCGTGGGCGCGATAAAGCCAGTTTCGCCGCCATGTTCTGGATCCTCTGCAACTTAAGGATCAGTTTTTTAGGAGCTCCTAGAAGCAATGCATTGCAGTAGTCTAATCTACTGAGTATAATACTACGCACCACTTCTGCTCTGACACCTGGGGGGAGTATTGGCAAAATTTTGCGTAAGGCGCGAAGCAGGCCCATGCAGGTCGCTGCGGTCTTATTTACTGAACCATCCAGCTGTAGGTCCGGTTCAAATACCACTCCTAAATTACGAGCCGATTTAGCTCCTGCTACAGAACCCGGAATAGAAGGTGGCCAGAAATCATCAGGCAGCGCACGAGGGAGGCGGTCAGGAGAGCAATGGAGAACCTCCGTTTTGGACCCGTTGAACTGGAGTGAGTTAGTTCGCAGCCATTCGGCTGTGGCCGACATACAACGATGGAAGGTGTCTTTCGAAACCGACTCACTACCCTCAAATGAAAAAATCAGTTGAGTGTCATCGGCATAATTGATGACTGATATGCCGAATGACTTAATCAGTTCTATAAGGGGTCGAAGATATAAATTAAACAGGATCGGACTAATCGCCGACCCTTGAGGAACTCCCTGATTCACCTGTCGAGTGGCTGATCGAAATGGTGGTAAAGCCACCGCTTGCTGTCTGTCACTGAGATAAGACGTTAACCAACTTAAGGCTAAATTGGTTACTCCCGCACTATGGAGACGCTCCAGGAGAACCGCATGTTCAACCGTGTCGAACGCGGCCGACATGTCCAGCAGCACCAGAAAAACTGACCTGCCCCTGTCGACACGCGTTCGTAGATCATCCAACACGGTAACCAATGCGGTCTCAGTACCATGTGCCGGTCTAAAGCCATACTGAGCTGTATCCAGGCAAGAGTTTAATTCCAGATAGTTGGACAAGGCTCTTGTGACCCATCTCTCGAGGACCTTTATTACAAAAGGTAGGAGCGAGATGGGCCTATAGTTGGCTGGACATGATGGATCTAAAGAAGCCTTCTTTAATAGTGGAGTTACTATTGCCACTTTCCAGCTAACTGGAACTGTCGCCGTCATCAGTGACTGTCAGCAGATGGAGTAAAGTGGAGGGAACAGCTCATCCTGAAATGCCTTCCAGATCTTATGAGGCATTGGATCCAATGGTGAACCCGAAGACACTCCATAGGCCAGTGCATCGAATTCCTCCGATGTAGGAATGGGAAAACAAGGTAAACAAAAAGTATCTACCCTGTTGTTATCCCGGAGCGACACCGAGTGGCAGAGAGATTCCAGTGAAGGAGGTAGCGGTGACACCAGCTGTCCGGGCACTGAGAGTCCATTTAGGATAGTCCTTATTTTCTCCTCAAATGCAACGGCCAGAGAGTCACACAGATCCTGAGAGGCCGGGATAGCTGGAGCTGTACAAGATGGATTAGGTAAGTTGTTAACCAGCTTGAATAGGGTTTGCGATTTATTTGTGGCCTTGTCCAAGGTATCTTCTAAGAACTTTGCCTTAGCGCTTCTTAGTTGAGTCTTATATACCTGTAAGGCCACTCTGTACGCTACCCTATCCGACTCCTTATATCCTCTCCTCCAAGTACGCTCAGCCTGTTTGCAGCGGGTCTTATGCTGTCTCTGATCGTCATTAAACCAGGCATTAGTCACTCTGGGTCTCTCCCTCACCCTCCGCAGAGGGACCAATTCATCTAGGGATGTCGAAATTTGCTGACAGAGTGCAGTATAGCTCTTATCTACACTATCCTCCACCTGGAAACCCCTAGGCAGTAAAATAGGACGAGTTGGCTCTCTAAGAAGGCGAGCCCATTGACGCTTAAATTTAAAGCCACTTATGTTGGTTGATTTTAACGGCCCAGATAGACCAATGGACATATTAATCAAAAAATGATCTGTCCAACCCTGCTCCAGGATCTCTTTCACTACCACCACCTCCGGCTCAGCAAAAATCAGATCTAACACATGTCCCTTAACATGCGTGGGTGATGAAACCAGCTGTGTGAGTTGAATGTTACCACACTATTGGCAGAGCTCTCTATAGGCCAGATCTTGAGGGCCGGAAGGCCAGAGGTTAAAATCTCCCAATATTAAAACTTTAGCATGGGAATTTGAAAGATCATAAATTAAATCAACCAGTGACTGAAGAGAGGTTGTGGTCGAGGAGGGAGGTCTGTAACATAACAACCCTGTGATCAAAGAGCCACTCTGGGACATGATAGAGAAGCCCATGAGCTCAAACCCCACTACTTCCCTAACTGCTAATTCCACCAGGGAAATCGAATCTTTAAAAATGTAGCCTACTCCACCTCCCCTGCCAGAGGCACGAGGTACATGTCTAATCAGATAGCCCGGTGGGCAAGCCCAACCGAGTTCCGGCCCACAGTCCGCCGTGGTCCATGTTTCCGTTACAAATAGTATATCCAAATGTAAGGATTCCAGTAACAGGGCTATCTCGGCATGATGTTTCACGAGAGAGCGAACATTCAGTAGGCCGCAGGAAAGATTTTTGCCCGCTGAAGGACATAATCGATGTTGAGCAACGTCCCCCGTACGGTACGGTGAGTTGTTACCATCCTCATAGTTGTCGACCAAGTGAGTGGCCAGAGGCGCCCCTAACGTGCCCGGGACGCGAACGGGCGCAAACGGGCTTACCTCTGGCGCACCTCCGGCGCAACTACGGCGCGACCGCTGCGCGCATTCGCTGCACGCCTGCTTTCCCATACCTATTAATAGTATTACGCCGCGCGGGCTTCCGGCTGCTAGAGCCTCTAGCCCCACCCAAAATGGCGCTACGAATGTCCAAAGCCTCAGCCCTACCCAAGATGGCGGACGAAGCACCCCGACCCCACTGACTGAATCCCGCAAAGTGCGGGTGAGGGTACGATTTATGGTGCAGGTAAGCCTGATCTAGAACCCCCGCTTACTGTCCCCACAGATGCCAGGTGGAATGGTAAATACCGCAAGAGCAGCAGCAGCGCGATACAATATAGCGCGGTTTAAAAATATACACAGCGTACGCCAATCTTAAAATGCTGTCCGGCAGATACGCGATGGTAGAAGTCTAAGGAGAGTCAGTCGAGAGCAGTTTAAATAAGCTCTCCAGTGCGCGGGCTTCCGGCTGCTAGAGCCTCTAGCCCCACCCAAAATGGCGCTACGAATGTCCAAAGCCTCAGCCCTACCCAAGATGTCGGACGAAGCACCCCGACCCCACTGACTGAATCCCGCAAAGTGCGGGTGAGGGTACGATTTATGGTGCAGGTAAGCCTGATCTAGAACCCCCGCTTACTGTCCCCACAGATGCCAGGTGGAATGGTAAATACCGCAAGAGCAGCAGCAGCGCGATACAATATAGCGCGGTTTAAAAATATACACAGCGTACGCCAATCTTAAAATGCTGTCCGGCAGATACGCGATGGTAGAAGTCTAAGGAGAGTCAGTCGAGAGCAGTTTAAATAAGCTCTCCAGTGCGCGGGCTTCCGGCTGCTAGAGCCTCTAGCCCCACCCAAAATGGCGCTACGAATGTCCAAAGCCTCAGCCCTACCCAAGATGGCGGACGAAGCACCCCGACCCCACTGACTTAATCCCGCAAAGTGCGGGTGAGGGTACGATTTATGGTGCAGGTAAGCCTGATCTAGAACCCCCGCTTACTGTCCCCACAGATGCCAGGTGGAATGGTAAATACCGCAAGAGCAGCAGCAGCGCGATACAATATAGCGCGGTTTAAAAGTATACACAGCGTACGCCAATCTTAAAATGCTGTCCGGCAGATACGCGATGGTAGAAGAAGGTGTGCAGAAAGAAGCAAGACAGGAGCAGAAAGAAGCATGGAAATTGCAGAATGAAGCAACAGGGGTTCAGAAAGAGGCAATAGAAGTGCAGAAAGAAGCAAGTGAGGTGCAGAAAGAGGCAAGAGAAGTGCAGAAATTGGCAAGATAATTGCTGAAAGAAGCAACAGAGGCAAGTGAGATGCAGAAACGGCAAGAAAGGTACAGAAAAGAGGGAAGACGAGTGCAGAAAGAGACAACAGGTGTGCAGAAAGAAGCAAGACAGGTGCAGAAAGAAGCATGGAAAGTGCAGAATGAAGCAACAGGAGTGCAGAAGGAGGCAAGATAAGTACAGAAAGAAGCAACAGAGGTGCAGAAGGAGGCAAGAAAACTGCAGAAAGAGGCAAGAGAATTGCAGAAACAAGCAAAAGAGGTACAGAAAGAGGGAATAGAGGTGCAGACAGAGGCAAGAGAGGTGCAGAAACAGTAAACGGGGTACAGAAAGAAGCAAGCGCAGTGCAAAAGAACCAACAGAGGTGTAAAAAGAGGCAAGAGGGGTGCAGAAAGAACCAACAGAGGTGGAAAAAGAGGCGAGGGGGATGCAGAAAAGGGTAGGAGAGGTGAACAAAGAGGCAAGATGGGTACAGAAAGAGACAGGAGAGGTGCAGGAAGAAGAAGAGAACTGCAGAAAGAAGCAACAGAGGTGCTGAAGGAGGCACGAAGGGTGCAGAAAGAGACAAGACAGGCAAAGAAAGAAGGAACAGAGGTACAGAATGAGGCAAGAGTGGTGCAGAAAGAGGGAAGAGAGGTGTAGAAAGAGGGAAGAGAGTTGCACAAAGAGAGAAGAGGGGTGTAGAAACAGGCAAAAAGGGTGCAGAAAGAAACAAGTGAGGTGCAGAAAGAGGCAAGTGAAGTGCAGAAGGAGGCAAGAGAACTGCAGAAAGAACGAGCAGAGGTTCAGAAAGATGCCTTGTTGCAAAGTCATCCTGTTCCCCCAACGTTTTGCTGACTGGTACTGGTGGTACCTGACTAACCAGGCACAGAGCCAGTGCTATGCTGAAAGACACTTAGAATACAGTGAAAACACCTACATACACTGGCTTACACTATGGGCTGGGGTACCCCTGTGATTGGCATGACCTCCCCTGTAAGGCCCTAGTACATAATAGGGCAGGGGGATTAAAACGACCTCTAAGTCAGAGGTGCAGAAAGAGGCAAGAGAAGTGCAGAAAGAAGCAACAGAGGTGTCGAAACAGGCAAGAGAGGTGCAGAAAGAAGCAAGTGAAGTGCAGAAAGAGGCAAGAGAGGTGCACAAACAGCCAACAGAGGTGCAGAAAGAGACAGCAGGTGTGCAGAAAGAGACAGCAGGGGTGCAGAAAGAAGAAAGAGAAGTGCAGAAAGTGGCAAGAGAATTGCTGAAAGAAGCAACAGAGGTGGAGAAAGAAGCAAGAGAAGTGCAGAAAGAGGGAAGAGAGGTGTAGAAAGAGGGAAGAGAGTTGCACAAAGAGAGAAGAGGGGTGTAGAAACAGGCAAAATGGGGTGCAGAAATAAACAAGTGAGGTGCAGAAAGAGGCAAGTGAAGTGCAGAAGGAGGCAAGAGAACTGCAGAAAGAACGAGCAGAGGTTCAGAAAGATGCCTTGTTGCAAAGTCATCCTGTGCCCCCAACGTTTTGCTGACTGTTACTGGTGGTACCTGACTAACCAGGCACAGAGCCAGTGCTATGCTGAAAGACACTTAGAATACAGTGAAAACACCTACATACACTGGGTTACACTATGGGCTGGGGTACCCCTGTGATTGGCATGACCTCCCCTGTAAAGACCTAGTACATAATAGGGCAGGGGGGTTAAAATGACCTCTAAGTCAGAGGTGCAGAAAGAGGCAAGAGAAGTGCAGAATGAAGCAACAGAGGTGTCGAAACAGGCAAGAGAGGTGCAGAAAGAAGCAAGTGAAGTGCAGAAAGAGGCAAGAGAGGTGCACAAACAGCCAACAGAGGTGCAGAAAGAGACAGCAGGGGTGCAGAAAGAAGAAAGAGAAGTGCAGAAAGTGGCAAGAGAATTGCTGAAAGAAGCAACAGAGGTAGAGAAAGAAGCAAGAGAAGTGCAGAAAGAGGCAAGTGAGGTGCAGAAAGAGCACAAAGGGTACAGAAAGAGCAAGAGAACTGCAGAAAGAACCAACAGACTTACAGAAAGAGGCAACAGAGGTGCAGAAACAGGCCGGAAAGGTGCAGAAAGAGGCAAGAGAGGTACAGAAAGAGAAAAGAGGGGTGCAGAAAGAAGCAAGAGGGGTGCAGAAAGAAGCAAGAGCAGTGCAGAATGAACCAACAGAGGTGCAAAAAGAGGCAAGAGAGGTACAGAAAGAGGCAGGAGAGGTGCAGAAAGAAGGAAGAGAAGTACAGAAAGAGGCAAGAGAATTGTTGAAAGAAGCAACAGACGTGTAGAAAGAAGCAACAGAAATGCAGAAAAAGGCAAGTGAGGTGCAGAAATAAGCAAGAGCAGTGCAGAAAGAACCAACAGAGGTGCAAAAACGAGGCAAGAGAGGTGCAGAAAAAGGTAAGAGAGGTGCACAAAGAGTCAAGAGGTATAGAGAGAGGTCGGAGGGGTGCAGAAAGAAGGAAGAGAAGTGCATAAAGAAGCAACAGAGGTGCTGAAAGAGGCACAAAGGGTGGTGGAGAAAGAGCAAGAGAAGTGCAGAAAGAACCAACAGAGGTACAGAAAGACGTAACAGGGGTGCAGAAAGAAGTAAATGAGGTGTAGAAAGAGGCAAAAGAATTGCTGAAAGAAGCAACAAAGGTGTGGAAAGAAGTAAGAAAATTGTAGAAAGCGGCAAGTGAGGTGCAGAAAATGTCGAGAGAACAGCAGAAAGAGGTAAGAGGGATGCACAAAAGGGAAGAAGGGTACACAAAAAGGCAAGAGAGGTGTAGACAGAAGCAAGAGTAGTGCAGTAAGAACTAACAGATGTGCAGAAAGAGGCAAGAGAGGTACAGAAAGAAGCAAGAGAGGTGTAAAAAGAAGCAATAGAAGTACAGAACAAGGCACGTTAGGTGTAGAAAGAAGCAAGAACAGTGCAGAAAGAACCAACAGAGGTGAAAAAGAGGCAAAAGGGGTGCAGAAAAAGGTTTGAAAGGTGCACAAAGAGGCAAGAGAGGTACAGAAAGAGGCAGGAGGGGTGCAGAAAGAAGGAAGAGAAGTGCAGAAAGAAGCAACAGAGGTGCTGAAAGAGACACGAAGGGTGGAGAAAGAGCAAGAGAAGTGTAGAAAGAACCAACAGAGGTACAGAAGGAGGCAACAGAGGTGCAGAAACAGGCAGGAAAGGTGCAGAAAGAGGGAACAGGGGTACAGAAAGAGGGAAGAAAGGTGCAGAAAGAGAAAAGAGGGTTGCTGAAAGACGCAACAGGGGTGCAGAAAGAAGCAAATGAGGTGTAGAAAGAGGCAACAGAGGTGCATAAAGACGCAAGAGACGTGCACAAACAAGCAAAAGAAGAGCAGAAAGAGGCAAGAGAATTGCTGAAAGAAGCAAGAGAGGTGTAACAAGAAGCAATAGAAGTACAGAACAAGGCACGTTAGGTGCAGAAAGAAGCAAGAACAGTGCAGAAAGAACCAACAGAGGTGCAAAAAGAGGCAAAAGGGGTGCAGAAAAAGGTAGGCGAGGTGCACAAAGAGGCAAGAGAGGTACAGAAAGAGGACGGAGGGGTGCAGAAAGAAGGAAGAGCAGTGCAGAAAGAAGCAACAGAGGTGATGAAAGGGTGCAGAAGGATGGCAAGAGAACTGCAGAATGTAGCAACAGAGGTACAAAAAATAGGCAAGAGTGGTGCAGAAACAGGCAAGAGAGGTGCAGAAAGAGGCAAGAGAATTGCTGAAAGAAGCAACAGAGGTGTAGAAAGAAGCAAGAAAAGTGCAGAAAGAGGTAAGTGAGATGCAGAAACAGGCAAGAAAGGTAGAGAAAAGAGGGAAGACGAGTGCAGAAAGAGACAACAGGGGCGGAGAAAGAAGCAAGACAGGTGCGTAAAGAAGCATGGAAAGTGCAGAATGAAGCAACAGGGGTGCAGAAAGAGGCAAGAGAAGTCCAGAAAGAAGCAAGTGAGCTCCAGTGATTTGTATATTCAAAGTAATTTAAAGGGAGAGCCATTGACTCAGCTCTCACCAAGTAAGGACAAGAAAGAACCCATTCATCGCAGTCTCTACACATTGCAGTCCAACAGATCAATGATGCATTCTCCTCCACAAAACATTTCAGATTGTCTTTTAATGTGGAATTGGTGATAAAATACACTTGCTTTGCCTTTGTCAAGCCCAGAACGTCAGGATCAGGTGTCCTTTACAGAAGTGGAGCTTCAATTGGGGCACTTGCTACGTTTATATATGTAAGTGTTTCCCGTTGAGGTTTAATTCCTGTAAAAATTAAGCAGGTCCTCGTGCCAGCTCCCCCTGTGACAGTTCTCTTGCCCGAAGTCTGTTACCAGTCCAGCTTGCCCAAAGTCTGTTACCATCTGATGCCTGTCTTCCTACTGCCCTCTATTTGTGCCTCCTCTGCTCGTTTCCTGCACTGTTTTGCCTTTCCTGCTCATTTTTCTGCTGTCTGTTTTACCTCTTCTGCTCAATTTCCTGTCCTCTGTTTTGCCTTCTCTGCTCTGTTTTGCCTTTTCTGTTAATTTTTCTGCACTCTGTTTTGCCTTTCCTGCTCATTTTTATTCCCTCTTTTTTGCCTTTTCTGCTAACTATTCTGCCCTCTGTTTTGCCCTCTTCTGCTCTGTTTTCTGCTTGTTTGCTGCTCTCTGTTTTGCCTTTTCTGCAATGGGAGAGGGGAGCTGCGCAGCCCCCTCCCGGGCCGATTTCAGCCCTGGGGACCTCATCCCTGTTGCCCGGCCACGTGTACGTGTGCTTTGACGGGGACCACAGGGGGAACCTTAATGCTCCAGCGGTCCAAGACGGTCCCCGGCCTCCTGCGGAAGCCGTCATTGCTCAAGCACACAGGGAGCGGCTAAATATGCAGCTTCCTTCATGCTGGAGAAATCTTTCATCTGTTTTCCTGCCCGGAAGACAGAGGGCAGGCAAAGAGATGAAAACACCACTTCCAGCAAGTGGGAGCAGTTTGACAGCTCCTGCTTGTTGGGAGCGGAGTTGTGTTTGCTGTCACATTGCGGAAGCTGTTACAGCTCCCACAAAGTGAAAGCAAATTGCTATATCCTGAGAGTGGGCTCTATGGGAGATAGCAGGAGCCGGCACTGGGGAGTGGCGGTCCCCAGGGATAATAATGGCTCCAGAGGGGGGTCGCACGGCCCTGGGGAGGTGGTGGTCCCCAGGGCCAATGGGTCCATGCAGCCCTGCATCATTTATTTAGCGCTGGAGTGTTGGTGGTCCTCTGGAAGTATTAAAGCCCCAGGAGGAGGGGTCTGTGCAGCCCACCTCCACTATTATTTAAAAGCACCGGGGAGGTGATGGTCCTCAGGGCTCAATGTGACCAATGGTGGGAGATCCGCATGGCCCCCTCCCATATTTAAATAAAGCCCCAGAAAGATGGTTGTCCCCAGGGTAAAGAGAGCCCTAGGAGGGGGTCCTCATGCGCCCCCTCCTTTTTGTTTTATAAAACACCCTGATGTTCCCTGCTGAATTTCTGTGGTTTTTAGAGGTTACATAGTAACTGAACATTTCACCTAACTACAATGTTACTTTTACATTTGTTTTTTTCTGTGAATTTCTAGACTGTTTTTAACGTAAAGTAATATTTTATTACCATACATATAGCCAAACTCCCGCTGCACAGGCCTTTGGCCATGCATGACAGGGTGTTGGCCACAGGGCCAGACTGCAGACTGCAGACTGCAGGCCCTGCAGGCAGCCAATACCACGCTGCACATGGCCTCCAGTTGTGATCAGCTGGGGGTTGGGGGCAGGGCCAGGCCAGGCCCTGCGACCAACCCCCGCAGGCTCCCCCACAGGCAGCCAACCACCCCTCCACCCTGCCATGCGTCTCCAACCTAACAGACTAGTTTTCAGGAGAATCTTGAAGACTTGGCTGTTTGCTACAACATAGGTGACTGCTATAGGCTATAGGCTTTAATTAGGCTCTCACCTCGTAGCGCCAAGACGCCACGGCATACGAGCGCTCTACAAACATATATCCTATCCTATCCTATCCTATCCTACTCTCCACTCTGACATTATATATAAAGCAGAGCTTTCATCTTTCTCCAAAAATTACCAATAATTTTTATCAACTGTATATTCAATAACAACTTTAAAAATCTTTAATAAAGTTCTATTGAACTACATGTCTGTGACTTTTTCTTTTTACATATTTTTTATTATTACATTTTGAGGGTGAGAAATATGAAAAGAATAGCTAAAGATATATTATTTGTATTTTAAGAGGAAACATTTAAAAGAACTATGTCTCTGTTAAAAGAAGTATGTCTCTACCTTTTCGTATTTTACACCCCAAAAAATGTAATGGTGAAAATAGCTACATAAAGGGCTTGTATTTCATGTGAGACATCTTTAGCCATCAAAATCCAACCAGCCCGTAGGTGGCAATACAATCCCAGCTGTGGAGCAAATGCTCCAGCCTGGGAAATGCTTTAGATCAATATGGTAAGTTATCCTGGGGTCATGGTTTCAATGACCCAGGAGACCGGAGACTTATGTTTTATTTCTATTGTTGCTGGGGGTCTGCAGATCTCCCTACAGCCTCCTCACAACATTAAAAAAATGGTGAGGTTCCTTCCCCTTCTAGGGATATCACCAAAAACAAAATAAATGCAAGCAGCCCCCCCAGGGCATTATGGAGCATTCTCTGAAGGAGCAGTGAATAATAAATGAGTGGCTGTGGCCGCTTATTTATTATTCACTTTTTGCCTTTTGTCTACTTTTTTCTAGGTGCCCCGGTCCGACTCACAATTTGTTTTGTTTATAAAGGGCCACAGGAGGACCCCCAGGGTACTCGCTGCCCAACCGGCTACCTGCAAGCAGACCAATTTCATGGGGCTACGCAGGAGCCAGCATTTTTGTGTTTTCATCTAAGGGGAGCCTGTACACACCATATTTGGCACCCCACACCATTATTATTTTTGGGGGCCATGGGGGAAGCCCCTGGACCACTACCGGCATTCTCTTTCTTTTTATATGAGAAGTGGCATGCCTCGGTGCCCATCCAGGGCATGCCAAAACTAGTTTTGTTATTTTTTTGTGTGTGGGGTGCCCCAATGCCCCTGGGACACCCCACAGTGTTTCTCTTGCTGGGCGCTGCAGAGGAGGCCCAGGGCCCCCACAGCAACACCGGCTCCCCTGTTTGCACCCATTGCGGGTGTAGCGGGAGCCAGCATTGCTCAAATGCCAAGGGACCAGGTTTTTTTGCTCCGGCTGCGTGGAAGCAATCACGGCATTTCCTTTGTTCTCCCACCGGGCAGGAGCAGCTTTGTGCCCCCTTTTTGGACCCCCTTTTTCTCAGCCCCGCTTGATGGATCACCCTGAAACTTTCCATGTTCAAACTAGTCATAAAGTAAAACATTTTTATAAAGTTTCATTGAAATTCGTCAATCGGCGCAAAAGTTATTAGCATCACAAAAGAGACATTTCCTACGGAAGCACAATTCTATCTATAACTACCCAGTGGCGACTGCCTCTGGATAATATATATACATATGTATCTCATGCTCCATTGCTCATTGCCATCTACGCCCGCAGTCAGCAATGGGTGCTCAGTCACACGAGGGCAGTCTTGCACATTACATCCAAGATTCTACTTCCTTTCGGAAAAGACCAGCACTCACGATAGAGGTTAAATCCTCACTATGGATTTATTGCACAATACAAAACAAACGCATTTCAGCGATGCACCTTTGTCAATGTCGGTGTCTGCTGTGAAACCAATTGTTTTTATGTCAATTTCTCAACATCAAATTAAAAGAGGGACTTCCTTACATGCCTAAATCATGAGCGATCTTCTAACATGCAAACTACGATTCTATTTGCATGATTTTACCATTTCTACATAAAGCGCAGTGTTCACTCTTATTTAAATTCATGATAATTCATATTTGAAACTATATGTGCATTTCCACTTTACCAATGTATTCATGGTTAGACGTGAGTTCCAAGAACACTATAGGTCAAATATATGTTTTATTATACATTCTATAGTGCTTTGAGGCATAAATAACCACTATTTATAATTCTTATAGCCTACAAACAGAATTGTGCCCTGAATGGGCTCTGCACATCTCAGTCACCAGTGTCTATACTTTCCCTAATTGTTCTAGTCAATCTAGGATCTCATGCACTCACTCTCTTGTACTTCTCCATCACCTAGCTTCACTGAAACTTCTCTTTATTGCCCGTCTCAGCCCCTACTACTCCTCATTTGTTGCTTTCATATGTGTTGCATCTCTTCCCTTACAGATGTACCCCCAGCTCTTCTCCGCTCTTCTCTGCTGCTAAGGTCTCAATAGCGAAGAAGAGCTAGGGGTACATCTGTAAGGGAAGAGGTGCAACACATATGAAAGTAACAAATGATGGATAGTAGAGGCTGAGACAGGCAAGCAGATTTTTTTCACAGTTGGTAATTCACATGATGCAGCATAACGCGTTTCAACCCTCCCTGGTTCTTTATCATATGCCTAGCTAGAGGGTTAGTTGCTTTGAGATTTAAATATACTGCCTTGAGAATGTTATCCCAAGCAACTTTGTTTCCGTTCCTCCTGCCACAGTAAAATAATGGCTCCAATAATAAAACTGTTGAACGGTGCCCTCTTTATGCCTCAATTTGAGATGTCATCAGTAATGTCATCAGTGATGTGACTGACCATGTCATGAGTGATTTAATATTTGAAGTCATAAGCAGTGCATTGCGGGGGCGCGAATGATAGTTAGGTCAGCTAGCTATAACTGCTGAATTTCTCTGGTTTTGTACAAGCGAATGTCCGCCTAACTATAACATCCCTGTAACCTTTCTTTTTTTTTGTGAATATCTAAGGTTTAAAAAAAATTCTATTTCCTAGCTATAACAGCCCTATAACCTTTGGTTTTTTAAATGCTAATTCCTCACTATAACTTACCTGTAACCTTTGATCTTTCAGTGAATTTCCATGGTTTTTTAAGTAGCAATGGTCTTTGCAAAATGCTATGGAAAAGGGGCAGGGCTCTGAGTATGACTTATAGAAAGTACCAAGAGGGCTTCTTGGTCCCCAAGGTCCTTTAGCATCCAAGACAACTTTATTCCCCAACTAGTTCCATGGCAGGAGACACGTTTGCAGAGTGAAACAGAAAGGATGTCCTTGATGATTGCACAGGTAGTGCCTGCATGATTCTATGAGTGCCATTGCCAAGGACAGACTGCGAATACCTGGTGTTTTTGAAAAAGTGCAAAACACATATACAGAAATATTTGAGATAGAGGTTTAGTGTAGCTATTTAGTAAGGTACTAGTATAACTTACCCCTTTGTATTCATTTGTCGAAATAACTACATCAAAAATGAATTTTCTTTCTTCACAGCAACATTGGAGGTCGCAATGACAATATTAATCATGAATACAAAAGAAAAAGTGTAAAACAGATATATAGACATATTTTACACAAAGTTTGTGTCTAGATGTTTAGTAACAAATTGGTTTAACAACATATTTTTTAGACAACAACAGTCTCAAAAAATAACTTTCAATATTTCTAACACAACATAACTTTCAAGCAAATATTTTACTATGGGGGACCAAGAACTGCTGCAAAACTAGTGCAATGCACAATGTCTGACAAGACCCTCTCTAGAGGGACGAACAAAAAATACTAATGTGGGACAACGTCCATGTTATACCATCTAAAGCAAAGTGAAGCCGGAGGATCAGCTACGTCAGTGGCAGTAGCAACCATTCCTGGTCAGAAACTCCCTTCTGAGGTGCAGACTACTGCAACAGTTATGACCCAAGAGGTGTTAAGAATGGCCACATACTGCATGGGCTATAGTGTTGTTCTAAATGCTGGTGAGCAGTGTGTTATAGGTATTTAAAATGCTGCCAAAAATCATACATGGTGTTTTTTCCTCTTTTATCTTTTTTGCACGTCATAAGAGGAGTTCAAGTGAGCACCAAGAGGGCTATTCAAAGCTGAAGGACCCTCGACTTCAATAGTAGCACAACAACACTGAAGCAGAGAGTCCATTCAAAAGTCCAATCTCGACTTAAAGATTTGGCTCCACAGTTTTCCTCGATGGCATCATACTGCATGGATTGTGGAGTTGTAGTTAGTGCTGGAGAGCAGTCCATAACGGCCCTTCGCAATGCTGGAAAGAATAATAAATGTTGATGTGTTTTTTATTTTTGACATTTATAGATTTTCTACATTAGCAGGTATTTTATTATCTTACAAAAGGAACATCTAATATCTATCTGTTGTTCATTTTATTATCTTCCAATTTTTTGTAACACTACTTACATATAACATACCATATACACAAGTCAAACCATCCCTCTACAAATAAATACATAGCTAAATGTTGCTAGCTATCATAATTAACTTTTTCACTTTTTAAATATGTCAACAGTCTGTGTTTAAATCTTCTAGTAAGTACATCAACAACATATACAAACATACTCGGCTTTTTACAGAACTTACATTTTGTAATCTCTTTTTTTAAAACTAACTGTAATATATGTGTCTTGTTCTGCAACTCCTCCTCTTAACAACTCTTCGTGTTCCCTAGAATCCTGCACAGGACCAAAGAAACGAAACTGCACATGACCAGAAACCTTTTTTCCATCTGTGACACTACCATGCAAAAGTGCTCTACTTATTTCTCCTAAACATAAAGCCTGAGTTTTCACATAATACAGTCTCCTACCTAATATTCGCATTGTTGAGTGGTATAACTTATTTTGTGTTTTACACTTTGCCTTGGAAAGATACATAGGGATTTTCTTAATATATCAATGGATTCCTGTCTAATATAAGAAACAATACTACAGTACCCTGACTACGCTTTCCTCGTACCTCTTCTGCAATACCTTCTTCTACATTTCTAGATGCCATCACCTCTTTTGCTATCGGACTACCATTCGTCATTTGATAACATTGTCCTCTTTAATCAATAGCATGACCTAATTTGTTATCCTGGAGATAGCTTTCTTCATTAAAGAAAGCCTCTGTACAAGAAGTACGTATCCATTGTCCACAAAAAAACTGTAAAACAGTTACTTCTATTCACTAATCTTTTTTTCTGGTTTTGTCTCCTCATGCAAAACACTATTTTGTCAAGAATCTTCATTCTATTTAGAATCATAATGAAAACCTTCCTCTTCAAAGCAAACACCTTATCAACTACTCTCACAACTCTGTTTTATTGCATCACTCCTTCTTCTATACTTTTTTAATTTAACACTAAATTTGCATGGCTGTAACTATGCAATCATTATAACATTTGCGCAGAACCAATGCAGCAATCTAAACACCCACTTACAACCCATGCACGCATTGAAATACTGAGGCATACCTGTGCACTAATAAAACACTCAGGCTCTACTCATGCACTCATGTAATTACATAGAGAGTACCATTGTAGTAAACCTATCACCCATATTGTCTAAAGACTACATATTCCTCAGTACAACTTGTAAATACATGAGTTTATGGTTGAATACATCAATACTGTCTGGATGATTGAATGAGTGCATAGGTAGTGCTTAGGTGATTACCTGAGGATACAAGTAGTGCCTAGATGATTCCCTGACTATGTTATAACTCCATGGGTCATTCCATATCTGCATACTTACTGCCCGCATGTTTGCATGTGTATACCACTAGTACCTGGGTGTTTGGATTTGTAAAAACTAAGCACAAGAATGGTACACCACTCTCATACAAAGCAAGTCCAAAATGGCAACCTCTTCAACCTTCCACTCTACCACCATGAGAAAGGCAGCAAATGAAATCATGTCTTTCATTTTAGACTACTGTATCTCCACTTGTGAATGGTAACCATCTGTTAACCCTTTCCCTCTCGTTCTAAACGAGATTCCTGTTGCTGCGTTTTCGTGATGTTTTCGCAATCGTCACTGAATATTCGTGAAAAAAATGGGAGTTCAAACTGATATCTAGCTTCATTTTTCCAAAATGTAAGTGCTACACAACAGTTTATTACATAGTCCTAAGTTGGAATTTAAAACTTGCCATTACTTACATTGTGTCATCACTCCTCAACTTTTCAAAAAAAGTTCTGTCTCTCTAACACCCTTCCCCCCCCCCCCAATACAGTCTAAGCTCAGTGTAGCTAGCAACCCAGTGGAACCAGTAGGTTCACAGTTCACAGCACATTCTAGAAAGAACATTCTGCCTTCAAATAAGATACAGCAGGTGTGGTTTCCTCCATAGATTCAAAAGCATTTGTATGTCTGTATTACAGCCAATAATAAGACTTCTTTCTCAGCCATCCAACACACTACCTAACTGTATTCACTTTCATGCTGATAGCATCCAAGGAAATATGTATATGTATTTTTAGGAGGAAAAAACACCTCTATTTTACCTGCTTTTCCTTTGGAAAATACTTCATTCAACTCCACCCTTCTCCTGACTACTATTGGTCCTTCACTTCAAAATGCTGACAGTATGGATTCTTGGCCACTGCTCCATCTATTGGGCTAAAGAGGCTTCAAAAAAGTGAGGTATTGACAGATACTTGAGTTTGCCAAATGTGCAGATTACTTGGTTATGGCCAGAGAGGGTTAAAGTACCATCAGTTTCTGGCTTTGGTTATATCCATTGTGGATTCCCAAAATCCTCACCTCGTGATTGTGCACTATAGTAGCAATGACCTAGGCACATTGACTGGGGTAGGGATGGAAATCCTTATTAAAGAAACCTTTGCAGAACTGATGTAGCTTTACTCTCACACTGTCATGGTGTACTCTAATAAATGCCAAAGACAGAAATGGAAGTGCTCAAATCAATTCTGTCCACAGATTGACAAAGCCAGGAAACATGTTAATAAAACAGTTTCTGCAATCCTCAGAGACCATCGCATGGGCTATATCTATAACAACAACCTGCGTTTTGGCATGCATGGAATTTATAGAAATAATGGAGTGCACTTTACAGATGAAGGCAACAGGGTGTTTCTAAGTAACCTGAAACTCTGCATCTGGTCTTAGGTGCAGCCATATACACACAACCAACAGAGCCATTGTAGTACCCAAAATATTGTGAAGTGTTTTTTTAAAGTTTTTTTTTCTCTTTAGTGTTTGGGAATCTTCGCGCCAATGTCGCGTTCCCCAAGGACACTTTGCGAAAATGGAAAACAAAAGTATATATATTACATGGCCACCAACACATCCAAAAATAATATGTAAAAAAATACATTCTGAACATTGTCCTACACGCATTACTATTTACATTCTTCTTCCAAACTATGTTAAAACTCATATTTCGGTAGTTTCCTTCTTTGAAAACCATCTTTCAGACCTATTTTTCATTTTCGCGGTTATTCAGAACATCGTGATGACATCGTTAACCGCAACGATCGTGCCTTTCCCATAAAGTGAAAAGACATATATGCACAGACATTACAGTATTTAACACACTAGAGGTTTATTACTGTAAATTTCAAACTCATGTTTTTCTAGTGTATTTCTAGAACAGCCATCTCTAAAACCTATTTTCCGTTTTCGCAGTGACTCCAGAGATCGCGATGACGCTGCTCATCGCGTTTCCGGCGGGTACGTTGTGAAAGCGAAATGCAAAAGCAGGATTTCAATAGCCACCACCACATTAAAAAATGATAACTATATAATTAATTCTAACCATCACAGTGGATAACTCACTATATAAACAACTCTATAAAATCATTTAGCAGAATCTCAATAGCTCTATAAGAATGTGCATTAATGATTCACCAATATTCGCGACAACATCAATAGTCGCACTGTCCCTGCAATGGCGGGCCGCGCTGGCGGTTGCGGCATCATCGTGAATATCACGTACAATTAGAAAAATACATTTTGGACTCATAATTTGTGTCATTAACATCTCCATTTCTCATTCATAGGGTCAGAGTATCTCCACCCTGACCCCTTATGTCTGCTTTCACACACATTTTCAGCCCCGGGAACTGTTCCCTATAGATAAAATGGCGGATGTAACTTTCTATTTAGGTTGCGACCAGCCAATCAGAGCAATCTTCGTGAAATATCCACGGCCAATAATGTCACAATAAATTAAAACTTAAATTTCACAAAAACTACTGAACAGATTTACACCAAATCAGCAAAAGGCACTTCCTTGATCTGACATCTACCTCCCAGCCAAATTTGGTGTAAGTTTGTTCAGCGGTTCGGGCTGTAGAGGTGGCTAAATGTTCCAATGGGAATTAACATTACAAATGCAACCTTATTTCGTGCCCCAAATTCTTGGTTCCCATTGCACGGATCACCCCTAAATTTACTCAATCAATAGTACCCACCGTGACCCTTTTTTTGGGCAAAATTTCATGCAGTTTGGTCAAACAACACCAAAGTCATAGCCAAGTCAAAAAATGCTTTTCCTATAAAAACTAGGTCCTAATTCTAACTACCTACTGACGACTGCCAGTAGGTAATTTTATATATGAATATATCTATATATATATGTGTGTGTGTGTGTATGTATGTATGTATTATCCAGTTGCAGGCGCCACTGGGTAGTTATAGTTAGGATTGTGTTTCCATTTTATATATATGTATCATGAAACAAACAGTCCGTAATCGGTGCGCACTTTGCTCCGCTGGTGCATGTGTCGAGGTCAGACCATACCTCGATGTAATTTCTTCAATCAAATAAATCACTGCACTCCAGAAGTCGTGTGGTTTGAGAAAGCTTTTAATAAAGCATAGTTACCGCCACCAAACGTTTCGACCAAGAGATGGTCTTTGTCACGGTTACGTGAGTCCTTTGTCGATTTCACCCTTTATAGTGTTAGTTTATGTTCCCAGTTCCAATGCATTCTGGGATTTGTATTTTCAAACGAGTCACATTTAATGAATTTACATTGTACATTAATCCATATATTCGTGTTGGCACTCTGACAGTATTTCCCAAATCTAATAATGCACTTTGGAGTGTTTGGCGAGTATTTGGCTTTATTCCTTTTTCAAGTTGAACAAACTTTATTAGCACTTTTGTTATGCGCATCACGGTTTCGTCCGTTTTCTCTATGTTTATTCTAGGTTCAGGGCCTATTTCGAGATTAACTCGCATATTGTTTGTTGTTGTTTATGAGCAGTTTATTTTCGGGTTTAGTACCCCATTTTTAAGGTGCCAATTCAGATTTTTAAACAATTATAGGTGTACATGTAATCCCTAGGGGTCACCGGTTCTGCACTTAGCTGGCTAACCTCCTTTCTCACTGGCCGTACGTTCCAGGTCTTTTCTTCTGCAGCAAATTCTAAGATCCACTCATCCCCGTATGGAGTCCCCCAGGATCCATCCTTAGCCCGATGTTGTTTAACATTTATGTTAGACCCCTGGCAACGATCGTTGAAGAGGCTGGGTTGTCGTTATTTTCTTATGCTGGCGACACACAGATCAATTTTTCACTTTCGACAGGGAAAAATTCAGAGCAATCTGCTCTCCGGGCTGGGCTTAGTAAAATTGCATCATGGATGCACGCCACTTCTCTCAAGCTCAATGGTGAAAAAACTGAGGTTTTGGTGCTGGGGAAAAACAAAGAGCTATGTGTGAGAAAGTGGCTCTGTATATACTGTTCCCAAGTAGGTACAGGGCTAAAGTTAGATATAACCTTACTCTCTAAAGTGGTAGCTTGGTCGAGCTGTAAGGCAGTGTCAGAGGACAGTGTAAAGCATTTGTTGCACACACTCAGCCAGCAAATGGTCTCACACACTCAATAACTGAACTCTAGGCCAATGGTTTATATATAAAAAATGTATGCTTGTTTTATTTTAGAACCAACAATAGGTATTAAAATATACTTTCTCAGGATGAGATGCTTTATATAAATACTTTTGCAATATGCAATTGACTTTTGTAGAAAGTTACAAGTGGTTGCAATAGGCAACACAATTCTAAACACAATAATGCAACGAGTTCAATGGAAGTTTCAAGTTATTTGCCACAGATTACTTTTAGGATTACTTTTGGAATTCCAGGACTGGATCCTAGATTCAGTCCTGGGTCAGTACTTAGAATCAAGTGATAAAAGTCGACTTAATTACGGTGATGAATTTTAGACAATATTTTGCTATTTTAAAAGTTGACTAAAAATATTTCATAGAAAACAGTCAATGATTCCCTATGGCAGAAAATTCAAGTTGCAGGTATAGTATGTTCTCGTTACTTTTGTAATCCAATACTGGGTGCCTAGACTCAGTACTGGGACCTTTATCCAAAACAGGTAAGTAATTATGTTTTCAGATATTATACGATTTTTAAAGAATATTTAAAGATTGCAGAAATTGACACTTAGAAGAAATTTCACAGAAAAACAGCCAATGAGTTCCTATGGAATAAAATTGGGTTACTGGTATGTACAGTTGTAAGTATTTTTCGGAGTCAGTGCTGGGCACAAAGATCCAGCACTGAGAGCTCACCTAAGAGCAGGTGAGTATTTTCATTTTCGTTACTCGGCTGATTTTTGGTGAATATTTTAAGTTTTGAAAAGTCCACCATTTCAGGAAAAGCCAGTCAATGTTACCCTATGGAAAAAACTGAGTTATCGGTTGAAAGGTAAGTACTCGACTGGCAGAGTTAAGGTTCTGGGCATAGACTCAGGGGTCTCCCAGGGTCAGGTAGGTACAATTGGTTCACCCTCAGCGGAACAAGGGCGGCCGGGTGCAGAGAGAGTTCGGCCCAATGTTATCCTATGAGAGGTAGGGGGGCCTTGGTTGGTGGCTGCTGACTAGCAGGCCACGCGGCTGTGGGAGCTGGGGTCCTGGTCACTTACTCAGGACAAGTGGGGAAGTAGATAGGTGTAGAGGTTGCACTGCCAGGGCCACTCGGGCGGCTGGGTGCAGGGTGCTTTTGAGCCTTCGGGCGCTCAATTGATTTCAATGGGAAATCTCCGGTTTAGAAAAAGACTGCAAGCTTGGGGACGAAGATTCTTCAGGTGCCACCACCACTTCGAGAGGTAAGTTGGGTAGTTGGAGGATAGGTAGGTACCCCGGGATTGGGCACAGGGGGCTGCGGGGCGCCAGGTGCAGGGGTGCCTTTTGGTGTCGGGAAATCTTTCCCTCTGTTGATCGCGGTTGGGGGGGCACCTTGTTCTGAGGCTGCAGACTTCTTCAGGAGTGCCGAGGGAGGTCCTTGGGTGCCGGACTCGGGGTCACAGTCGCCGTGGGGTTGTCCTCGTGGTCTTTGTTCACTCCGCCACAGGCCAGGCTTGACTGGTGCAGAGTGTGCTGGGTTCGCGGTTCCGGGCTGCTGCCAGGAATTAGAAGTAGATTTTGAGTAGAGCCTCTACTCATGGGAGTCCCAGGGGTTTAGAGTCAAAAGGTAGCCAGGCCCTCTGGGGTTTGTGAGGTTTCTGGCCACAAGAGATGCCGGGTTGGAGCAGGAGCAGGTTCGAGGGTCGACAGGCCGGTAGGGCTGGGGCCAAAGCAGTTGGTGTCTTCCTCTTCTTAGCAGCTGCAGGGCAGGTCTTCTTTCTTCTAGCTCTTTGGAGTTTGGAATCTGGAATCTGGGGAAGGAAGGTTCAGGGTGCCCCTAAATACTAGATTTAGGGGCACTACAGGTAGGTGAAGGGCAGGGACCAATGGGTCCCTGTCCTGGGGTGGGTACACCCCCTATCCTGCCTCTCTCCTGTGGGAGGAGGTCAGTAGCCTAGTCCTGATAGGGTAGGGCTTCCCATCTTCAAGATAGCGAGAGCCCGGAGATGTGCTTCACCTCGCCTCCCCCACCTGAGGGGTGGGGTTGGCAGGCTGGCACATCCCCTGTCCTTATTTGGGGTTTCCGGCCAAGCTTCCCACCAGAGTGGGAGGTTGCAGTGGCCTGGGGAAGCTCACAGAGGCGGCATGCCTTTGAAGCTTCCCCCTGCCCATCCTGGGGAGGAGATTTAGCACCTCGCCCAGGATGTGCATTGTTGCAGGCCCAGGAGAGCAGGTGCTCTCCTACCCAGGGGTCCAGCAACATGTCTGCTGTGTGGCAGCCTAGGCAGCCTCAGAACAGACGTGGATTGTAGGTTAGGTTTTAGGGGGCTTCTCTAAAATGCCCTCTGGGGTGCTTGGTACATTAAATCCCACACTGGCATCAGTGTGGGTTTAATGTGCTGAGAAGTTTGATACCAAACTTCTCAGTCTTCAGTGTTGCCATTATGGTGCTGTGGAGTTCATGTTTGACGAGCTCTCAGCACCCTGTACTCTTAAATGGCAGCACTGCACTTACAGTGCCCAGGAATGGACCTGGGTACTGTGGGGCACAGGGCTCCAGCTCCTGTGCCCACACCATTGGCATAGGGCACCCAGCTAGAGGGGTGGCTGACATATGCCATGGCAGTGTAGGTGATGGGCATGGCACACAGGGATGTGTGCCATGTCGACTCTTTGTTTTGTCCTGCACCCAGACACCCAGCCTGCAAGGGCAGTGTGTGTGTGTGTCAGGGTACAGGGCCTCTAAGGGTGGCACAATGAGTGCTGCAGCCCTTCGAGGCCTTCCCTGGTTACAAGGCCCTGGGTACCTAGGGTACATTACCAGGGGCTGACATGTGGCCAGGGTTTGCCAATTTGGGTTTTGTGTGTTTAGGGAAGGAACATAGGCCCTGGGCACCTGATTGGCAGGAGTCCAGGGCACACTCAGTCAAAGTACATTCAGCAATTCAGCAAAAAGTGGGGGCATACCATGCAAGAAATATGGCACTTTCTCACACTATGGGGTCCACAATATTGGGCCTCGGAAATGGGTGCAGTACCGCAACCTTCCCATCATGTGCGCAACCTGGGCTTTATTATTGACGATTCACTATCTATGCGTCAACAAGCCATGAAGGTTGCTGCAACATGTTTCACCATTCTGAAATGGCTGAGAAAAATTGTGTAGATGCTACCAAGCCCTACTCAGAGAACCGTAGTTCAGGCTCTTGTTACATCTAGACTGGACTACGGTAACATCCTCTATCTTGGAGCTAATAAAGATGAGATACAAAAGCTACAGAGGGTACACAACTCCACGGCCAGATTGCCTTTGCATTATTTTATAGCCTTATAGCCCTCTGCCAAAGGCTATACCCGTTGTTAAAGGCTCTGAACCTGAGTTATAGGCTGAGCTGCAGGCGAGAGCCTGTAACGAAAGTGAGGCCTTGACCAACTAGTATAGCCCGAGGCAGAAGGGCTATAAGGCTATTAGAACATTCCACCCACTAAGGGTATAAAGTTCTAAATTAAAAACCGGAAAAAAGGAAGACAAACATTGGAGTGTCGGAGATCCCGGCTTATACCAGCAATCATAAGCCCGGAGCAACTCCATTGTCTTCAATGGAGCTCTCAACATTTCAATGTTCTAATATCAATTAGTCTCCCAGTGCCAAAATTCCTCCCAATTCCTTTCTGGTTGTAAATCTGAGTTCACAAAGATATGGATGAACGGAGAATGGTAACTAATCAAGCCCTTCCGTATGTTAATTGTTCAGAAAGATCAATATCTTGATTGACCGAATGTATCCCATCTATGATAGGTGTAGACTACAGCATATTGAAATATATTGCAGGATGCAACCACAGAAATTTAGGGGTAAGATGAGCCCCCAGGTTCTTTATAGATTTTGTATTCCAAGTAATAGGGAGGGACCTACTTAGGTGGCTGAGTGGGCTTGGAGAGAATGTAAGACTAAAGATTTCTAATTTGGATGCATTGATTTTTTTAATCTCTAGACTAAACTAAACCAGTCTTACATCCCAAGTTAGGCTGAAATCTAAGAGATGAGATCCTACAGGGAGATAGCAATATGAGCAGCAAACATTGTTTACTTGAATTAATCGAGTCCCAGTTTAGTCCTCTTTATTGCTGCATTGTTTCAAACTCTTTGCACGAGCTGTTCCAGATATAGCACAAACGGGAGAGGGGCCAGCACTGCCTTGTCCACATCTAATCATTGCACTCCAAGAATCTATATTACTGATTGTAATCTTTGTTGTTGCTTCTGTTTATCCTACACGCACCTTGATCAGAAATGTATGATTGAACACTCCCAGCTTCATGCCCTCTTCAAAAAAGCAGCACTCCATTCTATCAAAGGCTATCTCGGCATTGAGGAAAAGGAGCATCAAATCACCTCTGAGTCTGGATGCTATGTCAGTTCATTACACCACTTTCTTGGTATTATCACTAACCTGGGATCCACCAACTAAGCCAGACTGATCTGGGTCTATCAGCTGAGGAAGGATATTATTCAGTCTTGTCACCAAGATTTCCCTGTACATCTTAGCATATACATTTTTAGGGAGATTGATTGGCCTGTAGGATCCACACTACCCTGTATCTTTCTCCAGTTCAGGCTTTAATGTGATTCTCACTTTTGTCTTAGAGGGAGTAACCTTTCTTTGGACACTAGTTAATAGGTCTATCTAATGAGCCCAGAAAATGTTGTAGCAGACAAGCACAAATTTGACTAAAGACCTGGCGCTTTAAAAACTCTATGGCCCTTAATCGGCGGTATCCCTTCTTCCTTCACAATGGGCTAATCTAGGCTCTCCAGCTGTTCTGGGGATAAGTAAGCTAAAATGGCTTCCTAGATGCATGCTTTCATTAGTTCTAGAATTGATGGTCGAGCAGCATATTAACATTGATAGAACCAGCAGAACCTATGAAGCTTCTTCTCTTACCCCATCACCTTGGTGCCATTTTCTTCTTAGTTGTGCTAACATATGTCTGCATTAAATTAACCTTTAATCTGATGCCAACAGAACCCAATTTTGTTTACCCCTTTGCAACATATTTGCTCAATTCTAGAGAAGGAATATTATATTAAGGTCCGGCATACTGAGTTGGCCTCGTAACCCCATGATATTATGCCATACACGTTGTGATTGGGATCTTTTATACGGCACTTATACAGCTCTTAATCATTCCAGAAGTTTTGTCTTCACTTCTTCCCAGATTTTCTTCAACTGTGCCCCCTCAGTTATAAAGCAGCCTCTTGCCACCTCCTAAAAAACATGACAAGCAATGTCCAGCCCACTGTGACCCATGCCAGTCCACCCTCTATACCCCCATATAAATTGACACCCTACCAAGGCATGGTCTGAGAGCAATATAATCCTATATTCTGCCCTAGTAACCATGTGCATCAGAGTATGGTCTTTGAAGATCATGCTTAGTCGCATTTAAAATTTGTGTGCTGCTGAATGGTGCATGTAATTCCCCAAGCTAAGGTTATGTGACATCCAGGTGTCTACCGGCCCCACCACAGACAGGGACTGCACTGCCTCTATACATAGGGCCATGGTATCCCTATTCTCTTGGCCTGTCTAATCCCAGATTTTATCTACTGCCAGTTTCCAAATTCCCCCTGTCACCAGTGGCCCACTGACCAGCACAATCAGATGCAAGTAGCAGAGGGAGTGTCACAAAGTGCATTTTCGAGGTTTTTTCATACGTTTTTAGACATCATGGTTGGCAATGCGAACCAATATGTTTTCCCAAATTCTCCCCAAGATATATAGCACACTCTTCCCAAGATATACAACACACATTGTCACAGAGTTTTTCTGCCCTACGGCCACCATGAACATGATCCCTCCCTTCCAGGAACTCTGCGATGCCCTAGCAGACCACTTCCACAACTAGATATCCAGTGTCTACAAGAACTTTGAGCCCCAACCCACTGACCTCTATATCCTCCTCTTTCCAACGGAAGCTGCTCCCCACTTGGGAACAGCTCACCAGGCAGAACACTGAAGACATCATGAACTACATCCACTCAGGAGCACCCACGGACTCCTGTCCCCACTTCCTCTTCAACCTCAGAGGCAAGGATATCAGCCACCAACTCACCACCATCCTCAATCCATCCATCAACACAGCCACTTTTCCCGAAGCATTGAAGCATACTAAAGTAAGACCTCTCCTCAAGAAATCCTCCACCGACCCCAGTGGAATCTACAACTACCACCCCATCTCACTGCTCTCTTTCCTTGCCAAAGTCCTCAAGAAGGACATCAACCAGCAGCTCACCGAATACGTGGAGAGAAACAACCTGCCCAACGCCTCACAATCTGGTTTCTGCACCAACACCAACAGAGACCACCTTACTCACCGCTACAGATGACATCTGTACCCCCCTCGACAGCCCTGATCCTCCTCAACCTCTCCGCAGCATGTAAAAGCATATCCCACCAAACTTTCATCAAGAGAATTCACCAGATCGGGATCCAGGAAGATGTCCTCAGATGGATAGCATCATTCCTCACTGAACTTCCACCAGCCGTTCAGAGACGTTCGCTCTGCCACCTTTGGCCTCGGAAAAACCCCCGCACATCCACGGAAGCCACAGCCACAGCGGAGGCCTTCCTTCTCCTACTTCAGCTCCAAATACTGGAATGGCCTACCCCTCCATCCCTGGACAACGCCCTCGCTGGAGGATTTTAAGAAAAGACTCAAGACCTGGCTTTTTAACTGAGTCCTGCTATCCAGCACCTGGATACCTGCTCAGGTGATTAGTCATGCTATTCAAATAATGATTGATTGATTGACAAAACAAATGTTTTATTGGGTAGCACAGTTTACAAATGTTATTGGTTGTGCTGATGGCACACATATTGCCATATGCCCCCCCTCTGCAAATGGATTTATTTATGAAAATAGGAAAAGCACCCATTCCTTCAATGTTCAGATCATGAGTGATGCCTCCTTCATCATAACTGACCTTGTAGCAATGTTCCCAGGCAGCACACAGCTCCTTTATGTTCTGCCTCTGTGAAATAAATAACTGTCTGTCTGAGAGGGAATTTGGTGATGGCTTTTTACTAGTTAGGAGGATTACAACTCAATTCATTGTGTTCAATAGTATTGTTGAACAATCATTTTAGAGTTTCTCCTTCTCATAGTATTTAAGGAGACAGTGCATATGCCTTGCGCCTTTGGATACTGGCACAATACTTGAATCCAAGAACCAGTGAAAAGCAGTACAACAGGGCAAATAAAACAGAGCGAGCTATAATTGAACAGACTTTTGGAATACTTAAATCACGTTTTAGATACCTACATAAGACTGGTAGCTACAGACCAGAGACTTGTTCCGAATTCATTGATACATGTGCTATTTTCCACAACATAGCCATGAGGAAGGTTCTTCACAACATCAACATAGAGCCAGAATCCGACTCAGATGACAGACTACTACAACTACACATTAAGCAGGAGGGACACCTGCAGAGGGTCGAGCATGATGCACAGAGATCGCAAACAACTATTTTTAAAGTAAGAATGACGACCAGATCGAAGAAATAGCCAACACATGATAGCAATGTTTTTTCATCACAGAAAGATGACCTTTTATTTAGGTTGTAACAATGTATTGTAACTGTGTATCATCAACTGTATCCTTACAGGATGTCATTGTTTAAACAAAGCAACCAATTTTGAAAACCCAAACATAACAATTTGCATCAAACATCTGAGTGTATACAAAAGTTACTTTTTATGACCTCTGGTGTTGTGTGCCTTCTAAGCAGGACTTGGCTGTGGAACTGGGGATACATCTGTGCCAGATGTGTGTCGGCATGTTTGCCTTGTACAGCATCCACCTAGCACAGATATGCCACTGAGACTAGAATAGTCTTCGCTTTCAGGTGGTGGTAACATGTTGGGGAATGTGTCTGAATGTTCTCCAGAGCTGTGGTCACTTGGACCAGCCCGCATGCTAAATCTTGGCAGCAGTGCCCCATGTCATTTTGGATGTTCATAGTTCTCTTGGCAAGAGTGGTGGTGGCTACTTCCAATCGATTTTGTAAATGTGTCTTAGCGTGCCATGTGCTGCTTGTGCCTGTGGCTTTGAATACGTTGCTCCTTCTCCATGGCAGCAATCCAAAGAGCTTGACCTTTCTGCAATTGCAGCATTAAACACAACATGCTTTGCAGATACCTATTTCTTGTTTTTATCTGTTTGTCTTGCAGGCGTTGTACTCTGACGATGTCTTCTTCAAGGCCAACAAACAATTGAGAATTTTCTTACATGTCATCAGAGACATCAGCACCGTGAACTGTTTTTTGTTGGGCTCTACATTATCAGTGTGTCCTGTGCACAGAAGTATTTCTGTTCCTGACTTGTGTTTGCTCCTCATCACCTTCCTCAAAGTCACAAATTGCCACATTTGCTCTCATGGTAGTTGGAGTTTGAGTTATGAGCGTAGGAGTAGTAATTGTGCTGTCCTCAATTTCCACTTGTGTGTCAATTGCTTCATCGGCCTCAATGGTTTCAGACATGTCCTGGGTGTGATCTGAGGAAATGTATGTATATAGTTATTGCAAATAAATGGTTACTAAGTTTGCGTAATATTGTTGATAATGTGATTTATGTTGACATGACGATTATATATAGATATGTGTAGTTTATACATCGACGCACAGTACACCCAGGGGCGGCTCCTCCACTAGGGCAGTGGAGCGTCGCCCCACTGCTTTTCCGCAGTGCGAGAAGCAGAAACATAAAATGGTAATAACTACCATTTTATGTTTCTGCTTCTCGCATTGTGAGAAGCAGAAACATAAGCCCCTGGCTGGGTGGCGTCCCCACCAATCACAGAGCTGCCATTGCAGCGCAGTGATTGGCTTAGGGGAGGGGAAGGGAGGGAGGCTGCCTGCTTCCTGTTCCTGCTGGAGGCAGGAGACCATGAGCTGCGCCGAGCAATAATGGCGCCGAGAAAACGCAGGAGCAGGCCGGCGGACAGGTACATTTTTTCATATTATTAATCCCTCCTTTCTCCGCGCGACGCCCCGCCCGCCACCCGCGATTAATGCCAGCTGAGACTGAGTACACCATATAACTTAATTGTACTATAACTCCCATATTGCATTGTCAAATTATAGCAAACATCGAAATTGAGTTTTTGTAGCTAAGATGTTGTACTTGAAGACTAACAAACATTATGTTATGGAAAAATGTATACAAGAAAATAATTTACCTTGGCTGGAGCCTGCTGAATTGGAGGTGTCAATGTCTGACACTCCCACCACACTTTCAGGTCTAAGTGTCCCTCAATAAATGATTTCATTGGAGTGGGAGGAGAATGTTTGGAGAGACCACAACATGTGCCATGAGCCTCAGCGATCCTGTTGGCCACCTGCTCTTACAAGAGCTTAGGTCATACCAGCATTTCCTTTTTTTTGCAGAGTTTTTATATAGTGCAAATTTGACCCGATACGGGTATCAGGATGCTTTACAGAGCACCAGTTACGTTACATTAGGACACACATTCATTTTTGTTAGGCACGGGGAGATTACGTGATTTGCCCAGAATCACAGGATGTTCAGCGTCATTGCTGAGACTCGAACCCAGCTCCCCAGATTTGAGGTCGACCGCCCTAGCTGTTAGGCCAACTCCTCTCCTTATTTCAGGTATGGTCTTGTGGTGACCAGCATGGCTCGTGGGTGGCTGGGCAGGCACGGGGTTCATGAGGGGGGTCACATGGGAGGAGTTAAAAAAAAATACCTTGCCTTGCTGCCGGGTCTCCAGGCACAGGAGGCAGGCAGCCAGGCTCCCTTCCTAAGCTATCACAACGTTGCAGTGCAGCGTTGTGATTGGTCTAAGCGCCATGACACGGCGCTCAGCCAGGGGCTGGAGGGGTGGGCATGTTCTCCATGCAGGCTGTAATGCAGCCTGCATGGAGAACGGGGAAAGTGCGCATGACTGGTTTGGGGGGCCCGAGAGGGCCGACTAAACAGTCATTGCGCACTTAGGAGTGAGCAAACCACTACTACCCTTCTCCAAGAGCAGAGCAGCCCCGCCCGCCTGCCCACAAAGCAGCAGGACAGGAAGCATAAAATGATAATAACTCTAAGTTATTATCATTTTGTGTTTCTACTTGGCAGTGCTTAAAAGCATAGCGGAGGAGCCGCCAGGATAATACCAAGAGAGTTCTGTTTTTCCAGGATGCTGTTCGAAATTTTGGTTTGCCAGGCCTCAAGTACAGAAAAACATGATTTGCCAAACAACTGGTCCATATGTGCCACAATTTCCTAAGTCAACAGCTCTAGCTCCTCAAAACATTTCACTTTGTGCTTCCTGCTGCCAAGGTTTATCCTTAGACATAGTGTTGTAGGGAAATGTAAATGTCATTGCCAGCAGTCACACAGGAACACACCTTCTTTCCAGCACCTTCCTAGGCTTCTGAGTTGTGGCCACACCCTGTATTTCTAAACTTCCTGGATCTTACATCATCATTCTGAATCCAAAATGCAACTTTTCCTAATTGCAATTTCCGATTTGAAAATCGCATAAGTGCAACTTCCAAATAGGAAATTTCCTAATTGCAACTGGTAATTTGACGGAATCGCTAATAGTGAAATGCTCTTCTTCGTACATTTCATTTCGCAATTTCTATTAAATCGCTATTTGGAAATCGCAAACAGTAACTTTTATACATATGGCCCAGAAATAGTTTATCTGTGGTGATCCAATTTTAGTGAAGTTTCTGTCTGCATAAATCAGATCATGGGACACTTTTTCATATTCTGGGATTTGCCAGAGTTTTTCACATCAATGGCCTACCATTACAGGGTCCTTCTGTTTCCTGGAGAGAGCTACAAGCATATCAGCTGTTCCAAACATTTGCCAAAATATTGCTTTTATCTGTGAAATTTATTTAGACAACGTCTTTGTGGGGTAAGCCTAATAACACTACTCCTGGGCCTGCTGGCATTTCACAGCCCAGTACCCATTTGATGTGACCCAGTATTTCTTTCCAAAGGGTTTACAGTATTGGGCACTTCTCCTAACTATGCAGCACCAAACCTTTCTTTTTGCTGCATCTCCAGCAGCAGTCCGGTACTGTCGGAAACATTCCATTTCTCGGAGCCCCACACCAATGAAATTGGATTTGCATGTTGATTCTCTTCAAGGGGTGCTTTCATGAGTTCTAGGAATGCCCCTTCTCCGTGCTTCCCATTCCTTGTTTGTAATGTGGCTGTTCCATGTGTGAGCCCAAGTTTGCTGGTACCACCGCTTGTTTCCCTGTGCTTTGTCTAACAGGACCTTTTTTATGCCTGATATCAAACCCTTACTTGCCAAGTGGGACCGGGCACATGTTCTCATAGCGGTCAGCTCTCTTTCCTCTCCTGGCTTAACCTGTAGCTGTAATACCCAGTGCTTCAAATGCTGGTGTTGGAATCTCTCCTTCTCGGTTATGCCAAACTCTTTCTTTCAAACAACTTTACCTTGCTTCCTTTAAAAATGTCTGAAAGAGTTTGACATTCTCCTCCTATAATGTAACGGTTTCTGGACCTATCGAGGGTGTAAATAAAAGCCACTTATATGGCGATCTACTAAGGGCCTCAAAAAAACAAGACCTGCTCAGAAGCAACGGGCGAAAACTCCGAAATTCAGATTGCAAATACTTTTTGCGTGCATACAGGCGATTATTTGGGCAAGCAGATTACAAAGGTGTTTAAATGGCATAACCCTGGCGCTGACAGTGCTGCGGCCCTGACAGGGTCTTAAGGGATGGGTGTTTACACGGATGGCAGAGGGCAGTTTCCGCCTGGCATCAGTAACCATGGCGATGAATGTTTCTATTCACAGCAGTCCGTGCCAGCTGCCCTTCTGCTTTGCTTCGTGCACTCGGGGAGTTTGCTAATGAGGCCTTGCGTTCAGGGGGCTCTTTCGACATGTCCGCGTAATTGCCCGCGGGTTCCCAAAAATCACATCCGCCCGTTAATACAATTTGATAAAAAGTCAACTGCAAAGAGTCAAGCTTGTCACTTACTGTAGAGTTAGTTCCCAATGTTCTTTTTTTTTGTTTAACTTCAAATTGACTAGGAACTGTTTGCTCCGGCCTTTTGTTTCACCGATCTGTGTCTGCTCCTGCTCTCTAACAAATCATGGCTTGCACTTACAGGCTTAGTTACAGCTGCCTAATCATTTACTCAGACAACACACGTTAACCCATCAATTAACACTCTGTAAGGCTGCTAGTGTTAATCCCCACAACCAGGCGCTCACTGTGCAGCTAAAGGAAGATTACTGAATTATATTATTAATTCGTGCTGGAGCAGGGGATATTCCTTTCTCACACTCTTCAGAGCAATCGTTTTCAATACTCTCTTTGTCTCCCAAGTGCTGGACCTTGCATGTTCCCCCAAGACCCAGTGAACAACAAAGCAACCCCCACCCCGCCCTCCCTGAGTTAATATATTCTAGATCAATCCCCTTCATTGTGCCGGTCTCGAGGGTGGGGCTCAGACGTCTGAGTAGATTTCATCGGCTGTGGAGCAGAGATCTTAAGTGCGTGCAACTCGAATCCTCTGCTCTCAGCGGCCCAACCTGCCTCTCATTCCGCGTTGAAAGTGCAATGACTTCCTGAAAACAGCGCACCACCGGAGCACAAAGGGCCAGATGCACAAAGGATGTTTATAAATCGGGCCATTCGCGACCCGAAAAGTGCTTTTTCAAATGTACAAAATGCGATTTGGTAAGGTGCCCCTGAATCGTATTTTGCATTTGCGATTCAGTATTTGGAAGGGGCGTGTTTAGGGCATCCCTTCCAAGTACCGTATCAGTATGATATGTATCACTGTTTTGCGAACCAGAGTAACACTTTACCACCAGTTTAAAACTGGCGGTGGCCCATTCGCAAAGGGGAATGAGTGCCCAAGGGACCCCTGTGAGAATGCACATAAAAATGTATTTTAAGAGCAGGCAGTGGTCTCACGGACCACTGCCTACCCTTAAGAAATGAAACTTTAAGGTTTTGTTTTTTTCTTTTAAAACACAATCCGCTTTCCTTTAGAGAAACCGAGCTGTATTGAAAAAAAAAAGTATTACTTTATTAAAGAGCAGTCACAGACATGGTGGTCTGCTGACCTCAGCAAGCCACCATCCGTGTGATGGCTGTGATCCCTAACGGGTCGCAAACTGCGACCTACCTCATGAGTATTCATGAGGAAGTTCGAATTGCAATCTACAAGGAATCCCTATATGAAACTTAGTGAGTTTTATATATTAGGAATACCGATTTCTTAATTGCAATTTAGAGCGAATCACAATTAGGAAATCAGTGTTCCTAATGTTTGTACCTCTGTCCCACAATGCGCTGAATCATTTTAAAAGCGTTGTAAATCGGGAACAGAGTGGCAGCATTCATTTTGATAAGGAAACAATCATTCTGGTTAACATGCAAAGCTTTACCTATTGCTGATGTAATTAAAACCGGACAAAACGCATCAATACGGCCAGAATTCTTTCAAAAAAATGATCCATGTGTGATACCTGCAACTGCGTAATCCCTATGCTTGTGTATTTTAGTTTACGATCGGAAAATACCTGGACTTCCATTCATCCTGCCACCCTACAAAACACACACTTCGGATATCAGGGATCTTATTACACAGTTAATTGATGAGGCAGTAATAGTTGACATGGTTGTTAACAATGATTTTGATGGCAGTTGTGCCCTAGATGCCTCATTGTCCAGTCATGAGGATTACCCTGATATAGTGTCAGGGCTGAAGAGGGATTTATAGGGTCTGCCACTGAGGACATTTTTTCCAATTGTCTCTCTCTCTGAGAAGTGCCTTAACAAGACTCATGGAAAGTCTTTTTTATAGCTTTTCTGCGCACCCACTGGAGACCCGTGGCGCAACCTTTCCCTTTGACCTCTCCTGTGAGGTGAATTAATCCTTACTGTCCTCATAAGAAGTGAGAGATTGAAGTTTCTGTAGCTCCAATAATAGGCTCATCGCTATGAACGTGAGAGTTTTTGAGGAAAAGGTTAGAAAAATTTTGCAGTCCATTACCTTGTTTTCTGCCACTCTGACATATTAATGCCAGGATCAGAGAAATGAAACATGAAATATAATCTTGGATGAAAGAAGTAATAGCTGAAGGACCTGAGCAGAGCTCAGGGAGACTCCCTTCACACGACTTGTGGTAGAAAATGTGAGGGACTCGGCCTCTGTTGGGAGTGTTCTATAGGGTGCTGTCGTCTGATTGGTTATTGTTCAAGTTGGGTCATTTTTTTTAAAGGACATAGATAGGCTAGTAAACTGACTGTTTCATTGCGATTATAGCCTATGATAGTGATACACACTGCTTTATTATTGTACTGGGGAACTACCATTTTGACGAAAGTGAATGATTCAAGCATGTGAATCCATGAAAGATCCAATACTGGAGTAACTAACAATTATCTCGCCTCTGCTTAGTGAAAACATAATTTGGACGTGAAAAAAGCTTGCAAGAACATTCTAATTATAAACTTCACCAAATTGTTTGTGTTTCTGCTCTTATCACGCGTTGGGTCAGGCCAGGGTTTGTGCAGTGCAGACGGCACTCCGCAAATGAAAACACATGTTGAGCTTTTGCACTGAGGAGTGCACAACAATAACTATGGTCAGTTGGGTGAAAAGTTGCATAAGGTGTGAAACTGTATGTATATGTGTGAGAGAGATATTTGACCTCTGTTCTAAAAGACACGCTGAAAAGGCATGCTGAGATCCGGTTTGGCTACAAATGAAATGTTCAAAATAGATTCAATTTGCAACCCATAGCTGGGAATTAAAAACACAAGCGTCCTTTGGCATTATTTAATCTTAAACCGTCTAAGGCTTTGTTTCTCTTTGTGTACCTTATTTGGATAAACGTCTAAAATGTGTCCTTCCTTTTCCCCTTCGAAACCAGTCTGATCCCTGCAGTACAGCCTTACTAGATAGGTGCGGTCACATTGCTCTCCCTGCTATTCACTCTGTGACCCTGGACTCACAGGCTATGACTCTCGCAGCCTCGGACAGGAAGTATTAACTCTCTTTGCTTTTGTATAACTACATGCCTCTCTCGAAACCCTCCTCCCTCTACATCTCTCTCTCTCGTTCTCTCTCACTTTCGGTGCTCACATCTCTCCGTCCAGTCTTTCCCTCCTTCCCCTGCCTGCCAGCAGTACGACGTTTTAAAGTTCACGTTTTCAGCAACAACATGCTTTCACAAACTGCCCACTAGTGTGCATTGCAGGACTTTAACAAACAAAAGTTTATGCTAAAGCAATATGTTAAAACAGAGACGACACAACGCACACGGGTACTGGAATAGTGAAAGGGGGGTCATTAAAAATATTAAAAACTACACAAGGAAAACACAGTACGTTGTTACAGCCAAACCTTGTGTACATTGCTCTTAGCACCATCTCAGTCCTTCAGCATTGAAAGTTGATATATTGAAAACACCACACATTTTATTAAAACATTAGGGTCTCTGTATCGTTTTATTCCACACTAAAAAGATCTACAATCATTGGATACATCAAACGCTCTCTTTTCTACTTCAGCAAATCTGTCTGCTTGCCTGACATAGCTTAAAAACATTGCCAAAGTCAATAGCTCTGCCTCAACACTTATAAGGTTCTAAAGGCGAGACCTATTGGCTATGCCAATACTTGTTTTCATCCTGCTACCGAAGAAAACTTAGGCCTGTATTCCTCCTTCAATATGTAACACTGAACACGTCTCTCTGCTAGTGCTTTCATTGACATAAGTAGGCCTTCATAAGTAGACATTCATTATAACAGGCCCAATCTATGACAAGAAAGAAGAGGTCTGTATCTGGAGGTGCTAACCAAATCGATCTTAAAGTATGATGGAACTTATATCATTCCACTAAAGAAATTGCACTAGACTGACACTCTTTGTGGCCTCATTAAGGGATGACTGGAAGGGTTCCCTTCTTCAGTACGTACCACTGTCAAAGCCCCATCGATGACCCCGACTGGGTGTTTAATTCCAGTATGTGCCATAATGCCTCTTACGGTGCATACAATTGTTAATGCGCTGCCTGAAATTTCCCCAGGTAAATTTTAGCTGGCCACAGCTCCGAAATTGACAGAGGCAAAATGAATGGTAGATACAAATATAGGGCCAGATGTACAAAGCTTTATTCTCCTAGCAAACGGCCTCCTTAGCAGAATTGGGCCGTTTGTGACCAGAAAAAGGCATTTTTCTAATGTACCAAGCCCTATTTGTGATTCAGTAACCTATATTCCCGAATCGCAAAAAGGGTTTGCGAGACACTATTAGGAAGGGGCGTGTTAAGGGCATCCATTCCTAATAACGAGTTGCACTGGTATGTAGGAATGTCTTACAACCAGGAATGCAGTCGCAAAACATTGACAGTTACCACCAACTTCAAGTTGGAGGTAACCCATTTGCAAATGGGAAGGGGTCCCTAAGGGACCCATTCCCCTTTGTGAATGTGGGCGCCAACATTTTTTTAGAGCAGGCAGTGGTCCCACAGACCATTGACTACTCTTAAAAAATGAAGAGGTAGCTTTTCATTTTCATTTTTGAAATGCATCCTGGTTTTCTTTAAGGAAAACGGGCCACGTTACAAAAAAGAAATGTGCTTTATTTAAAAAGCAATCACAGACATGATGATCTGCTAACCCCAGCAGGCCACCACCCCTGTGAGTGCAAGCCATTCCCAATGGTTCGCAAAGCGAGACCTACCTCATCAATATTAATGTGGTGGGGGGCGTGTCTACGCAGGCGATAATGGTGGACGTGCCCTGTTAGAGCTCCGCTACTAATCCTCCAATATCTAGACAATTATCCTGATAAAACATTCCTGGGGAAGCTAAACATTCCCGCGGTGACCCAGTGAGCACGGAGCTGGCCTCCATCCCCTACGAACCCTGCGGTGCAGGAGTGAGCACATGCGGCGGGCTTGGGGAGTGTGGACTGAGGCCCAGTGATGAAGGGAGTGGCCAGCTACGGCTACGCAAGACCGAGGCCCCGCCGAAACCCGTGGGCTCTGGCGGGGAGGAGATATATCCTCTATACTTACGGTCAGGGAATGCAAATGGATGATTCGTTTTGATACAATTAACTCGGGTCTGAATGAGCAGGACCTTAGCAATGCTCAGCTAGCTATTTTAAACACTTAGGTACCTTGGGTTCCTGGGCCTCTTTGGTTTCTGCAAATTAGCCTGATGCTGAGTTAGACCTCTTAAAGGTTTCCCTTTAGGTCTGTGTACTCGCTCATTGTACAACCCTGTGTATTTCACCTATGATCGATTCGTGTATATATTTTGGTTCTCAACAACTAATTCAATTACCTACAAATGTCTATTGTGGTTAACCATGGTTTCCTCCTTTTACTATCTCTGGCATTGTTCGAGGGCCATAAATACAAATATGTGTCTCTATATATACTCAGTCTAACGGTGTTTACATTGCTGACTATGTTAACTGTTTTCGATTTCATGTTTACCCTTGTACCCTTTCCGGCAAGGTTCAATTACTGCTGTTTATTCACTGACATGACAATTGATTGTGAATTCAAGTTTACCAATGCATGTTTTGGCACGATGTTTCTTTAATCAGACCCATCTTGGTTAGTCATGTATATGTCCCAATGATTCGTTTGACACTGTTCATTTCAGGTGTTAATTGTGTACAATATAAATATTGATGAGTACATGAACATCAAATCATCAATAATGTGTCCTTCCCCCTGGTTCACCGTAATATTGACTTTAGCTGAAATCGTCCTGAGAAAGCAACTCTCGTTGTCTTTCTTCTAATACATTGAAGACCGCAGGCATCTAGCGTCTGCGCCGCGTCTAGCGTCACGCGGAGCGTCTGCCTATTTCCATGCACAAACGGTGCATTCTCTGTGACCTCCGAAGAATTACGAGGCGAGTCGGTGTTGCCGCGTCCTACGGTAAGGGTCATACCCCTCCCCTGCTACTGTATGCCGAGTTGCCGAGATACTTTTCATTTGTCCGGCTGCCTGCTCGTACGGGCTATTTTAAATCAATTTAATTCCCGTTTTACGCGGTTTATTGAGTTAACCTCTTCCGGCCTCCGCTGACCTGCTTAGCATCTAACAGTGGATTTAGCCTACCTGACTTTACTCATGTAACTTGCTGGCCAAATACCTTATATAAACTTTTATCATCTCTGCTGATACCCTTTTGTTAGGGGCCGATTATTAGCACACTTTGTAAAGCAATGTCGTTTGGTGACATGGCGTGGTTTCTTTGCTCTTTTAGCTGTACTTCCTTTAGGCTTGGGTTTTTTAAGACTTTAGTTTTATTACTCCTCTATTTTTACCTTTAGAGACTGGATTCTCCTGTGATTAATTCCACTGTCGCCTTTGAGAATGCACCATGGCGTCTGATTCGGGAGATATCCTATTCCCCGATTTTTTCGAGACTGGCAATTAAGTAAGTTCTCTTCACTGAATTAATTTTTGAATCCTATATGTGCTTTTTGGATCTCTACTCAGACACCTTATAATTTCCTTTTAGGTGTCACTCACTCTACCCCCTTCTGGAGCTTTCCAGCCCCTGCGCCTTCTGACGCCAAGAAGTTACCGATTACTTGCTCACCCTTGTCTTGGGTAAATATGGTTACTTGCCCCATTTTGAGTCCCCTTGATTCAATCCAGTTGGGATTTCGAATTAATTTTCTTAATAATATATATATATATTTTTTTAGGTGCCACTCCCCTTGTCACATTGTCTTTGTCCTGAAGAAGACCCCGTTAGTAAGGAGCTGACTTACCTACCTATGTCCAGGGGTCGAAACGTCGACAATACTTCATTGCCAGTACTGCCAACAGTGTAATGCACACTGTGCTTTTGCTTGTACATGGTTGTTGTAAATAATTTTGTTATTCATTCCAATGAATTTGATCTGGATGTTTTGGCTTGAAATTGTTCTGCCTTGCAATTAAATTGTGACGTGTTTATAATTTATATGTCACTTACCCCCCATACCTCACTCAAATCACCATCCACCTCTTTCCCTTCCTTGGCACCCCGCACTATTTGATCAAAGTCTACTGTATTTATTAGTAAATGTGTACCTTCCCAAAGTGTGATTAAATAACACTTTGGTAAATTTTTCTTTGCATTCTTTTTGCATTTTTCTGTGATTGAGCTTGTGTTTGTTTTTCTAAAAAGTTTGTATATCCTGGGACCCTCTCCCTTATACTGCTCTATTACCCAGGTCCCAGTGATTTGTGGGTTTACCCTTTGCTTTAACGTACTCATGGGCAGGTGCATACCTGCGAGGTATTTTGTGTGACTCTTCCCCTTTCTTAAAATGGTGGAGAGTGAGACCCTTTCCTATACTGAGGAGTACATTAACCAGCTGCTACAAGACCCGAGGAACCTATTCCTTTCATCAGACACACCTAACATTGACTTTACACTTAATGATAAAATTGCGAGACTTGAACGTTTAGAAAAGAAGTTAATTCGTACTAAACTTCACGGTCATTTACTTACAAAATATCTACAGGCTAATATAATACCTGTTGGGTTGCAGATTAAAATTGAACCAGCAATCTTTGTTGATATCCCCAAATTTAAAGAAGGTTTTAGCTTTATTGCCAATAATGCCTCACGACATTGGATGGTACTAGGGGTGGAAACAGCGGCAGAACAGGTTCAAGTGTTGTCCAGAGAGATCGCTGCCCTAAAACAGGAAATAGCGGGTGATGCCACTTTGATCAATGCAAAAAGTGCCCTGGAAAATCTTGACAAATCCTTAAAAGACTTTGAGACTACAACTCAGAACAAAAAATTGGACAAACTCTCCAAGGACATCAGATTTTACGACAAAAAGATCACTTATCCTTACCTCAACGAGGATTATTATAAACAAGATAATTCAGGTCGTTTCACAGGGAGAGGTAGAGGAGCCTTCAGGGGAAGAAGGAACTACACCACTTTCTCTAACTCATCGGTGAGCTCGGATAGCGAACAGGAAGCTTCGGGCCAAGGCTACGACTATACCTACAAGGATAACTGGTATCCCCCTCAAGGATATCTTCCTTTTTTAGGGGAAGGCCAATGGAGACCACCACGGGGCCGAGGCAATTGGCCAAGAGGACCACCGAGAGGCCAACAGAATCCAGGGAGCACGAACTGGGACAGAGGCAGGGGGGCGATCCCCAAACAGGTCCGGTTCCAACCAGAGAACCACGGGGAGATCTCCACGAGACGCAAAGTGTATCGGTGGTGAATTCCAATATCAATCCAGTAGTCAACATTTCCACATACTCTTTGAATACAGAGGAGCAATCCGTTCTTTCCAAAGGGTTGTCATTTGTTCCTACAGCCCACCCCAATGCTTTTAACCTCAAAACCGAACTCCATGGTTTCTTTCGAAAGATCCGTCTGAGATATTTCTTTAAGAACTCCGATGACACTCCCCCTAAATCTATCACTGGACTACGTTCTCCATCTAAGTTCGTACCGCCCACTCATACAATGAGTAACAGAATTCTGGCTTATGATAGCATGGTTCTAAGTGATGTTAACAACTTACTGTCAACCTACAAGCATACGATACCCAATACGAGCAAAGTTGAGAAAGCGGCCCTTCTGAGTCTCAAGAACAACAAGGACATTGTCATCAAGTCTGCCGACAAGGGTGGGGCGATAGTTGTTCAGGACACTATGACATACAAGTCTGAAATCATGAGACAACTTCACGATGGTGTTAGCTATTCTTTACTTAAGTCTAATCCCACCAAGGATTTGGCGGAGGAAATTCATCGCATCACTCGTGAGGCATTAGACTCTGGTTTTCTAAGCAAATTGGAATTTGACTATCTCAATCAGAGGAACCCACGCCTACCCACTATATACACCCTCCCTAAGATACATAAGGACCTTCTTCATCCACCCGGCCGTCCCATTGTGTCCGGCTGTGGTTCACTACTAGAACCTCTCTGTAAATATATTGATTTCTTTCTAAAACCACTGGCTGAACAGACAACGACTTACCTACGTGATACCATGCAAGTAATTACCATCATTGACCAAAAATCTTTCAACCCCTTGGAACAATTACTTGTCACCTGTGACATCGTATCACTTTATACCAGCATCCCTCAGGAACCAGCTTTGAATGTGATGAGAGAAGTTTTGAATTCCAGACCAGCACCAATGAGGGTACCCACGGATTTCATCATTGCACTTCTTGCTATTGCAATGAAAAAGAATTTCTTCTACTTCCAGGGAAACTACTACATCCAAAAGAAAGGAGTAGCGATGGGAGATGCATTTGCCCCAGATCTGGCGATATTGTATATGGACAATTTTGAACAGCGTCATATCTTTAACAACAACAACCCCTTCTCTCGAAAAATAGATCTATGGAAGAGATATATCGACGATATATTACTAATCTGGAATGGCGATATAACTCAACTTAATGCATTCCATGAATGGCTTAACCAGCGTGATCGGGACATTCAGTTTACTATTCAGTCGGACCCCCTGGTGATACCATTCTTGGATCTAAAAATTTTCAGTGAAGATGACAAGCTCTGTACGACCCTGTACCGAAAACCCACTGAACGGAATTCACTTCTAAGATACAGTAGTCACCACCCCCGAGGTTTAAGAGACAACTTGCCGGTGGGTCAATTCCTACGGATCCGTAGAAATTGCACCAAGAGGTCTGATTACTTAATGGAATCTGAAGATCATAGCATCAGACTTATCTCAAGGGGATACCCAAAGCGCCTGGTGAAAAAGGCCCAGAAGAGGGCGTGGTTCAATCCACGGGAAACCTTACTAACGGCGAAAGAACCTGCCGCCTCAGCCCATCAAAAAATGATTTGCGTTACAACTTTCTCAACTAGAAGCAACGCAGTGAAGAGGATAATAAACAAACACTGGAGCCTTGTGTCCACTGAAATTGATCAACCATCGTTACCTATGCATTCTTTCAAAAAAGGAATGAGTATTAAAGATCATGTTGTCCATTCATTTCTTGAAGACCCAGTGGAACCAACGATACAGTCACTGTGGAACCTGCCACCTATTATAGGCCATTTCAAATGTGGATCTTGCAAGGCCTGTCCAACAACGATTCAAGCTAAAACTTTTGCATACAAACATCATGTTGTCACACTTGATTCCCACACTAACTGTAACTCTACTGACGTTATTTATGGGATCCTCTGTCCGTGTGGCCAACTGTATATTGGCCAGACACAACAGAAGATAAAAGTGAGAATATTACAGCACCAAAGCAGAATAAGATGCCAGGTCATTGGGGCACCTCTAGTCGAACATTACAAACAGGTGGGACACCGCCCAGACCAAATGCAGTGGACTGTATTAGAAAAAACAAGACTGGGGCCAAGGGGAGGAGATATATCCTCTATACTTACGGTCAGGGAATGCAAATGGATGATTCGTTTTGATACAATTAACTCGGGTCTGAATGAGCAGGACCTTAGCAATGCTCAGCTAGCTATTTTAAACACTTAGGTACCTTGGGTTCCTGGGCCTCTTTGGTTTCTGCAAATTAGCCTGATGCTGAGTTAGACCTCTTAAAGGTTTCCCTTTAGGTCTGTGTACTCGCTCATTGTACAACCCTGTGTATTTCACCTATGATCGATTCGTGTATATATTTTGGTTCTCAACAACTAATTCAATTACCTACAAATGTCTATTGTGGTTAACCATGGTTTCCTCCTTTTACTATCTCTGGCATTGTTCGAGGGCCATAAATACAAATATGTGTCTCTATATATACTCAGTCTAACGGTGTTTACATTGCTGACTATGTTAACTGTTTTCGATTTCATGTTTACCCTTGTACCCTTTCCGGCAAGGTTCAATTACTGCTGTTTATTCACTGACATGACAATTGATTGTGAATTCAAGTTTACCAATGCATGTTTTGGCACGATGTTTCTTTAATCAGACCCATCTTGGTTAGTCATGTATATGTCCCAATGATTCGTTTGACACTGTTCATTTCAGGTGTTAATTGTGTACAATATAAATATTGATGAGTACATGAACATCAAATCATCAATAATGTGTCCTTCCCCCTGGTTCACCGTAATATTGACTTTAGCTGAAATCGTCCTGAGAAAGCAACTCTCGTTGTCTTTCTTCTAATACATTGAAGACCGCAGGCATCTAGCGTCTGCGCCGCGTCTAGCGTCACGCGGAGCGTCTGCCTATTTCCATGCACAAACGGTGCATTCTCTGTGACCTCCGAAGAATTACGAGGCGAGTCGGTGTTGCCGCGTCCTACGGTAAGGGTCATACCCCTCCCCTGCTACTGTATGCCGAGTTGCCGAGATACTTTTCATTTGTCCGGCTGCCTGCTCGTACGGGCTATTTTAAATCAATTTAATTCCCGTTTTACGCGGTTTATTGAGTTAACCTCTTCCGGCCTCCGCTGACCTGCTTAGCATCTAACAGTGGATTTAGCCTACCTGACTTTACTCATGTAACTTGCTGGCCAAATACCTTATATAAACTTTTATCATCTCTGCTGATACCCTTTTGTTAGGGGCCGATTATTAGCACACTTTGTAAAGCAATGTCGTTTGGTGACATGGCGTGGTTTCTTTGCTCTTTTAGCTGTACTTCCTTTAGGCTTGGGTTTTTTAAGACTTTAGTTTTATTACTCCTCTATTTTTACCTTTAGAGACTGGATTCTCCTGTGATTAATTCCACTGTCGCCTTTGAGAATGCGCCATGGCGTCTGATTCGGGAGATATCCTATTCCCCGATTTTTTCGAGACTGGCAATTAAGTAAGTTCTCTTCACTGAATTAATTTTTGAATCCTATATGTGCTTTTTGGATCTCTACTCAGACACCTTATAATTTCCTTTTAGGTGTCACTCACTCTACCCCCTTCTGGAGCTTTCCAGCCCCTGCGCCTTCTGACGCCAAGAAGTTACCGATTACTTGCTCACCCTTGTCTTGGGTAAATATGGTTACTTGCCCCATTTTGAGTCCCCTTGATTCAATCCAGTTGGGATTTCGAATTAATTTTCTTAATAATATATATATATATTTTTTTAGGTGCCACTCCCCTTGTCACATTGTCTTTGTCCTGAAGAAGACCCCGTTAGTAAGGAGCTGACTTACCTACCTATGTCCAGGGGTCGAAACGTCGACAATACTTCATTGCCAGTACTGCCAACAGTGTAATGCACACTGTGCTTTTGCTTGTACATGGTTGTTGTAAATAATTTTGTTATTCATTCCAATGAATTTGATCTGGATGTTTTGGCTTGAAATTGTTCTGCCTTGCAATTAAATTGTGACGTGTTTATAATTTATATGTCACTTACCCCCCATACCTCACTCAAATCACCATCCACCTCTTTCCCTTCCTTGGCACCCCGCACTATTTGATCAAAGTCTACTGTATTTATTAGTAAATGTGTACCTTCCCAAAGTGTGATTAAATAACACTTTGGTAAATTTTTCTTTGCATTCTTTTTGCATTTTTCTGTGATTGAGCTTGTGTTTGTTTTTCTAAAAAGTTTGTATATCCTGGGACCCTCTCCCTTATACAGTGACGAGAGTACAGCAGAAACGGCTACGGGGACCCCCTAGAGGCACCGGATGCTGGCGCGACACTGACAACTGGCCGCACACGGGAAGCGTGCGGAGACCCACCGCTGGGAGAGGAGACCCGGTTGCGGAGCCTCACGTTAGTGAAGCACATGGCGGATGGTGGTCTGATCGGGAGGATACCCCGTCGAGGAGGTTGAAGTACCCTGGGAACGGCTGCCTGGGGGAGCGACGCTGTGACAATACATAGGTGAAGCGGCCCAAAACAACATCTCCATCATTGGCAGATGTAGTCCAACTCTCGAAGTTGAGCCAGACTGGCATGCCCGGGCCTCGGCCTGACGGTGAAGGGAAACTCCATACCAGAAGAATCTAACGTACCGCCTGTCGAGCCCAAACTACAGTGGGAGCGGGCATGACCGCGATCCTGGACTGGGGCGCGGGACCGGAGGTAGGAGCCGCCCGGCGGCAGATGTGACTGAGAGCCACCCAGGGTGTGTGTGGGACTCAGAGACAGTTCTCCTAAAACCTACCCGGGCACATAAGTGAGCACTAACTACGGAGATAGAGGCAGACTGGCAGAGCAACCAGGCAGTGGGGCGAGGGCGGATAGGACAGAACATTGACCAGGTACACAGCTAACACAAATCGCCCAACCCCGTGGGCACACACTGATGCAAACATCCGCGCCCGCACAACGACATAGCGGATTGGCAGAGCGGTACACGACATAGCGGATTGGCAGGGCGGTACAGAGGACTAAAGTAATGAGTGCAGGTTCCACAGATATACAGGAGAAGTCACGGCTGCTGTGCCGAATGTAAGGTCTGTGATCTCCTCCCAGTTATAGCGCCTTATCCGTAGATAACAGAGGCAATTTGTTCTTGGGTCTGAATGATCGCATGCCAGGGTGTGTGCAACACCTATAACACCCAGAATCGTAGGACTGCCAATTCACGCACCGACATCTCATGTCTGACATGGGGTGGCTCAGATCTGGCGCTGGAGGCACAGATGGACAACCGTCCCGTCCCGGTCCCAGCCAGATAAACCACCAAGCGAAACCTCAACGGATCTCATGTCCGGTAAACTTGATGCAGTATAAGAAGCAGTGGAGAAGCTCAGCAACACAATAGAGCAGACGTGCACTTCGCTCGATAAGATAAGGTTGCACTTGACCCGAATCTCATGCAGACCATCGGAAACTAGCGGAAAGAACATGAACCCTGGAGGAAACGGTAGCAGAACTCACCCCCCAGGCACGGGATACAGAAAAATACCTCAAAGACCTCACGACCCGAGTGAAATTCCTCGAAAATCGAGCTGAAGATTCAGAAGGTCGCTCTAGGTGTAATAATGAGCGCGTCGTGGGACTTCCGAACGTGAAGAAGGAAGAGATGCAACAGCCTTCGCTGAGGATTGGATCCAAAGTCTGTCGCAACACTTCATTATAAAACGTGCACACAGAGTCATGGCCAGACACCCCCTCCAGGCGCGGGTCCAAGACCATTCTTGTTTCAAGTATTGAACTATGAAGATAGAGATGCGATTTTGCAGGAGACCAGAAGACTGCAGAGAATACAGGTGGCAAACAGTGCTGTCATGTTCTTCCCAGATTACACAGCAGCAGTCTACAAACAAAGGTGCTCCTTCCTGGAGGTGAAACAGAGGCTTTGTAAACTGGACCTCAATACCTCCCTATTATTTCCTGCCGCCTACTAGTGGTTACAAAGGGCAAGACCCACTTCTTTGACACCCCCATCGCTGCTTGGGAATAGTTAGATTCCATAAACCCTGAGGAAGGTGCCCAATCCAGTGAGAGAACAGCAAAACGGCCCTTGACCATGGAGCCGAGACAACACAGGGGGGAAAAGAGGCGTAAGAAACAAGCGCTGACAAAGGGGTTTTGTCCCAAATCTGGAGCAAATGAGGCTGGACCAGCGCAACGCATTACAAGCAGCAGCATAAATCTGAAGTACTCGGGCGACTCTTTATCGGAAGAAAGGCACACAGCGAGAAGTATTGCTGGTCTCTTTCCCCAAACCAGACAAAGGACCAACCCTCTTAGGCACCTACAAACCGCTGGCGCTACTTGATACAGACTATAAAATCTTAGCCTTCATCATCGCTGCGAGACTAGCACCGCTAGTAGGGAATCTGGTGACCACCGACCAAAACTGGTTTGTCCCTGCCTGGAGCACTTCACTTAACATACGTAGATTCTTTAGATTCCAAGAATATGCAACATGCACCTTGCCCAACTCAGGCTGCATGGTTCTGGACCTGGAAAAGGCCTTTGACTCTCTCAAATGGCCCTTATCTATTTGCAGTGTTGAGAGGCTATGGGCTTGAGGACACCTTTCTCAACTTAATTCAATTACTTTATGCACAACCCTCAATCATGGTGCGTCCAGGCAGTTTAATATCGGAGAGTGTAACAATTAACAGAGGAACCAGGCAGGGGTGCCCCCTGTCCCTGCTGCTGTTCTCACTGCCCATGGAACCGCTAGCAATAAAATTACAAGACGGAGGCGGAAATTGGGGTATACCACTGGGGGATGGTTTGCATGTGATTTCCCTATATGAAGATGACCTCATGTTATATCTTAGGGATCTACATAGCATCCTAGGCACCATAATGGACATATTAAGGCAGTTTGAAGCAACGTCAGGCCTGAAAGTGAACTGGTCTAAGTCATGTCTATATCCCTTTGGGAACGAGATCCGTTACACAGATCTTCTAATCAATAATTCCCTCCTCCACCGGCAGCCTACTACATTCCAATATTTTTATATAACAAAGTCACAGAGACATCCTAGAAGGCAATCTGTCCAGAGCCATATCCTCCATCAGGGCACAAGTCAAATTCTAGAAAACGCTGCCGCTAGCAGTGATTGGTAGAATTGCCGTGACTAAAATGGTACTACTGCCCAAGTTGTTGTACTACTTTGTGAACCTCCCCACTATGTTCCGGCCTGAACGTTATGTGAGCTGGAGCAACTGGTTCGGGACTTCATATGGAATAAAACTTGTCACAGAATAGCGCTGTGAAAACTGTATGCACCCCCCAGCAGGGGAGGACTGGCTGTCCCAAACGTGGAGCTCTATTGCCTGGCAGCGCAGCTACAGTGGGTGACGAAGTGGCTCGCCGGACTTAATCTAGCCGACACAGTTACAACACAACAGTCATGGTGGTAGTCCCAGATATATCACTTGTTTCACCCATTGGCCCGACCCCCTATTCTGACACTGACCTGCTTAGCCCTAGCCTATCGATGTCACATGCGCAGCCTATACCTCACAAGAAACACAACTCCATAGGCCCCAGCGTTGCCTCTCCTGGGTACCCCAAGAAATAAAATCAGCACATCAAACAGTGCCCTCCCACAATGGCACGATGCTGAGATTCATACTCTTGGTGACCTATATGCTGATGGAACACTAATACCTTTTGACAAACTGAATAGGGAACATGACTTGCCGGTAGGTCAATTTCTCTTATACAACTCAATAATAAGATCACTAACATTGGTTTGGGGAGACATAAGTTCCGAGCCAAAAATGCACCTGCTGATTCAATACCTATATGTGATGGGGAACGGAAGCCACATCATCCACTGGTTGACTGAGGCCTTACTAACTCATACACTTCGACCCCTGACATCCCTGCGCGAATGGTGGGAGGACAGGGAATGGGACTAGCCAGTCCAACGCAGATCCCACAAAATGCCAGATTTCGGGTTATACAGACATATATTACACACAGGGCAAACCTATCCTCTGTAACACTACATAAATACTTCCAGCTAAGACAATCGGCGTGCCCCCGTTGTAACCAGGTGGAAGCTGACCTCCGACACATGATGTGGTCCTGCTCTACGCTGCAATCGTACTGGCAGGAAGTGAAGGTGACATTGGCGCCTGCACTGATCGGCCCCAATTGTGCACATGGGAAGAGTGCATATTGGGATTATTCCCCAGATCCAAGAAATATAAAGCCCTTTCAAGATTCATTGATTTAGGTCTTATAGTCGCTAAAAGGTTAATCACTAAACAATGGAAGAATATACAGCCCCCCACCTATTGCAAATGGAAACGCTCCCTTGGGGTTTGGGCACAGGCAGAAAGCACTGCTTTACACGGGGAGGAAATAGCTGGATTGCGCAAATACCCGATTGCACAATGTTGGGACACAATGCTGAGGGAGTTGCTCCATGCGGCCAAGAATCTGAGGGAAACAACTCACAAAACGCAGATGGGGTCAGACAAAATATAGACCCTTAAACAGGCTGCAACCCCAGGTCCCATATGTAACATTATTGGCACGCCACGATATGAGAGAACCGAATAAGTACATTCAGTGAAATGGATACAACAGAATCTCAATATAGAATGTATTGAGGAGGGGGGACATGGGGGTTGGGGCCGGGCGCCTTTATGACACAGGCGCTGGTAATGGACTAGAGTGGTTTATGTGTCTTCGATTTTAGCAAGAAGTTTAACTTTTAAGTATGTATTTTGATAATCTGAGTAAAATGGGCCACGAAGGACCAGAGAAGGCAGCAGTGATCATGCTGTCAAACATGTTTGCCTGGATATAGCTAGGCTCCATAACAAATGACTCTCCTCATGACTGCCATCAGGCGCAAGGAACTAATGTAGCAGTTGGAGATACATCAGGCATTATGACACTCATTTAGCATGACTAATGTATCCAAGTTGCCATGACCTCATGCTGATATGTGTAAAGCAATGACTGCCAGCTCTAAGGCGGGAAACGGGCACTACAACGCGACCGTTTCCACGCATAACCTTAACCACACATGCATTACAACGCATGCGCGGTTAACACGAATAGCCTTTACCACGCATACCTTTACTACGAGATACGTAGTAAAGCCATGTGTGGTAAAGGTTCAAATTAAGACAGGGGGCTTGGGGGTCTCCCCCCCTCCCAAAAAAATGGGTGCGAAAAGAAAAGGGGACTTGGGGGGGGTCTCCCCCTCAAAAAAACGCACCTGATAAAGTGGCAATGTGGAGGCAATCGGCGTCGTTAGAGGAAACGGCACTTCTGTTTCCTCTTTACTACGTGCAACGTGTACTCGGGAGATCATAGAGAAGGAACGACAAACGAGACGACGTGGAGAGGTAAGGGGAATTTTAGAATTAAAAAAAACCGCAGGGGTGCGATTTTAGGGTTAAGGGCAGGGGAGGGGTATTTGTAAGAAGGGTTTAGGGGTGGGGGAATAACCTTTACCAAGAGTATGCCCTTACCATGCATGAATTTACAACGAAAATCGTTGTAAAAGTATGTGTGGTAAAGGAATATTCGTGGTAAAGGTTATGCGTGGGAATGGCATTCGCGTTGTAACGCATGCGTGGTAAAGGCATGCGTTGCAACGGAATGCGTTGTAACATCATACAACCCTGTAAGGCACCATGTATCATGTAATGCATATTATGTGGACAAAGTATAAGTAAATATAAAAAATGCTAATAAAGAAATAAAAAAAATAAAAAATTAATATTAATGAGGTAGGTCTATTGGAGACCCACTGGGAATCGCAAAATGTGTCTAAGACACATTTGTACATGGGTGTGTCAGATTTCCTAATTGCAAATCATGAAAATTCGCAATTAGGAAAACGCAAACTAACTTTTATGTACATCTGGCCCATAATGGCAAATTTGGTGCCATAAGCACCCAGTTTTGCATGCTATGCTTCTTTTTCCTGGCGAAAAGTCGAATAGAAGGCATTTATTGTACACAGTAACTACCCCACTTGTGGTGTAGGCAGTTATTGGCTGCTGTAAATCCCTCAGCTTAAATTCTCACGCTACGTCTACATTTAGGGCCAGATGTCTCAAGTGTTTTCTCGTTCGCAAATGGGCCGATTCGCCCTTGCACCCTTGAAATTGCATGCGCGAGTACCTATTGGGTACTCGCAAATTGCACATGCAAATCCCATTAATTCCTATGGGCCTCTAGGCGAGTCGCAAATAAGGAATGTGTTGAAATCGCAAAAAATTTGCTGAAACCTACATACATTGCATTTTGCGAGTCTATAATAGCGAATTGGCAAAATTCGCTATTATAGACTCGCGAAATCCAATTTTGATACATCTGGCCCTTAGTGCTCTGGGTATCTGAAACTCCACCTTTATTAAGGTGGTCAAATTATTATTTTGCTTTAAAACTGACCTAACCTCTAACCTGATGTTAATGTTGTAATGGACTTTCCCTCTAACGCAAGCCGTTTCTCAAGAAATGCAGCGAAATTTTTAAAGATCGCAATTTATTATTCATATTGCATGGTTTGGATGCACCTAAAGTGCAGCCACGTTAATGTTATAAACCAGCATTTTATTTCATTGCACCTTAGAACGCGACTTATCATTTCTTTTAAAAATTGCTGATTTCAGCAGTTTGATACGCAGGTCTTTTTACGCCTGTTTAGGGGCATAACAGCCATTGGGTCAGTGGCGCAGGGTCCCAGAGGCATGAGGGACCCACTGAACCCCGATTATTGCTGTATTAAATAATTCAAACAGCAGCCAGGGAGTCCATTCTCTTCTTTGCCCTAGAGCCATTGACGCACCGGCTATCCTACTGGACATTTTGTGGTATATTATACAGTATTGTAAACCCCCGCTGTATTTACAATTCCTATGGGGTTCAGAAGACAGAAAAAATTGTGTTTGCTGCTTTAATTTAGACACCTGTCCCAAATGGAAGCCCAGCATGATTGGAGAGGAATAACGAGAGGGGGAAAACGCTTCTGGCAGGTTTATCACATTCCAATACACCTGCTGAATCAGTAACATGTGTTTTTTTTCTTTGTTTAGTTTGAAAGTTTTAAAAGCCACTCACTGATGATACAACACTCTCTAATACTAGGCATATTGAAGAATTTCGAAGAGGTGACACCGTTTATAAGAACATGTCTATTTTTGTAGAGGCGGAGTCACGCCTCCTGTGCATTGTGTTCTCATAAATACATTTGTGCTTCTTTATATTGTTTATGTGAAAATCGATAATAAACTGTAAAATATTGGTTGCCAAATGACCAAGTTCACACAGGTGTTTGCTGTGTACCAGTCAATGTGCCAATGCAGTTCCTTCTTGGCCAAACATATAGGGGACGATTATGATACGGCCCGGAAAGGCTCCAGCCTTTGATCGGAGCGTTTAGGGCCGCATCGTAATGGGCCAGTCGGTTACCTTTTCGACCGCCTCATTATGTTGGAGGCAGTCAAAAAGGAAACTGACCGGTCATTCGGCTAGTTACCGACAGGCTCAGAGAGCCCGTCCCCCAGTCGAAAGACAGCACGTAATCTCAAGGGAGGATCTCCCCGCCCTTGAGATTACAATCACCGTTTCAGACATGGTTTCCATGCCGGGTTGTCCAACATGGAAACCATGTCGGAAAGTGTAGTGATTGAGTCAGGTACAAGTGATGAGTTTCATGTAGCTTTATTCAAGATGATACAACAGACCCCACCAGGAGCAGCCAGCATGCTGCTCAGCCCAGTCAACTGTGAAAAATTGACTCATAACATTCTATAACATGTCATCACAGTAAGATTCTACAGGCAGGGCATGAATAGCATTGAACTCGGGATATAACAGAAAGCATGTTTGGGGGCCCACAGCAGGACCCCTTTGGTGCACAGCCTCCGGTTGCCCCCTCGTTGATCCCTACTCCTTCTGGCAGGCACCTTAAGGTGCCTGCCACGCGGTGCAGGGATGAACCGCACCTCCCATTTCACTATGGGAGCATGCATTAGGGCCAGTTTATGACCGTAATGCATGCTTCTATAGTGAAATATAGGAAGGCGACCGACAGTGGTTGGTCATATCCTAATGAGGCGGTCGGTATCAACGACCGGGTGTCGGTTGGTCCAAGGACCGTGTCGGGCAGAAGTAATTCCGCACGACATCATAATGAGCCCCATAGTCTAAGTTTAGTCTAAGTCACTCAGATCAGAATACCGGAGAAGCTTTCATCCTTTCAGTGCAGCGCACATACAATAAGCGCATTATGCAAACGAGGTGCCCTGCATGGATTTGCTATTGTAACATGAACTGTGTGTGTCAATTGACCTGCTGCATAGGTCTTTGCGATCTTCTGGTCATGTTTTTCACCACGTCAGATCCAACTCAGCTTTCATTTCATCATTTTACTGCAGCTTCACAAACATTGTGAAATTAGTATGCATTAACATAGTTTTTTGCGTATTCCTGTAATCATTGGTTCTTTGAGAAGTTTCAGGGTACAGTTGTTTTAAAGTATTAAGGATCATTCTATAGACACATCTACTGCTTTAGTGTAATGAATGCATCCAGTGCAGGTGGGGCAGCTTGGCCTTTCATCCTCCCAATGTTGATAAACTGACTACTATTGACATGGTTAACAATGAAAATGTATCATACCGTGCAAAGGCACCACCTAGGAACTTGCACTTTACACATACCTTATGCTTTGTTGTGGTTAGGTTACAACCATCAAGTAATATGTGCAATGTTATAACTTAATCTGCAAACCTGTGAAAGCATGTTTTGGACACAAATACATTTGTAATATTTAGTTTTGGCTTATTTGGAGGGCTATGTGTGGGTGTGTACGTATGTGTGTATATGGGTGTACACATGCAGTTGTGTGTAATCACTTGTATCCTTGGTTTGGTTATAAGAAGGTGTTTCACTTACATGTGTAACTCCCTGAAGCAGTCTGCTAAACATACTGCACATACTGCACCTACGGACCTCTGAACACAGAGAGGGCGCTGATTTCAGCACCTGAGACCTTTTGTTTTCTGTCAGTGGGCTTACAGCATGCTCATTGCTTACCACTGGTTATCTTCCTTGTCACTCTTATTTGCTTCCTTTTTAGCGGTCAGCAGATAAAAACTTCTTTCTACTTCGTGCCTTTCTCACTCCCCTGGAGTATGGACACAATACCTGTGTGCTTTCACTGCTAACTTTTTTAGGCGCTAAGTCTTTGTGTTTTAGCTCTCTACCAGAGTGTATCTTTTTCAGCTGGCTTACTCGTGTACCGCCCCCTCTGTGTCCCTCTCTCCCTCCCTTGTCTGTGTTTCTTACCCCCACCCACTTACCCACCTTCTCTCCTTCTATTGTTGCTTGCCCCCACCCACCCTTCTTCCTTTGTTGTCTGTTATTGCTTGTTTTTCTTCTGGTTGCAGCATTCCATAGGAGCATATGTGTTTCTCCAACCCTTCCCCACCACACTACCTCCTCCTTCACCACACTGTTCCATGCCCCTCCCACATTGTTGGGTGCCTCCCTCCTGCAATGTTGCCTGCCCTTTTGTTGTTGCTTTCCCTGCCTATCCTGCCACATCCCTCCTGCGTTGTTACTTGCCCCATTGTGACTTGGCCTGTCCTTCACACCCTCTCCTGCGTTGTTGCTTGCCTCAGCCATCCCACCCATTCCCATGTCACTACCCACCCTGTCCCTCTGCCTACCCAGTGTTGTTTTTGTCTCGTTGCTTCCGCCCCTCCTTGCCCAATCATCTTGCTTGCATAGTCCCTCACACCAACCTCCTGCATTGTTGCTTCCCCCATCCTTCTAGCCTCCCTTCTGCGTTGCTTGCCCTGTCACTCCTGCCCCCCATGTTGCTGTTTGCCCCATCTCCTCTGTGTTGTTCCGTGTCCCATCCCTTCTGCTCCCTCCTGCATTTCTTGCCTGGCCCCTCCTAACGCGTTCTGGTTTTTTGCTCGCCCCATCCTTCCTGCCTCATCCATACTGTTGTTACTTGCCTCATCGTTGTTGCTAATCCTGTCCCTCCAGCTTTGTTGCTTGTCCTGTCCCTCCAGCATTGTAGCTTGCGAAGTCCCTCCTACCCCTGCTGTGTTGTTGCTTGCCCTGTCACTGCCGGCCCTCCTATGTTGTTTACCCCATCCCTCCTGCGTTGTCGCTTGCCACATCCCTCTTGCCTCTTACTGCATTGCTTGCCCCCTCCCCCAACCCCTTCCAGCTTTGTTGCTTGCCCTGTCCTCTGCCCCCACCTGTGTTGTTGTTTGCCCCACCACCATCCCAAATTGTTGCTTGTTCTTTCCAGCCCGGCAGAAAAAAAACACTAAGATGCGGTCAGTGCTTGCCTTGTCTTAGCGCTTTTTTGCCTAACTCTCAGCCTTGCTGGACAGCAGCTGCACTGCTGTACAACATGGGTAAAACACAATTGCAAAGCTAATAGGTCTCTCATAGTGCGTGTTAAATATTAGCTAAGTGGGACTTGCTAAATATCAAGAATAGTGTCCCTCTACAGGGACTCGCAACAAAATGTCACTTTTTAAATAATCAGATTAGGAATATACTACAAAGTTAATTCAAAGTTTTTTTAATTGTTTGTTTTAAATCTAGTTCAGATGTGCTAGTACATTTCTTACAAGAATAACAAGCTGCCTGGAAGCCTGGCAGAAAGAAACTTTTGTTCAGTAGCATCAATTAGCACCCTGTTGAGGTGTATTCTTCTTCCTGTCATAGAGCAATAGAGTGGGCTCTTCTAGAATGAAGGTGGAAAGGGGCAATTATTTGATACCTAATTTGAGATGAAGGAATTAGGATTGGGCAGGAAGAGATGGTATCACAAATGGCCAAGCTGAGGCCAAGCTGTTTCACATGTGTATGACCTTGTTTGAGAGAGGCATTTGATCTGGGATCTTTCACAGACTTGTTGCCCTGTCTTCCAGTTGAGAAAACTTGTTTCCAGAACCATAAAACACACAATAGACTGCAGAGTGCCAAGTGCGCTATCATACAATCATGCATGCAGTGCAGTCAATTCACTGTCTCATATCCTCAAAATAACAGCCCAAAGTCTCAAATTAATGCAGAAAAATACAGCATTTATTATTGGAAAAACGTAAAGTGCAAGTGTTAAAAAATGAAAAATAAAAGTAAGTAATGGCAGTCACCCATATGCCAATGTTGCTCCATCTCCGAGGGCTTTGTCATGGTCATACGTAGAATTGCTCATTGCTATGTGACAACAGCCAACTTTGTCACAGTTGCCAACAATGGAGAAAAATGCAACAGTGCAATTCCAATTATTTTAAAAATGTATCCTGGGAAACGTAGTCAACAATGAAATACATCTGTGAAATCAGAAAATAAAATGAACCAAATTACAAAGGATTATAAAGTTCATTAATACAATACATATTCAAATGTGGATATCATGAAAACATTACTAGAGCTCCCATCTTTTTCTGGTGACCCAAATGTGTTTCATATGACGTTGTTAAAGTTGCCTTATCATGCTGCCTACATACATAAACTCAAATGAGCACAGTAATATGTTAATAACAAAAGTACTCTAAAAAACCTTGAAAGATATGATGAAAGATCCCTTACCATTCATTCCACTAATTTTGTTGCATTTATTTTGTGATACTTTGCAAGTACTGCAACTTCCACATGTACAAAGAAATCCTTATATTGGCAAACATTTTTTATTCGAAGTACTAGTTGTATAAACATTCATTGTGAATTTATCTCTAAGATTTTCTGCTCTTAAAAAACCAAGATGAATATGGACAAATAAAGAATTTTAATGTATTGTCCGCTTGTAAGAGATACCAACACTATATGATGATTGCATGTAACTTACAACTTTGTTGGACCACCTTGGCGTTAATAGCCTCACAACAGGATTTGATTCTGAGTTTGGGAATCCAATTTTAAAAGAAGTATTTGTAAACAGATTTAGTCTGTTCTTTAGGTTAGTCTTCCCTCTGCTAATCTCAAGACTTCTTTCAGAGTTGCCATGTTCTTGGAAGCAAGACATCATATCATCAGCTTGTTTCATAAGGTAAATATTGTCTTTACAATTTTTTCTAGGAGAACTGTATCAATAGTGCTACATGTCTGACAGCTATCTACTCTGAGAAGAGACCTGGAAGCGGTATCTTTTCTAAAATAAAAATGACATAGGTAGACTCTTATTGACTACAGAGATGTGTAAGTCTAAAACATCAAGAGTATTATTAAATTTGCGTGAGTTAATTGGCGTCCACGTGGTTTATGATTTAGGATACCTATATGTACCAAAAGTAGTGGCTTACTGGCACTCCAAGTGGTAAGAAGATCATCAATGTATCTGATCCATGATTTATTAGAGTCATTGTATTTGTATAATTCTGAGGACCACGAGTGGGAAAAGTAAAAAAAAATCAGATTGGCATACGAAAGGGCAAAGGCTGTACCCATCATTGTACTACTTGTCTTCACATTAAAAAAAATGTATTCTCCAACATAAATGTGTCCAAGTCAATCAACATCTTACTATATGCTAATAATAAGGGAGATCCTTTTTGAAGAATATAATGAGGGAATATTACCATCATGGTGATTGGTAGATGTAGATAAATGACAAATCAAGGGAGATTAATAACCAATCATTCTCTTTAGGTAAAGCTTTCCATTGTTGCATCACTTCTCCAGTATCTTTCCCAAACGATGTAAGCACTGTAGCATATGGGATGAGAAAGGGTGCAAGATATTTAGAAAGATTCTCTGAGTGACTGCCAAATCCCAGGAATGATAGGAGGTCCTGGGGGGATTAAAAGGGATTTGTTTGTTTTAGGGACAAAATAGAATGCTTGGACAGTAGGACAGTCACAGCATAAGGACTTTCGGTCTTCTCTACCAATTGTACGTTCTTGATTTTAAAAAGCAATAGTAGAATTGAATTTCTTTTGTAAGAGGTGGGATTCCCATTGACCTTTTTATACCTCTTTTTATCAATGAGCTACTGACAGGAATTTCCCTGTTCCTGAAAGGGAGAGCCATGCTCTGAATTCAGACAGTAAGTCTTTCCTCTTAAGGAATTCCTGAGAGGCAGAACTGTGACACATCTCTCCCGGTTCAGTCCTGAACCAAGCAAGAGGGTTTAAGGGTACTGGAAGAAGAAAGAGAAACACTCCACGCCAGTGAGCGTCCGTCACAGGAGATTCCTTCTGCACATCCGGAATTGATGGCATTGTAATAAAGAATCTCAGAATTGGAGCTGAAGGCCCTGAAAGAACAATGACACTATGACTAGTAATATATGCAGGAATTACACTAAAAAGAATACACTGGCGAGGATGCCAATGGTTACTGGGTACCTCAGAGGAGATAATGGTATCTAGTCCCAAAGGCACCAGAAAACAACCAGAGGCCGGGAAGCACCCAGTGGACTAGTAGGTAAAACAGCTATATTGTAGAACCCAAAACCCATATGAACAAAGCCATTTAGCATTTTCTAATGGAGCATCCCCATCCCACCTGGCTACGCCCAGACATGGGTCCCGGGCTCGCCTTGCCACTGGAGTCAAGCTAGCCTGGCTGATGAGGTGAGGGCGTAATTAAGAAGTATTGATCGCGCTTTCTTTTCATTCCTATCATACTGCACCGTCCCTGACCGGACCTACTTGCTCACTTATTGTATGTCCTGAAGATGATCTTGAATAATTGAGATCGAAACGCCATCGACCCCCTACAACAGGAACTCCTTACATTCTGTAAACTCTTGAGGAGTCTCCAATATTGTTGTCAATGTGATGTTTCTGTTTTTAAGTCACCCTCACTTCTCACGTCATGCTTTTTTGTCACTTACCTGTGTGAGCACCTGAATACTATTGTTTTGAAAATAAATAACAGTCATACATTGATCTACATGTCCCTCTGTATATTTACCACTCCCTTGAATTTTTTAAAACTAGTTGTCTCCAATCCTAACATAGTGTCACCCACAAGGTCACTTTGTATTGGACCTTTTGGCCACATCAGAACCATTGTTTCCCTTAAACATCCTACCGAACAGGAAGCGTCTGGAACACTCCAGCTGTTTGCAGAATTTTTCAACTCTTCCAGAATGTTCTACCTCTTTCCACTTTGCTTCTGAAGTGCTGAGCTCTGTAATCTTTTGACTCCACTCTCCTGGGCCTCCCCAGTCACCATTGAGCCATCTGCCACAGTTTACAAGGCCCTTAGCAAGCTTGAATCATGGACTCTGGAAAATGCGGTCCAGTCCCAGCAAAATGAGCTAAGATCCATGGAGACAACACGTTCCAGAGCAACTGATATGTCTTTTCAGAAACTAGTTTGTCCGATTGGCTTTAATGTGCTTCCTAGAGTTGAGCCTCTGTGGCTCACCAGTTTATTGTTTTCTTTTACACCTAAGCCCCTACCAACAGAGATAATCCACTCTCACTAATCAAATATTTCCCATCCTAAATAATGGCCTTCTTGCCTGTCACTGTGTTATGACCTGTTGCTAGGAAAGGAGGAAGGAATGTTATACATGTCACCTTGTAATGTAAGGTTCCATGCCATTTGAAAGTTCTGGGGGTTTGAACTAAACAGGAGTCAGTTGGAAGTTGATCTTGGTCTTGAAGGGTTGGTGGTGTGCACTTCTTATTTTAATAAATTCTTCAAGTGGTAATGTCTTTATTCATGAACATAACATTGGCGATGATTGGCTGAAGAATGATTGATTAACCACCAGCCTCTAAAAATGTATACAGGACCTATGTGTAAACCTGAACGTAATAAGGTATGTTATGTTATGTTATTTGTATAGCGCACGAATACCCGTGGGTGTCTAGGCGCTTCCGGTTCTACATGCTGTGTCAGGAAAAGCTAGTTTCTAAAAAGCCATGTCTTGAGTAGATTTCTAAACTCAAGCAGGGAGTAAGTCCTTCTAAGAGAAAGTGGAAGGGAGTTCTATTCCTTGATAGTACTGTAACTGAAACTCCTCCCCCCGAGTTCGTCCTTTTAAATCTGGAGGTGGGCATCAGGTAGGCATTGGTTGAGCGTAACGGTCTATTTGGAGAATACCAACTGAAAGAATCCCAAAGAAATTGTGGGCCTTCTCTGTAAAGTGCCTTATGTGTGATGCAGGGAGCCTTGAATTTAACAGGCTGACCAACTGGCAGCCAATGCAATTCCTGAATCCCTGCCCTGATGGACTGATATTTGGGAACATCTAGGACTAGTCTAGCAGCGGCATTTTGTACTGCCTGCAGGCTTCTGAGTAGGTTGGATTGTAGGTTGATATATAGGCCATTACAATAATCCAATTTTGATAAAACCAGGGAGGTCAATACAGTTTTTCTTGTATTTTTAGGGCTAAATGGGATAATCTTACGTAAAGTTCTAATAGTAAGGAATGAGGAGGACACCACCTTAGAGAGCTGAGACTTAAAATTGAGTTTCTCATCTATAATGACCTCCACATTTTTAGCTTTGCCTACTGGTGTAGGAGGGTCTGGCTACCTAGCTGGCGACCGCAGTGGAAAGAGATTTCCAAACAACACCACCTCAGTTTGGCTTGAGTTCAACTTCAAGCATTGCCTACTCATCCAGTTGCTCAGAGTGACCTTACAGTCATGAAGTTTGATGGAATAATTAACATCCTTGTCTTCTGTTGAGATACCTAACTGGTTGTCATCGGCATAAGAGGTGGGAATTTGATCAAAACTTCTGATCAGAGGAGCCAGTTCAGAAACATATATATTAAAAAGCGTAGAGCTCAATGAGGTGCTGACTTAAAATTGCCCAGTTGAACTGTTTGAGTTCTATCTGATAGGAACGACGTTAAAAGGGAAAGGGCCTTTCCTCCTATACCTATGGTCTTTAGTTATTTGACCAGAAAAGTATGGTCCATGGTATCAAACACCGCGGACAGGTCGAGGAGAATAAGGGCCGCCGACCCTCCGCCATCCAGCGCAATGCGAATTTCCTCCGTGGTCTTTATCAGAGCTGTCTCGGTACTATGACTCGCTCTGAATCCAAACTGCCTATGGTCTAGGATTTGATTGTCTGCAATAAAGGTGGAGAGTTCAACATTTATTATTTTCTCAACAATTTTTGCGGGAAGCGGGAGCCTCGCAATAGGACGGTAGTTAGCCGGGTCCGTTATGTCCAAGTTGTATTTTTTTAAGAGCGGCACTATGTAGGCCTGTTTCCACATGGTAGGGATGAGTCCTTGCGAAAGCAACTGATTGAACATACTAGATAGCTACGTTTTGAGGAATCCTGGGAGGGCAGGGATCGTCCGGGGAAGTAGGGGTAAAGTTTAAAAAAGGCGCTTTGACTCTAGTTTCCTGTTCTGTAGCATTAGCGTTTGATTTGTGGTTGGCAAACTGATCATATATTTGATCCACCTTTGATTTAAAAGATTGGGCAAGTGTGTTGCAAAAATCTTGGTTACAATTGGCGGAATCATCCTTTATAGCTGTAGTCAGGTTTTTATGGTCTGAAAAAGTTCCTTGCTGGAATTAGCTGCCTTCTCTATTTGCAACATAAAGTATTGGCTCTTCTCAGCAATTAACTTTTTCTTGTAGTCTGCCAACATAGATTTATACTGATCTTTTTCTAGTGCTTCATAGTTTTTCCGCCAAATTCTTTCTTGCCTCCTGCAGGCGTGTTTATCTAACCTTAGGGCTTCAGAGAACCAGGGGGCAGAGGGGGTCTTTCTATTTGTATTAATCATTGTAACAGGTGCTAATTTGGCAAAGTTGAACTCTAGCCAAGTAGTATAATTTCTGGCTGAGACCTCTACTTCCAATTCCGGATCCGGTTGACTTTGTACTAACTGGCATTCCAGCAAGCTCAGGTCAATTTTATGCCAAGATCTCCCAATGGACTTGGTGTTAGACGTATTAGTAGTATTAGATTGAGGCAGATTGTATCTGAATAGAATAGCATAGTGGTCAGACCAAGTTAGAGTGAGAATGGATGTAATGGAAATGGCAGGGTTATTAGTAAAAAGACCATCTAAAGTGTGTCCTGCTTGATGCGTGGGGTATTGTACAAGCTGTCGGAGTCCTAGTCCTGATATAATATCGAGAAGCTCCTGCGTAGCTCTGTCTGCTAATGTTTGAAGATGGAAATTCATACCACCTAAAATAGTCAAGCATTTGGATTGAAGACCTAATTCTAATATAGGATGGAAATTATTCAAGAAGCTACTTCTTGGGCCTGGTGGACGATAAATCAATAATCCTTTGAATGTCTCTTGTTCAAGAGAAGTAATTTTAAAAAGGAGGGCCTCGCAATCTGATGAGGATAGTATTGAGCAAAGTGATATAAGTTCGCTCCTGTGAATTAGTGCAAGCCCCCCAACTTTTTTTAGTTGTCTGTCATGTCTAAACACTTTATGCCCATGAGGAACCACAATATTGAAATCAGGATCAGATGTTTCTTTGCCCCAGGTTTCCGTCACAAACAAGACATCCAACTTATTGTCAATGATAAAGTCCGCAATTTCATACTTATGTTTAATCAATGACCTAGCCTTGATAAGCGCTAACTGGAGTTCTATATTACGCGTGCCTGAATTGACCAAGTTTCTATCGGGTTTCTGCGTTGGCTGAATGCTCCTAGGGATTTTAATGAGACATTCTGAGCATTGAGGGTGTTCTGATCTTAACAGCTTACCCCTGGCCGCCATAGCGCGTGAAGGTTCTCCCCTGAATATTTAAGTCTGGGCTTGATTTTAGTGTTAGGCCAGGGGTTCTTGCCCTAGGCCCAGTCCAGGTGCTGACGGGCGCAGACGGCCTTGCCTAAGGCGTGCCCGCTGCGCGCGTCTGCTCCAGCCTGCACCTAAATGTATGCATGTACCAGGATGCAAAGGGGCGAACTGTGCTGGGAGGTAGCAGTGTGCTCCCATCCCCCTTCTGTTTCAAAAAAGGCTCCCTTGAGCCACTGGGCTGACGAGCTCATGGGAGGCACCTGTGCGCCAGGGAGAGGTACAGAGACCTGAGAGGATTGTGGCAGCTTTCTCAGCAAACCCCAGAAGAATTTCGTTTTATCTCTACTGAAGAAGGATGAAATCCAGAAACACATGTGTCTAGAGATTAACAGCACTAACCTGCACAAACTTAGGTGAGACACTCTGCAAAATTTCAAGTAAGCATTTAAATTGAACTGCATGTACCAGGATGCAAAGGGGCGAACTGTGCTGGGAGGTAGCAGTGTGCTCCCACCCCCCTTCTGTTTCAAAAAAGGCTCCCTTGAGCCACTGGGCTGACGAGCTCATGGGAGGCACCTGTGCTCCAGGGAGAGGTACAGAGACCTGAGAGGATTGTGGCAGCTTTCTCAGCAAACCCCAGAAGAATTTCGTTTTATCTCTACTGAAGAAGGATGAAATCAAGAAACACATGTGTCTAGAGATTAACAGCACTAACCTGCACCAACTTTGGTGAGACACTCTGCAAAATTTCAAGTAAGCATTTAAATTGAACTGCATGTACCAGGATGCAAAGGGGCGAACTGTGCTGGGAGGTAGCAGTGTGCTCCCATCCCCCTTCTGTTTCGATAAATCAATAATCCTTTGAATGTCTCTTGTTCAAGAGGAGTAATTTTAAAAAGGAGGGCCTCGCAATCTGATGAGGATAGTATTGAGCAATGTGATATAAGTTCGCTCCTGTGAATTAGTGCAAGCCCCCCAACTTTTTTTTAGTTTTCTGTCATGTCTAAACACTTTATGCCCATGAGGAACCACAATATTGAAATCAGGATCAGATGTTTCTTTGCCCCAGGTTTCCGTCACAAACAAGACATCCAACTTATTGTCAATGATAAAGTCCGCAATTTCATACTTATGTTTAATCAATGACCTAGCCTTGATAAGCGCTAACTGGAGTTCTATATTACGCGTGCCTGAATTGACCAAGTTTCTATCGGGTTTCTGCGTCGGCTGAATGCTCCTAGGGATTTTAATGAGACATTCTGAGCATTGAGGGTGTTCTGATCTTAACAGCTTACCCCTGGCCGCCATAGCGCGTGAAGGTTCTCCCCTGAATATTTAAGTCTGGGCTTGATTTTAGTGTTAGGGCCAGGGGTTCTTGCCCTAGGCCCAGTCCAGGTGCTGACGGGCGCAGACGGCCTTGCCTAAGGTGTGCCCGCTGCGCGCGTCTGCTCCAGCCTGCACCTAAATAGGCCCACCTGGAGACTAGAGCACTAATCGGTGTGGAAGTGAGGACCCGGAAGTGCCGGCCATGGGTGGTCTTCCCTCCGCTTCAATCGGCGTGAAGCCGCGGCAGACCAGGGAAGCCAGGCAATGTGCAGGGTGAGGGCATGTACAAAGTGCGATAGTGCGGCAGCAATTAAGATATATTAAAAAGTAACAACACTAAAAGTGTTTAAAAAAACGAACCTGCGAGTATCTAAGTGCCGGCGGTATAAACAATAGCAACCTGGTGGCTTTTGAGCAAAGCTTGACTTAGCAGCAGTAGAAGACTGCTGCGCGTCCGCTCCAGCCTGCACCTAAATAGGTGGCCCTGGAGACTAGAGCGCTAACCGGGGCGGAAGTGAGGACCCGGAAGTGCCAGGTATGGGTGGTCCTCCCTCCGCTTCAATCGGTGTGAAGCCACGGCAGACCGGGGAAACTAGGCATTGTGCAAAGTAGCAAGTATCTATATCGAAAGAAAATGCCAGAAACCGGTCCTAGGAAGCTTGTTTCCGGTCCAGGGAAGGCATGGCTTGGCAGTTTGGGCTGGACTGTTCCCATGAGGCACAGGGTCAGACTGATTTGCATATGGCCATGTCTGAACTGGGGTGGCAGAGTGGGCTAAAGAACGGTGATGGATCAAACCCAGATCTGTTGACTGGGTGTGAGTGTTTGATTGGTTCTGATGCTCCGTCCATCACCACCCCCTTTTGTACCGCTCTATATCGAAAGGTACCTTACATCCAATGAGTTCTCTCTCACTGAGTTGCAGTGCGTGGAGATACAGTGTTGGAGCTTTGGAACAGAGTGGAAGGCTTATTGGGAGTGGAAGAGATAGCTATCACGACCACAAGCAACTTTCCAGACTGAGCTGTAATCGTGTCCAGAGATGTGGGGCAAATGATGACGCATAGCAAATGCTAAGAGCTGACATCGGGACAGGAGTTGGATTCATCTGGTGGGGTTTATTTGTCACAACGCAGGACATCTACGAGGACGAGCAGCATGTCAGCGTGACAACTAACCTGCAAACTGAGGTGGCCATCTTGGAAGTAGACACGAAGTTGGTGCGACGTCAGTGTGACGATTGTTCAGCAGTTCCTGATTGAAGCATTCTGTTGGGCACGTATGCGCATGATTTGAAGCGCAGACCATACAGGAATGAAGAACGCTTTGTGACATTGGCACAAAGTTGAAGTGATGGAAAAAAAAAGATATATTTTCTTATAAGATTCTGCAGTTTTATTGACTGAAGTAAATAGTTGGAGATATGCGCATGCGGTGACGCGCACACCATATGTTATACGGAAAAAATTCTTCTGAATGTTATGGGGGTTACCATGGTGAGTAGCAACTGAGGTCAGTTAAAGTGTACACTTAACAGAACGCAGAGATGTGCACACCACGTGCATGCACCTGATACAGTGGGCATCATTTTTCTCAGCAATGTGACTCACTAATCCACACGTGAGACACAGCTTTGTCATAATAGTGCTTTAAACAGCATGATATTGTTATTGCTAACAAAGCTACTACTTGTATTGGTTTTATAGAATTGATGCCATAATTGATTTATCGTATTGATGGACATTTGGGCAGTTGTTGTATGTGATATTTGTATACAAGTATAACAGCATATTAACATTTCATAGTTATTGTGTTGGGAGTGTATAGCATAATTACTGTGGTGAGTGAGGGTATTTGTGATCATGTCAAGTGCCACAATGTCTGAACAGCCCCACTTTCTTTCTGACAAAGGTGAACCTAATCTTTCCTGGAAAAGATGGAAACAGATCTTTAATTCTTGATTTGATTGCTATGGTGGGTGAGAAGTTTTCAGCTGTTCGCAAACAAGCCATTTTGTTGCATAACTTGGGAGTTGAGTGGAGGAACGTTTACGAGAGTCTAGATGAAATGGATGTTGGCAAAGGTGAAGGGGAACCTAACAATGTTTTTGACATGTCTGTAATGATGTTAGAAAAGCTATTTGGCTCACAAATTAATATGGTTTTAGAGAGACACAAATTTTTTACAAGACTGCAAGGGAACAAAAGAAAATGGGTAGTTATGAGGCAGCGTTAAAGACAGTGGCCCGCAATTATGAATTAGAACAGTTGGTTTATTCCTTGGTGAGAGATCAAATTTTGAGAAGTACAAATAATGTCAAAGTTCAAGAAAAGTTACTTGCGAAGAACCCTGATTTGAGAGATGTAGTACAATTGTTGAGGCCATGGAGAACACAAGTATGTGGGTACGGGAAATGCGGGGTGAGAAAGGGAAGGACAATAACTTGGGATTGGATGGAACAGTGAATGAGGTAAAACATTCAGGTTAACGCTTAGACAAGGAGGGTGGCAGAGGTATCGGAATCAAAAACAAGGAAGAAGATAAGAAATTTGAGGAAAACAAATATTTTTAAAGTAATGCTAAAAATGGACAAATGAAGTATATTAGATGTGGTAGTGAAGGATATCTTTCTAACAGTCCTGATAGTTTTGCAAGGTTTGCATTTTTCAAAAGATGTGGTAAGTAAGGGCATTATGCTCGGGTGTGTAGAGGGTCTAAACAACAAGGTGTGAATTGGTTGGAAGAGAAGTTTGTATTTAGGTTGAGAAATGATGCTGACCCGATTGAAATAGCAGAATGCGAAATTGTGGTGGATGGGAAAAGTGTATGGGTACTTGCTAATTATGGATCACAATATACTAGGATTGGTGATAAAAACTGGGAGCTAATATTTGGTAGTGAAGGAATCACATTACAAACTCCGGATATGAGATACTAAAACTACTGTGGGATAGTGGAGGGTTACAGGCACAACACTTCAAGGCCTATTTTGGGCAGCTTGGTACAACCATGGACACTAATGACATTGCACTTAGTCCCTTACAAGCGACGGACAGCTATACCTTTAACAGGTTAAGACCCTTCTCTATATATATGGGTACAAGCAACTAAAAGAGAAGTGGATGAGTACATCTAAATGCAGCAACATATTCCCTGACTCTCTGGGATTATCCCAATGGTGACATCTTTCTTGAGATATTGAGGGGAAATTGATACCCCATGTGACATGGGAGACCTGTTTGAAGATGGCAGAATGGTGGGCTATGTGGAGTTTTGTGACAAATGGGGGCTAGCTGGTGGATGCTTTTTGATATATGCTGGTGTGGTGGTGGCTGTTCACAAAGCCTGGGCAGGGTTTCCACGAAAACAGGAAACACATGTGTTGACTAGACCCTCCCAGACATGGGAGGTGAGGGCAAACTCATCACTCAAATTTACTCATTGTTAATACCACGCAAAATTACCCATATAACTACACTGAAGACACAGTGGGTAGGTCATATGAGCATGGAGTTAAGGGAAGGGGACTGGACATCTATATTGAGTAACTTCAGGAGAGTTACACGTAATGGAATGCTAAAACGTATACATTATAAATGTGTTCATATAGATTACATCACAACACAGTGGCTGCACAGACTAGATTCCTCCAGATCAGAACAATGCCTCAAATGCAGAAAAACAGAGAACCTATATTCCCATGTGGTGGATATGTCCATGTGTGAGTGCTTTTTGAGGTGAAGTAATTCAGACTTTAGGAATAATAACCAAATTGCAAATACAGCCAAACGAAACAGATGTGTTAACTGAGACTATTCACCTGCAATAAAAACACTAAATATGTGGAGTAGGTATTGGAACTAGGTCTCACAGTGGTAAAGAAATGTATAGCACTAAGATGGCTGTCCAGATGACTGCCCACACAAAAGCAATGGTTATGGTGGGCATGAGCTCTATGTGGGGTACGCCACAGGTTGGTTTACAACGGAGTGGAACAGGGAAGAAGGATGAAATGGGACTTAGTAGAAGTCTGGATACAACAGGAAATAGGAGACCCTGAAACGGAACAAAATGTGGAAGGGACAGTTGATTAATACTCTTTAATATTTATGTGGTGCTGATCAGCTGTAATTTGATGCAATAGTTCCAACTATGCTGTTTAAGTAATCCACTGTTATGTATGGATTTATATTTATTTGCACATGGTGTGACTCACATCTCTGTCCTTGTTTAGGGGGTGTTGGAGGGGAGATAGGACAAGTTAATGATCTGTAATGTTATTTTGTTTTTAATATCAATAAATCAAAAAATAAACTCCAAAAATAAACCCAGGGGGGTATGCAGGCATGAAAATAGATGTGCTGGAATATTCTGTAATGAAGATTCCATTTTCTAATTGGGAAACAGTGGGCAAGGTGTATGTGGCGAGAAGGGGAGATAATCTTTTAGGATGGAGACATCAGAGAGATATGGGGATAACACCTAATCCTAATTCCAGACAGAAGGTGCTAGTTATGACAAATGAGGTGTTACCTGATGATATTTGTTCAAAGTTCCCCAAAGTATCAAGCGGTGAGTTGGGATTACTGAAAAAGATTGAACACAAAATTGTGTTAAAAATGGTGCAGTACCATGTGTGTCAAGAGTCAGGAAGATTCCCCAGATGATGAGTGTTCCATTAGCACAAGAGATTAAGAAATTAAAGGAAAGAGGTGTGATTGAAGAGATAGAGTGCTCAAAATGGTTGGCTCCCATACTCTTGACACCCAAAGATGATGGTAAAGAAATGTGCATTAATGCAGACTTGAGGGGATTGAACAAACACATCTGGGTGGACAGGCAGCCTTTGCCAAACATTTCAGAAACATTGGCACTGATTAAAGATGCACAGATATTCAGTGTGATGGACTAGTCCTCCTCTTACCACCAGGTTATGCTTCATCCTGATTCTAGACCTTTGACATCGTTTGTGACTCCTCTGAGAACATTCTGGCTCATTCGCATGCCTTTTAATCTTGTTTCAGCTGCGGCATGTTTCCAGAGATGTATGAAGAAGGTACTAGATAGTCTAGAAAGGTGTTATTCTTTCAGGATGACATATTAGTTTATGGAAAAAATCAACAGGAGCATTATGAGGTTTTGTGGAATGTGCTGGAGCAGTTGCAAGATGCAAGTTTGGTAATAAAAACAGAGAAATGTAAATTCAGAGTATCAACTGTGACCTATTTCGGTGACATTATTTTTGGTGAAGACATAAGTCCTAAAATCGGCTTGGCAAACAGCATAATTCAGGCTTCTAAACCAGAATACAAAGATCAGATGTGTTTATTTGTAGGGTTGGCAAACTTCTGTTCAAAATTCATTCAGAATTTCGCGAGTATTTCTCAGTCTTTGAGAGTACTGTTAAAAAAGGTTCTCAGTTCAGCTGGATTGAAGAGTGTGAGGCAACATTGGAAAATTACCAACTTTGGGACACTTTGATGCTAATAAAAAAACAAATTTGTCTGCTGATGCCAGCATCAATGGATTAGGTGCAGTGTTGGATCAGGTGGTCAATGGGGAGTTAAGAGTGGTGGCTGTTGCCTCTCGTTCATTGAAAGGTGATGAAGAACAGTATTCTCTTATTGAGAGAGAAGTGTTAGCTCTGTATAGGGCTATTCTCCACTTCAAACTTTTCTTGTGGGGAAAACCTTTCATGGTAAGGTCAAACCATAGACCACTTACCAAGATTTTCATGTGCAGAAAATTGAGAATTTTTCTCCTAGGTTAAGAATGTGGACTGCGGAATTGTCTATTTACAAGTTCATGCTGGAGTATGTACCTGGCTCAAAAAACAGTATGGCGGACGGTTACCAATTGATAATTGTGAAGAAAACTGTGAGAGTGCATTAGTAAGTTAGGTATGTGAAAGAGCCTTGAATGATGAAGAGGGGGGAGGCCAACTAAAATAATTCGGATTTAGGAGTATTGAAAGAGTTTATTGTGAAAGGATGGCCAGGAAAAAAATAATTACTGTTGACTTTGGAAGCATTTATTTGTGTAAAAGATGAGTTGCACATTGTTGAAGGGAAGGTGTTCAGGGGGAAATGCGTGGTGTCTCCAAGAGTTTTGAGAGGAAAATTAATCAATTTGGCCCATGAAGGATATTTGGGAAGGAACAAGACAATGGTGGCCGGAAATGGATCATGAAGTGGAAGAAGTTGTGAAGGATTGTTGGCATTGTGCAAACTATGATAAGACGAAGAAGACTTACACTGTTCCGTTGTCTCCGGTTGAGATTCCAGTATAAGCTTGGACCAAACTGGGTTTGGACATAGCTGGTCCGTTTGACTTATTGGCTCAGGATGGCAGATATGTCATGCTACTGGTAGATAGATTACACATCTAAGTGACGGTCACTAAATGTGTGCCTTTGAATTCTTGAAGGAGGAGTTTTCAAGGGAAGATGTTCCAAAAAGTCTTGCCATGGACAATGGGATACAGTTTGTGTCTCAGGAAATGGGAAGTTACCTGAGAGAACTGTCTGTAGTTCACTTTAAGACAGTTCTTTATTTGGCACAAGCTAATGGTCTAGCAGAGAGTATGAATAAGATAGTGAAGAGTTGTGCGCAGCGTGCAGTTCTTAAAAAGAAGTCACTGAAAAATGTGTTGAGAGAAAACCTGGTGGACACATTGGGTCACACCTAATGGTGTGACATCAATATCAACTTTTGCGGCACTTAGAGGTAGGAAGTCTCACTGTAAACTTAACCTACTTTGGTTAAAGTTGAGCAGTGAAGTAAAAGTTGAGCAGTGAAATAGAAGAACAGCATTCTAGTGATCATCTGGCTTTGCGCAGGTTGAAACATCAAAACAAATATAAAGCACATTATGCTGCAAAGAACTGAGCATGTGAAAGCAGTTGGGAAGTGGTTGACAGAGTGTTGCTAAAAAGACCGGAAATGATAACAAAAAAGGACAGGTTGAAATTCATGGGTCCTTTTGTGATAACTTCTTTAGGGAAAAGTTTTGCTATTTTACATTCAGGAGATGTGTGGAGTATTTCTAAATTAGTAAAAGTGGGAAATTCCACTTTTCAAAGAGTACAGACTAAGAATCATACCCGTGTGGATTTTAAAGTGTTTTGAGGATTTGGAAGTGAAAAGGTCAAAAGTTAAGCCTAAATGACATAAGGACTAAGAGATGTTTGGATTTTAAACTAGGAATTAGTATAATTTGTTATGTAGTATTGTGCAAAACTGTGATATGATTAACCATGCCTTTAGGAGAGAACCATATTTGCTTTGATTCAATGCAATGTGGTTTTGCTTTAAGAACTTAATACACTGTTGATTGATTTTGTTCCATAAATACATGAGTAACGTCTTTGTTCAACATGCTTTCAACTTACCTTTATGCAGGGTTGGGAAATTTAGATTTTAAGCTAATTGTTATTATTAGGATATGAAGTTAAGTATTGTTTTTTCTTTATTGATTCTTTCATTGTAAATATTAAAGGGGAAAGATGTGGTTATGACCTGTTGCTAGGAGAGGATGTTATAGATGCCATCTTATGATGTAAGGGTCCATGTGGTTGAACTGAACAGGAGTCAGTTGGGAGTTAATCGTGGTCTTGAAGGGCTGGTGGTGTATACTGCTTACTTGAGTACTTTCTTCAAGATATTCATCAACTCAGAAACCATTCGGCATTCAGACCTCTGTTTAAAGAAAGTATTTTTAATAGATTTCTTTGAGAGTGCTAAGACCTTAAGGGGTTCTGACCACACTGACAATTTAAATAAAGTACTAAAAGAGGAATTTATGAAAACCAGCCAAGCGATACCAGAAATGTTATCCAAGGTTAAGCAATCTAAAATGATTGATTTAGTGAAACTGGTTTCCTATTTTGACAATATGGAGAACCAAAGAAGCAGAGGTCTAACCAAGAGCAAGTCCTCCAAATATTGTAGACCAACCTCTCGATGGGCGAACAAAGTTGAAGCAGTGGCAGGTAAGCAAAGTAAACGTTTTAAAAAGCTATTTCCCTTGAGTTGCAGAGGTTTACTAGAGGTGTCCTGCTACTCAATATCCACAGTTCCTCTGCCTCATTTACAGGCACAATGTTTTTGATGGTGGAGCCTCAGCTGGTGAGTTGTAGTATTTGAAGCCTCACCCGATGTAGGGCGGGGTCTGCTATACCAGGCATGGTTGACATTAGCAGGAAAATTCATCAATGGGCCCAGCTGTAGGGATAAAATACCTTGCACCTGAAGGCTACTGCTTTCCTTCATTTGAGAAAAATGTACCACATTAGATGTATGTATCTAAAATACAAAAACAAAATATGCAGACAGGCAGACATGACATGGCTGCTGGCAGGCATTACATTTTACCAATATTGCTCCTGCTGCATTGCTGGGAGTACATTTGGCATAACATTAGCCACCAACCCGGCAATGATATTTAAAACTTCAACTATAAATAATCTCTAAGTCCTTATTTCACCCTACTTCACCACCAGCTAGACTACGCCTATGTTCCGGTAAACTGACCGTTGGTATAACATTAGATTTTTAGTTTATAATGGTTTTCTAGTAAAGCTTTTAACATGTTTATAATGCCGAAGCCCTACATCATATTGTCAATTTTCATTATTGCATGTCATTATTAAAAAATATGGTAATTTGGGAGTTTTATTTCTTTACTGCAATGCTTTTTTGATGTTAATGGGCATGTATTACATCCATTTTACTCTGAAAAAGTCCTTGAAACCTGTGACAAACTAGCAAGAGGGAATTGGATTCATTCTAGAAGCAAGGTCACTTGGACTTTGTAGAATCTCAGGCCAAGCTGACTATAAACAAGTAGGCCTCCCTCTTTCCCAACAAATAACAATCCAGTCTTCTACTGACAGGTGGAGAGGTATGCTTATATTTCTGTTTAGATGAGATATGGCCTAGTAATTTGATCTGGACAGCTTTATTTGGGGTGATCCCAATTCTGAATTGCACATTGTTCTTATCGCTGGTATATATGTACATAGAGCACAGCTGCTATTAATGTGGTTTAGTAAAACTGTTGCCTTTACTGATAGATTGCAAGCCACAGCTTGAAATTATGTTTTTAAAGTGAAGGGTTGGAGAGGTTCCAAAATAGGAAGGATTGGACATTATGCCTGTTGACCACAGATATGCTCTGATTGTGCCACTGAGAACATGATACAATACGTTTGTGTGGCAGTTTCACAGAAAGGAGAATTTGAGTGAAAAGACATCACTCAGTCTTATATTCACACCTCTTTATGTATTGGCACAGAAAAGTAGAAAAATAACTGAATGGAATATTACACCAAGCATCTTTGTGGTTAAGATTGGTTCAAGCAAAAGCCTTCTCAAGAAATCGTGTACATTTCTGGTATTAATGCCCTTCTATCAAAAAATAACAAAACAAAAGGAAGCGAAGAACAAACTGTTTGAGCTGAAGTCAGTGCCAGTGTTGAAAATTGAAACGACGATGTGATTAAGCATTCACTAAAGACATGAACTCCCCTCTACTCGGAACGGGTTTCTCTTCTTATATTGTCTAATGTCCGGACTCCATTTTGTATTGTCATGTTTCCACGTGCTGTACACGAGAAGAGTCCTACCTTCTCGTTAGTTACTCTTGTAATCTGCCTAGTAACAGTCTATAAATAGCTCCTTTGTTCGTCTGGCGCATGCCCGGACTTGACCACATCTGTTATCAGTTAATCCTCGCTTGACCATGTTTTCGCGGGCTCAGGAAATTGGTTACTCCGCCCACATATTGGTTCTGCATCGAACATGTCCATAAAAGGTAAAGATGTTCGCCTCATGATGTATCCACCCACTTATGAGCCCCTCTGTTGTGTATAAAAGGGGACTGTGTACGCAAGTTCTGTGTGCTACTCTATGCAATACTGAAGGGTGTTGTATGGATTGTAGGACCACCCTTAAGGGTTAATAAACTTTGTCTTTGTACTTTGCAGTTTCCGTGCCAACTTCCTTGTAGATTCCATTGCAGGAGAGCGAACCCTTGTGTCCTGCGGGCCTAGCTGGGGCCTGTATTCATCACCAGTAGGGTTGTTTTGTCAAGGAATTGCCCCTAAAATACTTATTTTTCTAGATGGGAGACTCTATTGCCCTCTAGTAGGTGAAGTTCCACTTTGGTGCGAACAAAACGATGAGGCCATGCAAACCCTTTGAACCAACTGCATGCATAGTCAGCCCTTCTAACTTGTCCATCAATTTTATGAGATCATGAAGTCTCATTTTTGGCCATACCCAAAATATAACATGCATGAGGATACAGATGATACTCATTTGCCTCCTGGTCCCATCAAGGATATATTAAAATCTTTAAATTTCTAGTCTCTGACCTGGGAGCAGTTGGAACTTCTTGTGTTGTTTGAAAATCACAATTTAAAGAGGGTGTTTAAGACTAGAATAAGAATCTTTTGACAAACAGTGGGAAACTGTTCCATTACCGCCAGGTGTTTGAAGACAAGAAAGTAAAATCGCAACTGAAAACCTTTAATCAACACACTAGGAAGGGAGATCATGTCATAGGCTAAACATCTGTATTGACAGTTTTGATCTCTGATTGGAAATCCTGAAAGCAACAAAATTCTTCATTCATTTGAATATAAAAGTATATTTCATGATCTGTGGCTTACCTTCCAGGTCATGGTGAGTGAGTGAGCGCAAATCCAAAACTCCCATGTGCTGAGTTTATGCCATAGAAGTAAACACTGACAATGGTTCTGGAGGTTGAGCTACACATCAGTGCCCGACTGCAAACTACATTTCTGATGAGTCAGTCTAACTCCACATTGTTTGAAAATGGCAGCAGCTATTTTGAAGTCTTTAGATGTAAGTTTCCTCATGATTCACATTGGCAAACAAGATACTTTGTTCTCGTATCCAGACCCTTGATGCCAAAACTCTTGATAGCCTCTGAGATTTTTTGTTTTCCTTGAAATTGTGTTAGGAAGTTGAGAATGAACACAGGGAAGTATTCTGCCAATTTAAATCATATGTTGGGATTAACTTTAATAGTTTAGTTCTAATTATGAGAGATCTTGGAGGAGTATAGAAGTATATTTGTGTCACATATTACTCAGACCGTATTTTCGTTAGAACATTTTTCACTTTTTAAGCCTATTGAAATATTCATGATGCTCATATTGCAGCTAAGGTTGTGAAGGGAGTTAAAGGAAATTGTTAAGTAGCATCAATCTATGTAATTCTGATGAATGATATTTTATGTTCCAGTTTTACAAAAAGACAACCTTGAATGTATAGCAGCATCTGAGAGTCTGCACTCACGAAAACAGAAGTTAGTTCCCATACTAATAAAGATAGTGAAATTATTCTAAAGGCTTGAATAACACTGATTGCATAGACATCATTTATGCCCCTGATTCTGAAACACAGAGAGTCTGCAAAATAGAGATGTTTTGAAGGTATATCATTTCGATAGCAAGAGATAAATGGTTATAAAGAGTCATCAGGTACTAAGGATATTCATCTTGTCTTTAGTTATTCACTACGACTAGACACAAGTACCCTGCAGAAAGCAAGTATGAGTAGCGATAACTAGTGTCTCCGTTTTCTCTATTCACCAGTTCCCTTTCCTCGGGTCTACGGTTAATCACAACATTGCTACTATGCATGGTTGATCTGTATATGGAGAACTGTGGAAGCATTCCTTTCTATCACTGGATCTGGACTGCAAGGTTAGTGCTTTTTGAAAGCATGCATCTTAAAACAAATACCCATGTAATCTATTCCCTAATCTGTGTCACCTATTTGACCTATTGCAATTTGAGCATGTCTGATTTAAGGAGATTATCCTCTCCAGAGGTGTAAACACAAGACTCAGTGAGGAGGCTCTCCATGCCTCTGTAAGTTGAAGTCTCTTGGACTGCTGAATCAGATGAAAGTTCTTCTGGTTGACTGACAGATCATAAAACATTTTGCGAAGCAGACACAATTTATGTTGCTAAGCAGTTGATGAGTGTGATTTGATTACCTAGTTCTCTAAACACGTGAACAAACGTATCCCCTGAAGATGAAGCTATGGAGAGTATCTTCATTTCTATAGCAAATTTAAGCAATCCAAAGATTAGTTACTTTATTAGCTAATTTAAATTTTATCCAGACAAAGCAACCCCTCATCTATCTCTTCTTGATCCCACTTCTGACAGCATTCCATTTTGTTCCCGCTCTGCCCCTGCCCCGTATGTTCACCATTGATCTTTTTATTCCAATTAATTATTTTATGGATCTTTCAAAGGCAATTAAAACAATCAACAAACAAAATGACCCAGTGGGCAGCAAATCTCATATGCTCAATGTGTAAAGGCACAATAACAAAAACATTTCTGTTCAACAACAGAATATCTCAGTCTTCTGAGCAGTGTGGCATGATATGATAAAAATAGTATAGCAATAGTGACAGGTACGTAAGTTTACATGCCAGTGTTCCTTGAGAATGTATACTGTCAACTTCTGGGAGTAAATAAAATATACATAAAAAGAAAAGAAGGATTGTTGTAAATGTCTGAAACAATTACACAATGTTTGGTAACTCAGCCAACCATATCTGTCAGTGCAACATGCTTCTATTAATTAGAATGAGCACTATGGCCTGAGAAAAAACACCCTTCCCATATCTTTACTTCAGAAAGGAGGAAAACAATCTAAAACAGGGGAAACTAACATGCAAAAGAATTATTGTTAGTGTATAGTATCGCTATATATATATATAGAAGCAGATGAGAAGTTGATGTAGTAACATACCATGCATCAAAAGGGGCTTCCATTCTCATGTACAACGGTTGGGGGGTGGTGGAATATCAAGCCAACATCAAGTGTAGAGGTCTGACACCACTCCTATAAAGTTTGCCCAGGAAGTGTGCAAGAAAGTACTTGAGAAGAAGGTAGAATGCAGGGGTTTATCTAGAGATCTCTTGAGGCAGAGCGCAAATATAAAGTGTGTCCAATGTTAAGACAGCAGCAGTTGGTATACACTCAGTGGCACCTCAAAACATTCTTCCTTAGTCTTTTTTGATTATATCTCGAATCAGATATCCAAAGCATGTGCCCATCAGGAAACATCTTCCTCTAGTGTCCTAAAAGGGGAGCTCCATTCTACACAATCAAATACTTTCTTAGTGTTAAGGAAAAGCATTAATTTGCAATTGGTTTTATTTCTTACTTCCCACAAGAGGTGATGTAGTGGGTATGGATTGTTGTTCAGAGAGTGGCAAGTCATAACCCACTTGAGCTGGATGATTGAGCTTAGATATTTATAAGCACAAGTGGTCTACATACACTCAGTGCCCGACCAGCCGTCGCGGGCACCAGGCATTTTCCCGGTGGGCAGGAAGGGTGGGGACTGGTTTTGGAGCGGTGGGCCATTTTTTTGTTACTGGGGGCCGGTTTGGCAGCAGTGCTGCGATATCAGCCCCCTGTAACAAAATAACAAATGCAGCAGCAGTGTTCCCCTCTCACCCCCCACTCCGGGGACAGTCCAACTTCATTGCCAGGGCTGGTTTGCGTTCTCAGTCCAGCCGTGCTTACACTGTGGCCAAGATCTTCTTATCAATGTTAAGTAAAAAAATCAGTCTGGAATATGACTAAAGAAGGGGATCTTTTATAGGTTTAGGTATTAACAATGTTGCCATCCTTGTTGAATTCAGGCATTAAACGTCCCCTATCCTTAGCATTCTTCTACACTCTCCTGATGACCGAGGCTAGTCTTTCCTTATCAATGTATTAGAATTCTGTAGGTAGGCAATGATTTCTTGGGGGTTTACCAGTAGCTAAGCATTGTCTCACTTTCAATAACTCTTCTGAAAGAATACTTCCATCCTGGGAATCACATTTTTTCCAAGTGAGTGTGCGATAGCGTAAATTAACTCAAAAAGGCAATTTTGTATGCAGATGAATGAGACTGGCCTACATTGTAAAGCCATTCGCAGAAATCAGCAAACTATTTTGTACTGTGTATTTGGTGTGAGAACAGCTCCCCTGATGACAACGCAATGGCAGGTATAGTAGGTCCAGCTTTTTGTTGCTTAAGCTATAATGGCAAGAAATGATCAGCCTCTGTTTGTGCTCATGGTGAGCCCTCCAGAGAGGAGATAGTGCATACTCTTCCTTGCTGGTGAACAGGGAATATAGGTCATACTTCGTTTTTAGACATGTTTCAGATTGGCTTTATTGTGGAGGCAGGACTTTGTTGTGAGTAGCTTGACCCCTCTCTGAAGAGTAACTTGTTTGCCCGTGGCTCTTTTCCTGTGTAGAGGTGAGTCTCTTGTCTTGACACCTGTGAGGTATGATTTCCCAGTCACCAACCACATCTGATGAGAGGTCACAGAGCTTACATTCTCAACAAAGTGGGTAGTAATGTTGGCATGAAGAAGACATTTCCAGGGAGTTTGTATTAGGAAGTATTCATCTGTCATTTTCTTGTTGATAGAACTGCCCAACCTCCATCCAGGAGAAGCTGAACATGATAGTGATCTACTAGACCTCCCACCAGGATTTTGCACAGCATCACCTTCTCTGACAGCAAACCTGACACCAAAAAGTGGTCAATCCAGTTGCATTTGTCATGAACACAGAGCAAAAATGAGTACTAGTTCTTTTTAGGACTCACATTTCTCTAGGGATGCACTAGGGCATGGTCCTGCCATAGCTCCTTTAAGAGTACCCTGTCCTCACCACTGAAGTGTCAGGATCTTCTGATGTGGGAGACACTGGCTGGAGGGCAAGATTCCAGTTTCCGCCTATTATAGCTTGGGTCTTGCCAAATTAAGTGGCTATCGTTGAAAAACATGCAAAGAATTCAGTCTTGTTGACACAGAGGTTTGGGGGGGGTGAGAAGTAGGATGCAGTGGATAGGAGAGCAGAGTCAAAGGCTCCCCCAGGTCTTCACTAAGTGAAGCCAGCAGTCGCTTTATGTGACATGTTCCATGGATCCTGCTTGTGTGATTTCAGATGCCAAAAATAGGCATAAATAATACAGAAGTGATGCACTGGACTTTGTGCATCATTGCTCTGTAAATGTGAGGTGAGAAATCTCACAGTACACCCTGCCCAGAATAGATACTTTGACCATTGCTATATATATGTGTGTAATCCCTCTACTACTTTACCAACAAAATACATTCTCTCATTTCTGTCTTAAACAAATACTCAATAAAAACTACAAACATATGATACTCTTTCCTTCCCAACAGCAACAACAACCTATTCTCAATTGTAAAACAGCTCAAGCCAAGGATTATTGTATCTGCTTCCAAACATCATTAGATAAAACATTCGCATTTTTAAATCCACCAGGTGTGATCTGATAAATACATCTTCACCCAAGGAATCGTCCTTGTCCTTTAAAGAATGAACAAATCCCCCATACTCAAAATCAAACCAGACCTGTTGTCAAACGTTCGGCCACTATCCAGCCAGGGGATGGAAATCCGGGAGGTGTTTCATACATTGAATACCATCATTGCCCAGGAGTATCTCCATATGTACTACCAATGTGGTTTTTGTCTAGGTTTCAGCACTGAAATAGCCACATTGAAGATCCTGGGTACTGTACATGGTACACTGGACAAGGGGACTCCTCTTTACAAATATGTCGACACTTTTCACTTCTTCGACTTAAGTGATAACAGCAGGTTCATTTGATCTCTACAACACTGTACAGGGTACTGATGTCAAGGTCTAGAGTTGCTTCTCCCCTTTTCTCACCAAAAGACACTAATTGGTGAATGGTCGGAAATCTATTGCAGGGAGATCTGCAATGCCTTGTGGTGCCTCCGAGGGCTTGAGTCTAGCCCCTGCCTTATGCAACTTCTACATAACATCACTAAGTCTGATCTTCACCCACTCAAAACAATCATGCACTTAATCTCCTCAGGCCATTTGAAAACAGCAACTCAATTTCTTGTTGTCTCCAGACTGAACTTCAAGGATGCCATTCCTACAAATGCCCATCCCATGGTCTTTACTCACTCAGCTCAAAGCAATCCGGCCATATGCTGTTCTCATCACAGCCACAAGTCAAATATCACCCCCATACTATGACCTTCATTGGTTGCCATTAATTGCAAGCGTTAAAATCAGATCATGCTCTCTCATTTACAAAGCTATTCACCTGAACAGTCCCACTTCACTGTTCTCCATTTCATATAGGAAATGACCTATCAGAAGCTGAAACAAACTACAATCATAAGTAACAAGGTTTATGACATGTTTTGTGCAGAAGCATGTTTTGACTGGAGCCACATCTACTGCCTGGAATTATTTGACATTCAGAAAGAATTGAAAGATCTGTCTTGTCACCTTTTCTTAAGCTTAAATCTGCTACCCTCCTAGAAACTTACCACTGCCCTTTTGTAATGTTATTCTGTTTCGTAATGTGTATATATATGTTGCATGCTCACTCCATATTGCTTATGTTTACGGCATGACTGTTCCATTTTTTGTCTGTATTATTCCAATGTGATTAGTTTGCATTGTGTTCAAATTGCCCTAATAACCTTTGATTAAGGAGCGACATATAAGACTGTTAAATAAAGAAATATAAAGAAAAAGTAATCTCTGAAACAAGGTGGTTTGCAGATCACAGTACAGTAGATTTGAAGAGGAAGCCTGAAAATGTGCTTGAATGTAAGAGTCCAAGCCATAGTGTATTAAAAAGGGCGCAGACATGCCAAGGTAGGGTCTGAAATGGAACTCTCCTAAGAAGGGCAAATGTCTGCCTTTACCACATGTTAAAAGAACATTACATTTTTAGCTCATAATTGCCTTTAACATGGAGAGATAGCCACATGGAAACATTTTGCTTTTCCTCTGAAAGTATTGCACAAAAAGATTGTCATCTATTCCAGAACATTTGAACTATGAATGTAGGGAATGACAGATTTTATGGGATCTAATCTATTTGGTGTCTCCTCATTCTTGGAGGGATATGGCTGAGGAAAGAAAGGTGTTAAAGAAATCACTTGAGACAAGTGAAACTCCAAAACTGTGTTTGGCAAGAAGGAAGGTTTGATTCTCAAAGCTGCGTTATCCTTAGAAAATACTGTGAAGAGAGAAGTTAATGAAGGAGCCTGAGGCTCTACAGCCCTTCTTGTTGCATGATTATCACCAACAAAACTGTCTTTCATGTAAGGAATTTATGAAGGTAAGAATGTATACATTCGAATGGCGGTTAGGAGAAAAATGAGCACCTTTTAAAGATCCCATGAAGGTACTTTGAACAATCTAAGTGAAACAATTCCTCAGCAAACGCAAATCCAAAATATGGGACCTTCTAAGCAGCAATGCACCCGACATCCTCTTCATCACAGAGACCTGACTCAAATTTAAAATTTAAAATTGCTTTATTTGAGAATAAACTCATAAAAGCTTTACAAACAACATTAAAAAACTGTTATAAAACATTTAAATCGGTTGAAAAAGAGTTAGGAAAAATGTAATAAAAAATGTATCTCATGCATTGTCACATAAAATTTACAGATAAAATATGGACACTCTGATTAATGACTCAATCCGTCATCGGCTCCCAACATCGCTGCAGCAATCCCAATGGACTACAAGATCGCTTGACAGGACCAACTTTACAAGCCAGGAGGAAGGCTCGTTATCATCTACAAGGAATCCATCAAGTGCACTTCAAGCTGCAAATCGACAAAAACTTAACCCTGACCAAAACCCTTGCCAATCGACCACCCGGATCACAAACCACCTTTACTAACTTCATCACAGACTTCGTCACTCCACTCAACCTCCTGTCTAGACCCAACATTATCCTCGGCGACTTCAACTTCCACCTAGAAGACCGAAATGACCCCTGCTCCACAGCACTCTTTGAAAGCTTGAGCAACATCGGATTCAACCAGCTCGTCACAGAACCAGCACCCACCACAGGACACACACTGGACCCCATCAGACCACTCCATCATCTACTTCCAAATCAACACACCTCAAGTCAACACCCCTACCAAGTCCAGCACTCCAAGCGGCAGCTGGAGCAAAATCACAGAAGCAGACTGGCTCAGCACACCAAGCACTGATGTACCTAACTCCATAGACAACCTCAACAAGGATATCAACAACTTCAACAACTGGATCAAGAACTGCGTAGACACCCTTGCACCCATCAAACCCAACAAGCATAGTAGATAAAGCATGCAGGCTAGCTGGTACACAGAAGACCTCTGCAACACCAAATGGCACTCCACGCAGCTAGAAAATAAATGGCGAGTCTGCCACTCCGTGCCTTTTTCCTATTTAGCCCCTTTCTCATGGAACAAAATGCCCTATCATCTCCGTAACTTGCCTGATCATGGTTCCTTCCGAAAAAAGCTAAAGACCTGGCTTTTCGGTAATTAAATATGTGGTCCTCCTTTCTATCCGGTGTATCTGCAAGCGCCATGAGACTCTCTGAGTGATATGTGCGCGATATAAATATCTCTGACTTGACTTGACTTGACTACAAGGATGCACTCAGACGATATCACCAGCAAATTAGAGACATCTAGAAAAAAGCACTAGTGGACCACATCGAATGAATGAAGCTCCAACAGCAACCAGGAGATCTTCTTGATCATCAAGGATCTCACTTTGCTCTCAGCCACTAACAAAATTGCTGCCTCACAACAACGCTGTGACAACCTATCAAACTTCTTCCACAGCAAAATCATAAACATCGACAGTAACTTCGCACACCACCCCAACCCCTAGGAAACTCATCGCTAACCTACTTCACCACCAACCAAGACGGCCACCTGACCAAATGGAAAACAGTCAACAGAAACCACACATCATCATTTATGTGGACCATTCACTCAGGGGCCCCAACGGCCCATGCAGCACCACCCTGTCTCATATAATCAACACCTCCATCACCTCCACCACTTTCCCAGATGAATGGAAACTTGTAGAAATCAACACCCTCCTCAAGAAGCCCACAGCCAACCCGAATCAACTGAGCAACTTCGGACCCATATCTCTGCTCCCTTATTTAGCCAAAGTGATTGAGAAGGCCATCCCCAAGCAACTCACAACTCACCTCGAAATTCACCATCTTCTAGGCAACACATACTCAGGAGTCAGAAAGAACCACAGCAGCGAAACAGCACTCATTGCGGCCACCAACAACATTCAAAACATCCTGGACTGAGGAGAAACAGCAGCTCTCATCTTGTTCAACTTCTCAATGGCCTTCAACACTGTCTCCCTCAACACCCTCATCAGAAGACTCCAGAGATTGGGATACAAGGATCTGCTCTTAATAGTATCTGTTCCTTCACAGGAAGAACCCAAAGGGTCAAGCTGCCACCCTTTACATCAGAGACCAAGAAACTGATATTGGGAGTCCCACAAGGATTGTCCCTCAGCCCCACTCTTTTCAACATATACATGCCACCACTCGCCAACATCATCCAATCACAAGACTCCACCATCATCTCCTAAGCTGATGACACCCAGCTCATTCGCACCCTGACGAACAAGACAAACACCACCAGAACCAACTGCCTGAAGATCACCTCTGACGAAACGGAAGTACTGGTCTTCGGCAACAAGACTTCCCCATGGGATTCCACCTGGTGGCCTTTCGGACCTAGGACCAAATCTCACACCCACAGACCACGCAAGAATTCTAGGGAACATCATATGATGGCTCAAGTCAACAGTATGCAGCTCCTGCTTCCACATCCTACACATGCTGCAAAAGATCTTCAAATGGTTGCCTCAGAACACCAGACAGAATGTCACACAAGCACTCGTGACCAGCAGGCTAGACTATGGCAACACTTTCTACACCAGACTCTCCAAACAACTTGTACACAGACTCCAGACCATCCAGAACGCAGCCTCAAGACTGATACTCGATCTCCCATGCCAGACCCACATCATACCGCACCTCAAGAAGCTTCAGTGGCTCTCCATTCACAAGCGCAGCCAATTTAAACTTCTCATGCACACGTGCAAACCCTACACAACACAGGATCAGAATACCTGAGCAGCTGCATAGACTTTCACCAACCCACCGGACACCTACACTCTGCCTCACTTTTACTTGCACACATGCCCCGCATTCGCAAAACTAAGACTGGAGGTCGCTCATTTTCCTATGTCGCACCCAAGACATCAAAACAACCTCCCTCAACACATCATAGCCTTCTCCTCACAAATTAAGTGCCTCAAGAAGCTGAAGATCTGGCTCCTCATATAAGCACCTTAGGGGCCACGAAAGCTGTTCTGAAGACCTTTAAGAACTGGGCTACTACTGGCAACCAACTTGAATAAGGAGACTTGTTAAGGAGTATATACAGGAAGAAATGACTACCAAGTAATCTTTCACTTTACTTATGTTTAGCCCTTTTTAGGTCTCGTCTGAGACAGCGCTTTAGCGCTGCTCTGGCGAGACTTATAGTAAGCGAGTTTTGGAAGTGCAAACAGTGCTTTTCAGGCCTCCAAATACAGTGCATGTGCCCTGGGCGCGCGCACCATTTGGCAGCCTGAAAAGCACTGCCTGATCACTTGCTTTGATGTCCTCAGTGAGCCGCGGGGCCACTGAGGACATCAAAGTGCACACCATTTGCCACCCCCTTGTTTTTTCCTTTGATCCCTATCTTTCCCTTCCTCAATCTCACCCTCTCCCTGCCTTTTACAACTGCGGCCCGCACCACTGCGCCCGCCCCCACTCCCCCCTCCCACTCCCTCCTCGTCAGCTTCAGTGCGCTCTTGTTCTGTGCCACTCGTTTTTCCTCGTTTTTTGTGCCTTTCTGCCCTCTGTTCCACTCGTTTTCCCTCTTTTTGTGCCTTTCTGTCCTCTGTTACACTCGTTTTCCCTCTTTTTTTGTTCCTTTCTGCCCTCTGCTCCTCTCGTTTTTGTGCCCTTCTGCCCTCTGTTCCACTCGTTTTTGTGCCCTTCTGCCCTCTGTTCCACTCGTTTTTGTGCCCTTCTGCCCTCTGTTTCACTCGTTTTTTGTGTGCCTTTCTGCCCTCTGCTCCTCTCGTCTTTTGTGCCCTTCTGCGCCACTCTTTTTTGTGCCTTTCTGCCCTCTGTGCCACTCGTTTTCCACTCTTTTTTTGTGCCTTTCTGTCCTCTGTTCCACTCTTTTCCCTCTTTTTTTTTGTGCCTTTCTGCCCTCTGTTCCACTCGTTTTTTTGTGTCCTTCTGCCCTCTGTGCCACTCGTTTTTCGTGCCTTTCTGCCCTCTGTTCCTTTCGTTTTTCTGTACCGGCTTGTGTGGAAACGCATATAATTGGGTGAGTATCTGTGCTTTTATCTGTGTATGCTTATTTTGCTTGCATACCACTTGGTGAATATCTGAGAGTGTGGGTTTGTGTGCCTTTTTGAGATAACCAGGGACATTTCCACCTTAAAGATCAGGGAAAATATTTTAATCAAGAAATATTTCCATGGTTTGTCAAATGTCCTGGGCATACGCTGGTATTCAGTGAATATAAAAATGTGTGTGCATTGCAATGTTTGTGCAATTATATGCATTTAACAACAAATACATAGACAAAAAGAATGCTCTACAAATAGCAGAACTGTTGCTGCGTAATTGTGCACCGTTTCACACCAAGAACATATCAAATTAACTGCTTGTCTCCAAGCCACGCCCTTAGCTTCGCCCCTTCTGTTACATTTAGTTAGTGCCTGCATTTATTTTTTTTTCCATTTAAAGCACTGATGCTTCCAAGTACATAATTCTCCATTAGTCTGTACACGTTTGCCTAGATCTCTGAATAATAATAGGTTCAATAACTCGAAAGAGAAAAATATACAAGAACAGTATTTCTTACGAAACGTCCCTAAACCTATTTTTCCTAAGAAGAGCTCTTCAGGAACCAGCCAGCGCCACGTTGACTGCAAGGTGACATGTTTACGTAGGACCACGTTCCCAGAACAGATGGCTGGCTTGTCTTTACCCACGCAGAGGAAAGGAAATTAGGGCTGCACACAGAACAAGCATTTGCAATGCAATAGGTCTCGCATTTGCAAAAGTTTAAGCTATTGGCATTGTTCATGACAATGCCTTTTTTAATCTATTTTATAAAACAAACACATAATGGTATTTATTTATCATTTACAAAGCCAATAGCTAGTGTTGCATTATTATTAGCAATGCCAGCTGCTCACAAATTTATAATGCGAGACCTATTGCATTGCAAATGCTTGTTTATCGTGCACAACTGCAAACTGGAAGATGTCTACTATCTGAGTTATTTGCTACAACATCATGCCTACTTGTATAGACCACTCTTGGTTGGTGGCCTTTTGGGTGCCGAATACACCTCTATTTCTACACATGGTAAATCATAACAAGATATTGATAACATCTTAAATTGCAAGCTTGTAGAAGGAGCGTCTGCAGATTGGGGTATAATAGTAGGCCCTTGTGCTTCTTGGGAAGGTTTCTCCATCTAAGCACGGGGTCATGATGATTCGCAAGTGAGTTGTAATTAGAAAAGAGTGGGGTGATTAATATCATGTGCACCCTGAGCTGTCGGTTTTTTGTTTTTATAGAGAAATACTGACAGAACACCACTGGGACCAAAGTTGGGAGATAGAGTTAAACCGATTTCCAATGTTTTTTTGCAAATGCTCACAACTACAGTGAGTTGACACCCCTGGGAGCCAAAGAATTGCAAATGCAAACTGTGAGTGGTGTATGTTTCATCACTTTTGTTAAAATAGAGCCATTTGCCAGCTGTGTACTCACAACTTCGATCTAAATTAATTACAAGACGTCACTCGATATAAGTAATAGATGGCAAGCAGGAGAAGTACCTGTTTCTAATGGCCAGGTACAAACATAAATAAGGTGTTTTGTGAGGAGGCTGCCTCCACCTTTTTAGGTTTTGCCTGTGAAATCTCTTGTATTTAATATATATTAGAAGGTGGCTCTTATCAGTTCCCATGGCCGAATTACTGTGTTCATTCGCTTTTGTGTAGAACTTTGTTTTTGTTAACTTTCCCTGGCTGCCCACATTTAGTATATTTCTATTAAAGCTGTTCACACTGTTTAAGCCCCATTCACTGTCAAGATAAGATATCTTCCCATGGAAAAGGCAGACAGCTTCTAACAGTATGCTTGTTTTTTATTACTTATGTGTGTAAAGCAGATGCTTTAGCCTTAGAACATTTGTGGCATTTCCTATTCATACCTCAGAACCTTTCTTTGCACTTTGTATTCATTATCGGATTTATTTTTTCAACTTAATCTGTTTGGGCATTATGACAAATTCTAAATGTTGTAATATTTGCACGTTAAAAATAGAATTATTATACAAGAGCTATGCTATATTTTACAACTGAACAAGCAGCCACAAGTGCAGTTACCTTGCAGACAACAGGGTCATGATTAGAATGGTGCAGCAAGTGCAGTAGCACTGGCCCAGAAGTTGTCAGAATTCCTCTAAACACATTTATTTATTTATTTAAGAGTTTTATATAGCACTGGCCAAACCCCAAGGTATCAGAGCGCTTTACAACATTAATCGTGATGCAGTTGAACACAAAGTATTTCAATAAACAACATTTACTCGCGACGAATCCTGTTTGGGGTGGGGGGACAATGGAGCGAGTCAAAAGGCAGGTGATGAAAAAGCCTTCTTATCGAAGTGAATATATACTGCGCTGGGCAAGATTCCTCGTTAGGCGGCAGCCATCCATTCGGATGAGTTCGGTTGAGGAAGAGGACTTTGAGCTGGCTTTTGAAGTTTGTGAAGAGGTTAGTCCTGATGTGACTGGGATGGAGTTTCAGATTTTAGGCGCATTTCCCGAGAAGGAGCTTGATAGGGTTTTTTTTGTCTGCGAGTTTTCGGGGGGAATGAGAAGTAGAGTGTTAGAACTCCTGAGATTCCTTATATTCCTTATTCATATAATATTGCTATATTTGACTACTAAACAGGCAGTCACAAATACAGTTGCCTTGCAGCTAAAAGGGACTTGATTTGAGTGGTGCAGCAGGCGCAGTGGCACCGGGGCCAAAAGCTCTAGAGACCCCTCTAAACCTAGATTATTACTAAAATTTAAACCCAAACAGACAGTCACAAGGGTAGTTACTTTGTAGAAAACTCGGTCATGATTTCAAAGGTGCAGCAGGTACAGTGATACCAGGACCGAAAGCTCTAGACACCCCACTAAACACCTAAAATTGCTATATTTTACTAATAACCAGAGAATCACAAGTGCAGTTACCTTGCAGACAACTGGGTCATGATTTGAATGGTGAAGCAGGTGCAGTGGCACCGGGCCCTAAAGTTGTCAGAACTCATCTAAACACCTAATATTGCTATATTTTACTACTATGCAGGCAGTCACAATTGCAGTTACCTTACAATTAAAAGAGGCTTGATTTAAATGGAGCAGCAGGTGCAGGGGCACCGGGGCCAACATTTGTCACAACGCCTAATACTGCTATATTTTACAGCTTCTTGTGGATTATTTGAGTAGAACATTTATCTTTTGATTCACTGCAGTGCGCATTGAGGGACACTTCCCAGTGGGGAGGTGCAACTGCAATTACTCGAGACACCCGGGTTTAGGGAATGATACCTCAACGCACGCCCATAAACATTTGAAAGCATAAACATACAGGTATAATTTGAACAGTAAGGAGTGCGTGATACAATAATTTGTGTTATATTTTACAACTAAACAGTCAGTCACAAGTGCAGTTATCTAGCAAGTGCTAGGGTCATGATTTCAATAGTCCAGCAGGTGCAGTGGCACCTGGCCCAAAAGCTCCAAGCACCCCGGTAAACACGAATTATTGCTATATATTACAACTAATCAGGCAGTCACAAGTGCAGTATCTTTCAAGCACTAGGGTCAGGATTTGAATGGTGCAGCAGGTGCAGTGGCACTGGGCTAAAAAGTTGTCAGCACTCCTGTAAACACCTAACATTGCTAGACTTTACTACAAAACAGGCAGTCACAATTGCAGTTACCTTGCAATTGAAATGGGCTTGATTTAAATGGTGCAGCAGGTGCAGTGGTAACGGGGACAAAAGTTGCCATAACTCCACTAAACACCAAATATTGCTATATTTTACAACTAAACAGGCAGTCATAAGTGAAGTTATCTAGCAAACACTAGGGTCATGATTTCAATGGGGCAGCAAGTGCAGTAGCACCGGGACGAAAAGCTCCAGGCACCAAACTAAACACCTAATATTGCTATATTTTATTCATAAACCGGCAACCACAAGTGCGAGTTGCAGACAACAGGGTCATGAATTGAATGTTGCAGCAGGCAGTGGCAGCGGGCCCAAAAGTTGTCAGAACTCCTTTAAACACCTAATATTGCTACATTTTACTACTATACGAGCAGACACAAATGCAGTTATCTTGCAGTTAAAAGGGACTTGATTTGAATGGTGCAGCAGGTGCAGTGGCACAGGGGTCAAGAGGTCTAGAGACCCTACTAATCGCAGAAAGTTGCCTAATTTTACTACTAAACAGGCATTCACAAGTGCAGTTATCTAGCAGGCACTAGGGCCATGATTTGAATGAAATTGCAGGTGCAGTGGCATCGGGGCCAAAAGTTGTCAGAACTCCACTAAACACCAAATATTGCTATATAAGCAATCACAAGTGCAGTTACCTTTCAGGCACTAGATTCATGATTTCAATTGTGCAGCAGGTGCAGTGACACCTGGGCCCAAAATTCTAAGAATCCTTCTAAACACCAAATATTGCAATATTTTACTACTAAGCAAGCAGTTACAGGTGCAGTTATCTTACAGACAATAGGATCATGATTTGAATGGGGCAGCAGGTGCAGTGGCACCGGGCCCAAAAACGTCTCTAAACACATAATATTGCTATTACAACAATATTTACCGCTTTCATTTCCTTTTCTCAAAATGTTGCTATTACTTACCTGCACTATACCACTAGTAACAGCACAATATACTGCCTTTTTGTGCATAAACGAGTTGTTACACTTTAACAGACTTTCTGTAACTTATATTGTACAACTACTCAGCAAGCTACAGCTTACAACAAAAAACTGATTATTATATATCACATAGGCAAAACCAAATGCATTTTTCAATGCTTTTTTGCTGATGTATCTGGGCAGCGGGCAGGTATGCCCACATCGGCCCCTTAGCCCCCCGGTCCTAATCCCCCACTGCTTTAGCGGGTTCTTACACATTAGCACCAAGCTTTCTCCTTCCACAGGATAAGACAAAGCAAAGAAAGGCACTGCAAAATTAGGATTAGCTATATTTGGAAATGTTTCCGGTACTACCCTCTGTATTTGATAAACTGTTCTCAAACATTTTGATAACGGGCTTAGCACTGACAGGCTTATTAAAGAAAGACAGGAAAAAACTGCAGTACCCAGGAAATCAGTCCCACTGCAATTACAAGATACAGAGATGACCCATAGGTGCCATGTGACCCCAAATCATGTCGGGCCTTCAGCAAGTTCAAGCTTTTCAGTGAATTCAGTGACATGTACTTTTGATTTGACTATTTCATGTATGGCTACAACTCCGAGAATGCCATGTATAGATAGGCAAGTATCCACATTTGTAGCTATTTGTCTTCACAATAGGTAAAAGTCTTTGCAGTCTGACTGGCTTCAAAACCAGGATGTAGCTTAAGGGCAATAGAGGGTGTGCCAGCATTGCTTTCTGAAAGGCTTGCCTCAAAGCCTCATTTCCCCTAAGGAAGGTGCTAATTATTGAAGCACAAACTGAGTTCCACAGTCGAAGCTGATTGCACCCTGTACCTCTTGGGGTATTTTTTTCTCTAATGGTAAAAGAAAGAGGACAGCTAATGTTTCATATTTGTTGTGCCATTTCACAAGGGAAAGGGATTTAAAAGGAGTGCAGGAATTCCACACGGTTCTCACCTTTCCCTCGGGGTGGGATGAATTGATGTCATGGGGCACCAGGCTCTGACTAAGAGGACCATTTTGTATGCCCCTAGGAGCATAAACATCATGCTGAAAACAGTACCTGATTTTACTCAAAGAAAGAAGAATGTGAGTTTTTTGTCAGTCATGTTTTGCTGGGACGGAAATGTCCCTTGAATGGTGATGGACATGCATCCTTGTCCTGAGTGCTCCAACTGTCATGGGCAAACACGGCTCATGCGTGTGCTCAGTGAAACAGGCCTGTCTCACGTATTGCGTTCTTTTTGGACTGGGAGGGGCTCCCAAAGCGCCACCCTCATATTGGTGAAAAGACACTACCTTTGCCAGGAGTTAAGCAGCACAAGTGCAGTGGTAGCAGCATACCTTATAGTGATCAGTAGAAGTGAACAGGTTCTTTTTAACTGTGTCACTGGAGTGAAGCCCACAGGCTCACAATTTTTAAAGGTCCGCTTCTGTGTGCTCAGCTCACCCTTGGCCTACATCGGGTTGGTGTAGAGTGCTGCACAGAGCTTGTGTGTTATACGTGTGCTGAGTGTATGTGTGCCTGTGAATGGCACAATACAGTGCTGGGCAGTGTATAATACATGTATGTGCCTGGTGTATGTGTGCCCGTGAATGGTACAATACATGAATGATGTACTGCTGTGCAGTGTGTGTATGCTATATGCATGTGCTGGGTGTATGTGTGCCTGTGGATGGGATAATACATGGAAGACTATGGGTTCCATTTTGGGAGATCGAGGACTAATTGAAGGTACACGAGGAAGTAAAGGAATTCCTCCCAGACAACTTTGTGGATTGCTGCATTTCTGCAAGCTGAGTGGGACACACAAGAGAAAGGGAGAGCCAGGCTCTTCAGTACAATTTAAAGGGTGCTCTTTGATTCAGAGAAGACATTGGGAAGGGGCCTAGGAACATCTCATGAAGGAGATGAGGCTGATAAGGGAATCATAAACAGTAGTGCTGAGGCCCTGGTGTAACCTTTTGATACACATATCACTGTGGCTGACATTCGGGTGTGAATCTCTAGTCCCATGGTCTGTGTTGTGGGGTTATCAGATTTGGAGTCACTCTTGCTGTGACAGACTGCTTTCTGGAGAAAGGGCAGGGCAGAGGAGATCGCACTTGAAAAGGAAGCAGACCCCCAACATAACCTTTAAAGACTCAGACTCTAAATCACATCTGGTGTCTATATGAAGTGGAGCTCGAGGAACCCAAAATTTGTCAGATGCCAAGCATCCAGTCAGACTGTGCGAGGAGGAGAGGAGCAGCTTCCCCAGTTTGGTGAAGGGAAATAACTCAAGGAATCCAAGACCACCTGCCTCTGGAGCCTGAAGCACCAGTGCCTGCCTGCTTGCCAGGACCAGTGTGCCCTGTGAGCAACATGAGAGCATTGGATGGAACGAGGTCCAGTGAGGGATCCTGGCGATTGGATCCCTGTAGGGAGGTATGAGGAGATGGCTGCTGCACTGATTGAATCATTGCCTGTGTGCAGAGAAAAGTCAGCAACCTTCATATCAGTGGCGGCTCGCATAGGACGGGCGGGGTGGAGGAGGGGCAAAGTGGGGGGTAGTAAACTCGGACATACGACAGAACGGAGGAAAGTACTTTCCTCCGTTCTGTCGTATGTTCGAGTTTACTACCCCCCACCCTGCCCTTCCCTCGCCCCGCCCACTGCCCCGCAGCATGCCCTATACAAGCCACCACTGCCTCAAATGCCAGACGAGGGCCGCCTTGAAGTGAGCCATGAACATTGCTGCACCAAATAGGTCACAGCCCGGGTGCAGAGTTAAGTTGGCAACTCTGTGTGCAAGGTGGGGGTGTTGTAAATTAAGGCAGAATGTGATTAAGCATTTACTGAAAACATTAATGCTTTCCCTTGCGATCATGTTTTCTTCGTTATGTTGACCAAAGTCCGGACTCCATTTTGTATTGACATGCTGCCACGTGTTCGTCACGAGGAGAGTCCGACCTCTGTGTTAGTTGCTCCTGTAATCTGCCTAGTAACAGTTTATAAATAGCTCTCTTGTCCGTCTGGCGCATGCCCAGACTTGACCACATCTGTTATAATTAGCTTTGCTTAACCATGTGTTTTCGCGGGCTCAAAGAGTGTGTTAGCTCCGCCCATGTATTGATTCAGTATCGAGAATGACCATAAATGGTAATGTTCTTCGGCCTCATGTTGTATCCACCCACTTATGAGCCCCTCTGTTGTGTATAAAAGGGGACTGTGTACGAATGTTCTGTGTGCTACTCCATGCAATACTGAAGAGTGTTGTGTGGATTGTAGGACCACCCTTAAGGGTTAATAAACGTTGTCTTTGTACTTTGCAGTTTCCGTGCCAACTTCCTTATAGATTCCGTTACAGGAGAGCGAACCCTTGTGCTTTGCGGGCCTAGCTGGGGCCTGTATTCATCAATTGGCGCCCGTCACGTGGGGCTCATCGGCGACTCGGATGCTCGAAGGACTGGTCGCGACGAAGGTGAGGAGTTTGGCCGGGGACGTGATCACTGCCAGCGGCGTCTTAGCCCTGGCATCCCGAGGTTTTTCTTCCTTCCCTTCCGAGCTGACCGTCTGGGTGGCGCCGGTCATCGACTGAGACCTCTTCTGTCGGTCCTGCCGTGAGAGCCGTTTGGGCGATTGTGGAGCTTGGCAGTTGGAACCTGGACTCTTGATTGGTAAGAACCGTTGTACGGTACTTGCTCCGAGTTTTTGAAGCCTGGGTCTGGCTATTTGAGTTTGATTGATGATGACTAGTCATATTTTGAATTTGTCTTTGTGAAAATATATGCGTTGCAACACATATAGGCAGGTAATGTGGAGAAATTTCTCCAGGAGCTGTGTAAACTTTGAACGGCGCAACGATTAAGTGCCATTTTCTTTCTAATATTGCATATTTTGCATTATTCCTAGCATGCCTGCTTTTAGCGCACTCCGTAAGTGGTGCTGCTGTTTTGGAAATCGGTTGAACCTCGAGGAATCTGCTCCAGCTCCCCCAGAGGGGACTCCGAATAGGGATATGTATGTGAAGCATGGTCTTTCTTCCATAATGTACAGCACGCTATGGAGGAAATACACGAGGAAGGATCCTGAGTTGCGATGGTCTTTGTATGGATCGTTTGATATACGTAAGATTGAGTATGTGGAACAGTGTATGTGTAAACGACGTGCTCGTCAGGATATGTTTGAGTGTGTGCGATTATGGGTGAAGGAAGTGCGTGAGCGAGAGAAGCGTGAGAAAGCGCTGTTTGATAAGGAGCAACGAAAGAATGATCATGTGCGAGCGCAGGAAGCGAAGCGTCGGGAGGACAAAGAGCAAACGGACAGACAAGAGAAAGAGCGTAGGCTACAGGTCTCGGGTCAATATGCTGTTCGTCAGCCACTTTATCCTGTCCTTAATAATTCTGATGATGATTTTTATTTATTAGATCGCTCTCCGCCCCCTTATGTTGGCGCATCTGCTCCGCGGCCGCAAGATTCTGGCCCGGCTCCGGGTAAGGTCGACACACGGTCCATGTTATCGGCCGAGCATATGGCTGAGCTTCGGAAACTTTCCCTCCGTGCACTCAAGGGCAAGATGTCTAAGGAGGAGTTGTTCCATACTTGGGGGTCGTGGCAAGATAGAGAGAGGGTGTATTTTCTGTCTCATTTCGCGGATGAAGTAATTGCTGCTTTCCGAAAATATTCTAGTGTCCTTGAGCCTGACGAAGTGTCTTCGGATGCCGGAGCATTACGTAATGGTGTTTTTTCTCCCCCTAAGGCTCCTGAGGCGGCTCGGCGGCTGTTCGCTTTGCGGGACGAGGTGCTGGCCCTTAGAGAGAAAGCACGTCAACAAACGGAGGAGGAGAAGCAGTCGGATTCGTCTGCAGCAGGGGGCCACCCATCCGCCTCCCAGTCAGATAAGGATGACATAGTGCATGCTAAACCAATGCGAGAGGCGGCGCCTTTGTATGTTCCTCCTAAGGGAGCAGGGACTAGCTCGGATATTAACTCCGCCGATGCAAGGGGATATTTTGTATATAATTGGGTTTACACTCCATGGCATAGGGCCGATGTTATGGCATTAAAGAATGCGCTGCCTGACCCCCGCAAGAATCCAGCGGCCTTCTATGAAGAAGTTGAGGGGGCCTTGAATTCTTGCATTATGACCTTAGCGGATATAGACCTGTTCTTTGGCCTTATCCTACCGCCGGATACGTGGCGCTCTGTCCGAAAGGTAGATGATGCGGTTGCCTTCAAGGCCCGGTGGTCTGACCTTGAGGATGAGGATAGGGAACGGAAGCCCGCACAGAAACCACCCCAGAATATTTTAGATCTCCCTGCGGCTATTGTGGCTAAGTTGAAGACGATTATCCCCCCTAAAAAGATTGACTGGAATATGTTAGCTGCATGTAAACAGAAAGTTGACGAGTCAGTTGCGGACTTCTTTACGCGCTTTGAGGAGACGTTTCATGATTTTAGTGGCCAGTCGCTTACTGACGACACGGGCCGCCACCTTTTCGCGGACAAATATGTGGCTAATCTGCTACCGGCAGTTGCGGCCCGGTTAAAAGCGAGTGAAAGTTCTTGGTCCTCCGCGACACCGACGGCCCTTCTGACTATCGCTCAGTATTATGAGCGTCAGGAGCACGAGGCGAAGGGCCAGGAGGAGAAGAAATCGAAAGATCTCAAAACCAAGGTGATGTTAGCACAAGTATATGGCCCGCCCCGACGGGGTAATAATAATAGAGGAAGGGGCGGATCTTATGGTCCCCCTCCGGGCCGATCTGATTTGAATAGGAACCAGTGTGCATATTGCAAGCAATTGGGCCATTGGGCCAGGGATTGCCCAGTGTTGCGTGCTTCACGTCAGGGGCATACTCCGGGTGGCCCGAGAGGTAGAGGGGGCTTCTCGAACTTTAGAGGGAATTCTAACGATAATGTCCGTTTCGATACTGCCGGGCAGCACCGAGATAGCTCAAATGTTTTTGATCGCCAGCACCAGTATCATGTATCGGACATCGATCAATCGGGATATCATGATTCTCAGCATGCATAGGAATGCGTTGGATGGGGGTCCGAATCAGTTGAGGTGCCGGTCGATCAGACGGGTCCTTATGTATCGGCTGAGGTTTTAGGTTCTACTGATCAGTTCCTAGTGGATACAGGAGCGACACGTAGTGCATTGTCTAGGTACTTGGTTCCGGGGGCTCCCCCATCCGGCTCAATGGTTACATCGGTAGGGTTTGACGGTACACTCTCCCGAAGCCCTCTTTCACAGCCCCTTGCATTTAAAGTTGATTGTTTTTCTGCGCCCTGTCCGTTTCTGCTTGCTCCGTATACACCGGATAACATTATGGGCCTTGATATGTTAAAGTACTTTAGGGCTACAATCCGCTGCTCCCCTGAGGGTGTGAGGGTGATCTTAAATGACAACTATCCCAGGTCTGGGCGGATGTGTACGATATCAGAGGATGCGTTGTTGGCTACCCTCCCCCGAGCTTTATGGGCGACTTCGGACACAGATGTGGGACAAATGGTGATTCCTCCGGTCCACATTAGCGTCCAGGAGGGGGCGGTGTTACCACGCCTCCCGCAGTATCGTATTTCCCAGGAGGGCGAGGAAGCTCTCATACAGATTGTGCAAGATTTGATCGCAGTAGGAGTAGTGGAAGAAGTTCCCTATAATATCTGTAACAGTCCGATTCTCCCTATTCTGAAAAAGGATACAGATGCAAGGGTCTATCGGTTCATAATTGATTTGAGGGAGGTAAATAAGATCGTGATACCTCAGTACCCGGTGGTCTCCGATATCACGACGTTGCTTACCTTGGTCCCGCCTACGGCGACCACGTTCTCAGTGATTGATTTGAAAAATGCCTTCTTTTCTATTCCCATTCACCCTGATAGCCGATTTCTTTTTGGGTTCACATTAAACAATAGATCTTATCGTTTTTGTAGAATTCCCCAAGGCTATACAGAAAGCCCTAGTATTTACAGTCAGGCTTTGAAACGACAGTTGGATTCCTTTGTTTTACTCGAGGGGGTCGCCCTCATTCAATATGTCGATGACATCCTGTTGGCGGCTGACACCCTGGAGTTGTGTGAGAAAAGCACGTTAGCCTTACTTTCCTTTTTAGCATCCCACAATCACAAGGTCTCTAGGAAGAAATTGCAATTCTGTAGACCAAAGGTGACTTATTTAGGTCACCTTTTGTCTAAGGAGGGGCGCGCACTCACACCAGATCGTATCCAAGTAATTTTGGACACACCGAGACCATCCACGCAGAAGGATGTGCGTGCATTTTTGGGTCTTGTTTCTTTTTGTAGACAGTGGATATTGGGGTTTTCACACATAGCTAAGCCATTACTAGCTCTCTTGACAAAAGACACGCCCATCCCGATCCCCTGGTCAGATGAGTGTGACGCTGCTTTTCAGCAATTGAGACAGGCCCTTTGTTCAGCACCAGTGTTAGGGACCCCTGATTATACAAAACCCTTTTCGTTGTATGTGCATGAGAAAGATGGATGTGCATTATCAGTCTTAGTGCAGATGCACGGCGATAAGCAACGCCCTTGTGCATACTTTTCGGCTGTACTTGATCCTGTCGCCCGAGCATTGCCAGGGTGTTTTCGCTCGGTTGCGGCGACAGCTGTGTCAATACGGCAGAGTGAAGGAATTGTGTTGTCCCATAAGCTGTTGGTGTTAGTCCCCCACGCTGTTGATGCCCTGCTTAATCAAACAAAGACGCAGCATTTGACCAGTGCCCGTTTAACGGGATATGAGTTGACTCTTTTGGCTCCTCATATTACGTTAAAGAGGTGCGTGACATTAAACCCGGCCACATTGTTGCCATACCCCGAGACCCAGCCTGAGGCGCAGAAAGCGCATGATTGTATTCTTGTGACTGAGGAACAAACAAAGGGTCGTATTGATCTCCAGGATACGCCCTTTTCAGAGGTAGATGGAGAGTTGTGGGTAGACGGATCATGCCTGAAGCTACCAGATGGTACGACTTCAGCAGCGTATGCAATTACCACGTTACAGACGATAGTGGAGACAGCATGCATACCGCAGAAATCAGCTCAAGCGGCGGAACTGATAGCCTTAACACGAGCATGTGAGCTCAGTACAGGATTGTGTGTGAATGTTTACACAGATAGCCGCTATGCCTTCGGAGTAGCGCACGATTTCGGCCTACTCTGGAAGGAGAGAGGGTTCTTAACGTCACATGGGGTACAGATAATGCATGGGGAGTTAGTCCACAATCTCTTAACCGCATTGACATACCCGAAGAAAATTGCCATTGTTAAGTGTAGTGCCCATAGGAAAGTAGTTGATAAAGTTGGAGAAGGGAATGCGTTAGCAGACCGGGTAGCACGGGAGACTGCGATGCAGCCCGGCGCTACTGCCATGTATGTAGTAAAGTCACAGGTGGAAAGATGGTGTGATGCGAAGGAGGAAGTGCGAGAAATGCAAAGGACCGCTTCTGATAAAGAGCGGGAGCAATGGGCTAGCGAGGGAGAGTTGGATGATGAGGGCTGTTGGAGAAATAAGCAGATGGATAGATGGAAGTTACCCACGGCTTTCGTACAACCTATGGTTCAAATGGCACATGGGCTAGCACATGTTGGAGCTTCCGCAATTGTGAAATTGCTTACCCAAGTCTGGGAGCATCCAGAGATTGCTAGCACAGCAAAGAGGGTGGTGCAGACCTGTATGATCTGTCTGAAGTATAACCCAGGGAAAGGCACTCGAACTCCAGCAGGAGGATTTGCGACGCCCACTGCACCCTTTGAGGTTCTGCAGATGGACTATATCCAGCTTGAGCGCTGTAACAATTTGAAGTATGTTCTAGTAGTGGTCTGCGCCTTCAGTAAATGGGTTGAGGCGTACCCTACGAAAGACAATACTGCAATGACTACAGCGAAGCTATTGCTGAAAGAGTTTTTCCCTCGATACGGCGTCTGTAGACTTCTGTGGAGTGATAATGGCCCTCACTTTGTAGCGGATGTTATAAAATATGTCTTGAAGGGCCTAGGCATCACCCAGAAGTTCCACGCCGTATTCCACCCCCAGTCTGCAGGACTAGTCGAGAAGTATAATGGTACACTGAAGCTTAAGATCGCCAAAATCCAAGCTTCAACATCTTTGACTTGGCCAGACGCCCTGCCACTGGCGTTATTGTCAATTAGGTCGGTGCCACACTCTCGAACTGGCCTTACGCCATATGAAATCGTATTTGGACGCCCAATGAATATTTGGGGTCCACCAAGGCCTAAGGCGGTGTATGATGTACCTTGTGTAATGATGAGCGATTATCTGGCACAGTTAACGGATAATTTGGTTTCTATTCATCAACAGGTCCGAGAGGCGCTCCCTGATCGGTCTACCGGCGAAGGACATGGTCTCCGGCCTGGGGATCATGTCATGGTGAAGGTCTTCGACAGAACGAACAGTTTGGAGCCGAGATGGGTCGGACCTGAGCAAGTCCTCCTTGCAACAAGGACGGCAGTGCGAGTCTCGAACAGGAAGAATTGGATCCATTCCTTACACTGTCGAAAGGTACCGCCCGGATTGGTGGAGTCTGCCGTGCTGACCGATCAACGAGAAATCCTAGCAGCAGAGACAGGCCGTGCTGCGGAGCCAAACGACACTGAGGAGCTCTTTCCGGACCACGCGACTTCTGGAGGAAGGCGATATCATCTGCGACCAAGGAAGTGAGGTTTCCAGTACCGGGACATACTGTCAGAACGGCCCTTGGGTTAGTGAAACGGAGAGCCGATGAGGCAAGGGGGGGGGATCAGCCCTGCATTAGTGTAGTGACACCCGTCTTGGCCCGCTGGTGAAGAAATCAACCGCTGCCCAAGGGGAAGAGTTCTGACAGACTTTTAGTTTCAGGAAGATATCAGGGTATTGTTTTCTTTTGACATGGAGAAGAAGAAAATCCTTTGTGCGTTGGGGTTCATGCTAACAGTAGCTATTGTTGGGATAACCGCATGGTTTGTGGAGGAGGTGACTCCTGCTCGAAAGACACTTGTGTTGACGACTCCAGTGCTTGCGGAGCACTACTTTTATACATTGCCATATCAAGAGTTGAAGCATCGACAATCCTATTTGAATAACACTTTCATTCAGATGCTGCATCACACCCACGTTGCTACGAACGCTACGAACTGTTGGATATGTGGGATGATGCCAGCCCATCAGAAGAAAGGAGGTACGCCATTCATACCACTTCCTTTCTCTCATAATGGCTCTTGTAGAGCATGGTACACTTTGCTGTTTGCCACTCGGAAACCGACAGTGGGACGATTGCTTTTCAGACTCAATAAAGAATGTCATCAGGACAAAAATGGATATCCACAAGCAAATGGGACAATTTGGGAATGGGAAGAGTACCGACCAGACAATGAATCCATTCCCTATATCTTCACGAACACCAGAGACACTGTGGGGAAGGACAAATTCGTAATCCAAGTAGCACAAGCTCAAGCGGACCTGTGTGTCCAGAGTGTGGGTTTTATCCCTGTTGGTGTCAGTGATTGCATAACCGTATTGAACATTGACGGGTTGAACAACAGTACCTTCCTAGCGTCCCATAATACCTATTTTGTATGTGGAAATAAAGGTTATTACCGTTTGCCGGCTGGGTGGTCTGGGGTATGCTATGTATCATTCCTATTACCTCCTGTATTCTTAGCACCTGCGTCATATCATAAGGATTTGAAACTGTTGAATAATGTGACTGTAAATAGATATAAACGTACTCTATCAATTGATGATGTGGATCAAACCGATACCAGCTTGCAACAGTATATTGATTTTAACCTAGGACTGTTTTTCTTTGTTGGAGCTGCTTTGAATAGTAGGAAGATCCGAAGATTGACAAGAGTGGTAGAAGCTGTGACCAATCAGACTGCCGCTGCTCTTGGGAATCTTACGGAAGAGTTACAAATAACTAGGATTGTTGCGTTGCAGAATCGTATGGTATTAGATGTAATGCTAGCTGATCGAGGAGGAGCCTGTAAAATTATTGGAAGTAGCTGCTGTGTGTTCATCCCTGATCATACGCCATCCGTTTATAACGCCATTAACAAGCTGCATAAAATAGCAGCTGAAATCCACACAGAAAACGGCACTTGGTCCTTTTCTGGATGGTTTTGGGCGTTGGTTACTGCCTGGGGATGGAAGGTCTTAACTGGTCTCTGCATTATTATAGCAGTTCTGTTCCTTTTCTGTATGTGTATTCAATGTGGACCATTGTGCTGTTCCGTACGCATTTCATTCTGCATTCCAGATAAGAAAGCTATTGCCGATGTTGCTCGCCAGAAGGGTCTAGCTAAAGAGGTTAAGGGAATGATGATAATTGATATATATGATGATTATTCTTGGAAGCCGGATGTCTTCAGTAAATGCTGAAAGGGTCGTCTGTTGTAAATTAAGGCAGAATGTGATTAAGCATTTACTGAAAACATTAATGCTTTCCCTTGCGATCATGTTTTCTTCGTTATGTTGACCAAAGTCCGGACTCCATTTTGTATTGACATGCTGCCACGTGTTCGTCACGAGGAGAGTCCGACCTCTGTGTTAGTTGCTCCTGTAATCTGCCTAGTAACAGTTTATAAATAGCTCTCTTGTCCGTCTGGCGCATGCCCAGACTTGACCACATCTGTTATAATTAGCTTTGCTTAACCATGTGTTTTCGCGGGCTCAAAGAGTGTGTTAGCTCCGCCCATGTATTGATTCAGTATCGAGAATGACCATAAATGGTAATGTTCTTCGGCCTCATGTTGTATCCACCCACTTATGAGCCCCTCTGTTGTGTATAAAAGGGGACTGTGTACGAATGTTCTGTGTGCTACTCCATGCAATACTGAAGAGTGTTGTGTGGATTGTAGGACCACCCTTAAGGGTTAATAAACGTTGTCTTTGTACTTTGCAGTTTCCGTGCCAACTTCCTTATAGATTCCGTTACAGGAGAGCGAACCCTTGTGCTTTGCGGGCCTAGCTGGGGCCTGTATTCATCAGGGGTGCCATGAAGATTGCTGCTGTGCCTGTGTAAGAGTGAGGACGGTGACTCCGTATGCCGCGGGGCACTGGGACAAGGCAAGGAGAGTGGTCTGGTTGAGATAGTCATCGCAAGGAGGAGAATGCCATGGTGACCCAAGTGAGACTAAGCCCTGACTAAGGACTAGTACGGGTAGCATCGGCGCACCCCCTCTCCTGTCAGCAGGATCCCAAAAAAATTTCCAGCATCAGAGGAGCTTCGATAACCCCCTGGCCGCTGCCTCTGCAGGACCACATGTGAGGAACTCAGGTACACCCCACTGTTGCCCCTCCTGGGTGGCATGCGAGGAACTTACTGGAGGCAGTTGCTGATCCCACAAAGGGTGTGGGCTCAGAAACTCTGGGCATCCTGCTGTTGCAGATAAGACAGATATTTGGAGCAGACGGCCCGAGGGAACTTGCCTGACATATAGCACTTTGGCAATGGAACACTTCTGACTTTAATAGAGTCGGAGTAGGACTCATGAGACTTGTAATGTTAGGGAGGCTTAACCTAAATGTTGCCTATAGTGAATAGGTAATAACCACTACTACTAGCAAGAGGGAGATGGAACTCAGGAACCCACCTATGAAACACTAGAGCCCTGACCTCGTAGGGCTGTGGGTATTATTTGTGAATGCCATTTTGGCCCTTGTGTTTGTAAATAAATACTCCTTTTTAGGCCGAAGCCTACCAGACAGCTGCGCTATCTGGTTTGCTAAAGACATCTTGGGAACATCCAGAAAGCTTCCCTCTGAATGCATTCCACCTGTTGCTTACCATTGGCTTTGTGGTTTGTAACTCACATGTACTGGCTTTCTATTTGCTTGCTTTATTTGTTTTAGGCTGTCCAGCGTGAGTGTCTCCCTATCAAGGAGCAAAGCCTTTGCCCACTACCTCTCCTTGTATTCGTTCACGAGTGCTCTTCTCTGTAAACATGCCAGCAAGTCTTGTTCTCATATTGTTACATTTGCTGTACATTCAAAGACAGTGGTCAAATGTCAAGCTCTGCCTTCCGAGGGAGCTTGGTGTTTACTTTTCTTTCTCTGGCTTCAAAGTGAGAGGATTTATGTGACTATGTTCCTGGATCCTGAGGGCAGGAAAGGTTTTTTTCCTTGCACACAAAAACATTTTTTTTTAAAAGTGCAAGTATTTCAGAATATATCAGAATTAGGAAAGCACAAGTGAAGCATATTTTTTGCTAATTCTGAAGTGAGTTGGAAACAAAAACTTTAATATGATCAAAATCAATACACCAAGTAATGCAATTTCCACACATTATCGTTTGTGTGCTGTATAGTTTTATTAGTAAAACTGTATGTTTGTGCAAATGCAATGGTCATTTCAACTGAAAATGTGTTGTCTGTAATTATAGTGTACTACCACACCATGCTACTCCACTCTGCTCTGAACCACTCCATGCCACTGTACTCTACTCTGTGCCACTCCACTTTACACCACTTCATGCTACTGCAGCCTGTCCCACTGCACTCTACTCCACTCTGCAACACTCCACTCTATACCACTGAACTCTATGCCACTGCACTCTATGCTTCTCTACTCTACTCTGCACCATTCTACTCTATGCCAATTCCCTCTACTCCACTCCAGGCTAAGACACTCCACTCTACACCACTCCAGTCTACGTCACTCTTCTCTACGTCACCCTGCAACACTGCACATAATGCCACTGCGCTATATACAAATGCACACTTCTCTGTACAACTCAACTCTTTGCCCCTGCATTGTACACCTTTCCACTGTACGCCACTCTAATCTAATCTCTACCACTACATTCTATGCCACTGCACTCTACCCTACTTTACTCTACGCCATTACAGTCTATGTTACTCTACTTTATGCCATTGTACTCTACCCTGCACCACTCCGCTGTATGCCAATTGACTCTACTCTGAAACAATGTACTCTACGCCATTGCACTGTATGCCACGGCACTGTATGCCACTCTACTCCACTCTACATCTCTCCACTGTATTCCACTCTAATCTACGCCACTGTACTCGACGCCACTGCACCCTTCGCCACTACACTCTACGCAACTGCACTGTACGCCACTGTACTCTACTCTGCGCCACTGTACTCTATGCCACTACTCTCTATGCCACTCAACTCTAAGCCAATACAACCTACCCTGCACCCCTCCACTCTATGCCAATTCACTCTACTCGGAAACAATGTACTCTACGTCACTGCACTCTATGCCACGCACTCTATGCCACCTACTCCACTCTGCATCACTCCACTGTATGGCACTCTTATCTACATCACTGTACTCTATGCCACTGCACTCTAGGTCGATACACTCTACGCAACTGCACTCCATGCCGCTGTACTCTATGCCACTGCACTCTACTCTGCACCACTGTACTCTACGCCACTACTCTCTATGCCACTCAACTTTAAGCCAATGCAATCTATGCAAGTCTACACCACAGCACTCTATGCCACTCTAGTCTGCAACACTGCACTCTCCGCCATTCTACTCTGCACTACTGCACTCTATGCCAGTGCACTCTGGATCACTCCACTCTATTCTATTTCACTCTCTCCCACTCCACTTTGCACCACTCTGCACCACTGTACACCACTGCACTCTCTGCCATTCTATGCCACTCTAGTCTGTAACACTGCACTCCACATCACTGCACTCTATTCTGCCCCACTGAACGCTATGTCAGTGCACTCTACTATGCACCACTCTAATCGATGGCACTGCATTCTACGATGCTGCACTGTATGCCACTGAAGACTATGCTGCTGCACTCTATGCCACTGAACTCTAAGCCACTATGATCTGCAACACCCTACGTCAATGCACTCTACATACACCACTGTACACCAAAGCACTCTACTATCTGCCACTGTATTCACCTCCATTGCACTCTATGCCACTCTACTCAACACCACTCTCCTCTGCGCAACTTCACTCTACGCCAATGTGCTTTACACCATTCTACACCATTGCACTCACTGACACTCTGCTCTGCAACACTGTACTCTATACCACTGAATTCTATGTCACTCTACTCTGCACCAAAGCATTCAATATTGATGCAATCTACTCCACTGCACTCTACGCACTCTGCTCTGCATCACTGCCACTTCACTTTGCAGCACTCTACACCGCTGCACTCTATGCCACTCTACTCTGCACCACTGCCCTCTACTCGAGAAAGCCTGGCGCCGCGACCAGACAACAGAAAACATGACAGCCCTCAAAAACGCCACCCGCAACCACCACCAACTGATCCGCACCACCAAAAGGACAGCATTCAAAGAACGTCTGGACAACAACACCCACCACAGCAAGGAACTCTTCAGAATCGTCAAAGAGCTCGCCGACCCCAGCGCCTGCAGCAATGACATCACACCCTCACAAGACCTCTGCGACTCACTCGCCTCGTTCTTTCACCGCAAGATCACCGACATACACAACAGCTTCAACGAACAAGCCACGCACCCAACCACCGCACCAGCTCCCCCCACCACCACCCTCTGCACCTGGACCCCGGTCAACACTGGAGACACCACCCGCACGATGAACACCATCCACTCCGGCTCCCCCACCGACCCCTGTCCACACCACATCTTCAACAAAGCCGACTCCATCATCGCACCCCAACTCCGGGACATAATCAACAGCTGCTTCGCATCCGCCACCTTCCCGGAGAGCAGGAAACACGCCGAACTCAGCGCCCTCCTGAAGAAACCCAACGCGGACCCCACCGACCTCAAGAACTTCCGCCCCATCTCGCTCCTCCCTTTTCCTGCCAAAGTCATAGAGAAGACCGTCAACAGACAACTCTCCGCCTTCCTCGAGACTAACGGATCCCTCGACCCCTTGCAGTACGGCTTCCGAGCAAACCACAGCACTGAGACCGCCCTCATCGCAGCCACCGACGACATCAGGGCCATGCTTGACAACGGGGAAACAGCCGCCCTCATCCTACTGGACCTTACAGCAGCCTTCGACACTATATGCCACCGCACCCTGATACATCGCCTCAGCAACACCGGAATCCAAGGAACAGCCCTGGAGTGGATCATCTCGTTCCTCACCGGAAGAACCCAGAGAGTCCGCCTCCCCCCATTCCGCTCCGTCATCTGCAGCATCCCGCAAGGATCCTCACTCAGCCCCACCCTCTTCAACATCTATATGAGCCCCCTCGCAGCCATCGCACGCCAACACAACCTCAACATCATCTCCTATGCTGACGACACCCAGCTGATCCTCTCCCTCACCAGCGACCCCGCCACCGCCAGAGCCAACCTCCAGGAAGGAATGAAAGACGTAGCGGAAAAGATGAAGCTCAGCCGTCTGAAACTGAACTCTGACAAGACGGAATTCCTCATTCTGGGACCATCCCACTCTGCCTGGGACAACTCCTGGTGGCCCCCTGACCTGGGCACCGCCCCCAAGCCAACGGACCACGCACGCAACCTGGGTTTCATCCTGGACTCTTCCCTCACGATGACCAAGCAAGTCAATGCCGTCTCATCATCCTGTTTCAACACCCTGCGCATGCTCCGAAAGATCTTCCGGTGGATCCCCATCGAAACCAGGAAGACGGTCACCCAGGCCCTTGTCACCAGCCGACTGGACTACGGGAACACCCTCTACACGGGAACCACAGCCAAACTCCAGAAGAGACTCCAGCGCATACAGAACGCATCTGCACGACTCATCCTGGACAACCCCCGCCACAGCCACATCTTCGCCCATCTGAAAGACCTGCACTGGCTACCCGTCAGCAAGAGGATCACGTTCAGACTCATCACCCACGCTCACAAAGCTCTCCACAACATGGGACCCAAATACCTCAACAGCTGTCTCACATTCTACACACCCACCAGACAACTCCGCTCCGCCAGCCTCGCCTTCACCACCGTCCCATGTGTCCGCAAGGCCACAGCCGGAGGAAGATCCTTCTCCTACCTGGCAGCCAAGACATGGAACTCCCTCCCCACCCACCTACGGACGAACCAGGACCACCTCTCTTTCAGGAAGCAACTCAAGACCTGGCTGTTCGAGCAATAGCGGTTGCCCCCCTCCTCCCAGCGCCTTGAGACCCTAACGGGTGAGTAGTGCGCTTTACAAATCGGCTGATTGATTAACTCTGTATCACTTCACTCTGCACCACTGCACTCTACACAACTGCACTCAGCTATGCAACATTCTAATCTACACCCCTGCATACTACGCCACTGCATTGTACATCGCTTAATTCTATGCCACTGCACTCTATGCATCTGCACTCTACACCATTATACTCTGCAACACTCCATGCCAATGAACTCTACACCATTCCACTCTACTCTACACCAGTCCACTGTACGCCACTCTACAAGACTCCACTCTATGCCACGCCAATACATAACACTCTATGCCACACCAATACATAACGCTCTATGCCACTCCACTCTACTCCACCCTGCGACACAACACGCAACTCTCCTCTACCCAAGTAACTTTTGGTCATGTTAAACAGCAGCCACACTGATGTACAACTTGGCTAATAAAATAGCTTTTGCATAGGCGAGACCTATTGGCTTTGCCAATGCTTGTTTCATAAAAGTAAGTATTTGACTGAACAATCACTTATTGCTGCTACTGAACGTATTTTGAGTTGTGAGTCTGTGTTCACCCCCTCTGTCTACCTCCCACCTTAGAAGCCTTGGACTGCTCAACCTTCACTACCACTGAGAGTCAAGTGCTGAATGGGTAACTGGCCCAGTTGCCCAGGATCCATAGTAGGCTGGGCCCCAGAACATCGTGAGAGAAAGGCCTCAACCCCCGTGTTTGAGCCCAGGTGTTCCTGCTTGCCCCGTGGCCCCCTGAATAGGGTTCTGGCATATTTGCTTCGAGTAGGCGTCAAAGATTCACCCCTCCACCCTATTTCTGTTACTGTATCAAACCGTGGGCATTTGACTCCATTTTTAAAAGGGATGTTAAACATAACAGCAACGTTTGAATTATTAAATCAGTTCATATGTTAGAAGTGGCTCCATTTTTTGTGAAACACTGTTAGCCAGTACTGATAGTTAAGCTAGGAGTGAATTGCATTTTGGGATTTGCAGTTTCACATTCTAAGAATGGGCTCTAAATTTTCAATATGCAAAGTGCTTTTGGTTCAAATATCTGCACTGGTAGGAAGTGCTGTACATGGCATGGAGCCATTTGGTAGTTTACTATGATAATGTGGAAAAATAAAAGGAAAGAAATAATCTTGAATCTTTTTTTAAATTTTGTCTACGTCCTACATAATTTGGATTCTTTCTTTTCAATATTTTGTCAATTTCACATATGAGATTTATTATAAGGAAAATATGGTGAGAAGTAATCCTTTTCCTCAGGTGGATGACGTGGTTTGGCTGTTGACCTCTGTCAGTCCTGATCATTTAATGAGCTCAAAGGATCGAAACGATTATATGTTGGAATGGAATGTTGCTGTAATCTTATGTTGAGTATGATGCATCCTCCCCATTGATGTTCACTGATGTTTCCTTCCCTGCTGCTCAGCCAGTGTGTGAGGTCATTAGAATGTTGAGAGTGTTTGTGTTTGAATAAGCTCACTTGGAGTAGATGGGCTGAGCAGCAAGGATGCTGCTCCTGGTGGGCCTTTACATGTTACGTGTATCCAAGTTAAATAAACCTATATTCATCTTCATTGTAACACTGGCAACAAATGTTTAACCGTAGGAGCTCCAACAAAAAAGTACTGGCACACTGTAGCAGAAAACTTTCTTGTTACTCTGGACTGGGTGGGAGGGAGTGTGCGTAATCACAGACCTCCAATGCTCGTTCATAAAATCTAGAGACAACCCATCCAGAATGCTACAAACTTAACAATTAAAATAGATAGAAAAGTCAGAAAAGGAGAGTGTGTAGTCAGTCCACAAACAAATACACTCTACAGACACCCTCAGATAGTGACGAGGTGAGAAAATATGTAGAGAGAGAGAGAGTACCTCACGTGCGCACCACCAGAGGAGCTACTGGTTGGTTCTCACCAGCTTGCCCACGTTTCTTTCATCATCGGTCACTCTCTCTCGAGAAAAAAGGGGGTGTACGGTGTCCAATAGAAAACACAAAACACAAGACAGTGTCATGTGAGAAACGCAACAAACAAATAAATTGTGCAGACAACGACAAATATAAAAATAGTGAAAGTGTCTAGACTCACAAATGATTGTTTTATTCTGGTTAGGAGTCTATCACTCTGTTAAAAACCACAGCATGTTGCATACCTTAACAATGACGGCCAACATGTTTCATTGCCAATATAGTTTGTGGCAAATTCATCAGGGCAAGAAGGGGTCAAAGAATCACCTTCTCAGGACACACACCCTAAAAAAGACTGACACACACAGACAAACAAACAGCATAGTCAGAGCGGGGAGGGATGAGTTTAACAACCAAACAACGGCGGTGGATGGTAACACCATTTGGTTCATTACCTGGTTTTGGCTATGGGCCCACGTACCAGCCACCAACCAGTTGCAGGGGCGTACTAAATTTTAAACTATCGCCGTCCTGCTCAGCAAAGCACGATCAACGTTGGTGCCTGCACCTGTGGGAACAAGTATAGATCATCTATACATGACTCAATTTAAAAGACACACTGTGTAATCACTCTTCCTCGATGTTCCAGTGAACTAACACCTCGTTTATTCGAAAGTTCTTACAGGCACAGGACCCTTTTAAATATATTATACCACGTGAGCACGCCCTAGTGCCGATATCGAACTCACAGCACAACTGCCTTCAGGAATCCCCAGCGTCTAGTTTGATAATGTGTCAAAAGAACGAAAGCCCACGTTCTTCGTACCAAAACAATCACAAACCAAAACCGGAATGAGAGCGGCGTTTGTTCAGTATCTCGTCCGTCCCCGGGCTTACCCTATCTCTTGTATAACCAGGCGTCACCTCAGCACTGGAACACCTCTACGCGCGGCTGCATTCTATTTCAACAAGAAGCTATGACAAAATCTCGCGTGATTACGCGAGTCGAGGGGGTGTGTCAATTGCAATATAGAAATGCCGCGGCCATTTTGGAGTGGTCATAGCTAAGACTTGCAACACAGAGGAACCAAGCTCCGAACTCGGTCCTTTGACTCTAAATAAAAAATGGTACTAATGCAAACTGTTCATAAAACACTTGTTTGTTAAAACACTTGTTTTTTAAAAAAACCAAACACCATACGTCCACCACAAATAAGGCCGGGCCCAATAGGTGGCACGTATGAGGCAATCCCAGCCCGTATGTAGGCAAATTTCTTGCACTCACACGACCCATATGTCAATCATCATTATCAAAGGGCGATGGTCTATCGGAAAACAGGGACGTAAGTCCGCAATTACGGCGATCAGGATAGTTAATAGCCAACCTCCAGGATGAAACAAGACACGCATCTGGTTACCGTCGTCCTATTTCATACACCGCCCAACCCAATGGCACCATGATTGAACTATACCCATGGCCAATGTGTCATCTGGTGTTTGCCCTACGGAGCTGGAACATCTCGACCACCCCATTGCAGAACATGCGGAACCACTTTATCAAAGTTGTACTATATATCAGATGTTAAGAAGGGTTTCATCAGGGGTAAGTGGAGGTAGTGTATTGATAATTTGTTCAAATACTCAGCCTATCAATAACCACCTATCTACTTACTTTATTCCACTCGATCTGGTCATTGAGGCCAACGATGTCCCCCTTCTCAGTGAAAATCCAACGGGCCTCCTTTACAGCTAGTCTCTTATCAATATCACCCAGATCGCCCCACACCTTTTCCAGGACAACCCACTTAACAGATCTAAATTGGTGTCGCTGCTCTTTGTAGTGTTGGACTAGTCGAGTGGTGAGCTTACCAGCCCTAATGGTGCTCAGATGCTCCTGAATGCGTACCTTGACCTTTCTAGATGTAAGCCCAATGTAATGTAGTCCACAAGGGCATGTCAACCTGTAGATTACATGGCACGTATTACAGTTGGTGAACTGACGGAGAAACCAGGTCCTCCCGCTACCTAGTGTGATCTCAGTAGTTTTTTCCGTCAGTTCGCACACTGAACAGCTCCCACAAGGATGGTGACCTGAAGGTAGATTTATGTTCTTCTGAGCATGGGCAGGTCGTGTATGCACCAGTCTATCCTTCAGGTTTTGGGTCCTTTTAAATGCAAATCTAGGCTGAGGCATCTGAAAGTCACTGGTAGATAACAATGACCAATGTCGCCTGATTATTTGTCTGATCTTATTAGACAACGGGTCAAATGTAAGGACAACTGGCAAACTCTCCTTGGATTCCTTTTTGTTCCTCTCCAGCAGGGCCTCCCTAGGTGTGTTGTGCGCCCTTTTACGGGCTCTGGTAATGATCCTCTTAGGGTAAGCACGTTGTTCTAATTTCGTGCTCAACACCTCAGATTGATGTAGGTAATCTGATGTAGAGGAACAGTTTCTACGATATCTAAGAAACTGCCCCACTGGGAGGTTATCCCTCAGAGCTCTGGGATGGTACGACTGATAATGTAAAAGGGAGTTTTTATCAGTGGGCTTATGATGAACACTGGTAGTAAGTTTGTCATCCAACACAGTGATATCGAGATCAAGGTATGTCACCCCCTCCCTACTAAACTGCCAGGTGAATTTCAAGCAGGTGTCCAGAGAATTCAGCCATTCAAGGAACTCACACAGATGTTGTTGAGTGCCCCTCCAAATACATAGAACATCGTCTATATATCTCTTCCAGAGGCAAATGTGCCCCTGGAAGGGATTAGAGGGGTGGTCAAGGTAGTTTGCCTCGAATTGGCCGACGTAAATACACGCCAGGCTCGGCGCAAAGGTAGCGCCCATCGATGTCCCCGAGATCTGTAAGTACAGGGCATCCTTGTGACAGAAAAAATTACGAGTGAGAGCCAACTCCACACATTGCATGACAAAGGACTGGGGGGTGTCATAAAACCACTCCTGAGCTCCCAGGGCGCGAGCTGCTGCCACCAGCGTCGCGTCCTGGGGGATGCTAGTGTACAAGGACTCGATGTCAATAGTCACAAGTAACTGCTGGGATGAGTCAAAGGCCATATCATTAATGATGTTAAGAATATCGGTCGTATCCTGCACATAGGACCGTTGGGTGATTACCGATTCCCTGAGGAAGAAGTCGGAGAACTGGGAAAGTGGCTCCAACACCGAGCCAATGCCCGATACAATGGGGCGGCCTGGGGGTGGGCGCTGGGCCTTATGAATCTTCGGCAGAATATAAAATGCCGGTGTCCTAGGATTGAGGTTAACGAGGAACTCCGCCTCTTTTGCAGTGATCCACTTCTTCTCTCGCGCCTGTGCCACAATGATGGTAATCTGATGCAGCAATTCAGCCGTGGGATCACGTGCCAGAGGACGGTAGTTCCTCCTGTCACTCAACAACCTCAGAACTTCCGCCTCATAGTCGCAGGTATTCATAAGGACCACAGCGCCCCCTTTATCAGCAGATTTGATAGTGAGTGCGGTATTATCTTGTAAGGATTTGACCGCAACCTAACCGTAGGAGCTGCCAGACAGGGGTTATAAGGCCAATGATGGCAAATAACCCAGTAGGACAACGTAAATTTTGCTAAGCCATTCTGGATGTGAAGCCAGGGTAGACAATACTCTCTGAGTGTAGGATGCGGATTTGAAATTCGCCACCACATAATCACCCTGGCTGGTTTTTAGGCTGTTGCTAATCCATGAAACATGGCATACCATATAAATACCATTTAGAATGACTGGGCCATTCCCCAGATGGCACCCAGCCAATTTCTAAATCCATTCCACAACTCATACAACCCTTCATACTGATCTTTCTTTAGGTGGCATGTCCTTGAGGACAATAACAAATGAGTTGCCTGCGGTGGAAGTTGTAGATAGATATTGCTCGTGGTGGTCGTCATTTTACCATGTAACGTGCACCGGTCAAGGTTATGAGTGGACGCATTCATGTTACACAATTTGCTTGGCCTATCTGATGGACCACCCTTCTGGTCTATGCCAGTCGCAGCGCACGATGTAGGACATTAACTTAAGGAGTTGATTGGCTTTAGTGATTTCTGATCTAAATAAATCACATTGTTATCCCGGTCGCGGAAAACAGCATTCTTGTGGGCCTTCTTGCCTACAGTTAGACAATCATTCACACCTAGCTCAGTGCGTACGTCCTTGGTAGTGGCCATGTGGTTGTTAGCCAATGACTCAAGTATATTTAGTCTTTTGAGTATGACATTAATACTTTCCGTAATCAGGTTCCAATGGTTGCAAAATGGTAGCCAAAGACTCCTGGAATAAAAACGTTGTGCTTTTTGGATCAAGTAAAGATCCTTGGGATTCCTTTTCCCTGTTAGGAATGGAAGGACCTCACTGTGTTTTTTTATTTTTTATTTCATGCCTATTTCTTGGGGCTGGTTTAGAACTGTTTGCAGGTGGCAGGCTGATGTTATCACTGTGAAACAGTTATTCAATATGCAAGGGTGTGGAGAATCTCTAGTACCAGGATTACTCCCCGCACTTGCAATTAACTCATGTCCACAAACAACCATGTCTGGGGCAATACGCTGTTTGGTCACTTACCTTTCTTTAACATTACTTATTTCTTTATTAATAGACTCCATGGCGTTCGATAGGAAAGTCACTATACTGATTGTTGCAGGGATCTCCTTACCCACTGCTGAAGGCTCTGCTTTCTTTTTACCCATTTTTAGGTTTCTTTACCGGGAGAAAGAGAAGTCCAAGGGGTGTGGCCCAGCCTTTTCCAGTCTGACGGGCTCAGACTCGTTAGGGACGACAAGTTCATAGCTCCCAGATTGCAAGAGAGAGTATAAAGTGCAAGCTAGTTTTGATTCTAGCTTTTAGAGCGTGCCTTCCCTCAAACCGCCTGAATTATTTCGTTTGTTTGCAGTATTTAACATTTCATTGAATAATAATAAGAACACTCGTTTGTCATTCTGAAGCCCAATAAGATTATTTTTACAAGGAGTGTGACATTAAAAAGTTTAAAGAGTTTTTCCCTGGATGGATGAAGATGCTTAGATTTTATATCTGGAAAAGAAAAAGGTGGCGAGTGGAATGCTTGAAATAATCTCACCCACTGGTATTTACTCTGGCTCACATTCAAGTCCCTTATTTTTTGTCCACTGTGCCACTCCAGGCCATAACCACAAGGACATGTCTGCTCTGAACAGAAAGGAAACACGTTCGGAACTATTGTGGCCTGTCTAGGCCTCATCAGTGGGGTGCATCTTGAATCATGTGGCTCAGTAGGCATGGGACCCGCGTCTGGGTGCACCCATAGTGTCACTCAAAAGAAAACAAAAAGTTTTAGGGAGAAATGCTTGAATTAATCTCAGCCACTGTCAATTACTCTGGACAATGAAATAGGCAACCACCAGTAGCTGATATAATACACACATTTCTTGCATTGCTTTGAAGCTTGTTTCAGTAGATGCTCTAAGAGTGACACCTATGCCCAGACTTGGGTCCCATGCTCGCTGCACCACAGGACTAAGCTGTACCATACTGATGAAATCAAAGTAGGTCAAAACTAGTCTGGAGTGAAGCTGGTCTGGCAGTTCTTGCAGAAGTCTTTCTAACGGGCGGAGGGCAGATCTGCATATGGCTGACCTCTGTCTAGACTGGCACAGTGGGTGAAAAATGAAGGCTGGAATGTACCAAGAGCAATCACCAGCAGCTGTAATTAATTCAAAAATTACTTCCATCACTTTGTTGTTATTTGCCGTGGAATTCTAAAAAGGTCAGTTATGTCCTTCCCACCGTTGCTGTTGACTCGTTCTTCAATAAACCACAAAAACAAACCTATGAAGTGCATGCTGATCTTTGATTGAACTCCTATCCAGCCTTGCATGTACTTCTTTGTGCTTCTGTTCCTTGACTTTGCACAACATTTAATACGTTTTTCAATGTTTCTGGATATCTAGGGTGACCAGATTTTGAAAATCAAAAACCGGGACAGGCCAGACAGAAAAGTAGGACTAAAGCCTTTAGTCTTACTTCGATATATGGCCTGTCCCATTTGTTGCATTACTTTGTAAATATGTGCACATACATATATCTACATACACACTAGGCTTGAAAATGTATGTGTTTGTATATGTGTATATATATATATATATATATAAAATCCAAGATGGTTCAGTTGTACCTGGCTTCAGGCGCTACTCGACGGGTGCGTTGCCTCGCGGTTGAACCAAACCGCCAATATCCACCACAGCATTCCCACAAAAGTAAGAAAGGTCGCACTCCAAACAGCTTTTGCACCGTTTTTAATCCTTCATAATCGCAGAACCACAAATCCCAACGCGTTTCGGTATACCATATACCTTGTTCACGGTTGTTGTTTGCTCAATACATATGAAATTCTTTTCGAAAAATGTTCTTTTAATAAAGTAAATTGAAGGAAGTTCTCTGACATCATCTCCTGATGCCTCTCACCCATTCACCCTTTGGATTATGGGTGATGTAGTCATTTTTAAACCAATTGATTCATTCTCTTATTTTACATGTTCATATTCATTCCATTATCATTATATTATTTCAAATAATGTTTTCATTTCTGTTATATGACTCTCTTGTGAATTTTTTGAGTCCTGTCTAAAGCCCTCTGGTGGGCTTACGTTGATGATCTCTGATGGGTATGCGTTTTGAACGTCATGTTTCTAGCTCTCCAGTGGGCATGCCCCTTGCAAGACTCTTTAAATTTCTAATTTCAAACTTGATTTGAGTCTGTATATACCGGATCTGTCCTTCATCAACATGGTTATTTCTGTTTCATAAGTGTATGTACAATTCTTCTGACTGATTCAACCCGAATGGAGTCATGGATCTCAAGTTCAAAATGTGTCGAGATTCTTTTTGGCGCAAAATTTTCTCCCTGTTGCCACCACGCACATTCAAAGGTACTGATTCAATCCCATAAAATTTCAAAAATTTCCAATTGGCGTTGTGATGTGTTTCCATGTGCTTGGCTACTGCGTTGTTTCTATCTTTATTTTTTGTGGCCCGTACATGTTCCAGTATTCGTTTCTTTAGATCGCAGATGGTAGATCCCACGTATTTTAGTGGGCAAGGGCATTCTATAACATATACCGTGTATTGACTTTTGCACGTTGTTAGATTTTTGACTTGCCAAGTTTTTTTAGGTAAGAGCGTAGAACCTTAGTGAACTCCGGATTATTATCAAACAACTGTTTTACAATGCACAGAGTCTTTCCCTGTTCTATCTCGGCTTGACTGTATGGGGTTTCGGTACATGTTCGGACAAGCAGTTACAAAATGTGCAATTCTTTCTCAACTGAGTTTTAGCACTTTAAACGCAGCTGAAATTTATGGTCCGAATTGCGAAGGAAACCTCAACAGCTACATTGTAAATTACGAAGAGAGCAGCAGAACCATTTAAGCATACGATCAACATTAAAAGTGATATGATGGAAAAACGTGAAGCGAAAAGAAGGGAGCAACTGACAACAATGTTTGACAAAGAACACTTACAAACTGATTCTGATAAACAAAACCCCAGTGGCAAAACGGACATCAAGAGCAAAATAAGGAATTGGGAGAAATTAAGTAGAAAAGAAATTAACAAATCATGAGAATTAATTACCCTGCAGAAATATTTGGAAGTACAGCGGGTTCCTCGTGGTCTCAGAATCATGTTAATGCCCAGTCAACAAGATGCATCCAATGATCTATTACAAGAATGGGGTGAATATACTTTGAATTCTTCATTAGGTTTAATCAAAATACTAGTCAAGCACATTGAAATAGCATTGAATAAAATTAAAGAACAATTGCATGAAAGTGAAAAGGACTCTCTAAAATTAAACTCAGAAATGTCAAAATTCAAAGAAGACTTGGAAAGACAAATAGACAAACATGAGGATATCGTAAGGCAACGGAAACACAGCAAATTTGTACGAGATGCCAAGGACTACGCGGAAGGTAGAATTTTTACCTTCGCACGCAAATACGATCCATTCAAACAACAAACATCAGCCAGCAATTACTCAACCACTTCCAGCAGTTTCTCCTCTCTGGCCTCAACTGGACAGAGTGAAGGGGAGAATGAGACAACCCCTGAGGGCGCAAGAAAGGTTTTTTTAGGGGACATGCGTCTGGTACTACAACAACGCCAATGGGAACAAAATCAAATATCACAACGTCAACCACGAGGAAGAGGCAGGGGGAAACCCTGGCAGCAAAGAAAACGCGACGGACAAAACGAAGGGGACGAAGAAGCAAGTTCCTCAACAGAAAGGAGTGGGATAAAAACGAGGAGCATGAGGCTGAGGAAGGATCAATAAAAGATGAACTTCAGATTATAAATCTCACTGAAAAAGAATTATCGTTGGAAGAAACATTATTACTACAACGTTGCATTAATTATTGCCCCACACAGAGAATGGATCTGGCACAAATACGAATTGATCTATACATTTATGTTCGGAAAATCCAACTTGCTAAATACTTTTTGGAAAATCAAAACAAACCCAAATTGGAGAAAAAATTTGGGAAGTCAACCTCAACACTCTTGGCAAAAGAGGCTGACGACTTCTTAACTCTACTCAACTTAAATGCAGAAGAAGGAAAAGAAATCACCCTTAATACGGCATGCCCGCAACTGGGCGCAGGATCAAGTGAAAAAAGACCACGCTCAAAATTCTACCCACAATTAACCCCAGGAAATAAAATTGACCTCTTTTATGAGGCGGTCATTCAAGACCTCTACAAACTGAAACACAAAAAAATTAAGGACAATCTGAGTAAAACAGAAAGAGATGCATTACTAAAATTATCCAACGCAGATGATTTTGAAATCAAAATGGCGGACAAATGGGGCAATATTGTGTTATGGGACAGAAACATGTACATTGAAGAAGCCCTTTCACAACTAAATAATTCTGAATACTATGACAAACTGCAAAACAATCCCACAACAACAATAAAGAGAGATTTGGATAAGAAATTATTGATATGGGTAGCTAACAACTTGATTGATGAAGATGAACATAAATATCTAATGGTGGATTTTCCGATCTTAGCAACCATATACTTTCTCCCAAAAATACATAAAGACCCTAGAAAACCACCGGGGAGACCCATCCTATCAGCAAAGGGCTCGCTCATGGAACCAGTGGCAAACTTTATTGATCACTTTCTAATGCCATATGTAGCCAAACTTAAATCATACATTAAGGATACTTCAGATTGTCTTAGGATTCTGAAAGATATAACCTGGCAAAACTCCTATCGCCTCATCACAATGGATGTGGTATCACTATACACCACAATTGACAACACACAAGGATTAAAAGCTTGTGAATAATTCCTACAAGAGAGGAATATTCATTATAAGGAACATAATGAGATGTTATTGGACATGATTAAACTCTGCTTAACAAATAATGTCTTCACCTTTGGGGACAATCTATATCGCCAAAAGAATGGAGCGGCGATGGGGTTTTCTTTCAGCCCCAGTTACGCTTGCTTGGTAATGGGGTGGTGGGAGCAAGAGGTAGCTTGGAACCCGAAAAACCATCAATACACGAGACATATTGTAAGCTGGATTCGTTTCATAGACGACCTCCTTATTATATGGAATGAACAGGAGGAAGCTTTTGAGGAGTACTTTGCAATCTTAAATAACAGTACACCCAATCTAAGATTCTCATATGATCTCAGCAGAGAACGAGTTGTCTTCCTGGATGCAGAAATTTACATACAAAACAATTGTTTGGAAACTACGTTACATCGCAAAAACACTGCAACTAATACCACCTTGGAAGCAACTAGTTTTCATCAGCCATCATTAATATCCAGCATACCATATGGAGAATTTCTCCGCCTGCGAAGAATTTGCAGTGAGGAGCAAGAATGGCAAAAACACAGTGCCAATACGATCAAAAGATTTGTGCAGAGAAAATACCCCAGGAATACGGTAAACACATGTTGGAGCAGAGCAAACCAAAAAACCAGAGCAGAGTGCTTAATAACAAAGGACAAAAAAGATTGCATTACAGAAGAACCTATAAGACTCATTATGGACTACAGCCAAGAATCCAAAGATATCGTACATATCTTGAAGAAAAACTGGAAAATTCTCCAGTTAGATGGAACTATCGGTGATAAAATGGGTGGTCACCCTGTGACAACGTTCAGAAGAGCAAGAAATCTGAAAGATCGTTTGGTACATAGCCACTTCAAAACCAAGAAACCCAAAGAGACATGGCTGCAGACAACGGGATTCATAAAGTGTCATAATTGCAAAGTTTGTGAGATCGCCAAGCCAACAACGGAAGTCACAATGGCAAATAAAAAAACTTGGCAAATCAAAAATCTAATAACGTGCAAAAGTCAATACACGTTATATGTTATAGAATGCCCTTGCCCACTAAAATACGTGGGATCTACCATATGTGATCTAAAGAAACGAATACTGGAACATGTACGGGCCACAAAAAATAAAGATAGAAACAACGCAGTAGCCAAGCACATGGAAACACATCACAACGCCAATTGGAAATTTTTGAAATTTTATGGTATTGAATCAGTACCTTTGAATGTGCGTGGTGGCAACAGGGAGAAAATTTTGCGCCAAAAAGAATCTCGGCACATTTTGAACTTGAGATCCATGACTCCATTCGGGTTGAATCAGTCAGAAGAATTGTACATACACTTATGAAACAGAAATAACCATGTTGATGAAGGTCAGATCCGGTATATACAGACTCAAATCAAGTTTGAAATTATAAATTTAAAGAGTCACAAAAAATTGCAAGGGGCATGCCCACTGGAGGGCTAGAAACATGACGTTCAAAACGCATACCCATCAGAGATCATGAACGTAAGCCCACCAGAGGGCTTTAGACAGGACTCAAAAAATTCACAAGAGGGTCATATAACGGAAATGAAAACATTATTTGAAATAATATAATGATAATGGAATGAATATGAACATGTAAAATAAGAGTGACTCAATTGGTTTAAAAATGACTACATCGGGGAGGAGCCAAGATGGCGACCGGGACGGCAGCGTAGACTCCCGGCTCCGTGAACCTCCGCATCCCGCACGGATATCCTGCACGAGATCCTCAGCCTGTGCTATGCGATTGTGTTTCTGAAGGAGAGTGGCACCCGATCGTGTGACTCCGAGGTTTCTGGCTGCGGTATCGCCGGAGAAATGTGCATTTGAACTTTGCGGCCCGTGCAGCCCTGGAACCAGGACCTCGAGTGGATGCCTTGGCCGGGTGGCAGTTCGACAACAGCGGCCTGTGGTGACTGGGTGGAGTCGGTCCACCGGAGCGGTGCCAAACTCGGCCTACATTTCGTCGTGGTCGTTCCTACTGTTAAGCGTAGCGGACCGAGTGCATGCCCGGGGGTCCAATTCTCAGATCCTCCGGTGATTGCCCCTGCCCTTGATGGTGAGCTGCCCGGACGCCGCCCGTATCTCGCCCTGATCCTTGCGGGCCGCTCCCGGATTTTCGCGGGAGCTGGTCCGTGGTGGGGACGACTGTTGCCCGTGACCACGCAACGGATAACTTTCTGCCTGCCCCCGGAACCCTGTCTCCAGCGACGTGGACCTCGAGGCGCTTGTCCCTGGGTCCCGGCCCCACTACGGGTCGGGCATACTTGGCGGCCATTTTGCTGCTATGCAGCCTACCTTCCTGTCCGCTGGGTCGCAGCGGGCTTGGGAGTGTGTGACTTTTGGGAGTGTGGCGGAGCGATCGCAGAGAGCTGTGCTGGGGTACGGCGACCTCCTCGAGGCCCTTGGTGCTCTTCATTCCTCCTTGGTTCATGGCGTCGGGGTCTTGGGGAGTAAGCTCGACGGTGTGGCATCAGCGTTGGGACAGTGGCGGCCCGCCTGTCCTCAGGTACTCAGGGACTTCCCACACTGCGCACAGGAGGACAATGTTGCGGTTACCCCTGAGATTAGTGCACAGCTGGACACTCCGGACAGTATGCTACCGTGTGATCGGCTGGCTGAGGGTCTGATCTGTTCCGGAGGTATTGGACCTGAGTGGGAGGCGGTGGCCTCGTCCCGTACACGGCCTCCGGCGACCCAGGGACAATTCCAGCAACAATTGTCTACTTTGGCTGCTCCCGCCTTCCTGGACCTCGAGTGCAATGCAGATCCTGGGGCAGCACTGGGAAGCCCGTCCCTCCATGATGCGGACTGTGTTGGTACTCAGAGACTTCCACCCCACCTGTGTGCGTCGCTTCTCGGTCGTTTTCGGACACTCCTCTACCTTGGAACATCGGACATGGCGCTGGGTCGAGGGGTAGGCATGGGCAGAATTGCAAAGAGTGGTCAGGGATAAGGCTGCTCCTTCAGGGGTGGTCATCTAGTAGACGGGCGGGCTCAGGGGTTGCGTGCTCTCATGGCATAGCTATTAGCATAATAGGTGCATAATGCTCCCCATCTTTCTTTGATACGATCGATTTTGCGCTGTTTATTGTTTGCTTTGGGGGAAACTTACCGTGCGGGAGGGAGAAGCCGGGGGTATGTTTTGGAGGCCCTCCTCCAGTTTATTAACACTTTCTCTACCCCCCCGTCTGGTGGGGTTCTTTTCCTACTTTTTTTCCCTATTCTTCTACATTTCGGGTCTGGTTCCAGGGCGACAGGCACACTGCTGGGGGGGGGGGGCCGTACTCATCTGCAGAGGTGCAGGGTGGGGGGTTGGGGGGAGGGGATTCTTTAGTCTTTCACCTCTTTTTCCATGGCCTCCTTTTTTTTTCTTCTCTGATTCTTCTTGTTTTTCCTTTTCTGGGATCAGCGTGATACACCTCCTTTGTTATGACTCGTCGCCGCTCCATGTGTCCCACAATTTCCGGGGTGTTCTCTGGGCGTTCGGGCGGGGGACTGCAGGCGCAACTGTTTATGATATTCTTCCCCATCCTGAATTTCCTGTGTCTGCGCCATTGATTCAATAGATTGCTGTTTATTGCTTACGTCTATTACTCTGCATGCCTTTATCGCTGTTGGGAAATTGTCTGGCACCTGATCCTTCTGTCTTGTTCCATTATAAAATGAAAACCTTTTTTCTCCTGGTGTCCTACCTGCGCTGTTCACTGTATTAGCATGAAGATTCTGCTCCCCGAGGTGCTGCCTGTGTTTACATTTGATCTTTGTTGCTCTGATTGCTTAGCGGCCGGCCCCGGGGGGTTGTAGGCCCATACCTGTTCTTGATTGAAATGTCAATAAAGGTTTTTCAAAACAAAAAAAAAAAAAATGACTACATCACCCATAATCCAAAGGGTGAATGGGTGAGAGGCATCAGGAGATGATGTCAGAGAACTTCCTTCAATTTACTTTATTAAAAGAACATTTTTCGAAAAGAATTTCATATGTATTGAGCAAACAACAACCGTGAACAAGGTATATGGTATACCGAAACGCGTTGGGATTTGTGGTTCTGCGATTATGAAGGATTAAAAACGGTGCAAAAGCTGTTTGGAGTGCGACCTTTCTTCCTTTTGTGGGAGTGCTGTGGTGGATATATATATATATGCACACACGTGTGTGTGTGTGTGTGTGTGCGTACGTGCGTGCATGTGAGCCCCTGCTCTCCTTTTTGTCCTTTTTGCAGATGACACACTGCTTATTTCTAAGTCGCCTCAGGGGCTCCAACAGTAGTTGAACGATTTCCAGGCCTTTTGCTTGGAACGGGGTCTGGAGCTAAACAGCTCCAAAACTAAATGCTTGTTCTTTGCTTCCAGATCAACAACTAAGTGTAAAAAACAGTTGTACGCGGGTGGAGCTCCTTTAGAGCTAGTGGCTGAGTTTGATTATCTGGGCTTGAAACTCAAAAAGAATTTAAGTTGGGTCCCACAGATGGAAAGGGAACAGCTATCCCTGATACAACACACAGTGAGTAAAGCTAAAATCCACAGGCAAACCACATCTAGAAGGGTGGCACCGGCAATAGAGATTTATAATGTTAAAGCTTTAGGTGCAGTTTTGTACGGTGCAGAGCAGTGGAGCTGTACTAAATCTAGCTACCTCTTAGTAATTGAATATAAATGTTTTAGATTTCTGTTAAATCTCCAGGCAAGCACCCTGTTGACTCCACTCTACCTAGACCTAGCCCAGAAAACAATTACTCACAAAATTGAGCTTAGACTGCTCATGTTTTGGCATCGGCTCTAGTCTACTTCAGCACTTGAGTCCTATACAGTGGGTCTTCGCAGCCAAGACCTGGAACGAGCTTCCGACAGACATCAGACATGACCCCTCCCTGAACACCTTCAGGAAGTCTCTCAAGACTTGGCTCTTCGACTGAGCAGATCTGCTGACCCCCCACTCCCCTCAGCGCCTTGAGACCCTCACACTTATAATCCCCCTGATTCATTGATTTGTGAATTGATGACACCAACATGTGTGAGTAAGATCCTGTGGCTGCGTACCCTCAAGAATACATTAAAGAGGCTAAGTCTAGGTGCATATTGGGACCAACTGGAAACTCTGTGTCAGATTAATAATCTAGCCTTAAAGCGGTTTACTGGGGTTTTGTGGAGACCGAATTTGTAATTGCAAAGGATCGCTCTCGGCTGCTTTTATTGATTTTAAACTGACACCATACTTTGAGGATAGTATAGATGAACTTGTACCTCCTCTAGCAAGGAAACTATACCTACAGTTTAGGTATGGCTGCCTACCTGTAAAATCCTTCAAATGAAAATGGTGTAAAATAGGAGATAGGGAGGATGAGAACTGTACCTGTTGCCAAGGGCGATCAGAGTCAACTGAGCATATATTATTTTTTTACCCTTTGTATAGTCAGTCTCGAAACAAATGGATAACCCTACTCTGTTGAAATTTGGGAGTAAGAAAGTACAAGAGGCATACAGAATAATGCAGACAGATACATCCCGTATTATAGTTTTCTGTACAGCCAAGTTTTTAATGGCAATGTAGATCAGGCGTGCCAATTGTTCCCTGAATAATACCTAGGCTGTTACACCATTGAAGGGTCTTGGAAAATTGTATTGTGTAATCGGAATTATTCTGTGTGGACTACTGTCTCTTATTACTATTCAAGACATCTACTGAATTTTTAAGCAGGTACTAAATTATTTTGATGATAAATTCTCGGTCCATTTAAAAATGTAACTTTTATTGTTTTATTGTGCTGCTATTGTAATGGATAATGAATGCATATTGTAAATGCCTACATTTTTATTGTGTTTGTTGTTATGTTGTACTTTTTTGATTTATAGTGATCGAAATAAAGTCTTTTGAACTGAACTGATAAATATATCTATGCCAGGGACCCTCCACCCTGAGCTCCCTCTGTCCTCCTCCCCCAGAGATCCCCCTTTCCTCCTCCCCCACTCTATCTCTGCTGGGAGCAGTCAGCAATTCCCCTCCTGTGCTGCCTGACAGAAACAAACAAATTACTTACAACTTTTCAGTCTTCAGAGGTGTCTGTGAATGGAGCGTATATCTGCTTTACAGAATGACCTGACCTTTGTCCCAAAAACTGGAACATTTACCTAAAGTTAAAAAAAAGTGTCAGGATACCAGGACAGTCCTCTTAAAACCGGGACTGTCTGAGGAAATCTAAGACGTCTGGTTACCGCTCACATGCTGCTCATATGATCTATCTAGTGTTTTTTGTGTTTTTTGATCTTCAAGGAGGTAGTCCTGCAGAGAGGTTCTGTGGTCAAATTGTAACAGCCGGTGTGAAGTGAGAGAAGATGTATTGTAGTCGCTAACAGAGTTATTTACATTTGGTTTGGTCCTCACTGTATGCAGTACATTACAGGTGCCCATTTTGGTCAAATATGCACCCTCATAGTACCACATATACATGCTGCAACACAGAGGCCACATGGGAGAATTGCAATCAAGCAGAGCATGCATGTCTGCACCACTTGTCTGGCTGTCAGCCTTGATGTGTGGGTCTCACTTATACCTATATGCAGGTTTTTGGTTCCTATCTTCAGAGTGTTTCGCCTAGCAGTAGATGCTGTACACAGTGATTCACTCACCCAGATTCAGCTTTTGACTTTTTTCAGTAAACCCAAGTGACATTTTTCTTTCATAACAAATATATGTTTTTCAGAGCTTATTTCCACATTTCTGGCATATCTTAAAGATCATCACTTTGACCAGTGATTCATACACAGTAAAAGATTCATCATTGTACATTTTCCATGGTATTTTAACATATTTCCACATTTCAACCAAACAAAAGGGAGGCATTAAATGCGCATCAATAGCTTCTGAAGAGGGGGTTGTGATGTAAATCCATGTTTGGTAACCACAAGACAAATTTTGTATGTGGGTCCAACAAATGGACACAGCTAAAACATTAAAAGGCTTAGCTACTGAATACCATTTGGAAACTTTTACTACACAGATAATTAGAGCTAAGACAGGGATCAGATCTATGGATAAAATGGTAAAAGCAAAATTACCTATGGTAAAATAAAAATCATTCAATTGGAGAAATAACCGACATTGCTAAAGGCACTAAATAGTTTCGAATATGATCGAGAGTTAGACAAGAACATGGATAGCAATATGGTTCAAAAAGATGTGTGTAAAACAGCAAATAAGTGTCATCTTTTCATAACAGGAATTCTTATAGTTTTGACAAAAATCATATATTTTTAAAGCGAAAGATATACACCTTAATTGTAGGAATGTTACTTATTATATGAAGGAATGGTCTTGCCCAGCTAGGAGTGTTGAGTTCTGTTCTTTTTTTCTTTGTGTTATTTATTTTTAAGATTTTTCACTTCTAAATTCAACCCTACTGTGCAAATGATCAGCATCAATAAAACTAGGGAATTTCTAAGGAAGACCATAGTGCAAGGCATCACGAAACACATAGTGCTGTAAAGTTAGGAATGAGTAGAGGGTGAAGTCTTGCATTAGAACAGTATTGTGCATCATAATAACAAAAAATCACAACGAAAAAGCATGGAGGACAAGTAACAAAAAAACAAGGAGGCATGGAGGGCAAGCAAAGACAAAAGATACAAATACTGCCCAAGGTGTCGTCTATAGCATCAGCAGCCACAGAGAAGCATCGGGACTTCACTATGTCTATAAAACAGATCAGCTCACAACACAGCATTGCCAATTAAAGCACTAAAATAAATCTTCAGCATCTGCAGCATTAACAGTCAACAGTTATCAAGTATGTTCACAGGAGGCTTCATATGTCTCTGGGCCTATTTGAAATAGGAGTGAGGAGATACGAGGGTTCTGACATATCATTTTATATTACATGAGGCCCTGCAGCCAGGCCATACATGTAGGTAGAGGGCACTTGCATCGAGTCACCATAATTTGCTTCACAATGAGTAGGGCCAGGGCCAAAAATCTCCTACTTAGCTAGGGAAGGTCCTCAACATTAACAAGAGGTTTTTCACTATAACTTCACCTATCATTAAAGACAGAATGGAAAATAACAGAGAATGGATATACCTTGTGCAAGAATAACCACTACAGGCACAGACACGATTAGTAAAAAACATTTTATGCTAGGAAGACTTGATATAATACCCTCTGTATGCAAGTAATTAAAATAATTGTGTCTATTGTTCAGTGACACATGTTTGGACTCTTAACAGCAGTAGGGCTGCTAATGATCAGTGAGCACAAGGCCCAAAACATGAAACCATTCCTCCCTTGCCAGGAATGTACAAACCATTCAAGACTTCATGGCTTAACTAAGTAATAAGACATGTTGTTTGTAGTTCAAGTGACAGATTTGGTCATGTTGGCAATGTCTGCCAAGGGAGAAAATATTCAAATATTAATGAGGTGTTAGAAGAAAGAGTTTAATAAGGAAAAGCTGGTGTTAGTACTGAGTGATACCAAAGTCAAGTGTGAAAACCAATACGTTCAAGTGTACATAAATTGTCAAGATGTGAACTTGTTAGTTGGTTTGTGCTAAAGGATTATATTTTCTTGAAAAAGGTGAGATAGATCATCCTTTTTCATATTGTTTTTCTTTACATGAACTTATTACCAGGATAAACGTGTTTATCTATTTTAGCTGATTGCAGCATGATTCATGGGAAGGTTAGTTCAATTACATGCCTAAGGGAGGGCTTTGACTGCAGAATGTTTAGATTTCCATGCAAAGATCACTAAAGGAAAGCGTGTATCTCTTACTTAGCCTTCTGAACTGTTACGAGGGCCTAGGAGCTGGTAAGGCAGCTGACACTACACAGATGTTCTCATAAGACTAGTTATAAAAACAAAACAATCCCCATTTGTTGTCAATGCCAGTGAATAATGGTTTGTTTAAAGTGTAGCCAGACATTGTGATAAAGAAAGGAAAACAATCAACTGTTGTTAATGAAAAATGGCAATCTGTTTGAAATCTTTCTGCCACAGTTGCATTTCTCAAGGACCTTTGTGTTTTATGATAATTTTTGTTGAGAACATTGTTTTCCACTATGTCCTTTGTGCCTACAAATGTATACAAACTGAGTAATTTCTAAGCTGAAGCACACTCTCTGGCAAATGCTCAGAGACTCCACTGCTGCAGGGGAAGCAGAATAAATGATGCTGGAGATTCCCCACGACTGACTCATTGGGTATTTGAAGACTTCTTCATTTCAGCTTTAGCAATAGGTGGCCTGTACGGGGATGAACAGGGGCCACTTCAATCAGTTCTCTGTACCAAATCATAAAGTGTGCACCTAAATAACGGGACTGTTTCCTGAGACAGCTTTTGTGGGGGACTAGCTGAGTGACCCAGACACAAGGAAAGCGACCCATGCTTCATTCCAAATAACTTTTGAGAAGTCAGTCAATGAGTAAGGGTGGCAAACAGGAAAAAGGAGACAGAGAAGCACTGACAAGGGAACAAAGGGGATCAGCTTCCCCGGGGAAGTTGTATCTTCTTCAGTTCAGGAGGTTGGGCACTGTAGGCTATCTGAAGTTCGCAGGGTTTGTTAGGATTATTGGAATACTTAAGGTTAATTTTAATAATGGGTCAAGCATTTAGCAAATGTAATGGGTTAGACCAGAGTCAGCCTTCGCCACCCGAAGGGTATCCAGCCAATGAAATAATGACAAAGGTTTCTATATCAACAGGTTTATTTTTTAATCAATGGCATGAGTATATAAAGGACAATATTTATTTGCAGTCCCTTTGGAGGGAACCTTTGACTGAGCAAAAATACTGTATTTAAGACACTGCATGGTGAAAAAAGACAGGAAAAAGAAGCTGAGATTGGCACAGTTTGATTGCTTGATTGAATAGGACACATATGTCAGACAACTGAGGTGTGCAAACAGGTGAAGGGGATAGTACACAATACATTGAAACAGGAGTTACAAGAATTCAGACAGGCCAAAAGTGTGTAGAAAAGTAAGGAGTAGTGTAGCAAGGATGCTTTGACAGAAAGTTAGGCTTTTGTGGCACAGCCTTTGGCACCACAACAGGTTAAGGAGGCAGACCTGTTACTAGAGGGACATTTGGATAGAAGGCCTCCTTCCTACAGGGAGACAAAGGCAGGTGATGAAGAGACAAGGAATGTTGTCAAAAGCAACAAAGGTAAAGTTAGTATGAGGGAAAAAGCAAGTGGCACAGGTCGAAGAGTGAAACCCCAAGAGATTCAGAGATGGAAGGAGTTAGCCCGACATTTGCCTCAAAGTGGAGATGATTCAGTACTAGTTGGATTTGAAAAAAGAACAATGAATGGAGTGGCGCATGAGATGGGAGATTTGGGATACGAGAACTTGCTGATGCTTTTTTTTCTTTGCTCGACGGTACCCTAGTGATAAGGAGCAATTAGTAGCATCATGGGATACTGAAGTAACAAATGCCTGTGTGGAGCTCGGTAAGGAGGATGGGATAGGGAAGAAGCTAGGAGTTTGATTGATGAATTGTATCCAATGATATGTGAATGGAGGGATCAGGCAAACAAATGAAAACAAGAGATAAAGGAAGGTGAAACACATCTAAAGGAAAATAGATTGAAGATGCAAAATCAGACACATGTTACAAATCATATGGTTACAGACAACTCACTGTCTGGGGATAGGACTACTACTGACACATCTGGTCCACTGAGAGTTCTACAGCCTGACACTGCCCCTAGTAAGGTTCTTTCGATGAGGGAGGACCCAGGAATGGCAATTGAGTAGATTCATTATGTTTATACCCCATTGACCAAAATGAACCGATACACTTTTATTAAAGACTAAAGGCTCTCAATATCTTTGCTTACTCCCACTTGAGTATAAATAGTGCGCCGGTGAAATATCTATTTGATGCATGCAGATGCTGGGAAAAATCCTTATTATTCCACTTTATGGCTGCCACTGTTATGTACTTACTTTGTTTCACTTTAGGGTTTCAGAAAAGTGTTAGCATGTGCCATGTCCTTGTGATGGAAAATCTGCTCAAACAATGTTACATTTTCTTTCCTTTTGTAAATTCTATATAATAAACACCAACAAATGTTTAATCCCATTTATCAGATCACGTAATTCTAGACAGTGAGGACCAACTATGCCTTCCTACATAATTGGCAGATGTTGACTGCTGTCTCTATGTAGGATTTTTCATGAGATCTGCTACATGGTCACATAGCACCATGCACTTTGAGTGATCTTTCAATATATTTTATCACATTCTTGTTTTACTGTTTTTATTGCAAATACATTTGCTGTATCTTTATGTGAATTAACATGTTTTCATATGTACTGTGAATTGTATGATATTTTATATGGTTTTAATTGGATTAATGTACTTTTATGATTGCTTTTTGCACTCAAATAAAGACATCGTAATATGAATCTATAAACTAGGTAATTTGTAAGCTGAAACAGACTCTCTGGTGAATGCTCACAGACTCCTTCAGCGGAAGCAGACTAAATTATACTGGAGATTCCCTATGACTGGGTCCATTGTTATTTGAAGACTTCTTAATTTCAGCTTTAACAAAGGTAGTTTGGAAACATGGGGCGCAAAGAATTATGACCTCTATGCAAATCGAGTTCAAACCAAAGTCAATAGGAGTCCCCATGCAAGGGCTCCCATTGACCTTGGTTTTATCCTTTCCTGCTCTGGGCACAAAGGCCCAATTACACAAGTGGGGCAAAGTTTTTATCAGCATAATTGGGGTAATGCTGGATTCCCCTGTGTCTAGGTTTTAAATATTTGCAGGTTTGCTAAGTTTCCCTAGGTGCCAGCTGAGCTAGGGCCCAAAACCCACAGCTACCCACTTTGCAAAAAACGGGTCAGGTTGAGTGGAAAAATGTGATGTATCAATGTTAATTTTTGGGCAGTTTCCTGCCGTGGGCACTATGCCTACCCACACATGTGAGGTGAATTTTTATTGAAAGATAGGGAGAATACTGGACTGGAGGAGGTTTGAAGCTCCTAGCAGATTTCAGAACTTTCCATCACAGAAATGTGAAGAAAGTGTGTTTTTTAGTCAAACACAACCTGGTGAGAGCTATGAAAATCATCCTATCCTAAATTTCCCTAGGTGTCTAGTTTTCAAAAATGTAAAGGTTTGCTAGGTATCACTAGGTGCCGGCTGAGCTAGAGCCTAAAATCCACAGCTACCCATTTTGCAAAAAACGGCTCAGTTTTGAGTGGAAAAATGTGATGTATCCGTGTTGCGTTTTGGGCCTTTTCCTGTTGCTGGCTCTAGGCCTACCCATATAAATGAGGTACCATTTTATTGGAATACTTATTGGAATACTTAGGGGAATGCTGGGTGGAAGGAAGTTTGTGGTTCCCTGCATATTCCAGAACTTTCCAACACGAAAATGTGAGGAAAATGTGTTTGCTTAGTCAAGGTTTGAGGTTTGTAAGGGATTCTAAGTAAATCAACCTGGTGAGAGCCACACAAGTCACCCCATTCTGATTCCCCTTGGTGTCTAGTTTTCACTAAGGCACAGGTTTGCTAGGTTTACCTAGGTGCCTGATGTGCTAGTGCCCAAACTCCACAGCTATCTTCTTTGCAAAAAACAGGGCTGTCTTTAGTGAAAAAATTTGAGGCATCCATGCTGCTTTTGAGCCATTTTCTGTCGCAGGCACTAGGCATAACAGCATAGGTGAGGTACCATTTTCATATTTGTTATTACCAATAGGATTTCGCTAAAAATGTAAGAAAGAAGACATTTGAAAAAAATGCCCTCTAAATCATATGCTTGTATGGGTACCCACAAATTCAGAGATGTACAAATAGCCACTGCTCCTAAATTCCATATCTTGTACCCATTTCAGAAATAAATAGGTTACCTTGCTACTTATTTTAGTGTCCATACATATTTCACCATAGAACTGGTCTATACTCTTGGAGAACCTACAAACCCTATATATCCCCAAAAGATCTAGCTAATGTAATGGTACACAGCTTTTGTAAATTGGCCATCGTGACAAAAAGATCACTGTTATACTTGAGCTTGCACCTGTAATTTCTTATTGATCAATAGTACATTAACTTGGTTGAACATCTGCATATGAACCATCCCAACCACTGAGAACCAGAATTACACCATTGAATCTCGCTTCTCCCTCTCATCCCCAATACATAGTTCACAGTCTCGCAAGGCACCGGTAGTTTCTTCTCTCTTCCCCTCTACTCAAGCCCCGCTTACTGTCAACCTCTTGGTTTTCTTCCCCTGTCGATCGGCGAAGTTTGAGCCGAGTTTTCACCTCTTCCGTCGTTGTCAGCTCACTGCACAGGCACGGGGGAAAAACCCTTTCAACCCAAAAGGAGGGCAGTATTGGGGCACCCCCGCCCGTTTCCTCCCTTGATGACTCTCCAACTTGTGAGTCTCGCTATGAGGGGCCCTCTTTCCTCTCACCCTCTATTCCGCTGGCTAGTCGGCCCGAACTGGGGTCCCTCTTCCCGCAGCTCCGGCAAGGCTCTTCGCCTGAGGCAACCCGGTGAAGAGGCGCGGCCTCCTCTGACTTCCAATGTCAGAGGGGCGGCGCTTTGACCTCGGGCCCTGTCACACGATACGGGGGAGGCGGCTTCCAGGCCTACTGGCTGCGTCTCGCGTCAGCTGCTCCGACGCGTCGTTCTCACACCGGTTCTCACCAGGAAGTCCCGACTCCTGCTTCGATCCTCTCAGCTCACCGCAGACTACTTTTCCACAGCGTCCAGCGAACATCCCACTTCGGTCAACGGCGGTGGCCTCTAGTCACAGCGCCTCCCCAGGACCACGCGCCGGCCCACGGAATCCCGGCCAGTGGCGGTGAGTCTCATGCGCATGGGGCTTCCAGGGTACAGGCTACTTTCCGCTTCAGCGACAAAGGACCATGAAGTCCCTAGCGCGTTAGATATTAGGGTTACGCCGCACTCTTCTGGCACAGTGCTGGGGTGGTTGTCACTCAGGCCCAAAAACGCTCAGCTGACAGAGCGCCTCACCGTTACTCAGAGGGAGCTGAAACTAAGGGTGCCAGGGTCGCACTGCCACGATCCGGTAGTCAGTCACTTTGTCGCTACAAGGGCTCAAACCTCTGTTTCCAGAGCCCCAGGCAACCACAGGAATGTGAGAAGGATGGTCCCAGACGGCAACTCCTCCCCTGGTCCTCCTTCAGGGATTCTGGCTACATGGCGGCCCCCATGGTGACGATGACCTCCAAAGTCATTGGCTGTGTTCAAGGACCGGTCAGAAGGTTGGGGGTGGTGTCAACTGATGAGGGAAGTCGTGCAGACCCTGAGACCTGTCAATTCCCTATCTAGCACAGCCACCTCCCCACTCAGGTGCCTTACTCCTGACTACCTCACAGCTCAACTAAGTCCTAAAATGGCCGCCCTGCCCTCACCTCTATTTATCACCTGGGGCCTGACTGGCCAGAGTGGCCCAGAAGGTTCCGGAACCTCTCATGGCAGTCTATGGCCCAGGTGCTGAGGTGACAGTTGGAGCCACCATTTTATGAGTCTAACCTCCCTCTTCCTGTTTCCTCATTGAAGCACCTTGCGCCTCTCCCTCAGTTAGTAAGGATGAGGTGCCCAGAGCCTCTACATCAACACCAAAAGTAGTTAGTGGACAGGAAAAAAAAGTAGAAGGGAAAGGGAAAAAGAATAAAATGAGGAGGGAACTGCCAAAGGGCTGACAGGTCTAACACGCGTCCCCCCAGCTGAAAGTGGGGAGAGCTACCCAATCCCTTGGGAGTTCTCTTCACTAAGGCGGAAATACCTGGAGAGACCGTCAGCATTGGCGTGGTCCACTCCAGGGCGATGTTCCACCCTAAAGTCCATTCCCTGTAGGGAGATGGACCACCTCAATAACTTGGGATTCTCGCCCCTCATTTGCATCAGCCACCTGAGGGGCCGGTGGTCGGTTTGAACCAGGAAGTGCGAGCCAAACAGGTATGGCCGCAACTTCTTCTGAGCCCACACCACCGCAAAAGCCTCCCGCTCAATCGCACTCCACCTCTGTTCCCAGGGGAGTAGTCTCCTAGACAGGAAAACCACCGGTTGGTCCAGACCCTCTTCATTGAGTTGCGACAGCACTGCCCCGATGCCATGCTCCGATGCATCCGTTTGGACGATGAACTCCCTGGAGAAGTCAGGGGCCCTGAGGACAGGTGCCGCACACATTGCCTTTTTCAAGGTGTCAAAGGCTTGTTGACACCCCTCGGTCCAGATTACCCGTCGAGGGTGCTTTGTAGAAGTGAGCTCAGTCAAGGGAGTCACGATAGTACCATACCCCTTGACGAAGCGTCGGTAGTAACCAGTGAGGCCCAGAAAGGCTCGGACCTCCGTCTGAGTCTTGGGGGGTTCCCAGGCCATGATGGTTTCAATCTTGGCCTGGAGGGTTTGCACCTTGCCCCGACCCACCAAGTGACCGAGGTACACTACCGACCCCTGCCCGATCTGGCACTTACTGGCCTTGATCGTCAGACCCGCCTGCTGCAAAGCCTGAAGGACAGCCTGAAGGTGACACAAATGGTCCTCCCAGCTGCTGCTGAAGACAGCGATGTCATCCAGGTACGCAACGGAAAAGGCCTCCATCCCGGAGAGGACATGGTTCACCAGCCGCTGGAAAGTGGCAGGGGCGTTCTTGAGCCCAAAGGGCATCACACAGAACTGGTAGTGACCCTCAGGTGTGGAGAAAGCTGACCTTTCCTTTGCTCCTTCTGTCAGGGAGATCTGCCAGTACCCGGAGGTAAGGTCAAAGGTACTGAGATATTGGGCAGCTCCCAACCGGTCAATGAGCTCATCCGCCCTCGGGATAGGATGAGCATCGGTCTTTGTCACAGAGTTCAGTCCCCTGTAATCCACACAGAACCGGAGTTCTGGGGTAGTGCCCGGCGGGGCAGCTTTGGGTACCAGTACCACCGGACTGGACCAGGGACTGTTTGAAGGTTCAATCACTCCCAGCTCTAGCATCTTGGTGACTTCTCCATGGATGCTAGCCTTCACCTTATCCGACAACCGGTAGGACTTGGATTTCACAGGTGGGCTGTCCCCTGTGTCCACGTCATGGGTACACAGATGAGTCCTTCCCGGGATAAGTGAGAACAAGGACGCAAACTGCTCCAAAACTTGGCGGCAGTCTCTCCGCTGTTCGGGAGTTAGGGATGGTGAGAGGATCACTCCCTCCACCGACCCATCCTTCTCTTGGGACGCAAAAAGATCAGGAAGAGGTTCACTTTCCTCTTCCTCTGACCCATCAGTCACCATCATTAAAGTGACCTCGGGTCTCTCTTGGTGAGGCTTGAGGCGGTTGACATGGAGCACCCGATGGGGCTGCCTGGGGGTCTTAAGATCCACCACATAGGTGACCTTGCCCTTCTTCTCAATCACCTCAAAGGGGCCTGACCAGCGATCCTGGAGGGCGCTAAGCTCTCCAGGTTCCATCACCCACACCTTCTGGCCATGCTCCAGCTCCACCGGGTGAGCATTTCGATCATACCATTCCTTCATGACCGTCTGGCTGGCTTCTAGGTTTTCCGAAGCTTGCTTCCACAACCTAGCCATTTGGCTACGAAAGGCCAGCATGTAGCTCACCACATCCGGGGGAAGTTTTCTGGGAGTCTTTTCCCATCCATCCTTCACCAGGCTGAGGGGTCCACGCACAGGGTGTCCGTACAACAACTCGAAGGGGCTGAAGCCCACTCCCTTCTGTGGTACCTCTCTGTAAGAAAACAGCAAACAAGGTAGGAGGATGTCCCATTTCCTCCGCAGGCTCTCGGGCAGACTCCTGATCATGCCCTTTAAGGTTTTGTTAAACCTTTCCACCAGACCATTGGTCTGGGGGTGATAAGGGGTGGAGAACCGGTAAGTGACTCCACACTCTTTCCACATAGCCCGCATATATGCCGACATGAAGTTGGTACCTCTGTCCGACACAACTTCCTTGGGGAATCCCATCCGGGTGAAAATTCCCATAAGAGCCCGTGCCACCGTAGGTGCAGTAATGGTCCTCAGAGGGATAGCCTCTGGGTACCGGGTGGCATGATCCACCAGAACCAGGATAAACCTGTGACCGGCAGACGTTGGTGGATCCAATGGCCCAACAATGTCAATGCCCACCCTTTCAAAGGGGGTGCCAACGACAGGCAGTGGTTCCAGGGAAGCCTTCAGCTTCACCCCTGTTTTCCCACTAGCTTGGCAGGTTACACACGTCCTACAAAAAGTGTCGGACGTAATCCTCATCTGAGGCCAGTAGAAATGAGGGACAAGTCGAGCAAAGGTCTTGTCCTGACCCAAGTGTCCTGCCAAGGGTATTTCGTGAGCCAATCCCAAAAGGAAGGCTCGGTAACGCTGGGGAACGACCAAGGCCCGGGATGATCCATGCACCGGAGCCTTGGGTTCGCTATAAAGGAGACCATCTTCCCAGTATATGTGGAAGTTCCCCGACTCGTTACCAGCTGCCTGGGCTTCGGCCTGCCGCCGTAAACCCTCAAGGGTAGGGCACTCCTTTTGGGCCCGACAAAACTCCTCTCTAGTAGGTCCTCCCTCCACCTGCCAGTCTGCAGGGGTAGGTAAGCCCTCCAGGGAAGTCACATCCCCCTCTGTGGATTCCGGGACTACTTCAGTTGCTCCCTCCACCTTCTGAGGTGCAGATGCCGGGGCAGGCTTCCCCTGACCCCGCTTACCCTTCTTGGCAGCTGGTTGGGCCTTTGTCCCAGGCTCCAACCTCTGTGAACTCCCTCTTCGGGCAGTCCCGGACCGTGTGTTAGCACAAGTCCACTCGGGTGTCCCCAACATCTCCATGTGAGCCTTGAACTCGACCTCCTTCCATGCCGTGTGTTCAAGGTCATTTCCCAACAGACAGTCGACCGGCATGGCAGGGCTTACCGCAACCCGTAGAGGACCCGCAACCCCTCCCCACTCAAAGGGAATCTGGGCCACCGGATAGTGACCCTCTCGGTTGTCAGCCATCACAACTGGGTGGACTACGTTGGGAATCACCTGCTCTGGGGACACCAGCTGACTCCTTACCATAGTCATGCTGGCTCCTGTGTCCCTCAGAGCCTCCACTCTCTGGGCATTGATGGTGACCCATTGCCTGTACTTAGTAGTATTTGAGGGCACCTGGGTCTTAGGAACCATCTCACAATCCCCTAGGGACACTAAGGTTAGCCCTGCCCACTCACCGCCCTTATCTAGGGGCAACTCCTCCCCGAGCACTACGCTCGCCACCCCAGGGGTCTTTCCTCCAATGGGAGGATGTGGTCTCTTGGGACACTTGGCATCCCCCTTGTAATGCCCAATCTCACCACACTCATAACAACGGACAACCCTAGGCTGCTGACCACGGTCAGGATAAGGGGGTTTGTGGGGGCCAACTTTGGGAGGAAATCCTGATCCCTTTCCTTGCGGACTCTTTTGGGGGCCTTTAGAGAACTCCTTCTTTTTGTCTCCCCCCTCTTTCTTCTGAGGGGCGCCCTGACCAGCCCCTTGGAAATTCCCTCCAGTCCCTTTTAAGGATACCCGGGTACTTGCCCAGATATCCGCCTCCTCTGCAAGCTTCCTAGGATTAGTTAGCTTGCTGTCCACCAGGTGTTGACGCAGCTCCGGAAAACTTTTCTCGAGGAGGTGCTCCCTTAAAATCAGGTTATACAACCCCTCGTAGTCTTTCACCTCACTGCCCTGTACCCAGCCCTCCAAGGCCTTCTTGGCGTAGTCCAGGAAATCTACCCAATTTTGGGTGGCCAGCTTTTGACTACCCCGAAACCTCTGCCTGTATTTCTCAGGGGTCAACCCAAACTTTCTAACTAGGGCGACCTTCATGGTGGGGTAATTGGTCTGTTCTCGCTGCTCCAAGGCTAACAGGGCTTCCCTCCCCACCGGAGGCATATACGTATATAGACCACCCCCCCACTGAGCTTCGGGGATCCCATGGGCTCGTAAGGAGACCTCATAGGCAGCCAACCATTTAGCAATGTCATCCCCGACACCATAGCTGGCGACTACGTCCTTTGGCAGATAGGGTCTGGGCTCCCTGGGGATCTCTCTATGTACGCTGCCACCAACGGGACTGCTGGGGTTTCCAAACTGTAGGGCCTTGAGTTCCAGTTCCTTTAAATGGAGCTCATGGAGGAACCTCCTCTCCTCCCTTTCTTTCTCCAAGCGGGCTAGATCCATTTTGAACTGCCTCTCCTCCCTCCTGTCAACTAAATCAGCTGATGACAGGCTCCCCCCCGAAGCGCTACTACCCGCTCTTGAAGGTGCACTAGGTCCTACGTCCATGTTGCCGCTCCCATGGGGAAAAAGTAAGTCTGATTCTTCCGTAACGTCCGGTCCTGGTCCCTCCTCCCGTTTTCCGCTAGGGTGGGCCATAACCCAGGCTCTCAAGCTAGTTTGGAGTTCTATTTTCTTCGCCCCCTGCTTGAAAAATACCTCCCTCTCCTGGCAGAATTCCTTCAGTTGGGTCACAGTATATTCTTCCAGCCTACCCAACTCAAACTCCATCCTACCAGGTGGGACCCAACACTGCAGAAAAGAACTTCACAAAAGGAGACCTTTCCTTTAAGAGGAAGTACACCACAGGAGAGGACAATTTTGAAAAACTCCAATCAGGGAGACAACTTGGAGAAAACTCCAGTAAAAACAATCAGGTGTAGGGTGTGGCACGCGCCAGCCTGCTAATGAGTGGATGCAAGCACAGATTCAGTATCCCACCGCTGAACACCAACTTGTTGGACCTAACGTCCTTGAGGTAGCTTGACTCAGGCCAAAAGGCTTTTATCCCACTATGGCATATCGTGCTTGCACCTCACTCATCTCACACCTTAACGCACACCACTTAAAAATGACGCTACACCAAAACGGGTTTCAGACTCAGAAAATAAGTTTTATCTTTCCTTTTTAGGTGCACTCAATTAGCATTTTTCATTACACTCAGGATTAACATTACAAGGTTTTCAGAGCAACAGTGTGATTTCTTTCAATATCCCAGTATAGCACATTCCTAACCTTTGTCGTATCTGTCAGACCAGCACCTCGATTCTCATTTTTAAAATGACATCCCCCACATGTTCCACTTCATATAACCCCTTCTCCAGGTGTACAGTGGGTCCGCAGGTGGCCCTACAGACAGTTGGGTACCCTGGACACCTCACTTCCTGGGCTCTGATCTAGTATTTACGATCATTCTTAACATCAGACGCTATACGGATGTCTTATTTGGCTTCTAGGGATCACTGTTATACTTGAGCTTGCACCTGTAATTTCTTATTGATCAATAGTACATTAACTTGGTTGAACATCTGCATATGAACCATCCCAACCACTGAGAACCAGAATTACACCATTGAATCTCGCTTCTCCCTCTCATCCCCAATACATAGTTCACAGTCTCGCAAGGCACCGGTAGTTACTTCTCTCCTCCCCTCTACTCAAGCCCCGCTTACTGTCAACCTCTTGGTTTTCTTCCCCTGTCGATCGGCGAAGTTTGAGCCGAGTTTTCACCTCTTCCGTCGTTGTCAGCTCACTGCACAGGCACGGGGGAAAAACCCTTTCAACCCAAAAGGAGGGCAGTATTGGGGCACCCCCGCCCGTTTCCTCCCTTGATGACTCTCCAACTCGTGAGTCTCGCTATAGGGGGCCCTCTTTCCTCTCACCCTCGATTCCGCTGGCTAGTCGGCCCGAACTGGGGTCCCTCTTCCCGCAGCTCCGGCAAGGCTCTTCGCCTGAGGCAACCCGGTGAAGAGGCGCGGCCTCCTCTGACTTCCAACGTCAGAGGGGCGGCGCTTTGACCTCGGGCCCTGTCACACGATACGGGGGAGGCGACTTCCAGGCCTACTGGCTGTGTCTCGCGTCAGCCGCTCCGACGCGTCGTTCACACACCGGTTCTCACCAGGAAGTCCCGACTCCTGCTCCGATCCTCTCAGCTCACCGCAGACTACTTTTCCGCAGCGTCCAGCGAGCCTCCCACTTGGGTCAACGGCGGCAGCCTCTAGTCACAGCGCCTCCCCAGGACCACGCGCCGGCCCACGGAATCCCGGCCAGTGGCGGTGAGTCTCATGCGCGTGGGGCTTCCAGGGTACAGGCTACTTTCCGCTTCAGCGACAAAGGACCATGAAGTCCCTAGCGCGTTAGATATTAGGGTTACGCCGCACTCTTCTGGCACAGTGCTGGGGTGGTTGTCACTCGGGCCCAAAAACGCTCAGCTGACAGAGCGCCTCACCGTTACTCAGAGGGAGCTGAAACTAAGGGTGCCAGGGTCGCACTGACACGATCCGGTAGTCAGTCACTTTGTCGCTACAAGGGCTCAAACCTCTGTTTCCAGAGCCCCATGCAACCACAGGAATGTGAGAAGGTTGGTCCCAGACGGCAACTCCTCCCCTGGTCCTCCTTCAGGGATTCTGGCTACATGGAGGCCCCCATGGTGACGATGACCTCCAAAGTCATTGGCTGTGTTCAGGGACCGGTCAGAAGGATGGGGTGGTGTCAACTGATGAGGGAAGTCGTGCAGACCCTGAGACCTGTCAATTCCCTATCTACCGCAGCCACCTCCCCACTCAGGTGCCTTACTCCTGACTACCTCACAGCTCAACTAAGTCCTAAAATGGCCGCCCTGCCCTCACCTCTATTTATCACCTGGGGCCTGACTGGCCAGAGTGGCCCAGAAGGTTCCGGAACCTCTCATGGCAGTCTATGGCCCAGGTGCTGAGGTGACAGTTGGAGCCACCATTTTATGAGTCTAACCTCCCTCTTCCTGTTTCCTCATTGAAGCACCTTGCGCCTCTCCCTCAGTTAGTAAGGATGAGGCGCCCAGAGCCTCTACATCAACACCAAAAGTAGTTAGTGGACAGGAAAAAAAACGAGAAGGGAAAGGGAAAAAGAATAAAATGAGGAGGGAACTGCCAAAGGGCTGACAGATCTAACAGATACCTTATATGGAGGCCTAAGCATGAACCACCCCAAATAGCCAAATAAGGGTTCAGCAATTGAGGGCGGTGGAGGGAGGAGGCCCAGTAGTTAAGGGATTAATTAATCCTGGAAGGCAATATTTTGCTATTGAAGAGGAGACTGTATATGCAGTGGATACACTTAACAGTGGGGTGAATCGAACTGCTATCAGGATAGACCTTTAACCTTTGTTTTATAAATTGAAAGGGCAGCAGACTGCAATTCAACAGCTAGTTTGTTTCGTCTCTATACTGTTGCATTTCCACCTTGATCTATAATACATTCCAGAAGAGAGAAATATACATGTGGACTGCTTGTCGCTTTTAACTATAGTGTGGTAAAGGAGTAGAAACAGTACTAATAGATGTGAACTGTTCAGTGGCACATGTTTACATTAAACCCGAGGAGTATTTTTCTGAAGAAGAGTAGTTGTCTGGATTGGAGGTGGAAAAACGGTTGAAAGTGGCACTAGAATGTATTGTGAAGGGGTGACCACATGATCAAAATTTAAATCAGGTGTAACATTATATGAAAATTGGGTGAAGAGTTGGCATTCAAAAATTGCTGCTCCTTATTCAGTGACAACTTTGTATAGCTCCTCTGGTTGTAGGAGCAAGATTGCTTACTTGGCTCATCAAGGTCATTTAATGCTTTATCCCACCAAAGGGGCACTTGTGGGATGATTATTGGTGGCCATATGATTAACGAAGTAGAGAGTTGTGTTGTTTGTTGCACCAGTGATAAACGTTGATAGATGCTGTTGCCTCAGTTGGAGGAATGCATTTTGCTGTATAGAATAGAGGAAGAATTAGCAGTTCACTTCCTAGATCTGTTTAATGTTATGCCCAACCAACAAAAGCAAGCTATGGGTAGGTTACTACATAAATTGCAAGGTAATATTTGCTCTGCAACTTGCATACTTGGTTGTGGTAAATGTTTTGGTAGATGTAATTGCTCAAGAGAACTTCTGCAAAGAGATTGTTTTTGACAGTGCAGCCCAGTTTATTTCATGCAAATTAGTTGCGAAAGTGTCACTAATCATTTACATGTGGCTTTATATCATCCTCAAACTGAGGTTTAGTAACTTAGATGAAAGAATGACTCGATTTCAGAGTGCATACGGTTGGCAAGAAAGAGTAGTAGTTTATTGATGGAAGCCATTAGGCCATGTTGTGGAGGCAAAGAACTGGAACTCATCTACTGCAGAGATAACTGCATTTAAACTATTAAAAGGAAGGCCACTCCTGTTTTATGCCCTGGATAGTGGAACTATTGACTGACAGAAGGATTGTGGTTAAGCATGTAGACAGGAAGAGTGACATTAGGGAAAGTAGGTTCAAAAGAAAATGCGATAAAATGTAAACCGTTATTAACATGTGGTCACTGTGTGTTGAAGATTGCAGGGAAGTGAAGGATACCATTAATTGTAGGAGGCGTGAATCCAATTATCGGGCCCTGTGAAGGTAGAAAGGGGCAAGGATAAAGCCATTAAGGTATTAGGTAATGAGTGGGGGAACAAGGAGTGTGATCCTATGGTCGTTGAACGAGAATGTGACTTGATCCATCAGAGGTTTGTGTCTGAAAAACTACTAGTTAATCACAGGGGCGCTAAGGCGGAGGAGCATTGCCCCACTGCTCTGCGACCAGTTTAAAAAGGAAAACTAAAATGATAATAACTAATGTATGGGCGGGGCTGGGCTGGCCAGAGCAGGGGCCAGGGGGGAGCAGTGGTGAGCACACTAGAAAGTGTGCATGATGGTTTGGCTGGCCGTCGTGGGCCGGCCCAACAGTCACTTTGCATGTTCTCCACTGGCTGTAATTCACAGCCTGAGTGGGGAACACGCACAGGTTCCTACATCCTCTCTGAGTGCCGAACGACAGCGCTAGGACCAATCACAACGCTGCTGTAAGGCAGCTTCGCGATTGGCTAGGGGAGTCTGGGAGCCTGTGTGCTTCCTGACCCTGGGGCTAGGGGAGTCTAGGATTCTGTGTGCTTCCTGCTTTCTGCCCCTGGAGTCCTGGAAGCTGCTGAAGAGGACTAAGAGGCGGCAGCAGGCCTGCTGGTCTGCAGGTAAGTCGTTTTTTAAAATTTCTATTCCCCCCCCCACCCCGCCACCCCTGTTAAGAAGCGCCCACTACTGATTAATTAGAAGAGTAAGAAATAAGTGTGATATTTTATATAGGGCTCACAAGATTAGATAGGTCTGCTTTATTTATTGAGTATTAGTGAAGGTAGAGAATTTTGGGGAAGTGTGCGTTTGTTGCTTTACGGACGTTTATCTTTTTCAGATGGTGAATGAGCACCAGAGGTGGAGAGAGAGTTAATAAGTGAGTGAGGGTACGGAAAAAGAAATGTGCTGTATCTTGAATTTAGGTGAGCAAAAAAACTATGGATTTAGGCCCAGATCTCTGTACTGGGGTGAATGTATGACATTGTTCTGCATTCTGTCCTTCAAATGTTGTTTTTGTATCTTGAATTAAGGCAGAATTTATATGCTTATATAGTTAGGGTTTAGGCACAGAGGACCTAGAGAGCTGACGCTGCTGGGATTCTGAGCAGCTTGTTTGTGGCCCTGCTGCTATAGCTGCTGCCCCATAAGCCGTTTGTTCTTCAATAATCCTTCATGTACAAACCAAGCCTTTGAAGAAGCATCTTTTCACAGTCTGAGGACCAGTCACATACTGCCAGAACAATCTGTTCTGGAAATCCAGATCTGACAAAAGCTTCTGCACTTTGCCAAATCCACAGACACCCCCTGCAGTCGGCCCGAGGGGAAGGGATGAGAGGAAGGAACCGAGACACGTGATATCGTAAAATGCACGGCTTCAGAGCCAGACTTAATCTGCATTACAGGAGTATTAACACCTAAAAAGTAAAGGTGAACTACAGTTTACAACTTGAGGTTTTTAACTTGAAGTATTGTCTGAGACGTGACAGCCTTTACTCTGTGTATTTCCACTATTATTATTTGAAACCCCATGTTTTTTCAGAACTGAAATGCAATTTAGTTTTGATACAGTAGCTGAATGCAATGTGGATTACAACAAGTTTTTTATGAACAAATGTGTCCTTCAATATTGGGAAATACATATTCGGGCTAGTTTTGTCATCAAGGTGACAAGTGGAGAACTGTAACTTGAAAAGCATTTGTTAATACAGCATGCACAATTCTACCCTTGCTGAAACATGTCACTCTCTTTGATATATGCAAACCTTTTCCCTCTTCTACTCCTTGGTTATCCTTCTGAACCCAAATAACTGACTAACCTATCCGCCACTCAAATTACTTTCATATTTCACTATACTAATTCAACACTAATCCTTTATGGGCTCCAGAGTAGCGTGCTACTCGCCGAAAAAGCTCTTCAACGCCTCGTCAGGGCTAGTAAGAGCTATATAAATGCAATTACAGTACAATATCAGTATACCATACACTAATACTTACGCGCTTATACACTTCCATCGAAGTACTTCGTAACCCACATGGGTAATTCCTTATGAAGTAAGAGGGGCAAAAGATTTCATAATCCTACAATAACTCTGGTGAAACAACAGGTGTAATAGGCTTCATAACTCCTATAGATGGCCTCTTGTGAATCAAACAAGGGCTATAGGGTTCATAATCCCTATTTATGACTGAAAACAACAAGTCTATTTCTTGAGAGCTACTTCCCAGGTTCCAAGATGTCTTTCGTTGTCCGCGTGGAAGAACAGATGACAGCATACCAACAATACATTTCGGGTGCAGCAACTATGTCTCAAGATTACCTACCATGCATACTAAAGACCATTTTTACTTTAAGCTTTCAAGATGGCGACTACCTTCAGTAAGTCTCTCGAGAGTCCTGTGGACTCATGGGACATGTCATCCTTCTTGCACTTATTCAAGCTCTTCATGAAAGATGACCTTCTGAGATGTATGGCATCTGTACAGCCTGTGCCAACCCCCCACACTCCTGAAAACACGCAGTCATGCACCTCGAAATAGTGCACCGTGAAGGACCAGCACTCTGCCGCATCCTGACACATACACCTGTCTGCCCCATTTCGTAAAGGAACCTAAAGCTCACTAACTTTTGGTGGGGGCATAATTTTCTCCAACAAAGTTTTCATTAAGAGATGGAAAAACTAGTATCGAGTGAAATTCTCCTGGTCTGGATCCTGTACCAGGAGCCACAGACAAATGTCACTGTCCATTTTATATAGTTTTGGTGAAGTTTAGTTCAATCAGCGACTAGTGTCCACAGATTGACCTAGCTCATGTTGGTGACCCAACTATGCTAACAAAATATTCAGATCTATTCTTGTTCCTGTGAGGAAGGAGCATTACAAATACGTTTTTAGAAAATGCAAGGTAAAATAGAGCATTTCAGATTAGCAATGTCCCTGTGCCATGCAATGATACCTGGAATGTGCAGTAGGCTAGGCTCAAACCCCAGGGCAAGTAATTTGATAAAAGAGCTATCAATCGCAATTGAGGATTTGCCACTGATAGTGGATTTGGGGGCCCTCGAGCAAGAAGCGGCTACTGGGTGGCAATCATAACAACTGGGACCTTTTACCTGAATTCCAGTGGCCTGGCATAATATTAGATCTAAAACCTGAGCATAAAGCTTACAGCTTTAGCACTTGACTCTTTGGCTAGTGAAGCAAAGCTGTCCAAGTCTTGTTCAGGGCAGTGGTGCAAGGCCAGAAACTGAGATCTTTGCACAGAGTACAAAGCATGTAATACATGAGTGTTCAATCAGTGCTTTGTCTTATGAAGAGAAAAGTGTTTTATTCTACCTACAAACATAGCATTCAAATTTAATTTCACAGTTAAAGGTATCTACACAGTTTATTTGGGACAATCAGAAGTCTGTGGCTAACAGGAGTCATGTAATCCCAAAAGGGAACCCCTGCCTCACGCACCCCACTGCCACACTCTGTTCCTGCTCACATTGGAGCTGCCCACGGTGTACTCTGGGACTTGTAGTCCAGACAGAATGCCCTTCGGCAATCAGAACCCACTTCATATATGAGATCACCCAAAATATATATAGCTTCCCCAGTGCCCTCTCTGGTTCTTAATGTTTGTCAAGGTCTTTGCAGTTTTTAATGTGATCTCTCTTTTAGTGTTCGAGATGCACCTACTCAGTTATATTTGTGTTTATATTCTATACTCTCTAGCGCCTTCATATCATATGCTTGACAATTGTCCATCATTAAAAAACAGATACCTGTGTGATCCTAAAGCGTTCGGACATGTCAGTACTTGCTAAATAAAACTGTTAATAAATTAAAAAAAAGATACAAGCATCCACATTTCAACAGTTAATGTGATGTAATGTTCAATATGTAGTTCCCATCAATAGCCACCCAGAGTGCCTCTAACAAGTCCTAATAATTTAGCTTTCCTCTTCTTGCAACTTTCCACATTTCCACACATGCACACACCAGATCCCACAAGCATATTAGCTTGACCCAGCCTCGACAGAGGCACACATCGGTGAGTCCATTTTTAGGTCTCGCCTGACCCAGCGCATGCGCTGGTCTGGCAAGACTTATTGAGAGGGCTCCAAAAAGTGCTACCAGGCCAGCCTAGAGCTACAGTGCATGTGCGCTGGGGGGCGCGCGCCTCACTTTCGCGCCCGCACGCCTGCTTTGATGTTTGATCGCGATCGTGATCACTTTCACTTTCGTGGCCGCACGGCCGCTTGGCATAGCCAATAGGTCTCACTTTTGGGACCTTATAAGTATTTAGTTATGCAACTGTTGCATGGCTAAACACTTATAAAGTCCCAAAGGCAAGACCTATTGGCTATGCCAATGCCTGTTCCAAAGGTCATGAAGTTCTTGGGTGAGGCAAGGTGTAAATATTGTTATATCACTGCAAAAGAATAAAGCCCTAATCCAATCCGAAACCCGAGGCAAGGAGTGTGCTATGGTGCAGCCATTTGATACAGTGTTGAAGAATCACACCCAGAGGTGTATCTCGGCGCTAGCAACCTGAGGCAGCAAGTGCAAACAACCTATTAGAATAACAATGTTTTTTGATTTTTTTAAAGTAGAAAGATCCTGAATCATACGAATTTGTAGAAGAAGCTTGTTCCAGTGGAACGGGGCAAGGTGGGAGAAAAAGCTGTCAACAAATTTAGCAGTGTGAATGCGATGGGTTTTTAAGAGAGCTTGGTTGGCAGATCTGAGCAAACGCGTTGGCTGGTATAAGCTGAGTCTGTGAACAGGTATGAGGGAAGTCAGGTAGTTAAAGCTTTGTGTGTTAGACAACACAGTTTTAATATAGCCCGTTTCCTGATGGGGAGGCAATGAAGGGTCCACAAATTGGGAGCAGAGGCGGAATATGCGCGGGGGTAACAGATTAGGCGGGCATCGGAGTTCTGCACCACCTGGAGTTTGGTCAACAGTGACATTGTCATGCGTCACTTAGCCAGTATCAGCACTGAGGCAGTATAATGTCGAACTGAGACTGTGATTTCTTGACATATCTTAACTGTTCCTTAAGAGAGTAAGGGGATAGTCTGAACTTAATAATTTACAACAGCAGTGGAAAAACTTAAACACTCCAAGGGATGTTGTGGCTAAGTGTATGAAGTCTTCCCGTGTATGATGGCAGCGGGCTCAGCTCTCATCCGCATCCAAACCAAAGGAGTTAAATTTGACATGAGTATAGTAAAATCTATGTATGAATGTATTGCTGTTGTTTAGAGATATATCCCAAGTCTGCAAACAGCAGAACAACCACTGCTCATTCGACAAATGATAACTTAGCTCCCTATCCCATTGGCATCTAGTCGATATCTCGTCAGCCAGTCTAGCATTGATTACAAGGTTATATATTGATTATAATGTTATATATTCAGGAAATCAAGTGACTTATAGCTGGGCTGATTATAAGTTGTGTAGGCTCAGAAAGATATGAAGGATAGTACGCTTGAATTGCACCAAATATTTGAAAATAAGTATGCTAGCACTCTTCTGGTCTTACATGGGTCATTTAATCCTCAGCCATTTCAGGAAAGTAAGCAATGATTGCTCTTTGTGCCCTATCAGATATTCTTACACAGTGCATTTTGCAGTTTCTACACACCACAACACTAAATGAGTAACCATCACTTTCATAGCTGGCAGATCATATTGGAAAGTGCCAGTTTCCTGTGTCCTGATCATTGTCATACATTCAGTAAAGTATTCCACTTCTACTGTTGCAAAATCAATAAGAAAAGCTCCTCACCTCCATGGGTAATACAACCTGGAGGGAGCAAGGGTTCGCAGAACTTCAGCCTCATGACTCCATACGGAAGCAGCAAAGCAAAGACCACAAATCTATCAGCGTCAAAAGCAACACAGCTCGCACCAGCCAGCTACGCACAACAAATACATCAGCTTTACATTTCACATTTCATCAAAGCATATTGTGGCTAGAGCCAACACCCTCAATCCTCACTCCAAAGCACTGTCTTTCTATATAGTTAACTGTAATACTAAATCTAAAGTAGACATTAGTAGATCATTAGTAACCATTCCGTTGCATAACACAAACATATGAACAGGAACATTATCCAGAGAGAAAAGATATAAACTGACATCCTGCAGCAGGGTCCATCAGGCACTCATCCATTTTATCTGTGTAGATGGCAATGGTAATTCAACATCACTGAGGTGAGTAACCAAGGTGGTACACACACTGCTCTTCTCATAGGAGCACCCACTGCCACCTCAGCCTTTAGAAAGGAGAAGACAGACTGTGGATCACTGAAGATATGGCCTACCCTTGTGGGTAATCTGAAAACTCGCTGGGTAACTGTTGGAGCCATTTTTGAACAGCACCAAAAGGTCTACCTGCCTTCTGAAGTGCCACAGTGAAATCAGGAAGATGGATAGGGGCATGCCTTTATGCTCCAATTCTCACATTTCACTCTCTAGATGAAGAACAGTATCAGGACTCCTGTAACCTTGCAATGATGGACCTGGGAGCAGAGATCTATGTGCATACACTACTATAAAAATGGGGAAGAACTGCGGCCTATCAAAAAAAGAGAGTCTCAACAATTGCACCATTTTCCCAGTGCTTGTTGACTTTAACATCCCCACAATATGTATCTTATTGCCGCAGGATCTAGCCTTGAGGGCTTCATTTTTTGCGCTACTTACCTCATAGACTTTTCCCATGTGCAGTACCATCCCGTTACAAATGTTAGCATTGTCCTCCATGTCTATCCTAATAACCTGAACATCAGGTTTGTCCATCGTGAGATCCATTCGGGCAGTCATTGCATTCATCTTAACGTCAACGAGTGAGTGTAGGTTGCATGTCTATCAGCAGTGATATCACATGTCTGCTGATCACTTCCCTGTCACAGACAACAATGGAGGATTCAAACAGCAGAGAAAAAAGAAACCCACTAGTGTGTGTGTGTATCCTCACAATTGGAGTACCGAGGTCCCATGGTGCTAGATATCCACTGCTCAACAAAGCCAAGGTCCAGACATCAAGCAAAGTATATTTAGAGTAACCAGACAATGTTTAAAGCTGGACTTCAATTGTCCCATCAATATTCACCCACTAAATGCAAATCCAATGTGTGTATTAGCAGAGGATGGCAGCAGAAGCCCCCCTCTTCATAATACAGGGGCAACATAATGGCTACCAGGGCACAGCAGTTACACAGAGAGCCCAGTCAGCCTATCTTCTACCCCAGACCACAAAGCATAGCATCACCACACTCACTCATCCAGGACCATCCAGATTCTGGGATGAGAAGAGTCCAGGCTCCAACCAAGTAGCCTGAGATGCAGCACAATGCAGGGCCAGAGCAGCCACACAAAGATCCAACAGGCCCCATTCCCTCAATGGCGGCCTGTACAGCACAATTCCAGCACCAGCCCACACCATCATGCAGCAGTCAGCATGGTGGCCTGCCCGCTTCAAAGTGGTGGATCACCTCAGCCCAACTTAAACTAAGCTCTCAGCTGATCACTCTCTAATACCTGTCTCCTAGCATTATCTCACAGCATAACAATTCAGGATAGACATAAACTCTCCAATTATCCTAGTTAGGCAATCCATGTCAGGAGGTTGGAGAATCAGATCACAGCATCTCAGTCACTATCCCACCATTGAGGATCAAAGGCAGCTCACCATGTTTCACTCCACGTGTAAGTAAATGCAATCATGTTGTGGAATCCATATAACAACATACTAGTTTGGATTAGTTGCTGTGATGCTGGAGCTACCTAAAAGGGCTGCTGTCTTGCTGGCCGACTCTATGACTCCCAAGCCGACTAGGTTGTTGAGGTGAAAGGGTAAAGTGAGGATAGACTCTTGGGTTAAAAAATGCACGCTATGCTAACAGCTACTACAATTTCCACCTGCTCTTCTCTTGAATGAATTGCCTCAATCAAGACAGATTTGCTATAAAGGCAGCTATCCAGGACAGTTTGATTACGATGCTAATTAGAGAAGGAGATTCACATTAGATGCCCTGTGTTGTGCTTTGAATCACTCTCTATGTGGCATAAGGCATGGTGAACAAATTCATACTAACATAATAGCATGAACCAAACAATTTCCACTTCTGTTCCTCGACGTTTGGCAGCAACCTGATGTTAGCTAAATAGGAAAATATTGAATGTATGTATGTTGTATGTCAGATGTATGGTGTAGTGTAATTTTTTCCCTCCAAGTGTTCTTGCTGCATCAGCAAAAATGGACTTTAAAAGCAGCAAAAAACTCTTCATATGGCCACTCAAGAAGATCCTTTGTATCCAGTGAAACATATAAGACCTGAGGAATGGCTACACATTTCAATGACTATCCTCCAGCCACAAAAACAGACATTTCTTCCAAACATAAAAACCCTTACAGAGAGGAATGCCAGAAAAATAAATTCTCTATTACTCTCTAGCCACAGGCAGGTCAAACATTGTCCTTCGAGGTTACAAGAACATAGGAGGGGTAAATGGTATGGGAGGAAGAAGCACAAAAAAGAAATATTAAGTCACAGAAAAAGTGTAAAACGATGAATACAGAGTGAAGCAAAGCAACTTGCTCCAGATTTTCAAACAAAAAATATACAAAAGGTCAAAATACACATGGTTGGCATATTCCTTCTACACAGTAATAATGCGAAAAAAGGCAAACTGTCTTAAATTACAGTGTCAGGTACCCCTTTGAAAAATGACAGTTTCCTTTTTGGAGGAAGAAGTAGGAATCCACTGATGGTTGATTTTCCTTTAAGATCTGTTTATGTAAAAAACAGATGTATTGTCTTTAGTTAGAAAATGGTAAATTGAGTAACATAGTTGTTATAAAAATGCCTCTTTAAGATAACTGTCATTAAGATATCACACTAGTATGAAATATTCAATGTTAATGAATATTAAGGAAACTCCCTTAATGGGTATTGGACCTGGCTGTTTTTGCAGGGTTATCCCCAAACTTTTTGCCTTCTTCCTCCTATTTTTCCTGACACTGGACACTTTAACACTTCTAACCAGTGCTAAAGTGCATCTGCTCTCTGTCTGCTTTGTATAGGTGATTAGTTTATCCATGACTGACATATTTGATTCACTAATAAGTCCCTAGTAACGTGCACCAGGTGTGACCAGGGCCTGTAAATCAAATGCTACTAGTGGGCCTGCAGTACTGATTGTACCACCCACACGAGTAGTTCTGCAAACATGTCTCAGATCTGCTACTGCAGTATCTGTGAGTGCAGTTTTAGACTGCCATTTCGACCGGGCAAGTGTATCCACTTGCCAGGCCTAAACCTTCCCTTTTACTACATGTAAGTATCCCCTAAGGTATGGCCAAGGCAGCCCCATGGGCAAGTGAAGTGTATTTAAAAGGTAGGACATGTACTGGTGTGTTTCACATGTCCTAATAGTGAAATACTGCTAATTTTGTTTATCACTATTGCAAGGACTATCACTCCCATAGGGTAACATGGCTATTGCCTTGAAATATCTTCTAAGTGTAATTACCCATTGGAAGTAGATGCAGATTTGGAGTTTGGAGTCTTTGGACTCACAATTTATAAGTACATCGTTTGGTGAAGTTGGTTTTAAAATGTTGTGTTTGAAAATGCCGCTTTTAGAAAGTGGGCATTTGCTTGTTAAACCATTCTGTGCCTTTGTCTGTCTGTAGAATAAATGTCTGAGTTAGGATGACAGTGGAGCTCTTGTGCATTTACTCTAGACAGTCACACAAAGGGAGCTGAGTTGTGCATTGCATATCCTGATGGGCCATCACCAGGCTGATGGGCCTTCCTGAGCTAGAGTGGTGGGATTGTGGTAAATAATTTAATTACCGGGACTTAATTTGATACAGAAACATAATAAAAATAGCTCAGTAAATAAGAGGCAGAATCCGTGGTATTAGAGGTTCGGAATGGGCTTTATTCCAATGGGCGATTCGAATCGGTTGCTCCAAGTTCCATCACCACGAAGGTTCAGGAAGTGAAGTACATACATTATTGATAATTAATCACTTTTATACAATAGGCATTACAGTGAAGCAAATGTGAGAGGCGTAACAATTGATAGTGTGGATAATACATTCATGCGTAGCAAAAATAGGCGTAACTGGGTGTGATTAAAGAACGTCATCAGATGTGATGTCATAATAGGGTGGTTACATGAAAGAATTTCGCAATGTCAGCAGAAATACTTGGCAGAAATGCGCGCGCAGCAGCATGACGTGTGATTGACGTGCAACTAGGGGGTGAAGGGGACTTGACATTTAGCTCTACATGTGGCGACAGAAGTCTGGAGGGTCAAGTCAACCTAATCCCAAATCATATCTAACATCCTATGTTTAAAGAACTATGTTATCCAAAAGAGAGGTCTTCTTAGAGTAGAATCTTATTCTATACTGACTATACTGACTGTTAGTGCGTGTACAAGCGTCTAAGTGTCTACACTAGATGCGAGGGCAGGAATCTTCCATAGTAACAAGGCTATGAATTACTTGCATAAAGACAGAGAAGCCGGGCCCTTGCTCGGTAGCTGGAAGAATGTTTACTTAAACTACTAGACAGGAATGCATCGGATAGGGAGCGGAGCAGATAATTTCGAAGGTGAAATACAGTTTTTGGCAGGCAACAAGCTGATGTCAGACTTCGTGAGCCGCGCAGGGAATGAGACAAAGTTCATGGTCACAGATGCAGGCTCAGACTGGAGCTTCAGAGGCAGAAAGCAAGAAAAGCTTGATGACAGAATCAGGGCCTACTTGCCTGGACTGTAAAATGGCATAAGTGAACCATATAAAGCCGGTGGCCTTTCATACTTAGGAATGGAATATCCGGCCTATTCATGGCGGATCTGAAAGAGGACATGTTGACGGTGGACGCACATGTGTTTGCGTCTTCATAACTGGAACTGGAGGGAACATACATGTACTTGTGATTCGTACATGAAACCGTTGGGGTCCAAGATAGGGGACATAACTGATCAGGAAAATCCATATTTCCACATTCCCTCCTTGTCCCCTACTTGCCCGTCAAGAGATATCAATCTTCATCAATCCATTGATCTGTTCATATAGCATCATTTGTTCTTCTTTTCTCTTCTGGGATGAATGAAATCTTGGTGCTGGAATACACGATGTGGCACACAGACCACAAATCGCTGGTCCACATTGTAGGCATAAGCAGCAACTGAATAGTATGAGAAAGCCAATACCTAGGAAGGATAGGACCCTCCATCCAAAGGTAGATAATACACTCCAAAACCAACCGGACCAAGTCCAGGTGCCTGGATTCTGGTGTATCTGGCTTACAATCTTATGAAGGCGAGTTATGGCTTTATATACAGATGGCGAATTTTCTGGTATGAAAAATGCAACAGCTTGATTTGATGACCCTACAAGCTCCGTCCCTATCGGCCAGGATAACGTCAAGGACAAGACGATTTTGAAGCACAACAATCCGCATAGCAGACTGCTCTTCTGTTAAATTGCCTAAGGCGGAAATAGTTTCATTCACTACTGCTTCAAGGGTTCTAGTTAATCTACGTATCAGCTTACTATTAGTAACGGTACCTATATAGGGAAAGAGACCTTTATTGAAATCTGTGTATTTTTCCCATGCTGTTTCAGTGTAATCGACTATTGGGAGATCTCTCCTTTCTCTATTGTGTACTAAATGAGTATTTCTGTGATAGTCAGGAGGAGCTAGGAAAACAGGTGGCAAAAGGAATCCAATGTAGCAGGTACCATCCCAATCTAGAGGCAAACGTACATATGCCGTCTGACCACATATGAAATAGGAATGGCGGGAAGCTCTAAATGTAGACTTGCCTTGATCACTAAATTCTACTACAGTGGTGCATCTACTATGGCCCATATGTATGGAACCATTCTTTCTTACACATAATTCACCTTTTACTGGAAATATTGACATAGCGGGCAAAATTGGAGTAGCTTCGGATTCGACATTTAGGATCATAAGATTAAGCGTAAAATTACCTAATCCATACACTTCATTTTCTAGGTCAGTTCCTGTTCTTTTGGGAAGTCCCTCCTTGTTAGGGTAGCAGACTTTAAGTAAAACTAAGTTCAAATTTCCCCATACCCAGTTGTCTTGATAAACTGCAGAATTTGAATCTAGGGAATTAATTAAACTAAACCATGCTCCACAGGAGCCGTTGTGTGTGAACGGGTATGGAAAGAGAGGTAGAATTCCTTTATAATTCTGATAGGGAGGGAGTCGGCCACATATCCAACAATTTGTAGCATTGCTAACCTGATGGGAATGATGTAACATACTAATAAACGTGTTATTGCGCAGCGCAAATCTATAAGACAACTCAAGCGGAGGTAATTCACTAAAAGAATGTTCAGCAGTAACATTGTAAACATGTCTAGAAATAGGATAATATATGTGCAACAATATACTTGCAGTAATTATTAAAAGACTTAAGAAAAACAAAATTAATAACGTCACTGTGCAATGACTACGCAGTGATTTACAGTACGCATGTCGTTTCAACATTGTTCGGGTGTTTTCTCTATTCAGGTCTAAGGGATACATGTCAGAGACAATTCAACCGCTTCACCTTGGAGAGGACTTAAACAATCAAATTGCTTGACTGATTAGACCTGAGTTTTAGTTTATAATGTTCGGAATTACTTGTTTCAACCAAAGGGAGTTTTGAGTCAGTGGGTGAAGACACACGAGGTGTGGTATTCACATCCGATGGTAGTCCATAAAATTTCTTGATATGACTTGAATGTATCCAGCCTTTCCTGCCTTCGATCTTCACGGCTGTCCTTGTGGTGAGCAAGACAAGTTGCGGCGACTTCCACCTAGGATCCAGTTGAGTCTTTCGATCAAAGTTCCTCACTAGGACCAGGTCGCCTGGAATTACGTCATGGGGTTTCACCTCAGTGTTGTCGGGAAAGGCTGCAGCTACCTGTGAACGACAAGATTGTAGTGCAGACATCAAGGAAGCCAGGTAATCTGTCAGCATATTACAGTCAATATCAGTTATTTTACGTGGTATGGGCGTCCCCCACATATTTGGTGGTCTACCGAAGATCACTTCATACGGGGATAGCCCTGTTCGAGAGTGTGCTACCATTCTCATGTAAAAGAGTGCAACTGGTAATGCTACTACCCAGTCGACACCTTTCTCTCTGCATATTTTGGACAATCTGATTTTCAGGATCTGATTATGTCTTTCTACGAGACCTGCTGCCTCGGGGTGTCGGACACAGTGAAACTTCCACTGATAACCTAACAAAAGTGAAACGTGTTTCATCAATTCGGATGAGAACGGCTGGCCGTTATCTGAGTAGACAACACGTGGTAAACCGTATCGTGGGAAGAATTCTCGAACCAACTGCTTGGCAGTAGTCGGGGCAGTGTAATCTGAAACCGGGTATGCCTCTGTCCAACGGGAAAGAGCACAGACAACTACGAGAACATATTTGAATCCTCGACATCGTTCCATCTGGATATAATCCATCTGGAGGACTTCAAAAGGGTGATCAGGAGGCTGAAATCCACCCTGTTCTACAGGAACGCTTTTTCCTGGGTTGAACTGACAACAGATCATACAGGTACGAACTTTTTGTTTGGCTGCTGCTCGTAAATGTTTATTAAACCAAATGTGTTGAATGCTGTCTAGCATAGCTTTTTCTCCTAGATGCGCTGGACTATGTATAGTGTTAATAATGACTTGGACCATTGAATCAGGAAGGAACCATACAGATTTTTCCTTCGTCATCCATCCTTGGTCCGTTTGAATCCCTCCTAATTCAGTCCATTTCTTTATTTCGTCTGGTGTAGCATGTGTCTGTATATCAATTACGTCAAGAGTAGGATCTTTAACCGTCATACAATGTGTTGGCGTCGGGACTATTGTCTTTGTCATGTCGGATGTTTGAGTTTGAGCAGTCTGTTTAGCTGTTCTGTCAGCTAGATCATTGCCTTGAGAAATGATATCAGTAACTTTCGTATGAGCTTTACATTTCATAATTGATATTGCAGTGGGTAGATGTATTGCATCTAATAAGGCATGAATGAGGGGTCCGTGCTGAATGTGGGCACCGTGAGAAGTTAAATAACCTCTCTCTCGCCACAGCACGCCGAAGTCATGTACAACTCCGAATGCATAACGTGAATCAGTGTATATGTTGACTCTTTTATTTGTGGCTTGAATACAGGCTTGTGTCAGAGCGACGAGCTCTGCGGCTTGAGCTGACAAGATATTTATGCAATTTGTTTCAATGATTTCAGTGTCTGTTGTGACTGCGTAAGCGGCCACTAACTCTCCTATACTTGTTCTCATACATGAACCATCTACATACAACGTCAGGTCTGGGTCTGGCAATGGAACATCTGTCAAGTCTTGTCTGGGTTTCGTTGTGATTGTAATAACTTCAATACAATCATGAGCTAGTGGGTCTGTTCCAATTACGGGTAAAAGTGTGGCAGGATTCAATGTGTTACAACGTCTGATTTCTATATGTGGCTGAAACAATGTTAATTCATACCCTGTAAGTCGCGCTATAGTCAAGTGTTGTGTTTGCGTTCGATTCACAAGAACCTCTACTGCATGTGGTACTTGAACTGTCAATGGATGTCCTAACACTATGGCATCGCTTTGTCGGATTGCTAAAGCTGTTGCTGCCACTGATTTTAGGCATGCAGGCAAAGCCTGAGCTACGGGGTCTAATGTACTAGAAAAATAAGCACATGGTTTGTGTGCTCCTGCTTGTTCCTGTGTGAGTACTGACAAGGCAGTACCTTCGCGTTCTGTAACAAAGAGTGTAAACTGCTTATGGTAACATGGTGTTGCTAAAACAGGTGCTTGACATAAAGCTGTCTTTAAGCTTTCAAACGCTTGTGTATGTTCCTGAGTCCAAGGGAGAACAGTCGATGTGGCTGCCTCCTGTGTTGTCAACTGAATGAGTGGTTTTGCTAGAAATGCATACTGAGGGATCCATTGCCTACAATATGAAGTGAGGCCTATGAAAGCCCGCACTTCCTTTTGTGTCTTGGGTATTGGCATGTTAGCTATTAACTGAATGCGGTCGGGTGTAAGCTGCCTTCCCTCCTTGGACAGCGAGTGTCCGAGATAAACAACTCGCTGGACACAGAATTGCAGCTTAGAAGGGGACACCTTGTGCCCCTTTTCGGCTAGAAATTGTAAAACTATCAGTGATGCTTTCTCACATTCGTGTTCGCTTCTGGCGGTGATCAGCAGATCATCGACATATTGAAGCAGGGCAGTGTTGACTGGCATGTGGATACTGTCGAGTTCTCGTTTCAGTGCTTGGCTATAGATGCTGGGGCTTTCTGTAAATCCTTGAGGTGCGCGTGTGAATTTAAAGCTACGTCCATTTAAACTAAATCCGAACAAGTATTGGCTTTCCGGATCTATTGGGACGCTGAAAAAGGCATTCTTGAGATCAATTACAGTAAAGAATGTTGCTTCGGAATCAATAGCTGTCAGTAATGACGAGATATCTGGGACCACAGGGAATTGTGGCACAATGCACTTGTTCAATTCGCGCAGATCAATAACCAATCGATATACTGGCGGGGCCTTTGGATCTGTTCGTTTAAGAATCGGAATTATCGGTGAATTACATACATTGGAGTCAGTTTCCACAACCACTCCTTGGGCAATGAGCTCGTCAATGATTTGCAGTAAAGCCACTACAGCCTCTGGTGGTAACTTGTATTGTCGCATTCGTGGTAGTACCACTCCTGCCTTTAGTGTAACTCGATATGGTGTAATATTCATGCACCCAACATCAGTAGGGCCTTGTGCCCATAGATGTGTAGGTAAAGTCTGCAATCGGGGATCCATGTCTCTAGATACATAGTGACCTTTGAAATCACGTAAAAACAATCTTACTCCTTCCGGAGAACAACATATTATAGCTCCTAGAGCTTTCAGTGTTTTTATACCTAACAAGTTTTCTGGACATGATTTAGTAAGTAATAAATCTGTAGTTCGGGTCAAAGGTCCTATCGTAAGTGGGAGAGGCTGTGATACCTCATTAACAATAGGTTTTCCTGAAAAACTAAGGGAAATATTCTGTGAGCCTGAGAGGGGTGCCCCTGGAACTTCACTACGTTTTATGGTTGTTCGACTTGCCCCTGTATCGAGTAAAAATTTTCTGTCTTGGCCTAATAATTCACTATGTACATAAGGTCCTTCTTGGTCTACAGGGACCTCGATAAGGGGTAAGTCAACTTCCCTCTCTAGGCTAGTTCATGCGTATCGTTGGTAATCAGGATAGTCATACTGTGCGGTCTGGTACATTTGTCGTGTCGTGGTTTGTGTGGCAGCAACAGGCAGCGCTGGTGCAGCTGGCACAAACTGTATAGACTGTGGTGGAGCTGGCATGGACTGCGCGTGCTGCGGGGCTCCTTGTTCATTCTGATCCTGTCTAGGTGGCCGTGGTCTTTCTTTTGTAATACCTGTGGCGATATTACGCTTCAGGACTGGGCAATCGTGTATATAATGACCTGGTTGTTTACAATAGTTGCATGTCCCTTTTACAGGTCCTGCTGACTCACCGGAATGTGTCGTACCCTTTTTATGTCCTTCAGCTGGAACTGTCTGAGAGACTAGCATTTTCATTTTCGTGTCTTTCATGCGTCTTTGTTCATGATCTTGTTCCTCTCTAATTCTATTGTGATGATACTGTAACATTTGTAACATTTGTGATGGGGTGTTACCTTGCCAGGTACTCTCGAATTTTAATACTCTATTCTTCACTTGGGGTAAGGAATTTTCAACTAATTTTGTCACAAACAGATGTGGGTATGATTCGCTACTTGCTTTTATGCCACTATTTATACCAAAACATTTTTCAAATCGGGCATAGAAATCACTAGTGTCTTCATCTTGCTTTTGTTTACAGGCTGAGATTGCACCCCAGTCTTCCTTTTTCGTAGTTAATAAACGCGGCAGTACCTGTACTAGTAAACCTGGTAGTGCTTTAGTTTTATCCCCAAGCCCTGCTCCTGCAGTTCGGGCCTTTTCTTCTGCTTCTAATGCTGACCAGTCTATCTTTTGGTCTCCCACTTCCCATTCTTTTTCCTTGAGTTTTTCATAAATGCCAGCAGGCATTAATACCTTTAATATTGTCATAATGTCGGGATAGGTATACTCTCCCATGAGTAACATGTCTTTAATTTCTCGGTGGAAACCCGCTGGGTCTTTGTCATGACTGGGTACCACTTTCTTCATTTCTAACAATTCTATTTTCGATATGGGCGTATATACAAATACACGTTTAAACTCATTGTCCTCGCCCTTTATTGGGTGTACTTCTCGTAAGGGATTCTGTCTGTCCATGTAATACATCGGTCTTTCCTTGATGGGTAGTGAGACATGTTCTGGGCATACAAAAAGAATGTACTGCTTTCTTGATTCTAGTATTTCTTTAATTAACTTAGTACCTGAACCTCTCCATCTATTCGTGAGTAGTTCAGTCAGTATTTCAGGTAAGGGACCAGGATCTGAATGTTGACTCTGATATAATATAAGGAGTTGTTGAATCATATAAATCCCAGCTAAACGCTGTTCATCTGGGGTGAGGTTCAAAAATGTGTGTGCTACTGTATCATCACCATACTTTCCGGGACTGTCAACCCAATGAACGGCTGACCTGGCTAATTCTTGTTCATCCATAGAATCGAGTAAATGATAACCCCTTCGTTCTCGGAGTAATTTGTCAGCGGCTTGGAACGATTGTTCGTGAGACCTTATATTTATTATAGGTGTTTGGAAATTCCTGTTATTATCTGGACATATCGGACGTATCGGGTCAATAAAACATCTAGTACTATTACAGGATCTTCCTTTACCAACATAGGCTATGGTTTCTGACTGTCCTGTGGGCAGTCCTGATCCTTCCTCCTCGCTTTGTTCGAACTGGTCTACAGCTAATCTCTCTTCGTGTAATCGTTCTATTTCTTTACGGATCTTTCGGCACATGGCTATTATGCAATTTTGCTTGTCATGTCTCCCTTCTGATATATTCTGGCTCCATCTGGTAAGAATTTGCATTGCTTCCGGGTCTACCCCCGGTCGGTCTTGATTTCTGATCACACAATTTATGAGGAAACGTAACAGTTCCCCTTGTATCTCCACTTTCTGGTATTCCATAGCTCTGTTAATACATTCAGAATCTCGCCCTGTTTGGACAAAATGGTATATATTATCTAGATGCATAGTCATTCCTGGTAACTTCCCTAAATACACCGCGGCTCGTCTGATACGTAATGATGCCATGATCATTTCGTCCTCTTTGCCGGGCACAGGGTCATATCTACAATCTATAAGAAGTTCCTTAAGCGTACGGGCATTTATGAGTTTGGGGGTACGTGGATGTGCTGATTCTTGAAAGGTAAGTTTATTTACTCTGGGTGGCGTAGAAAAAGTGTTGGTAGCACTTCCCGTAGCCCCATCTGGGGTATCGGGCGTGAAAGGATTCGTTGAACGCGATACAGCAACTATAGGTGTGGACACAGCTATAGAAGTAGCTGTAGGAACAGATGTGGGAACAGATGTGCTTGCCGGAACTTGTGTCAGGATTTGTTGCTGTAGAGATACAGATACTGGATCTTGGCGTTGAACCTCCCTGGCAGGCGGTCTATGTGGGGCGGGATTAGCGTACTCGGGAGCTGCGTCATCTAAATATGAGGAAAGAAAAACATCTTCTGCGGTTCTAGGATGCCCTTTAGGATGCATTTTTATTGGAAACAACGGGGGTGGCAAGTCTTTTTGTATTTCCGGAGAAGCCTTAGGTAATCCCTCGGCCAGGAGGGGATACATACCATTCATAAGGGCATTTCTTTGTCTGTCTATTTGTTCTGATTTCACTCGTGTACCTTCTTCAATTAATAGATTTTCTCGGACCTTATTTGAATTCTCTTTATTTTTTTCTTCCTGTCGAAGTGCTTTTTCTGTACGTCTATGAGATTCTTTACGCCATAACTCAACGGCGTCTTTCTGTGACTGTCTGACTTTCCTTTTCCATAACTCTTCCTCTACTTTCATGATGCACTCTGCATCCCAGGTCCCAGCTGCGGGCCACCTCTGACTTTCCGGTAATTCCTTGGTGTAGTCTACCCATAAATCAAGAAATAATATAGCGTCTAAGCCATGTTTATGGTACATGAAGTACCCTGGAGTGTCCCTAGGAGGAATAGGAACAGCTTCTTCGAGTACCCCTTTTCTAGTAGTGATCTGTCTTAATTTCGAAAAGAGCGGCATATTGAGAACTGATCTGATACTTGATCTTGAACAAACTTAATACAAATAAAACACAATAATGAACAGTCATTCACACCACAATATGCAGAACGTATTTAAAACATTTAACATTTAACATTTAACTGAGCAACGATGATGATGACGATCTAAGGAAAACTTAATCACTAAACATAATACTCGGCATTAACTGAATTATTCTGAATTTATATACTTGATATACTAGATATACTGCTAAACAGTACAGATACACTGCTGAAACAGTGCAGACCGGATTTGTGTACCCAAACCCGTCTTGACCGGCACAACCTGTGTGCACGTCAGAACGCCTCCCCAGTAATGGTACTCACCGGGTAGCTAGGAACGGAAGGCCTCGGAACGGAACTGAACTGGACCGGACTGGACTGGACTCGACTCGAAAACTTCGGACACTTCGGGACTTCGGAAACCTGGTGGGCCTCTGTATACCTCGGATCTTGCTCTCTCAGCTAGGCTCTGGTCGGGATACTTCGCACTTCTCACCGCCTCGTCTGGGTGTTGATCGCAGCCTCAGTCGCCCCCGCTTGACCGGAGGGAGATACAGGAAATCCTGCTGGTACGCGTTGTTGTCCGTCCAGCTGTGGCAGGAGACCGGGCCTGCAACGCACCGCCGGCGCGTGAGATGAGAAAGTGTCCCTGTTCGGGCGCCATTCATGTGGTAAATAATTTAATTACCGGGACTTAATTTGATACAGAAACATAATAAAAATAGCTCAGTAAATAAGAGGCAGAATCCGTGGTATTAGAGGTTCGGAATGGGCTTTATTCCAATGGGCGATTCGAATCGGTTGCTCCAAGTTCCATCACCACGAAGGTTCAGGAAGTGAAGTACATACATTATTGATAATTAATCACTTTTATACAATAGGCATTACAGTGAAGCAAATGTGAGAGGCGTAACAATTGATAGTGTGGATAATACATTCATGCGTAGCAAAAATAGGCGTAACTGGGTGTAATTAAAGAACGTCATCAGATGTGATGTCATAATAGGGTGGTTACATGAAAGAATTTCGCAATGTCAGCAGAAATACTTGGCAGAAATGCGCGCGCAGCAGCATGACGTGTGATTGACGTGCAACTAGGGGGTGAAGGGGACTTGACATTTAGCTCTACATGTGGCGACAGAAGTCTGGAGGGTCAAGTCAACCTAATCCCAAATCATATCTAACATCCTATGTTTAAAGAACTATGTTATCCAAAAGAGAGGTCTTCTTAGAGTAGAATCTTATTCTATACTGACTATACTGACTGTTAGTGCGTGTACAAGCGTCTAAGTGTCTACACTAGATGCGAGGGCAGGAATCTTCCATAGTAACAAGGCTATGAATTACTTGCATAAAGACAGAGAAGCCGGGCCCTTGCTCGGTAGCTGGAAGAATGTTTACTTAAACTACTAGACAGGAATGCATCGGATAGGGAGCGGAGCAGATAATTTCGAAGGTGAAATACAGTTTTTGGCAGGCAACAAGCTGATGTCAGACTTCGTGAGCCGCGCAGGGAATGAGACAAAGTTCATGGTCACAGATGCAGGCTCAGACTGGAGCTTCAGAGGCAGAAAGCAAGAAAAGCTTGATGACAGAATCAGGGCCTACTTGCCTGGACTGTAAAATGGCATAAGTGAACCATATAAAGCCGGTGGCCTTTCATACTTAGGAATGGAATATCCGGCCTATTCATGGCGGATCTGAAAGAGGACATGTTGACGGTGGACGCACATGTGTTTGCGTCTTCATAACTGGAACTGGAGGGAACATACATGTACTTGTGATTCGTACATGAAACCGTTGGGGTCCAAGATAGGGGACATAACTGATCAGGAAAATCCATATTTCCACAGGATGAGTTGTCATTGAAACCTGAATAGGGCTGTGCCTGTCCTCACACACAGCTGTCTCCACCCCCCATGTAGTGTATCTGGAGCCAGGTCAGGGAAAGGCAGGGTCTTGTGAACTACAAAGACTTTCCTTTGACGTTTGCCTTCTTCAAAGGTAGAAAGGGGTATTAGTATTGGATCTCTGACACACTCAAATCAGAACACTTCTGGAATAAAGGACATTCTGCCAGGAAGAAGAGCTGGATGCTGTAGGAGGAACTGACATTCTGCCTGGTTCTTTGTTGGGCTGGCCTGCTGCTTTCTGCTTTTGCCCTGGGAGTGAAAGGACTGGCCTTTACTTTCTGTATCCTGCTTCCAAGGTTCTCATAGGGCTTATGTGTGCTTGCCTCCTGTTAAGACGTCTCAGGGCCATCAAATACTTCACCTACCTGTGCCTGGACTCTACTGCTAAGAGTACTGATTGCCAAGTGGTGCCAAATTTAGTTCATGGACCCTTCAAAGTGTAAAATATAAGAGGAGGAACAGAGGGCTGTTTTGAGGAGGTCCAGCACACGGAGCCCAATCATAAGTCTAAATATAAAGATGTATGCTGTTCCTAAAGGGTGTGATAAGACAAAGAAGGCCTACAATGATCTATAAGTCAGTGAAGTCAGGAGAAACTTCCTCCTTTAGGAAAAAGACCCTCACACATCCAGCTAGCTAGATGTCATGCTTCATCATCAGGTCTGCTCCGAATCGGGGCGGCGCTGCAATCCCCGATCGGCGCCCTTATCGGGGCCTTTTGATGGAGATCTTTTTTCCTTTAAGCCGATTGGTGTAATGCGGGTGAGGGCCCTAAGTGTAGTGTGTTCTAATGAAACTTTAAAACAAGTAGTCGGGGCCCAAAATAACAAAAGTTTAATAAGCAGGGTCCCACTCTTGACTAAAACCAAAAAGAAGCGCCTCCCTGCAGTAAGGTAGTTAGGTTGGCGCTAAAAGAGGTCAACATGTTTCTTGCTATGGTTAGTTAAACCGCAATTCATCAGGACCAAACAAAAAAACTTCACACACTTACTGGTAGTGATAGCACCTATTTAGCACTTACCACTCTTACAGCACCCTAATAAGTGGTTACTTTTGTTGGAGAAAAACCTAAATGCATCTGGAAGAGAGAATAAAAACAGGCACATAATAAAAACAACATTGAATAACAGGTTTAATGGTTGTAAGCCTCATGTTCTGTAAACCCTTGAAGTGATGTCAGACAACACTTGTGGTACAATACAGTACAATTGTGATGAGAACAAGTGCTGTGAAAACTTTACACATGCACTTAAAGTGAGGGAAAAAGTGAAGAAAGTGTGAAAAACACAGACTACTGCAGAAATAGCACACATGTATTAGTTCTAAAACAACCAGTATCTCCTTAAGAAAACTAATTCCTAAAGCCACGGGGAGCGTTCAGTGATTAAAGTGCCATGGGTCACTAGTAAACTCACCTCATAGTGATGCGTCAGGGGCTCCAACGAATCAGGGCCGGACTATAACACTGAATAGTACAGTGTTCTGTCATGCTACACAAGCAAGATAATAGCGTTGGTATTCCGGCATGAAACAGACGAACAGTAAGACATGATTAATAAAAGTAAACGGGGAATAGGAGCCATGTGACGTTCAAATTATCGGTGAAAAATAGACCAAGGCTCTCGGTATACTAAATGGTTCGGAGGAGCTCAAAACCGTTAACACCTATACTTGGGTTTGTATAACAACGTCAACCGCTCTCAAAGTTAGACCAGAAGGACTCAAAAGTCGTTTCCCCATTAAATCGAATTTGTCACAAATTTCGACTGCTCTCAACGTAGGGCGGTAGGAACTGCCAAAGGACACTAGATATCATGTGGAAAATAACCACGGTTCACAACGTTTACGGAAGGGAGATCGCAAGGGAATGTAAGGTGGAACCAGACAAAGGAAACTACATGTAAAGAACAGGCTGGGGTGGAGAAATTGGATTGACAGTTCCCGGGATGCAAACTGGTCCCGTATGTCAGGAAATCTATAAAATGGAACGCTTCCACCCAACTTCATAGAGCCCAATCATTTTAAAACGCCAATGGCGGTAGAATTACCAGAGGGAGTTAATGTTTAACCCCAATAAAGAGCCGAGCACAAACGAGCACTGACATGTTTCCTCGATGCAGGAAACGGCGACTCCTACCCTCAGTCCAGGCCGATTCGGGGGACGCTGCCAAAAGCTGAAGGGAATCATAAAAAGGGAACCAGAGCCAATCGGTGTAGTCGGTTACTCGGACAGAGTCACAGGTACGCGCTCCACTTCCGGGTGCGTCACGTTAGTGAGGACGTCACGTGTCAATCACGGGACATGGGGGGGCGGGACCAATGGTCACAAGTCGATCACAATGTGGGAGGTAGTTAAACAGCGCTAGCTGGAGGTAGCTGCGGGTAGATATAGCGAGGGTGGGTGTAGGGCCACCCGAGAGAGTATCACAGTCCATCTCAAAATATAAAACCCAATTAGCGCATATTACTGAATCATATGTAACTGACCCATGGGTTAAATAGCCTATTTTAGGTTATTTAGGAACCTAAAAGACTGCTCCATGGGATCTCCTCATTTAACCCTACCCTATGCGTTGAAAGCCTCATCAACCACCTCTGTTCCAACTGGAATAATTTGTTTCTGGTAATGTTCCTACCAGACTGCAGCACTATTCACTGTAGCGAGTCAGGGGAGTGTTGTCTTTCATTAAAGTGTGTGGTCATTTTTGTGTTCACTTTATTGCACCGGAAGTTACTCCTGTGCTCAATAATTCTGGTTTTGACTGGTCTCGTGGTCATCCCTATGTAAGCGAGGTTACAAGGACAGGTGATCAAGTAAATACAGTTAGGGGTATTGCAGTTGGTATGAGTCCTGCACTCCCAGGTAAACCCATTAGGGAAAGTGATATTCTTGGTGATCTTTGTCAGGGGGCAAACCACACACGAGCCACAAGGATAGTGTCCCATTACAGGGGGAAGGTGCCATAATGTGGACTGGGTGGTGCCCTTGGGTTTTTGGGGTCTTGTATGTATCAGTCTCTCTTTCAAATTTGTGGTTCGTTTGAAGGCAACACGTGGGGTAGTGATTGTAAGATCCCCAGTCTGTAAGATCCCCCAATGCTTCTTAATGATCTTTTTTAAATGGTGAGAATTGGGGTTAAAGGTTGTCACACAAGTAATAGAGTCATCCGTATGTCGCTCGCTAGGTTCAAGTAACCCCTCCCGGTCATTGTTCCGGGCCCGTTTGAATGATTTATTCACATCCAGGCTGTGATAACCCCTCTCGAGGAGATTTTTCATCAGGACTTTAGATTCCTTTTTTAAATCAGTTATGGAGCTACAATTCCTCCTAATTCGGAGGAACTGTCCAAACGGTAGGTTCTGTTTTAGGGCACGTGGATGGTAACTGTGAAAATGTAGGAGGCTATTCCTGTCAGTGGGCTTACGGTAAAGCGTGGTACTCATCGTATGATTGTCTAATTGAATCAAAAGGTCCAAAAACGGGATTTGTTGATCAGAAATGGTACCGGTGAACCTCAAGTAGGGGTTCAGAGTGTTAATCCAAGAGCAAAACTCTTCGCAGTGGGCTCGATCACCCTTCCAGAGAACCAGGATATCGTCGATAAAACGCCTCCAGAGTAGAATATTGGCTCTGTATGGGTTAGTGGCACTCTGGATAGTTCTTTCCTCAAAGGCCGCCATGTAGATACAGGCCACACTTGGGGCAAAGGTGCTCCCCATCGAAGTGTCCTGTATCTGATGGTAAAGCTGTCCCTCAAATTCAAAAAAGTTCTCCGTAAGGGCTAAAGAGGCACATTCAAGGACAAAGGGACGTGGGGTGACTGATTCCCAATCTAACCCACTAAATACGTCCTCAATAACATCCAGGGTAGCTCTCTGTGGGATATTAGTATAGAGGGCCTCAACATCCAGGGTGATGAGAAAATCAACTTCCCCCTGGTGTTGAGAACCCTCTAACAGCCTAAGGACGTCAGTGGTATCCCTCAGGAACGAGGGAGTCCCCTGTACTATTGGTTTGAGGAAGTGATCCACGAACCTAGAAAGGGGTTCCAAAAGGGACCCAATTCCAGAGACAATAGGTCTCCCTGGAACTGAAGAAGTACCCTTATGTATTTTCGGGAGGCAATAGAAATAGGGGATTCTGGGTTCACTGGTAACCAGAAACGCTGCCTCTTTTGTCGTTATCCAACCCTGGGTCTCTGCATGGTCGTGATCAAAGTAGTGAGGCGAATAGTGGGGTCCTCCTTTATCGGGGTGTAGTACCTCCTGTCGCTGAGTTGGCGCTTGCACTCAGTAAGGTAATCGGTGGTGGACATCAAAGTGTAACCTGGTGATCTAAAGAGAAAATCCACCTATCAACTCCCATGGCATGTTTTCTCAGCGCATCCCCGCTGCCTGCACCGGAGCGTGGTTCCCGATTGGTGCATCGACCGTGGCTTTCAGCGCAGGCCCCAGTTTGCCATTGCACCGTGACCTAGAAATCGCCACAGTGTGATTCCCGAGCACCGTAAAACCGCACTCTGACTCTGGCGCAGCACTTGGTTGGCGGCTGTGGAATCGCTGCAGCACCAGCTTTGCGGCTGAAAATTTGACGCAGTGCCTGCTTCACCACTGTCAAATCAATACAGCGCATCTGGATTTGAGATGCATCGTCCCTCTATGCCGATACTTTATCAATGCTGCACAGCAGTAAGGAACCAAGGCCACGTGTCAGGAAATCGACGCATCACCTCACCTTCAAGTAAGGAACAGACGCATCACCTCCCATGCCTAGCAATAAGGAAATGAGGCATCACCTACTATGTGTAGTAAGGAACCAATGCATCACTTTGCTTTTTCGGTGCCTCACCTCCCCTGCACCTCTTTCGTGTTTGATTTTTGATGCATCAAAGGTACTTTGTGCTAAAAGAAACACATCTAATGATTTCTATGGACTAAACTTGCTTAACCTTTGAAAAGTGATATCTTGACCTGTGTATGTTGAATTTTTGTCGTTTTGGTCTTGTTTTATTCAGATAAATATTGGCTATTTTTCTAAACTGGAATAGACTCATTTTGGAGTTTTTCACTGTATTACTGTGTGTATGTACAAATGCTTTACATATTGCCTCTGAGATAAGCCTGACTGCTCGTGCCAAGCTAGCAAGGGGGTGAGGAGGGGTTAGCTTAGCTGCGCGATCCCCTTACCGTGACTAGAGTGAGGGTTCCTACTTGGACAGGGTGAATACAGACTGCCAACTAGAGTCCCCATTTTATAACCATGGGCTAACAAAAAACCTTCGCATGAGCATTTGTGGTTGCATTTACTTCCGATCTACGTACAAGGAGAAGTAAACACATATTTATGTTGAAGGTAGGCCCTCATATACATCTATCACAAAATCGAAAATGTGGATAGTGGCAATGTGACCATATTGTTCTTTCATCATTTACAACTCCCACTGAGCTAATGACTGGGATGATACACCACACCCCCTACCCTCACATTATAATTGCAATCATTGCCAATATAAATATGGTGGACTGGTTTAAAAATTAATGTGAGTAGGTGGCTAGTGCTACCTCCAGAAAGACATTATCCAACACAAATAGTCTTAGCAGGGTGTGTCTCGGACATTCCATGTTCAGGAAAAAAAGAGGCTGCACAACTTCCCAATGTGAACCTAATAGACCAAACTTTCCCTCCCTATTTCAGTATGTTGGCAAGCATTGGTCTCTCTTGGCCTATCTTCCCAGTCTCTGGTGAGGGGACCTTAATTGTCTTAATACTGGATGTTGTTGCAGGGATACTGTACATATACAGAACTATGCGCAGGAAACTAGGACCTCAGTGTGTAGTGGTGTACCAAAATACCCACCTCATATCCCAGTGTCCCAATCTGACTAGCTATAGTGTCTCATTTGTTCTCCGTACTACAGCGAAGCTACCAATGATTAGACATCCTAGAACATGCTACTCTGTCCCTCTCAGGATACGTGGGAACAAGAACACTTTTTCGTTCAAACTCTCGTACTTGTCCACAACATGAGTAAATAGAGCCAAGGAATAGTTTAAAATGTTTATTTTAACTAACGTGCTCTATAATGCAGTACACACGCCAATACTAGCAACAATATGCATAAGATCAAACAAATCAGTATTGTTACAATTCCATATAGAACAAAAGGGGAAATCATATTATAATGATGATGGGAACAGGACTATAGCGCCTCGCCACCCTCCCCGTGCTAGAAGCTAGTGTATTATAATTATAGAAGACCTCCAGGCTTTGCCCGAGTTCAGATGCAGGAATTTACATCTCCGGACAAGCACAGCTCTTCTATCCTGGAAAGCGTTTCTCCAAGTGAGTTAACATGCATGCAATATTAAAAGCACCAGATTTCCAGGTTTGCAGCTGTCTTCCATGTTATGGCTAAGGACGGGAGACTGACCAAAGCAAATCAACAGAGCTCATTGTTTTTCGACCTTGAACACGCTGTACAGACGAAGAGCAGAGTGTTCAACTAGATATGTGAAATGCAGACAGTTCTCATGTGAAAGCGAGAAGGCAAAGTGTTTACGAGAAATGTGGCATGTAGTAACGTGAGCAAAAAGCGGCAAAATGGCAGCCAAGCATATCTAACTTATGCTAACTTAGCAATGTCCGCAGGTGTGTCCATATCCTAACTACACACTCCCCTTGGTCAGTCTATCGGACAGTAGTCATAAAGAGAACACAGCTTTCAAACAAGTCTGAGCAAGAATCAAGAGCCTATGTGTTAGACCTGTCAGCCCTTTGGGTGGTCCCTCCTCATCATTATTTATTTTGTCCCACTTTTGCCTCAAACCCTGTTTGAATTTTTCCTTTTTGGGAACCACCAGACTTTTTCGTGTTGCTGCAGATTCAGGGAGCCATTTTATCTACCCCTGAAACTTCTGTCTGAGGGCCTGGAGCACAAAATGGTGGCCACCTGTGACATCACCAGCATCCACTGGAACCTACTAGCACCTTCCAGAACATTCCAGAACCCTGTGACCGTTGGAGGCGGTTTAGAATGTTGGGAAGCTAAGACAGAGAGTTGGCAGTTGGAGCTGGCAGTTGGCACCTGACTGGTGAAGAGTGAGCAGCAGAAACCTGAAGGAGGAAGGAGTGAGGCAGCAGGGGTAGAAACTTGTGCCTGGAGTGGGGTCCATAAACCCATCCGTGATACTAGTCCCTACTGACTGAGCCCAGCCTGGAGCCCTGTGTGGGAAGAAGGAAGAAAAACCATCTTAAGGACCTGGACAGCAGGAACAGGCCTTAGAAACCAAGAACAGTAAGATCCTGACCTGGATACTGGTTTCCCTGGAGCCGGACGTCGAGTAGCCTGGAGACCTGGAGCCTGAGGTGGAGAAGCGGCGCTGACTGAAAAAGCAGACGTCGTGCCCAGAGCCGCCAGAGATCGTGAGAGGGCGCCGACGGAGGACGTGAGGTGTACCAGAGGTCGAGGAGGAAGTTAACCAAGGTCGAGTGAGCGGTGTCAACGGGGGAGTGAAGTCCGCCCTCCGGAGTCGCCGGAGACCGAGGTGAAGTGTGCCGGAGGTCGGGAGTGGAGATCGCACTCCGGAGTCGCCGGAACCTGAGAGAAGTGTACCGGAGGTCGGGAGTGGAGGTCGCACTCCGGAGTCGCCGGAAACCTAAGGAGAGGAGCACCAGAGGTCGGGAGTGAGGATCGCACTCCGGAGCCGCCGGTAGTCGACATCGAGTAAAGACTGCCCGACGCCATCGAATCGGAGGTCGAGATCGAGCCGAGGCCGCCGACATCGAACCGGAGCCACCTACCGGCGTCGTCAGGAACTGACATTGTGCCGAGGCCGCCGACGTCGAACCGGATCCGCCTCACGGCGTCGACACGACTCCAGCGGCGTCGGAACATCAGAAAAAGGGCAGTAAGTGGAATAGAGGGCGCCAAAGGCCCTGTGGAATCCTAAGAGACTACTCTAGGGGTTAGAGAGGTGCTGGAACCAGCTGGACTGTGCCAGGGGTGAGCTGGGACTAATCTAGAGGGGTTGTGTGGAGTGAGAGAGCCAGGTCTCTGGTATTCCCCCCTTGATCTACCTCAGTTTAGGCCTCAGCCTTGTCCAAGCCAGGGAGTAGACACCCTCAAGCCTTCCACATCCCCACAAGCTGTGCCTGGGCCAAATCAGCCCTTAGGAATTCAAATGTGATCTGATTCTATGAGTGTCACTGTCAGCTTTTAAGTATTTATTAGGGGCACTGTATTTATTGTATTTAACCTATTTATTGCTTCACTGTATTTATTGGTCCACAGTATTTATTGATGCACAATATTTATTGGTTTACAGTATTTATTGCCTCAGAATATTTAATTGCCTGTATGTATTGCACTTATATTTATGCCTTCATTATTTATGATCACCCCTATTTATTGAATCATTAAGCCAGTATTTATTTGACCTGCACTATTTAAAAAGTTTGTATATTGTGATTGTTATTTATTTATCTAATCAGCAACTAAGAGAAAAAGAAGATAAAGAAAGATATTTTCATAATTTTTACGGTGTAGAGTCGTTTTTGGAACGGATGCACGCATGGTTATTGTATGGGTATGTCGTATGCTTAGCACGGAGCCTGATTCCTGACCACTCGAGCCAAGCTACCACAGTGTGTCTGGGAGAACACCACCACCCTTCCAGAGTGGGAGTGTGTTTTTCCAACATAATTGGTGTTCAGTGGTGGGATAAGAGCTGTGCCTACGCATACTCAACAATAACTGTGGGTAGTCCATAGGCCTAAACCGGGAGTTTTCTCAAAGCGGCCTTCCTAATTGTGGGTTTTTGTTTTTTCCAAATTTACTCTGGTGGTGGGAGGAGGTATTATTAAAGGTACCCCCCTGCATTGTTACTGCAAATAACTGTCCTCTGACCTGAGTGGGCAAGATGGAGTTTGTACTGGAGAATTTAGAAACGTACACTGTGGCCCAACTCAGGGAGTTTTGCCAGCGGGAGGGGGTGTATTGTCCCCCAGGAGCAAAGAAGGGTGCACTCCAAACCAGCTTAAGGGCTTGGGGGGAGGCACGCCGAGAAAGCAAGGCTGAGGAGGAGGACAGGGATAGAGAGCCCGACAGTGAGGGAGCTGGTTTGTACCAACCTGAGGTGGGGAACCTGTCAGCGGGGCCCAGGACACTTTCCAGGAAGGGCAGCAGTGCCTCTAGCGGTGGCTTGTCTGAAGTGGAGTTAACAGACCGGAGGGAGAAAAGACAGCTCACATGGGACTTAGCAAGGCTGGAGAAGGAGAAGGAGGAACAGAGGATGGCTCATGAGATAAGGCTGAAAGAGATAGATCTTCAGATCCTGAGAATCGGGGCACACCCTGTACCTAACGGTGGCAGCGAAGAACGAGAGTACACCAGGGAACCCAAACCCTACCTGCCAAAGGACATAGTAGCTAGCTATGGGGTGGGTGATGATATCGCCAAGTGGCTAGCGGCCTATGAGGTCTCGTTAAGGGCCCATGGGGTTCCAGAGAAGTACTGGGGAGGGGGATTGTACAAGTACATGCCTCCAGCTGGTAGGGATGCTTTATTGGCCCTCGAAGAGGATGAGCAGACCCACTACCCCACCATGAAACTGGCGCTCATAAGAAAGTTTGGACTAACACCCGAAAAGTACAGACAGAAGTTCAGGGGTAGTCACAAACTGGGCACACAGAATTGGGTGGACTTCCTGGACTATGCAAAGAAGGCACTAGAGGGTTGGATTCAGGGCAGTGAAGTGAGGAACTACGAGGGGTTGTTTGACCTTGTACTGAAGGAACACCTGCTTGAGAAATGTTTCCCTGAACTGCGGCAACACCTGGTGGATAGCAAGCTGACCAATCCCCGGAAGCTTGCTGAGGAGGCGGACATTTGGGCTAGTACCCGGGTGTCCACAAGGGGGACTGGAGGGGATACTCAAAAGGCCGGACAGGGCGCCCCCCAGAAGAAAGAGGGAGGGGAAAAGAAAAAGGAGTTCTCCAAAGGCCCCCAAAATAACTTCCAAGGAAAGGGAACAGGATTCACCCCTAGGGCTAACCCACCCAGAAACCCTAATCCTGGCCAGAGTCAGCAGCCAAGGGTTGTCCATTGCTACGAGTGCGGTGGCGTTGGACACTATAAAGGAGATCCGAAGTGCCTGAAACGACCACCCCCTCCCATTGGAGGAAAGACCCCCGGAGTAGCTAGTGTAGTGCTCGGGGAGGAGATGCCCTTAACTAAGGGAAGGGAGTGGGCGGGTGTCACTTTAGTGTCCCTGGGAGAACGGGAGATGGTTCCTAAGATCCAGGTGCCCGCAAATACCGCGAAGTATGGGCAGTGGGTCACCATCAACGGCCAAAGAGGGGAGGCTCTGAGAGACACAGGAGCCAGTATGACTATGGTGCGTAGCCAACTGGTGTCTCCAGAGCAGGTAATTCCCGATGTACTCCACCCAGCCGCGATGGCTGACGGCAGAACAGGCCACTATCCAGTGGCCGAGGTTCCCTTTGAATGGGGGGGGGTTGCAGGTTCACTTCGAGTTGCCGTAAGCCCTGCCGTGCCAGTCGATTGTCTGCTGGGGAATGACATGGAGCACAACGCTTGGAAGGAGGTGGAATACCGGACTCACACTGAGATGCTCGGTACACCTGACTGGGCCTGTGTGAGCACAAGGTCCGCGACTACCCGGAGAGGGAGTTCGTTTCGGCTGGAGCCTGGAACAAAGGCCCAGCCAGCTGCCAGTCAAGGGAAGAACCGAGGACAGGAGGAGCCTGCCTCGGCGTCCCCACCCCGTAGGACGGATAGGCCACCGGAGGTGGTGGACCAGGAGTCTGCGGTGGGGGACGTTACCAACCTGGAGGACCTACCCATCCCGGCCGAGTGGCACGTGGAGGGAGGCCCGTCCAGGGAGGAATTCTGCCAGGGCCAGAGGGAGTGCCCTACGCTTGAGGGGCTGAGGCGACAGGCCGAAGCCCAGGCAGCAGGGAACGTTGAAGGGAACTACAGTGTTTACTGGGAGGATGGCCTCCTCTACAGTGAACCCAAGGCAACCCTACACGGATCGTCACGAGCCTTGGTAGTCCCTCAACGTTATCGAGCCTTCCTTCTGGAGTTGGCTCACGAGATACCATTGGCAGGACACTTGGGGCAAGACAAGACCTTCGCCCGTCTTGTCCCACACTTTTATTGGCCTCAGATGAAAGTGTCGTCCGATACCTACTGCCGGACATGTGTGTCTTGCCAAGCCAGTGGGAAAACAGGGGTGAAGCTGAAGGCTCCCCTGGAACCACTTCCTGTCGTTAGCACCCCCTTTGAAAGGGTGGGCATCGACATTGTGGGTCCGTTAGATCCACCGACTACAGCTGGTCACAGGTTTATCCTGGTTCTGGTGGATCATGCCACACGGTACCCAGAGGCAATACCTCTGAGGACCATAACAGCACCTGTTGTGGCTAGGGCCCTGATGGGAATCTTTACCCGAGTGGGTTTTCCCAAGGAAGTTGTGTCCGACAGGGGGACCAACTTCATGTCAGCGTACATGCGGGCAATGTGGAAGGAGTGTGGAGTGACATACCGGTTCACCACTCCTTACCACCCCCAGACCAATGGTCTGGTGGAGAGGTTTAACAAAACCTTGAAAGGCATGATCAGAAGTCTGCCTGAAAGCCTGCGGAGGAAATGGGACGTCCTCCTACCCTGTTTACTCTTTTCTTACAGGGAAGTGCCACAGAAGGGAGTGGGCTTCAGCCCCTTCGAGCTTCTGTATGGGCACCCTGTACGTGGACCTCTCAACCTGGTGAGAGACGGATGGGAAAGAACTCCCAGAAAGCTTCCCCAGGATGTGGTGAGCTACATGCTGGCCTTCCGGAGCCAAATGGCTAAGTTGTGGAAGCAAGCTTCTGACAACTTGGAAGCCAGCCAAGCAGTGATGAAGGCGTGGTATGACCACAACGCTCACCCGGTGGAGTTGGAGCCTGGCCAGAAGGTGTGGGTGATCGAACCAGGAGAGCTTAGTGCCCTCCAGGATCGCTGGTCAGGACCCTTTGAGGTGTTGGAGAAGAAGGGTAAGGCTACCTACTTGGTGGACCTGAAGACCCCTCGTCAGCCCCTGCGGGTGCTGCATGCCAACCGCCTCAAACCCCACCACGAGGGGCCCGAAGTCATCTTGATGATGGTGACTGACGGAGGAGAGGACGTGGAAAGCGAGCCCCTCCCTGATCTGTTTGCGTCTCACGAGAAGGATGGGTCGGTGGAGGGAGTGATTCTCTCCCCATCTCTAACTCCTGAACAGCAGGAGGACTGTCGCCAGGTCCTGGGGCAGTACTCTTCGTTGTTCTCCCTTGTCCCGGGTAGGACTCACCTGTGCGTCCATGACGTGGACACAGGAGACAGCCCACCTGTGAAGTCCAAGATCTACCGGATGTCAGACAAGGTGAAGGCCAGCATTCATAGTGAAGTCACTAAGATGCTGGAGCTAGGAGTGATCGAACCTTCTAGCAGCCCCTGGTCCAGTCCGGTGGTGTTAGTACCAAAAGCTGCACCACCGGGTGCCCAACCGGAAGTGAGGTTCTGTGTGGACTACCGGGGACTGAATTCAGTGACCAAAACTGATGCTCATCCGATCCCTAGGGCGGATGAATTGATTGACCGGCTGGGAGCTGCCCAATATCTAAGTACCTTTGACCTTACTTCTGGGTACTGGCAGATCTCTTTGACTGATGGAGCAAGGGAAAGGTCAGCCTTCTCCACGCCCAATGGCCACTACCAGTTCTGTGTGATGCCCTTTGGGCTCAAGAACGCACCTGCCACGTTTCAGCGCCTGGTAAACCAGATTCTCACCGGAATGGAGAGTTTCTCTGCTGCTTATCTGGATGACATAGCCGTCTTCAGTAACAGCTGGGAGGATCACTTGCGTCACCTGCAAGCTGTTCTCCAGGCCCTGAGACAAGCTGGATTGACGATCAAGGCCAGCAAGTGCCAGATCGGGCAGGGGTCGGTAGTGTACCTTGGACACTTGGTGGGTAGGGGAGCGGTGCAACCCCTCCAGGCGAAGATCGAGGCCATCATGGCCTGGGAACCCCCCAAGACTCAGACTGAGGTCCGAGCATTTTTGGGCCTCACGGGATACTACCGCCGCTTCGTGAAGGGGTACGGTACCATCGTAGCCCCCCTCACGGAGCTCACGTCCAAGAAACAACCTCGACGGGTAGTCTGGACGGAGGCTTGTCAGCAAGCCTTTGTGAGATTGAAGAAAGCCATGTGCGAGGCCCCGGTCTTAAGGGCCCCAGACTTTTCCAAGGAGTTCATTGTCCAGACAGATGCATCAGAACATGGCATTGGGGCAGTGTTATCGCAACTCAATGAAGAGGGTCTGGATCAACCCGTGGTCTTCCTATCCCGGAGACTACTTCCCAGGGAACAGAAGTGGAGTGCAATAGAGCGTGAAGCCTTTGCAGTGGTATGGGCTCTGAAGAAGTTGCGGCCATACCTGTTTGGCTCGCACTTCCTGGTTCAGACCGACCACAGACCCCTTCGTTGGCTGATGCAAATGAAGGGGGAGAATCCCAAGTTGTTGAGGTGGTCTATTTCCCTACAGGGAATGGACTTTCAGGTGGAACATCGGCCTGGAGTGGACCACGTCAATGCAGACGGTCTCTCAAGGTATTTCCGCCTTAGTGATGAGAACTCCCAAGGGGTTGGGTAGCTCTCCCCACTTTCAGCTGGGGGGGACGCGTGTTAGACCTGTCAGCCCTTTGGGTGGTCCCTCCTCATCATTATTTATTTTGTCCCACTTTTGCCTCAAACCCTGTTCGAATTTTTCCTTTTTGGGAACCACCAGACTTTTTCGTGTTGCTGCAGATTCAGGGAGCCATTTTATCTACCCCTGAAACTTCTGTCTGAGGGCCTGGAGCACAAAATGGTGGCCACCTGTGACATCACCAGCATCCACTGGAACCTACTAGCACCTTCCAGAACATTCCAGAACCCTGTGACCGTTGGAGGCGGTTTAGAATGTTGGGAAGCTAAGACAGAGAGTTGGCAGTTGGAGCTGGCAGTTGGCACCTGACTGGTGAAGAGTGAGCAGCAGAAACCTGAAGGAGGAAGGAGTGAGGCAGCAGGGGTAGAAACTTGTGCCTGGAGTGGGGTCCATAAACCCATCCGTGATACTAGTCCCTACTGACTGAGCCCAGCCTGGAGCCCTGTGTGGGAAGAAGGAAGAAAAACCATCTTAAGGACCTGGACAGCAGGAACAGGCCTTAGAAACCAAGAACAGTAAGATCCTGACCTGGATACTGGTTTCCCTGGAGCCGGACGTCGAGTAGCCTGGAGACCTGGAGCCTGAGGTGGAGAAGCGGCGCTGACTGAAAAAGCAGACGTCGTGCCCAGAGCCGCCAGAGATCGTGAGAGGGCGCCGACGGAGGACGTGAGGTGTACCAGAGGTCGAGGAGGAAGTTAACCAAGGTCGAGTGAGCGGTGTCAACGGGGGAGTGAAGTCCGCCCTCCGGAGTCGCCGGAGACCGAGGTGAAGTGTGCCGGAGGTCGGGAGTGGAGATCGCACTCCGGAGTCGCCGGAACCTGAGAGAAGTGTACCGGAGGTCAGGAGTGGAGGTCGCACTCCGGAGTCGCCGGAAACCTAAGGAGAGGAGCACCAGAGGTCGGGAGTGAGGATCGCACTCCGGAGCCGCCGGTAGTCGACATCGAGTAAAGACTGCCCGACGCCATCGAATCGGAGGTCGAGATCGAGCCGAGGCCGCCGACATCGAACCGGAGCCGCCTACCGGCGTCGTCAGGAACTGACATTGTGCCGAGGCCGCCGACGTCGAACCGGATCCGCCTCACGGCGTCGACACGACTCCAGCGGCGTTGGAACATCAGAAAAAGGGCAGTAAGTGGAATAGAGGGCGCCAAAGGCCCTGTGGAATCCTAAGAGACTACTCTAGGGGTTAGAGAGGTGCTGGAACCAGCTGGACTGTGCCAGGGGTGAGCTGGGACTAATCTAGAGGGGTTGTGTGGAGTGAGAGAGCCAGGTCTCTGGTATTCCCCCCTTGATCTACCTCAGTTTAGGCCTCAGCCTTGTCCAAGCCAGGGAGTAGACACCCTCAAGCCTTCCACATCCCCACAAGCTGTGCCTGGGCCAAATCAGCCCTTAGGAATTCAAATGTGATCTGATTCTATGAGTGTCACTGTCAGCTTTTAAGTATTTATTAGGGGCACTGTATTTATTGTATTTAACCTATTTATTGCTTCACTGTATTTATTGGTCCACAGTATTTATTGATGCACAATATTTATTGGTTTACAGTATTTATTGCCTCAGAATATTTAATTGCCTCTATGTATTGCACTTATATTTATGCCTTCATTATTTATGATCACCCCTATTTATTGAATCATTAAGCCAGTATTTATTTGACCTGCACTATTTAAAAAGTTTGTATATTGTGATTGTTATTTATTTATCTAATCAGCAACTAAGAGAAAAAGAAGATAAAGAAAGATATTTTCATAATTTTTACGGTGTAGAGTCGTTTTTGGAACGGATGCACGCATGGTTATTGTATGGGTATGTCGTATGCTTAGCACGGAGCCTGATTCCTGACCACTCGAGCCAAGCTACCACAGTGTGTCTGGGAGAACACCACCACCCTTCCAGAGTGGGAGTGTGTTTTTCCAACAATATGTATCAATGGTACCTCGGATTTGCGGGGAATGCGAGAAGAGAAAGAAAAAACGTTTGTGTCCAAAGAGTCACACAAAAAATAAAAATAAATCCAGAAGGATACGGTGGCTGAGTTAATCCAGCAAGGTCTACGAACAATATGTTGCAATAGCTTCCAAGAGGAAGTCATTGGTCTCGTCTGAAAAAAGTGTTGCCACCCAATCAAGCAGAGTGAATGAACATATATGTTCCTCAACAAGGGGCGCTTCCAGCACCATCAATGGGCAACTTGCGTGATGCTCCATATAACTCTGTTGTAGGAAATCCTGTGCCGCTGCACAGATATCCCATTCAGCCAGAACTCCAAGCGCTGCTGCCCAGGCCATAATTCCAACACCGGAACATTCTTGCTCATGGGCCACTAAGGGACTCATTAGCAGTTCAAAATCAGGTGGAGGAAATGCCGTATTGGAGAAGCAAAGATTCAATGCCCATTGAAAGGAGAAATCCAAGCAGTTGAAGACAGGTTGCACGCAAGTTAAATAGGTAAAGCGAAAAGATAATCCATAAGCCACGCTGAGTGTGGCCAGGGGCAGAGTACCGTAACATTCAAGCATACGGCTATGAAGCGTCTGCAGCCGGTCTTGGCTCTGCAGGGCCACAGGAAGAGCATCAATTTCAGGGCAAGCAAATTAACAGCAAAATCCCAGCAGCATTGTTGTTAATGCTTGCCAACCAATATTCATTGCTGTACTGCATAACTGTTGGTGTATATCAAATTGTCAATAAAAATATTATTAAAAAAAAAAAATCCCAGCAGCAAGGCAAGTAATAGTGGCAAGCCACCGAAGACGCTGGAAAAGATAGAATGGATAAATGCTGGTATCACACCAAATATAGTTTGAAAAGAGGTCAAAAGGCCAGAGCCCAAAGTTTTAAAAAACGGGCAATGCCTGTAGAGTTAAAATCATTGAAGATAGTGTGAATCAACGCACCGAAATGTAGTGGGAGGGCAGTATAAAGAAGCGCTTGTGCTTCTGTACGGGTGTTAGCCACGTGAAGGAAGAATGTCTCACGGGCAGATGTGAGTGAAACTTCTTTTTGGGATAACAATGCTCTTATTCTGCTCAACTTGTTGAAGTCTGCCTTCAAGGTCGGAATGGAAGGCGTAATCGAGTTATCGAGCCTCCCGTGTGGGGGTGGGAAAAGCAAATTTTTACAACAAACCACACGCTGTGAAACCGTTACAATGTAAGGGATGCCGGATAGAATGCCGCAGCATTCTTCATTATTTAAAAGCAAATAACAACAGTTTGCAAGCAGAGTGAAAGTCGGTTTAATAGCTGGCACGGGTATACTTTTTAAAACACATGCAAGATTTTGGGCCGTTAAGTTACAGGTGCCATGCAACTGGATATTCTTACAGACCATGGAATGACCTATTGTGGTATCACATGATTCGCCAGTTAGGTATACTTATTTGTCATCCCGTATGCATCTGTATGCAAATGGTAATGACCAAACTTCATGTAGAAATGCACTGCCTAAGTGTTCGAAGCGGCCTAGTGGATAGTGTTTCATACACGAGGTAAATTTAAACAGAGAAAATCGGAGAGTTATTAACCCATGGATAAGACAGACAGCAGAGTCTGTTTCCGCCACAGAGAATGGTAATGGATCTAACTTTTCAATATGCAAAAGAGAATAAGTAGCATCTTTCATGGACATAAACTGCTGTTTTGTTGTCAAGTTAAAGGGCAAAAATAACGATGAGGCGTTCAAGTAATCCCAAGGAACTTTCTCCATCTTAAGAGTCTGTAGAGTCCACGCAAATTGTATGACTGAAAGCAATTGATTTTGACCATGATACAAAACAGAAACATCCTCTAGCACAATGTCCACAACAGATGAAACAATATTGTCCAATGTGTAAATGCTTGAAGAAAGTGTGTTAATACTATTATCAACAACAGCAAGCACTTTTTCAAGATTAACCTGATCAATAGCCCTTAAACGTGAAGCTGCATCAATTTGGTATAGCTTCCAGATTTCATTGTAAGTTGCATAAATAAATCGTTTTGATCTTAGACCAGCAGGACCTTTTATAAAATCTGTCAAATCAATGTCACCTGATAATAACGACAAATGTTGTTCCACTGAATCTAGAGTCGAGTGTTGCAACCAAATTTTGACTTAACTTTCCAACGGAATATGTAGTAACTGAATGGGAGTTAGCAAAACAAGGGTCAGGCCTATCCTGTGTGTAACCAGGAGCCTTGTCATGGAAACAAAGTTGGCAAGCATCCAAACTAGTTTGCCAAACCAACCAACCCTAGGGGGTCCAAACTAGAAAAATTAAAGGTGTCATTGTTAAAAAGTAATTGTAATTCAGCCAAGGAATAATTAGTACAATTGCTTCAGTTCTGATATGCAGTCAGAGCAGGAATAGCAGGGGCATTCATTTGCTTAGAAGTTGCCAATCCAAAACAAATAGTTTGATAAATCGATTCATTTAAAAATAGAATCTGTGATGGGATCAGGCACGCGCGGTGTAACGCTTCTGTGCCTCGTACTTGCCAGGATTTAGAACCCCAAACTGATTTAGGATCAATTGTGGACTTCCACAGGTCATAGCCACCCACTGACAATTTATCAATAAAGGATTTAGCATATAAAAATTTATTGTGGGTTAGCATTATTTTATCATTTGAAGAAGCATTTAATTTGAAATATAACAATCCGGGGTTTCATTTTTCAAAACTGGTAAAATATGTCAATTTTTTCAAAAACGTTTTAGAGCTGCCTTCCAAAGGAGCCGGGTAATGTTCCCATTGTGTATAATTAATAACATTTCTAAATGTGTTACTCTTATGCAGATTATGATGACCATAGTGCTGATAGCAAAACAAATCCGCATAATTTGCAGTATTCAAATACAAATCTTCAGCATCAAAAGCGGCATAGTAGGGGGCGTGGCTTGGCGCGCGACCGCGATGGCCGCAAGCCTGTAGAGCTCCGGCACATCGGTGCCCCAATCCTGGAATATATCCTGCGAGGGACCCCCTTCTGATGTCGGGAACCGGAGCGGAGGTGGCCCATTCACCCACCACGGCATAGCCGGGCCGAGCGACGAGCGAGGGTGCCGAGCGGTGGCTCAGGACCGCCTGAAAGGTGACACCGGCGGCGGGCGGAGGTGCTGGAGCTCCGCGACCGGCTGCGCGCACTACTGTGCCCCGCGGCTTGACGAGTGCTCCCTGGGCCGCGGCTGCCGGAGCGTCAGATTTGGTGGCCTGGAGTCCCGACGGAGATCGGCCAACGGAGGGACGACGCCCGCCCCGTGAGTGCATGCGGGGGGGCATCGGCGGCTGGCTGGCCAGGGCTCATGGTGTGGACACTGGAGGCAGTCGGCCCCCGGGCGGGGGGCCCTCTGGCTGGACGCCACTAGGGCAGGACGTGCCCGGAGACTGTGCTGGGAGGACTCGGTGGTCCAGAGCCCGCTGGTGCCCGATTGCCCGGAGGGGACAGGTGGCGGTCCGCGGCACTTGAGTGACCGGCCCGGAGAGGAGTCGGCGGACGAGAGGTGTGGTGCGACCCCGGTGGGGCCTGCGGCCCGGGGGACTCGGCCCCCTGCGGGGCCTGCAGAGGTGGAATTGAGGCTCGACGTTCGCGCCAGGTTGGCGGCCTGAGGTCACTTTACGGCTCCCCACGCGGTGGGGCTGCGACTGCGCCAGGGTTCGCTGGGCCGTGCCTGGGTTCGCCTTGCGGTGAGGAGGAGTGCCGACCGGGCCTGGGCCGCTCGGTGAGAAGACCCGGACGCGAAGAGGAGGATCGGAAGGAGACCTTGACGGGCGATCACGCGCCCTGAGACAGCTGAAGACAGCTCCCTGTCGCTCTGGGTCATTCTCTGCCTTTTCCCCCCATTCCGCTTCCTCCTCCTTCGGCGCGATGGACCCGTGAGCGTAGTGGGGCCCTGCCGAGGCGGCTAATTTGGTGGCAGAGAGGCTTGCTGGGACTGGGCCGTTCCTGCCTACTGGCCGACCAGACTACGGGCGGATGCCCACTGCACAGCAACTGGTCATGGGCCGGCTGCGCAATGCCCAGAGAGACAGCTGGATGCCAACGGCCGGGCCAGGTCCCGTCGCAGTGCCTGGAGAAGCTGGCGCGGCCCCGCGCACTGAGCTGTTGGCCGCGAAGCTGGATTCGGTGCTGGCTGCGGTGGAGCGGATCGGCTCCTCTCTTGACCAGACAAGGGCGTCGCTGGAAGCCCGCATTGATAAAGTCACGGTTGACTTTACACTGCTCCACGCGGACCATCGCAAGCTGGCAGACAGGGTGACACAGCAGGAGCAAACTCTCCAGGAGGTGCGGCCGGTGGTCTCCACACACACGGCCACCCTTCAGGACCTCATCGACCGTGTACATACCTTGGAGGACCGCGTGGATGATGCAGAAGGGCGCTCTCGGCGCAACAATGTGCGCGTGGTTGGCCTGCCGGAAGGCGAGGAGAGGAGGCAACCGGAGCAATATGTGGAGGAGTGGCTGCGCAACCTGATCGGATCCGAGAAGCTCTCTCCGCAATTCGTGGTGGAACGTGCACACAGGGTCCCCGCACAGAGGCCCAGCCCGGGGTCCCGACCGCGGCCCTTCCTGTTCAAACTCCTGAACTACCGGGACAGAGATGTGGTGCTCTGCGAGACCAGGAGGATAGGCGACATCACTATTGGGGGCGGACAGGTGCACCTTTTCCCGGACTACACCGCTCTGGTGCAGAGGCGCCGCAGCAACTATCTGGCGGTGAAGCGCCGCCTGCGTGAGCTGGACATAACGTATGCTCTCCTGTTCCCCTCCCGCTTGCGGGTGATCACTACAGACGGTGCTCGCTTCTTTGACTCGCCATCCGAGGTCTGGGACTGGCTGGAGGACACGGGGCGATGTGATGGTCAGCGACCGCGGAGCCAGGAGGCCGCCACAGACCGGGGTAGAAGATCCCGCCAGCGTAAAGGAAGGAGGCAACGGCGCGCAGAGGGACGAAGCCTGGGGGTGGCACCCAGCCCGGAGAGGAGTAGACTGGAATGCCAGGATGCGCTGGCAGCGGTGGCCACCCTCGGATCGCCGGGCGGCGGGAGTGAGAGCCTGCCCAGGACCAGGGTGATGTGTTGACCAGTGGCTCATCCTCCCCATCTACCATGATCTCCGAAGACCAGCTGTTGCCGCTGGTCACCCCGCAAACGGCGGATCTGGTGATATAGTATGTGACCCTGAGGGACATCGGGGGTCACCGCCAGGGGTACTCCTTGGAGATGGGTCCTGTAACCCACAGATTGACACCTGGCGGCTCCTGCCCGAGCGGTGGTACGAGGGGTGAGAGGCAGACAGGAGAGGACTTGTGGCTGGAACTCTGGGGGCTGCCGGGACAGGTGAGCCGGGGTGGGTGCTGGGATCCTGCCCCGCCACAGCGGGGTGGTCACCTGGGGCGAGACTCCTCCGTCCTTGCATGATGTGGGGAGGGGGGGGGGAACTCTCCATCTCCCGGATAGGCGCTGCGATTTGCTCCTGGGGGTCCCTTAGCTTCGCATATACACAGGCACCTTTGTGGAGGTGCACCCGCGCGTAGGGATTCTCGCTAGCCGGCCCCTGGCCACAATTGGGCTTAGTTACGCTTTGTGAGCATTGTTCCATGGTTTGGACGAATACCCGTAGAGGGTTTCGCCCTGACAGTTTAGTTGGCCAGTTTGGCTTGTTCTTGCACACGGTATTGTGTTTGTCCGTTGTTGTGTTGAAGGGTTTCTGTAGCAGCTCTCTACATGGTCAGGTGAAGGTCCGCTGCTCCCCGCCCCAGAGGGCCACCCCTAGTTCCCCCGCCACAGACTTACCCTTAGGACTTCCGCATGGCTGCAACAAATGTAATTACATGGAATGTTAGGGGCATGCATACACCGGCGCGGCGATACTCCGTTTATGCATACATGCAGCGACACGCAGTGGCGATAGCACTCCTGCAGGAAACGCACATGACGGCTGGGAGTTGGACAGGCTGCACGCGCGCTGGAGGGGGCAGGTGTATGGCACTACATGCTCGGCACATGCTAGAGGCACGCTGATATGGGTGAGGGCGGGTACCCCGTTTGTCTGTCTGCAGGCGCTGGTGGATCCTGGTGGGAGGTACACCTTAGTACACGGAAGGATAGATGGTCAGCAGGTGCTGCTGGGGTCCCTTTATGCGCCGAATGCCGAACAGTCGTCCTACCTGGCCACCCTGTCGTCGGTGGTGGCGCCGTTTGCTGGCCTCCCCTGGCTCCTGGGAGGGGACTTTAACTCCGTGCTAGATATTCACATGGACCGGTCGTTCCCGCCCCTGCGGGGCACGCAGGTGGGGTCGAACGCCAGAGCGCTTACCACCTGGCTGTCACATTGGACTCTCATTGACCTGTGGCGGAATGTCCACCCGGACGAGCGCGTCTATTCGTACTACTCCGCGGTTCACGGCCTCCATGTCCGGTTGGACAGAGTGGTGGGCACCCCTTCGGTGCTTCCGTGGGTGACCGCGCGGAGTATATGGGTCGGACGCATTCAGACCACAATCCCCTCATATTGGGGCTTCGATGGCGGCCCGACCGGCCCCCGGTGCCGACATGGCGCCTCCAGACAGCAGCACTGGAGGACCCGGAATTCCGGGCCTCCTTGGGCACCGCGATCGAACAGTATTTTGATCTCAACGAGGGCTCCACAGATAGCGAGCTGATAGAATGGGATGCCCATAAGGTATACATTCGGGGGCACTGTCTGGGCGCGACCTGGAACATTCGACAGCAGCTGGCACGTGCTCTCACCGCGAATTGCACGGTGAAGGAGGGGGCACAGACTCGAGCCGCTTATTGGAGCTCCGGGCACGCCATGCTGACCTCCTCGAGCGGCTTCGTTGCCTCAACTACGTGGCCCACTCAGCCCGGGTACATGCTACGTCGGACAGGGCGGGACGCCTCCTGGCCTGGCTCATTAGGCAGGAGATGGCACGTATCCCAGTAGGTAACATTGCTGGACCTGATGGGATGCTGGTCCACACACAGTGGGAAATCCATCAGGCGTTCACGGCACACTACGCCTCACTGTACCGGTCCACGGGGCGGAGGGGTGCGAGCGACCTGGATGCGTTCTTAGAAGCGGTGGGATTGCCCATGGTTCCGGAGGAGCACCATGCGGCCCTGGAGTGCCCCCCTACAGTTGACGAGATGGGGAGGCTATTTCCTCTCTGGCTTCGGGGAAGGCGCCGGGCCCGGACGGACTTCCGGCGGAATACTACAAAACCTGCCGAGAGTCCCTGATTCCGAGGCTTCACAGCCTCTACCTGACGGCACTAGAGAAGGGCACATTGCCAGCATCGTTGAAAGAAGCCTATTTGATTTCCCTGCTGAAACCGGGACGGGACGCCACTCAGCTGGGGTCCTATCGCCCGCTCGCCCTGCTCAACACAGACTATAACATTTTGGCGAAGATACTGGCAGAGAGACTGGCGCCGGTGGTGCCCTCGCTGGTGCACAGTGATCAAAATGGCTTCGTGCCCAAACGCAGCACCTCGCTTAATCTGCGGCGGTTTTTTCGGGTGATGGAGGAGAGCACCCGAAAATGGCCTAGGGCAGGCTGCCTGGTCTTGGACCTGGAGAAAGCCTTTGATTGCCTGGAATGGGGATACCTGGTGTCGACGCTATCGCACTTCGGTCTGGGGCTGGGCTTTCTTCAGTTGGCAGCTCTTCTGTACAAAGGACCCACGGTGCACGTGCGCACTGGCCCATACGTGTCGGACCCCATCACAATCGGCCGAGGCACCAGGCAGGGGTGTCCGTTGTCGCCCCTCCTGTTTGCGCTTGCCATGGAACCGTTAGCAGCGACACTCCGTAGGGAGCTAGCGGATGGCATCCCGCTGGGGGACGCAACTCACCAGGTGTCCCTTTATGCGGACGACCTGTTGGTCTATGTCAGGGACGTGTCTGCTGTCCCGGCGCGGCTGGACTGCATCCTATGCACCTTTGAACAGCTCTCCGGCCTGCGAGTCAACGCCGCTAAATCCTGTCTGTTCGCCTTTCGGGACGATGTCCAAGACCCAGACTACCACCTTGGCGGAGTGCGGGTCCAATGGCAACCGGACACCTTTCGCTATCTGGGTGTCCAGATATATCGCCGCTCTGCGGATTTGGTGGAGGGTAACCTGGGGCGTGCTGTGACAGCGGTCCGGGCTCAGATGGCGTTCTGGAGCACACTTGCCCTTTCGGTGACCGGCCGAATAGCGCTAGTTAAAATGGTAGTGCTGCCCCGGTTGCTGTACTATTTTGCCAACCTCCCAGTATACATACCGGTGTCTTTCTTCACGCCCTTCACGCGCTCCCTCCGTGACTTCATATGGGGAACGGCGCGCCACAGGGTCGCGCTGCCGAAACTGTGTCTTCCTGTTGGCCAGGGCGGACTAGGGATGCCGTGTCTTGAGCACTACTATCTGGCTGCGCAGCTGCAATGGGTGGCCCGCTGGCTGGCTGACAGATGCCGTGAGGACACAGCGACGGTGGTGAACCCGCCGCTGGCGTTGACGGAACTCCTCGGAATCTTCCACCCGACGACTAGCGCGCACAAGCCCGGACCGCTGTTGCTAGTGGTGGCGTATAAATGCTACCGTCAATGCCTCCGGCTGACACGAGCCAGGATCCCATACGCCCCGGCCATTCCTCTGGGGGGTTCCCCCTGCGGGCGAGGCACGCTTGGTGCTGCGGAACTTAGGGATTGGCACGCGGCGGATATACACACACTGGCGGACTTATTCCAGGAAGGGGGCCTTCTACCGTTCGCGACCCTGGCGGAGGAGACGGGGCTGGCGCAGGGCCAGTTTCTCCAACACCGGGCTCTGATAGAGACGCTGGCGGGCCATTGGGGGGACTTACGGGAAGAGCCGGAGCAGCACTCAGTGCTGCAATACCTCCATGTCATGGGCCGAGGGGGGCATCTAATCAGATGGTTTGCTGCGGCCCTGCGGATACACGCGGCGCCCAGCCTAGAGGCACTACGCGAGAAGTGGGAGGGAGGTCTTGTCCGCCCTGTGGTAGATAAAGAGTGGGAAAGGGTGCTGCAAGGGCCGAGGAGGATACCTCGAAACATGAGATTTCGTCAAATACAGTTTTTTGTCCTACACAGGGCCTACCTTACGCCGGCTGCCATAAATAAGTTTTTTCATCGCGTAGACGCATGCTGCCCCCGCTGCGCAGTGGTTGGCGCCGATCTGCTCCACATGCTGTGGGGCTGCCCAGCACTACAAAGGTACTGGCAGGCGATACATAGGGAGCTCCGCAGGTGCACGGGCCAGGACATTCCGTCTGAGTGGCCCACTTATTTGCTACATCTCTTTCACCGGCCATCCCCGGCTAAGGTGGCCTCCCGATTTCTCGATCTGGGAATCATAGTGGCTAAGCGACTTATCACCAAACGCTGGAAGGCAGACGCGGCGCCGCATGTGCGAGCATGGCGTAGCTCTTTACTGGCGTGGGCAAAGGCGGAGGAGGTGGCACTTCGGTGGGAGGAGACTCTGGGCCTGAGAGTGACGCCCATCGCATCCCAATGGGGGGAGATGCTGCAGACTTTGCTGCATTCGGAGGAGGTGACCCCGGGTGATGGCAGGGAGGTGATGTCGGAGCCGCGCTAGGTAATGGGGAGCGGCCAGCCTGGTGGAGATGCTGCGCTGGCGGGTGTGGCAGGCTTAGAAGTGAGGCCAGTGCATGTTGCGGACCGAATTTTAGGGCTTGAATTAGTCCTGACGGGGGGGGCTGGAGAGTTTGGAATCTGACGGGGACGGGGATCAGAAGGGAGGGGCCGTTTAGACTAGGGCTTGCGAGCTGCTGTTGGAAGTTGTTTTGGTTGCTAGGCTGTCGGGGAGACAGCTACCCGGCCACTGAGCGGGGAGTTTAGCACTGTTTGTATAACTGTTTGGGGATGCACCGGGATTTGCACGTAACTGATACAGGAGATGGTGAGCGGATGCTTTCCACCAGGGCTGCGGCCACAGCATCACGCATGGCGAGCAGAGTTGCCCAGCACCTCACGGGTGGTATATTTGGACGCAGCCGCTTACTATTCAGGTCATGTAGCGCAACCGGACTACATGCGCTGTGCACTGACACTTGGCGAGTGATGTATGTAACGATGCTCCCTGATTAAATATGATGTAATGTGTGATTCCACCTGTAAACTCAATAAACCGATTTCTAAATGATTAAAAGCGGCATAGTATTTCAAGTCTGAAAACAAGGATTGCACAGCTTGCACATCCCAATCATCAGACCGTATGTTATGTTTCACTACATCACTCATTGAAACACGAAGTACATTTGGCACATTAATGTTTTCCGTAGGGCCATGGATTTGAAATTCTACAGCATCCCAAACTATGCCGTCTGTAACTGGCCAGGCAGTGATGTTCACAAAAGTCAGGTCTCTTTTCATGATGTGAGAAGAAGAGTGCGGAGTCAAAGTTCCATCTACCAGTTTAACAGCAAAGCGTTCAGGAAGGTAGTGACCACTGATGAGAAGGAAAAAGAATGTCACAAAGCCAATGGACATAAACAAAAAAATGCGATGAGCACCAACCAGATGGATGTATGTCCAAGGCGGAACCAAATAAGTTTGTTTAAACCAGGCAACAAAAATTGAAAATTTGGAAGGGTCCTTTGATGATGTGGAATGCGAATCAAAGGAAAAGTGTGATTCATTAATGGCTTCAGGTCATAAACCAGGTAATGACACTGTAATTGGATAAGCATATTCAGTTTCTTCATTTTGAGTTGAAGCAGGCTGGAGCAGCAAAGGATTGGTAACAGAGTCCAGCTCAATGGCGGTGTCTTCCTGCATGTTGTTAGTAGCGGGCAAAGCAGGATCTCTCTGTACAGTTGTTGCAGAGTTTGCTGGTGTGATGCTATTCAGGGTCGGCCAGATGTTGTAGCTTGACATTGTCCACTGAGATGTATCAGTTTTCTTTTCAACCAGGAAGTGGTGGTAAAATGACTGTTCGAGTACCCTTCAATCCAAGCACTGGAACCGGTGCACGATAAGAGGGGCCAAACTCTTTCTTGTTCTCTACCTTCTCTCGGACCAGGTCACCGATTTTGGGTAGCCCACCGACTATCGGAATCTGCAGTGCAGCATAAGTGGGTGTGGGTAAATGTTCCTTTGCAAGACTGTCACGGGTCTCGTGTAGTTTCTGTAATACAGCAGAATGATTATCTACGTCAAAGGATGCGTCTGATGCCGCCATGTCTAGACCATCAAGGTCTGGCACAAACATTTTCATGTCGAAGAGCATTTCGTATGGCGTCCGCCCACCCAGAGATCTTCTAGGGAGATTATTTAGTGCACGTTGTACGCTATACAAATGGGCGAACCAGTTCCTGCCAGGCCCTATAACCCTAACTATCAAGGATTGCTTTAAGTCACGGTTCATTCGCTCCACAACCGAATCGCCCTCAGGCGTCTATGGAGACGAAAATTTGACCTGCACCCCCAAAGACTTCATGGTATCTTTGTACGCCTTAGAGGCGAACGCTGGACTCTGGTCTGAATGGAAGGTGCCACATGCAAAAATTTCCTCAAAGACACGCAAATTCCTGATGACAGTTCGGGCGTCAGCACTGCGTTGTGGCCAAACCCATAGAAACCGTGTGCACGAATCAACTGCAACTAAGATGAATTTATAGGCAGTATTTGAAGAAAAAGGACCGCAGTGATCTAAATAAACACAACCGAAAGGTTTATTAAAAATGCATAGCGGTGTTTGTGGTGGGCAAATTGCCGTGGATGGTTTAATCTGCTGACAAATGTCACAAGATAGTACGTAATTACGGGTTTGTTTATATAAGCCGCGCCACCAGTAACGCTGCTGCAAGATAGAAACAGTAGCAGACACTCCAGCATGTGCCGAAGCCATGCCTTTGTGTGCGGCTGTTATCAGTGAAGGTCTGCGGTCCACGTTGGGTATCAACATGTCACCAACTTTGTTAATTGTTAATTGTTAAGGAACATTATCGGGACTTAAATGATAAGAGTATTTAGAGGGGAAACCCTGCGGGTAATTATCACCCCTCTCGGTAGCAGCTATTGCTGCCAAAATGTAATTATCAACCTTATTCATGGATCCTGTAACTGCGGCTAAAGAACACGTGGCTACTGCTGATTTGGCAGCTTCATCCACCAAACTGTTGCCAACTGCATATACTCCTACGTGCTGATGACCAAGAGTATGAATTACCTGTGTGAGAGGCAGACGGTCTTTAAGATCTGCGACTCAACCCCAAAGCATTTTATGTTTAATTGCGCTGCCTTTTGAATCACAATAGTCATTTTGAGACCAACAGAATAAGTTGTGATTAAAAGACTGAACACAGTAGTAGGAATCGCTTACAATTAATGTAGTCACATTTGGATCTGCAAACTCCAGAGCTAGTACCAAAGCGCAGCTCAGCTAATTGGGCGGTACCGTCACCTAGTGCCTGAGTATGCACAACATTCGACTTAAACTCTCCATTCACCACGGTACCTGCCACTATAGCACAAGCAGCTGAGTAAGAATGCTTTGACCCAGTTGCTGGTTGCGCCGAACCGTTGGTATAGATGATACATTGGTACTGCTCAAAGGGGCGCATTGACAGTGGAGGAGGATGAACAAATTAATACTGTAAAAACTCCTGTGTACGCAATGATGAGCCAAAAATAAACGTGACATCAAGAGATGTCAACGATGTGGCCCATTGTATCCATCGAGGATGTAAAGCCTTAGAGTTTGTTACACTTGCCTTTGTCACCGCTTCCAGTGCTGGACATGGTGTTACAACCAAAATTTGTTTCCCTTGTGTCAGTGTGCCTTCCTTTAGGATCGCCATTTGGACTGCTGTCAAAACTTTTTCAATAGGGGAAAAACGTAATTCTGCCGAAGTGTACAAATGCGACTTGTAAGCAATAGGTACTGTGTCTCCTTCATTAAGCGTTAAGTAAGTGAAACCGACTGCACCTGGCACGATTCGTATCACAAGGTTTGTATAGTTGTCATCAGTCAACAAGAACTTTGATGCAATAAGATCAGACTGCAAAGATTGCAGTAAAGTGGAATATTCCGGAAGCGAGCAGGCTTTTGAAAAGGTAGGTTGTATCAAAGCATACAAAGGCTTGATATGCTGGGCATAATCGGGAATGTATGTTCGACCGAAATTAAAAAAACCCAGCAAAGACTGTAATTTTTTCAGTGTAGTCGGAGGGCACAAACGTGCGTATTTTTCCAAGAAGTGAGGCGCTAAGCCTCTTCCCTCATTATTGAGCTCGTAGCCCAAAAACAATGCTGTGTACTCCGCAATGTGTGATTTTGCAAAGTTAAATTTATAACCGTGGTCCGCAAACAAAACTATGATGCGATCCACGCGACAAAGATGCAGCCATAACTCATCGTCAGTTAGATAGATATCATCAACGTACGAGTATGTGTCTTCGTCTATGCTGTCTAACAAAAAGACAATACGGGCGGCGAAAACACAAGGGCTAGTTTTGTAGCCCATTGCCAAATGCGTAAACTTTTTTTGTTTTCCGCCTGCTGTAAAGACGGTCCATTGACTGCTTTCAGGTGATAGATTGTGTGTGAAAAAGCCATTCGAAATGTCTAGTGTAGTTTTATATTTTTTATGAACAAGACTGTCGACTAACGCAGAACTATGGTAATTCTGCCCCGCACAAGTCCGAGTGTGAGTTCAAATGTCGGTAATCCAAAACTAAGTAGTACGACCCATTGGATTTTGATACTGTAAATAGAGGATTATTCATCGGTGACACAGATGACTCAATTACTCCTTGATACTCTAGATGATCCAGAATATTTGCAACAGAAGTTTTTGCCTCCGGCCGGAGAGGATATTGAAGAGATTGGGGTTGTGGCTGTGGCATAGACCGGAATGGTATCTCAAGAGGGGGAGAATCTTTATCCCAGTCCACCTAAGTACAGTACTGAGCCGGTGCAAGCACCAAAGCCCACTCTTCTGCAAAAGCCATTGCTTGCTTCTTGGAGACGTTCTGTGAAAAACTGGGGAGTATAACCTCCTCATCCCTGGGAGCGCTAGAACAAAAGGCGGCGGCCAATCTTTCTCTGCCACAGTATGTCATACGAAGAAGTCAGATTTTCCCCAAAAATCCCTTTTATTACACGTTGTATGTCACCTTCAATTAGAAGACCTATATCATATAGTCTATCAGGGGGAGCCACTCGTGTGTCAGCCGTTTCAACTGTGATGAATGTTTCAGTTGCTGTTGCCTCCAGAAATGGACGCAGTGCTTGCCGCACTATTGTAACCTCCACTGCGCTGTCCAGCATGCGTTACAGCCCATGTTAGGTTCTGGAGCCGTGTTCTCACCGTCTGAGGCATATCTTGCTGTTAAAGCTGCAACTTTCTCTTTCTGAAAAGGCGGCCGCGGACGAGGAAAAGCGTCCTGTTTCCCTTTGCTTTCAGTCTGACGAGGCTCACGACCTTGCGGGGCACCTCAACCTTTGCCGCGATCCTGGCGTTCCCCTCCACCGGCTTGTGAGCCTGATGTTGCCTATGAAGAACGAGGAGAATGCTGATCAGGAACCTGAAACCTGTCAGGAGACCTAATTCTCGCGCGGTCGCGCAGATCATAAGTGCGCTCAGAGGTTTCGGGAACTGGTGATGCTGCACGCGACCCTTGTGTTTGTTGTTGCTTCCCCTGTTTCTTATTTTTTCAATTCTATTTAGGAAAGTTCGGACACACGTCTTTAGCAGATTGCGCCATCTGTCTTTGCTGTTGCGCTGCTATTCTAGCGAAAGGCTTAACACCTAAACTATTGCGCCCTATTGTCCTATAAGCTTCTGCAAGAATTTTTGGTAATTCACGGGGTTTCTCCTCATCCCGGACAAGGCGTAAAGCATTAGACACTTGAAAGTTAACTGCATCTCCCTTGACATTAGCAAGGATTAGATCAGCAACTACGTCAAACCCTCCAATCAACCTCATCCCCAACTCCACAGCCGCCTCTGGTCCGTGTTCATCCTGAACCCGCTTAATTACGGAGGGGAGCCCAGTCATCGATGGTGTGCAAAAACATTTCGCATACTCTGCCGCGAACACTTTACCCCAATTTTCACAATCAGTTACTTCGGGTATTAAGTCTTTCTGCAAACTAATAGTAAGAATCCTGTGTTTCTCCACAGGAGTTGTATTCGGAAATACTGCTTCCAGCGGGTCAAATTTCTCTGAAAGTAAGGTAAATCTTCCTTATTCTGGGGACGCTTGCACATAACTGAATTAACCATTACCGGACTAATAGTTAGTCCCACAGTTCCAGCAACCCCAGGTGCTCCCACCTGTAGATTGCGTGAGAAGTATTATACTAGAGCCCTGTGCACCTCGATCAAGGAGGTGTGTAAGACATGCAACTCGTCTACAGGGACTGCTAGATAATGTGGATGTGGTGGGTACCCAGCCAAAACTGGCCATGTGGCCCCTGGAATCGATAAAGGGCATAACTGGACCGGGGTCATGGTGTGGGGTAGGGCTCCATTAAACCAAATATGGTGTTGCCAATGCTGAAACCGGAACTTCAAGGGTCGTATATGGCCGATACGCTATAGGTATTGCAGTAGGAGTGTATGTATGGAACAAATTATCATCTCCGTTCACTGCTGGAAAGGTTACCAAAGAATAAAACACCTCAAAGTGGTGAGCTGGATTAGTCCCTACCACAAAAATGAGTGAGATACCCGCGTCGGGCACTCTAAAAGTAGCCAAATAATGACGGAGCACCCCACGGCTATGCGCCACAATATCTACCACAGCCATATCGAGTAGAAAAAAAGAACAACTTATAGCGTGGCAGCACAATAGGGTAATAATTCAAAAAGAACTATTAAACCATTTAATGTATCAAGCTTGAAATTTAACCTATAAATAGTCAATATGGGTAGGTTATGCCATCACAGCTGTTTACCGGTAAACAGAAGCGAGGGTATCATGGACAAGCACAAGAACTACTAAAGTGTCTCGCTTATAAGAACCAGACCACACGTTAGGTGCGCCAAGTTGCAGGGATTCTGCACATATACAGAATTATGCGCAGGAAACCAGGACCTCAGTGTGTAGTGGTGTACCAAAATACCCACCTCAGTGCCCAGTGTCCCAATCCGACTAGCTATAGTGTCTCATTTGTTCTCCGTACTACAGCGAAGCTACCAATGATTAGACATCCTAGAACATGCTACTCCGTCCCTCTCAGGATACGTGGGAACAAGAACACTCTTTCGTTCAACCTCTCGTACTTGTCCACAACATGAGTAAATAGAGCCATAGAATAGGTTAAAATCTTTATTTTAACTAACGTGCTCTATAATGCAGTCCATGTGTCAGTACTAGCAACAATATGCATAAGATCAAACAAATCAGTATTGTTACAATTCCATATAGAACAAAAGGGGAAATCATATTATAATGACGGTGGGAACAGGACTATAGCGCCTCGCCACCCTCCCCGTGCTAGAAGCTAGTTTACTATAATTATAGAAGATCTCCAGGCTTTGTCAGGGGGACCCCATATCTCCGAGTTCAGATGCAGGAATTTACATCTCCGGACAAGCACAGCTCTTCTATCCTGGGAAGCGTTTCTCTAAGTGTGTTAACATGCATGCAATATTAAAAGCACCAGATTTCCAGGTTTGCAGCTGAGTTCTATGTTATGGCTAGAGATGTGAGACTGACCAAAGCAAATCAACAGAGCTCATTGTTTTTTTACCTTGAACACGCTCTTTTTATGATGAACTGACCATCTCTTTCAAAGTTCTGTATGACAAAGGATAATGCTGTGCTAGTAAAAATCCACAAACACCATTTAACATACCCATCTAACTTTACCCATCTTTCCATTGTATCTAGAGCACGGGTTGACAATGGGGCCATCATCCAACTAGCAAGAAGGCAGACACTTTTATGATTCTGAGAGGCTTTCAGCGATAAACAGCAACTGCTCCTTGAAAGCTCTGAAAAATATATGTAACAAACAAAGGTAAAAAGTGTGTGGAGAAGATAGTAAACGATCAGAAGGACCTTTAGTGTGGTACAGGAAATGGAACAGTCAGAAGGACCTCTACTGTAATACAAATGATGGCTAAAAGAAATTAATCACCCACTAGTGCTGACATATTACCTTACAATGAGCGGAACATAACACCAAGAGGGACAGATGTTGCTTTTCAATTCAATGGCTGGCAGCGCAATTCCTGATTGCAGCTGCTACCTGTGACTCTTTCTAAAAACTAAAATACTTGAACAGATAAACAAAAAGAACATTTTGCACATTTATATTATTATTTTTTATTTTTTTAAAACAATATTTTTTCAAATTCTCCTTAATGCCGAGGAACAATCTAATTGGTACGACAATCAGGACTCTGCAATGGAATAATACAGATTTTCTTACATGTTCACTATCTAGAATATTTTATTAAATTTGTTTATGTTAATTGTGATCAGTCTGTGTAATTATATTTCTAGTTTAGAAATGACATGTATCAACTAGATTGGAGAATACAGATGTCTCAGAGCTCTGATATTGTGGAAGAGTATGGGTTATGAGTGGTATGAATGAAAAGATGGTATAAAAATTTGGTGTATTTTTGATATGTATATAGATATTTCATATTGCGGAGTTCATTAATGAAACATACTTTATTTTATATTTTCTTATATAACTGTATAAATTGAGCCTTATTATGTTATGATATACAAAAGGCCTGTGCACACATGGTAGTAATATGCAGAGCAAATTCAGAATCTCTGAAATCATCTCTGAAATCATGAAATATTGGAAAAACCACAACGAATACAGTTAAACAGATAATATATAAGAAGAACACTCCAGATGTCGCGTGTTCTTTGTGTTTAAATGAAGATCGGTTGCCAAGCCAACACGTGTTTCGTCAGGGTGGCAAACCCACGACTTCCTCAGGGCTAAAGGATGTACAATGTTATAGTATCAGACACTACGGAGCATTACATAGTGTGTGCAGATATTTGGTGGCAAGTGACTTAGTGCAAAAACACCCAAGGTGACATACCCATAATAGTGTACTTAGTCACTATAGATAGGAGGTCCTACAGGTGGGGTAAAATCCCATGGTGTGAGAGGGTGTCAAAAAACATTAAGGATTAGTACATAAGTTCTGTGCGCGCATATTATATTGATGTCGGTTATACAGTACAACGTCTACGAAATTTCTACGAAAAAACCCACGGAGCATGACTAGCATAGTCTAGACATTGTTCTCATTTAAACAGTAACATCATACAATGTTAGAAAATCATAGGGTCATAACGTACAGTAATTGCAGTATCTCAACATGATGTTGAGTGGCATCTAAAATTTGTCTCATAATGTTTTTTAAAACAGCAGAAGACACCTGACAGAAATAGAAAACAGAACACTATCTAACAAAAGAATGGAGGGAGAAAAGACAAACAAAAGTGCAGAGAAGAGAGTGTCTCTGATATGCAGCAGGGTCATGAAAGCTAATCTCCAGAATGTGTAATCATAACTTTCAGGCAATATAGCTGAAAGTCGGATGATCTGTAAAGACAAGAGTACGTAAAGGGTGGATACATTTTCCATCTGAGCAGTGGACTTGAATGCTGCGACACCGCAAACACCCGGTTATAAAAAACGAAGTGGGAGGTTTACTTCTCCACCGGTTGTGCTTCCGTCCCAGCTGGTTTATGGGTGGTATTCCAAGAAGTGGTAAGTAAAAAACGATCAATGGACCCGGTTACGTGTCCGGTGGAGCATCACTGTTAACAAAGAGGAAGCAAAAAAAATCGGAAACAGGATGTGTAGTAGGGTGCCTGTCTACAGCATCCTTACAGCTGGGAAAGGGAGATAGAACCAAAATAAGATTCCGCGATTAGGGGGTAAGTCCACCCCTTGGGACAGAAATAAATAGAACTGATTTATAAGGAAGGTCACTGACCTAGAGTCGTGCTATATGTAGGTCGTCTAGTACAGGCATAAGTATTAAAAAGCTAAAGCCAAGATTAAATATATGCTATATTAAAATCTATCAAGAATAATGACAGGCGTAGGTGGCATCTTGTATTAGAAGTAAATCGGGAATATAGATAAAGGCCACTTAATATGGGCTGTGAGTAGAATACAGACAAAGCCGCTAACTACGGGCTGTGAGTAGAATCAGGGCATTGGTGGATGGTGCGTCAAGAGTAGTATGAGGAAACAATTCTTTACCTCGGAACACGTAGCCTCAGAAATAACAGCGTACGAGTGAACAAGAGCTTTGAAGGGCTCTATCCAGGGTACGTGATCCTAAAGAAAAGAGAGTGGGTATAAGAATTGATGCGGTAGGGCAAGCGTGAAGGGGCTAAGGAGGGCAGTAGATAATTATCCTTACCTCCTGGCACTCTGTGTGAGGCAGCGAGTGCGCTGCTGGTTTTGGAGATCTAGGGCGATAACCAGAAGTGTGGTTACGTCGTCGGCCCGCCTTAAAAAGAGAACAGCTAAAAAGGGCTGTAACGTAAACCTGAGTTCGGAAATGAAGTGAGTAGTTTGCACGAGTGTGGTACGACGGAAAATGGGGGTTTCCCTAAAAAACACAAGTGTATGTGTGTTATTGCTTATGTGACATGCGCAAGAGAGCTGGTGAAAAAAAGATGGAAAATACGGTGACATAATAGTAAGACAAGGATTGCTACATGTTTGTATATAGTATTAAATTGCTGTTGTGAGAATATTCTCTTACGTTAGAGTCAGGAGAAAACAACATATTAGTATGTGTTACAGATACAAATTCAAGTTATACATAATCGCGATGTTAACATATGCAATTACCAGGAGAAAATGGCAGTTCTTGTTTTCAAGCATTACAGCATTTAAACACATAGATGTCCTGATGTGTAATGGTCAATAAATCAGTCATGTCAGCGCGTTATTTACACAATGGCTCAGGGATGTAATGTGGGTCTACCATCAGAATAACCCAACCTGTATGTTCAAAATTGTACAGTAGCTCCTAATGTTGACAAATGTGCGATTACATTGAGATATGCCTTTCGTGAGCTCCAGGGCTGAAGACTGACAAATGATGAAGATTAACCAGTGATCTTGGTTCTGAGCTCTTCTATCAGTCCCCTAGAAAAAATTGTAATTCATGGTCTGTGTTAAGACCGAGCTCAACAGATTTCAGTCTCATGATCCAAGTGACCTCTACGCAGCGTAGTAGGAGTTCCCTGTCTCCACCTCTTTGGTTAGGTTGGACATGTTCTATTCCAAAAAAAGAAAACTGTTTGTAAGAACATTGAGCTTTGCAACTTATGGCATGAGTTGCCATGGGGTATCTCACATCCCCTTGTTTGACTGCCCGTGTGTGTTCGCTGATGCGATCTTTGAGTATGCAAATTGTACTACCCACGTATTGCTTCTGACATTTTCACTCAATTATATATACAACGTAGCGTGTCATGCAATTGATGTTCTGTTCTATCTTATATTCCCTTCTGTCCGGGCCATGGAATCCCGTGACATTATGCATGGCCCACTTACAAACAATGCAACTTCCACATTTATGGAAACCCAATGTGCGTTGTGTGAGCCAGTCATGTTCTTTGGTGGTAGTGGGGCCAGTCGGACTCAAAATGGTTCTTAATGTTCTACCTCTTCTGTATGTGATGAGAGGTCTGTGTGTGTTAAAGGCATCTAGAGACTTGTCTGCTGTTAAAATCTTCCAGTGCTTGTGCATGCTTTTAGAGAGCATGTTTGACATTTCATTATGATTGGTGATGAGTCTGAAGGGTTGTGTAGGTGGGTTCCTGGTTTCTTTCTCTTTGAGTGTCTGTGCTCGTGGGAGTTTCATGATACGTTTTTCCACCTTGTCTAGGGATGCTCGATGATAGCCTCTGGCTCTGAACCTAGTATTCATGGAGTGTAGGCAGGAGATAAACACCTTAACCTCACTACAGTTCCTCCTGGCTCTGGTGAACTCTCCATAAGGGATGGCCTCAATTTGATGAGGAGGGTGAGCGCTAGTAGCATGCAAACACTGCATTGCATGCTGTACATTTGCGGTAGAGCTTGCTGTGTATGAACCCCTCTTGGACGTATAGTTCAACGTCTAAAAAGACTATGTTTGTATTACTGTGGTGATGGGTGAATTTTACTCCCACTGTGTTGGTGTCCAGGTACTCATAGAATTCCTGTAGTGTGTCTTATGTCCCTGACCAGAGTAGTAAACAGTTGTTTATGTAACGACCCCAGTATACAATGTATTCATTAAACAGTCTGCCCCTGTCACTCCAGATCCAGTTAGCTTCAAAATACCCCATAAAGAGGTTAGGAAATGAAGGCGAAAATTTGGAGCCCATAGCCACTCCTCGTGTTTGCTTATACCACTTGCCCTCAAATATGAAGCAATTGTTATCCAGAATGATTTCTGGTATGGATAGAAGCATTCTTGTATGTTGCCATTGTGTTGCCGGTTTCTTACTGAAATGCCACTCCATGGCCTGTAAGCCAATTTATGGATTGATGTTGGTGTAAAGGGAGACCACATCTAGTGTAGCTAAGATGATGTAATTCTGCCAGGTAAGATCAGTGAGTAGACTAAGGATGTGTTTGGTGTCCCTTATGTACGCAGGGAGATTTTTTACCATGGGCTGTAGGAACATGTCCACGTATTTTGCTAGTCTCTCTGAAGGACCCCCTATGCATGACACGATGGGTCTACCTGGTGGAAAGGAAAGGTTCTTATGAACCTTTGGTAGAGTATACAGTACGGGAAATCTAGGTCTCTGCACTTTCGGATACAGGTGTTCATCTTCGCTAAGGAGCCCCTCTGTGTGCCATGTCCTGAGATGCTTGTTGATAAGAATGGTGAGAGGCCCAATGGGGTTTGAGGTGAGGGCCTCATAGCATGTAATGTCCCCCAGTTGGCTTAACACCTCACTATTGTAGTCCTGCTTATTCATGATTACAATGTTTCCCCTCTTATCTGCTTCCCTGATGATGATGGAGTTATCTGCAGAGAGGAGTGACAAGGCCTGGCGTTCGCCCTGTATAAGATTGTCTTTGGTAAGTCTCCTGCCTGGTCTCATCTTAGCTTCATATTTGTCAATGTCTCTTAAGACCAATCTATGGAAAGTGTCTATGGTGTTACCCCCAGGTAGGACAGGCGTCCACCTGGATTTGGATTTAAGTCTGCTGGCTATGGAGTAGTCTGTGACTATGTTTAATTCCATAAGGAGCTGGCTCATGTCCTGCGGTGTATCCTCCTGATTGGTGATGGAAAGTAATAGCTGGGTGCTGAAAATATTGTGTATACTGAGTACATCTGATACACCACACACAGGGATGTTTTTAGGGTTTTTATTCTCAATAGGATTGTTTACAAACATTTTCTTCAATTTCCAATTCCTGGTAAACTTGAAAAGGTCTATCTTTGCTTTGCACGCATCCCCTTTCTCAATTGGGCAATAGCCTAAACCTTTTTTTAGCAGTGATACCATATTATCTGTAAGTGTAAGTGATGAGAGATTGATAATGTCCACCCCGTACGTTGTGTGTCTATCAATTCTTCTTGTTCTTGTCCCCTGACCTGAGATTCATCCTGATATCATTTGTGCCCTGCTCTCTTGCCCCTAAGGGTTTTCTTTGTTGTTCTCCATGGGTGGGCTGTACCCTGTTGCCTTTCTTGATGCGCTGGACCTCTCTTAAAAAAGAGTTCTCTGACCTGTCAAGGTTAGATATGCAGGCTGCATTTTCAAACTCACTGTCACTGGATACTGGGAAACTCAGGGAGGTGGAACTTGCGGAGATAGAGATCGTTTGCTGTCTGCCTGTTCTGTTCTTGTACTGATCACTTATCAGGATTTGGTCGTACATTTTAGCAAATATAAAGACCCTCCCCTTTCTGTAATCGATCTCATCCCTCTTTAGTTTCCGGGCTTTACGCTGTTCTATGTCCTCCTGGTGCTTTACAAGCACTTCAGTGAGAATGTCGTAATTCTTTTCAGTGGATTCTGGTAGGCCAAGATCTCTGATTTCTACCTCTAACTTGCTGATTTCTATCTGGAGGGCTGTCACCTTGCGTTCTGTGTTCTCAATGAGTATGCCTATCAGTGTTTTTGATTAGAGGTAAGTGCTTCTTCCCAGAGTTTTAAAAGCCCCTCGTCCAGCTCATCAAAAGTGGGGAAGATTTGAGCGCGTAATACCCTTGGTATTCTGTCTAGTCTGAGGTACTGCTTAAGGGTGATACCGTCCCACCATTTACTATTCTCATTCTTTTTTAGTTTTTCTAACGTAATACATTTTTCTCTCAATCCCTCGTTTTGTGTTTGATTTGTGTTCTTAATACTTGCTGCCACTGTGTCGCCTTTCGCTAGATTCTGGAAGAGCTCTTCCGCTACTTGATCTCTATTCATGTTGATCACAAATGATCAAATCGTATGCAATAAATATCGAGTAGGTTGACCTTTTGTCTGTTTAGGAGTTCAGGGTTTTACCCCCGCTTGTAGCACCGTATTTCACTAAGAACCTTCTCACACTTACGTACACAAGAGCAGTCGCCATCGCATACCGCATTGATTCAAACCCTTTTCTCGCATTTATGTTATGATATACATTGTATTCAGAATTATAATGATGGTTGCCTGAGGAATTACAATAGTATTAGGACAATGAGGATTCCATGTCCAACAAACATACTTGACTGTGCACTTGAAACCAACCTTGAGGAAGGTCTCTTACATCAGGCACAGTGGTTTGTCTTCGTAACTGTTATCTTGCTGGAAATCCAATTGTTTAAAATAAATCCTACTTTAATTGCTTGCATCTAGTGACTCTGCATATTACCACTTCCTTCCAAGGATAAATATTCTATGTCTTATCTGTCAGGCGATGGCGTTAACAAAAGTTGTCAATTAATGGCGAACTCTGATTATTTGCAATAGTTTTCACCAATTACGCATGGATTGAAGCCGCCAATCGAATTCCACTTTGGCCATCAAACTCATATCAGGTGCTAATGACTAAAACACAAACCAGAATTGATCTTGAAGAACATACTGACTTAGAAATGAAAGAGTTTGTAACGCTTTCTAAATGGAATCAACAAGTGCTAAAAACATCTTACATCGAACTTCAGAAGGGAATCATTGAATTTAATTAAACCTTTCACATTTGATGTCAATATTAAATGACAAATCAGACTATAATATTCTACATCAGGGGTCTCCAATGGGTAGCTCGGGCGCTACCAGTAGCTAGCCAACTGCTAGAAAGTAGCTCTTCGATACGGAGTCTAGCCTAGAATGTGATTCAAAGGATCTGGAGCAACAGTGCTGCCTTGTGCAGAGGGATCACAAGTGAATTGCAGACCCTTGTAGAAGATGCCAGCCTGACCAATGGCAAGATTCAATGCTCAGACACACACAATGAGACTGACAGCATGAAGCCTGCTACATAACAAATCACCAGGCAGCAAAGCCCCCTGCTGCGATGGGCCCTGGCACTGTTAGTCAGAGTGTGAGAGTGTGTGTGTGTATATATATATTTATACACAAGCTCTGGCTGAGAAAAAAGACCAGGTATCTCAAGTGTAGGACCGCATGAGTTGAATCAAAGTATGCAAACTCGGCAATAATAATATGATGATCATGTCTGATGTGATATCTACTGTAATAGTTGTTATGTTTGTTAGTAGCTCAGAAAGATTTTCATTGATCAAATGTAGCTCACACTGTAGAAGAGGTTGGAGACCCCTGTTCTACATCTTTTATATTCATTTTGAGATCAACCTGTCAAAGGCAACTCTCTCTTTTTTTCTGTAAAAGCGAGTCATGGGGTAACTATATTTTAATTTTAGCCAACTTGATTGCTAGAGGCGCCCCGGTTCCCACGTCCTGGAAAGGAGCAGAAATTATTCCAGTGTTCAAGAAGGGGGACAAGTCTCTCCCTGTAAACTATCGTCCAATCAGCCTGATTGATACCACACAAAAGATCTTAGGCAGGTTGATTCTGAACAAAGTGTTGGATTGGGCCCTAGACAATGCAATCCTTTCCCATCTACAAGCCGGCTTTAGAGCAAGAATAAGCACCATCGATCAGGTGCTGCATTTTGCTATGCTCTATTGGAAGGTGGTTTACTTGGGGGGAGGCAGCCTATATGCCGCCTTTATTGATCTTAGGGCAGCCTTTGATTTAGTCCCTCGGAAAACCCTATGGGTTGTCCTAGACAACTTGGGGATGCCAGCTGTTCTAGTTTCTCTAATTGCCAGACTCCATGTAGACAATTTTGCGCAGATTAGATGGGGTGGTGTTGGACAAGTGACCAGGCAGTTCCCTATCCAAAAGGGGGTCAGGCAGGGCTGCGTCCTTGCGCCAACCTTATTTTCTCTGTATATCAATGACGTAGCAAAACTATTAATAGACGCGAAAGTGGATGCCCCTTCTCTGGCAGGTGCGAAAATCCCTATTTTAATGTTCGCCGACGATTGCCTTATAATTTCTAAAACCCCGAGCGGCCTACAGAGGTCCTTAGGTTTGTTCGAGGAGTTCTGTCTAGCCCGTGGGCTCGAAATTAATGTTTTAAAATCCAAATTCATGTCTTTTAATCAGCCAAACTCTACTAAATGTAAGATATTTATGAATAATTTGTTACTGGACCAGGTCCAAGATTTTACTTATCTGGGCATTTGTATTCAGCATGATCTGGGTTGGAAAAAGCAGGTAAACCTGGCATCTCTTAAGCACTCCCAACTCTCTGGTGCTTTAAGCAAAGAACATGCTAAATCTTTGACCAAACCTATTGATCCTGCACTTCGGGTGTATGATGCCAAAGTGGTTGGAGCTGCACTTTATGGAGTTGAGCTGTGGGGATTTGAAAATGTACATAAATTATCTTCCTCTGAAAATAATTTCTTTCGAAATCTAACTAGACTACCTCAGAGTACTCCCCTTTGTCCCTTGTTCTATGACCTTGGTATGAGACCGATAGCATTAATTGCCTCATTCCGCCCTATTCTATACTGGCGGCGTTTATGGGTCACCCCCGAACTTAGGCTTTTTGCTCTTGGCCTCATGGACATTATCAAACTGGACATTTGCCGAAAGGTCAAGTGGCTCCGTAGGATCTATGAGTCGCTTCGGGACCTGGGCCTAAAAAACCTGTGGGAGGATCCTCAAAATGCTTGCTTCCCCACTAAACAAGTCCTGAAGGCTTTGTACTGGGAAATGGTAGCTTCCCGAGTTTTCAGATCTACAGCACCGCTTTCACTATCAGGCATCTTCTTGGACTTTAAGGACACCATCTCCTTGGCACCCTTTTGGGATGATATTACCAATCCTTTGGACAGGAAGCTTTATTTTCAGTTCAGAGTTGGTAGTCTCCCAGTAAGAGAGTTCACATCTAGATGGTCCACAGAAAATGTGCTTAATTGTCCCGGTTGTACTGCATCTATTGAATCTGTTAATCACTTTCTGTTCCAATGCCCTTCCTACATAATTCCTCGACAGACCTGGCTTAAACCAATGTGCCGGACCTTGGGTACTAGAAATACCAAGGTGGCAGTTCGTATTTTACGGTCTGCTGAAACTTCACTTGTTTATATATCTGTTGCAAAGTTTCTTGGCAGGGCATGGGTGATTAGGAGCAAAATGTTGTCTTGATTAATTTTCCTTCCCGTGAATTGCTCAATTATTCTGTAAATATCTCTATTTATTTATTGTTTTAAACTATCCTAAAATATTTTAAAATGTATTGTTTTGTAAATGTATGGTATTTGTATGCTTTTATGACAATCGTCGAATAAAGCTTTCTTGACTTGACCTGACTCTCTCAGGTAAAATATTTACCAACATCATTTTTAAAGGAATTTACTGATTGTTCTGAAAATCCTAAAGTTAAATCCTCCACGCAATTTGGGATTTAGAAAGGATAATTCTGAAATGAACAAAGTAATGGCAGTGACAATGACAGAATACTGTGCAGTCACATGAATCTCAGTTATTACAGTATGCAGTGATTGGCTTCTCTAAGGTTTCCAATGGGGTGCCTATGGGTCGGTTATGGTCCTAAATTGTATCTATGATTGTTCCGACCAATCTGGTATATAAACTCTCCCTTTATGTGGGTAGTAATTAAGTCAGATGGAAATTAGAATTCTGTAATATAACTTTTTGATTCTCAGATATCAGAAAAAGTAGAATAGACTGCCTTACCTGATTAACATTATTATAAGTGACTTTTGTTATAATTTGGTCTGCACCCGATAGGCACCGTACGAGTACTGTTCTGTTATGCTCCTATTATTAGAGCCCACATCCATGGAGTTACAGAGAACACTTGATATGCCATCTGATAATGTGGAAGCAATCAGCTGATACTTTAGAAAAAAAAGACAAATATTATGCTCTGGTAAATACACCTTTAAGGTTTCCTGATTAGTACACGACTGAAAATCATAATTGGTGACACAATGTAAATATCTCTGAATTTTATTTTACCGATGTCTCTCATGGCAGTGTTTCTATGGTAACGCAAGAGCTGCTGCGTTTGGTTTCTCTCAAGGACTATTGAAATTTAACACCATATTTGTTGATGGGTCATTAAAACCATTGATGAGCAGCAATAGCTCCAAAATGTTTTAATTTTGGTAATGCTTTTCTCGTGGATACTCTACTTAGAAGCAGATTCTTCACCTTGTAATCTCTCAAGGCGCCAGAATGGAGATCGTTTGCATGCAGCTAGGTAGCACCATCGACCTTCATTGTCACGGTTTACTACCTCTGTACATGCAGACAGAGTCACAAAGTGTTCCCCCACGTGCTGACATCAGTTTAATTACAGACATTCTGTGCCCACGAATGTAGAGTTTTGTTAAGAGAATTCATTTATAACTGGCAGTGAGAAAGAGCTAAATTGGAACTTTATTAACAACTGAAAAGGCACTTTACAGAGAGGCAAGGAGACAGTGAGAAATCAGCGGTTAGACTGGGTATCTACCAGAAAAAGTGTTAGAAGTAAGTAACTTATTCTTCTGATGGATAATTCTACCATATGCTCCTCACCGCGCGCATTGAAATTAAAGCAATTGCCACTCTCCAGCAATGTCTTGAGAGTGGATTTTACACTCGAGTCAAGTTGGGCGAACAGCAAAATGGTGCACTCTGCAGACTTGTGAATTGATGCAGTAGAGCTGGAAAAGGTATGGACAGGTGCCCATGTGTCTGCTTAGCAGATGTACAAAACCAAAACAGCTAAAGCTAAACTAGTAGTTGTGGCCTTTGCTTTAGTGGATTGAGCATGAAAGAACACTGGAAGATCCTTTATGCCAAGGAAAAAACAAGTTATTTACCTGTACACTGTGGTTCCCCAGTATTGATATCTTTTATAGATTCACATGCTTGAATCTTCCCCATCGTCATGTTGTACGTTTCACGGTAACAGTAATAATAGTAGTGTTAAAGCATTAGCAATGACCTAATTGAACGACAATATAGTTTTGTAACCTGTTTACATTCTTTTAAAACATCCAAACTTCAGCCAATCAGAGCTGAGACCCTGAATCACTCATCACTTGTAGAGTCACCATACCTCAGATTTCAAGCACAAGTGTAAACTAACTACAATAGAGCTAACAAAAGGTGAGCCTGACCAGGTAGGGTCACATGTGAATCTATAAAAGATATCAATACTGTAGAACCACAGTATACAGGTAAGTAACATGTTTTTCTCCAATATTGTATCTTTTATAGACTCACATGCTTGAATCAGACTAGCAAGCAGTATCCAACAACAATAATGGTGGACAGGCGAACCATCCCATCATGACATACCACTGAATACAAGTATTCAGTAGAATTTCTGTTAAATTGCATTTAAAAAATCAAAAGAGACTTATGTTCAGCATAATCAAATTATTAAATAGTATAATAGAAGATAAAACGGAACAGTAGCCTACCTTATGCAAAGAGTCTTCGTAGAGCAGTCTGACCGACTGCTACATCTGCTTTACTCCATCCATTAAGGCAGTAATACTTTACAAAGGTGTGGGGGTTTAACCATGTCGCCACCCTGCAGGTGTCCAGTAAAGACACTCCTGCAAACCAGGCTGAGGAGGTTGCAACTTTCCGAGTAGAAAGAGCCTTTACCTTTGCAGGCTGTGGACATCCTGACTTCATGGCAAAAGAGTTTATGTTTATGTATAGGATTTATAGAGCGCTGGAATCACCCCCATAGGGGTATCTCCACGCTATAAGACAGAGAAGGTACAGGACATGCATAAATCAGTCCCGGAATAGTTCAGTCGTCAGGAGTTTCCTGAAGAGGAGCAGGCTGGGGCATTTGCGCAGGGCCTCCGGCAAGGAGTTCCAATATTTTGGGGCAAGATAAGCAACAGTTCTGCCGCCTATGCTTGCTTTCCTGTAGCGAGGGACCAGGGGCAGCCCTTTCCCTTCACATCAGTTAGCTGAGGAGACCCAATGAGCAATCCTAGCCCACGCCTGTCCTTTTATAGGGGCAGAAAAAGATATGAGCAACTGATTTGACTTATGGAAAGTTCTTGTTCTTTGTAAATAGAATTTCAAACAACGCTTAACATCCAGCAAATGCAAAGCTCTTTCTGCTGTTGAAGAAGGAAAGAACAAAGGCAGAATCACTGGTTCATTAAGGTGAAATGTTGAAGGCACCTAGGGTATGAATGAAGGATTAGTGTGCAGTATTAGACTCTGCCCTCCAAGAATTGAAGGCAAGGCTCCATAATGGTGAAAGCCTGAATTTCACTAATACGTCTTGCAGATGTGATGGCTAACAGAAACGCCATATTCCAAGTAAGGAATTTCAGCCCACACTTAATAGGCTGAAAGGGAGACCTCATGATGATAATACAGTGTTTCACTGTCAAAGCACTGGCAAAGGCTTAATAGTTTTATGTTGGAAACCGGGCAACCGGGTTAGCAGTCACCAGGTTCCCAGCACAATGGTAGCTTGGCTCGAGCGGTTGGGGTTCAGGCACCGTGTTAAGCGTACGTCACACCCTCACAATAACCATGCGTTCATCCATTCCAAAAACGACACTACACCGTAAAAATAATGCAAGTCAAGTTGAAAGTATATATGTCTTTATCTTATTTTCTCTTAGTTGCAGGATTCATTACATAAATACAAGACAATAAGATTTTCCTTCAAAAGAGCAGGTCAAATAAATAACACTACTTCGGGATTTCAATAAATAGGTTCAGGTCATAAATAAGCAAGGAATAAATAGAGATACAATAAATACGGATGGCAAATAAATACAGTCAGACAATAAATACAGTGCAGGAATAAATTAGTGGATGACAATAAATAGAGCACCTTCAATAAATAAGGTAACACAATCAATGACAGTGACAATTCAAATCATTTACATGAGGTCACTTGGTCTTACTTTGCCCATACACAACTTAAGGACATTGGGATGGCATGGGGGTGTCCCACCTAGATTGGTCAAGGCTGGACCTAAGCTGAGGCAGAACAAGAGTAACCTAAAGATCTGGCCCTCCAAACTACACAGCTCTTAATGTAGGTCACTGTACCAGTCTCAGTTCACCCCTGGCACTCTCAGGCTGGTTCTAGCACCCCTTTAGCCCCTAGAATGGTCTTTTAGGGCTCCACAGGGCCTTAGACGCCCCCTCTACCACTTACTGCCCTTTTCACGATGATCGGCTCCGCTCGGCACCGTGTCGATGCCGTGAGGCGGCCTCGGATCGATGTCGTCGGGCGGCCTCGACTCACTGTCGCTGGGCGGTCTCGACTCGGTGTCGCTGGACGGTCTCGACTCGATGTCGCTGGGCGGTCTCGACTCGGTGTTGCCTTCCGGCGTCGCAGGGACACGGTCTCCCCGCTTCCGGGTGTCTCCGGAGTGCGATCTCCACTCCCGACCTCCGGCGCTCTTCACCTCAGTCTCCGGCGACTCCGGAGTGTGATCTGCACTCCCGACCTCCGGTGCGCTTCACCTCAGTCTCCGGCGGCTCCGGTGGGCGGACTTCACTCCCCCGTCGACGCCTCACCTCGACCTCAGGTGATTCCCGACTCGACCTCCGGCGCCTCTCCACGACTTCCGTCGGCGCCCTCACTCGACCTCGGGTGACTCCTTACTCGACCTCCGGTGCCTCTCCACGACCTCCGTCGGCGCCCTCACTCGACCTCTGGCGGCTCCGGGTACGACGTCTGCTTTCTGTCAGCGCCGCTTCTCCACCTCAGGCCACAGGTCTCTAGGCTTCTCGACGTCAGGACTCCAGGAGGACACTGCTGAACAGGTCAGGAGCTTGCTGTTCTTCTTCTTTAAGGCCTGTTCCAAATATTCAGTCCTTTAAGATGGTTCTTCTGATCTTGATCCCACACAGGGCTTTAGGTTGGGCTTGGTCAGTAGAGACTAGCATCAAGGGTGGGTTTCTGGACCCCACTCCAAGCACTGGTTTCCACCTCTGCTGCCTTACTCCGACCTCCTTCTATCTCTGTCCTCTCTCTTCTCCAGTCAGTTGCCAACTGCCACTCTGAGATGGCCTCCCAACATTCTAAACTGCCTCCCTCTGTCACAGGGTTCTAGAAAGTTACAGAAGGTTCTAGAAATCTCCAGTGGGTTCTGATGATGTCACAGGTGACAATGAGTGGCCACCATTTTGTGTCTCAGGCCCTCAGACAGAAGTCCCAGGGGAGGGAAAATGGCTCCCTGACCCTGCATCAACACTAAAAAATCTGGTGGTTCCCAAAAAGGAAAAATTATAACAGGGTTTGAGGCAAAGGTGGGACAAAATAAATAATGTTGAGGAGGGACCACCCAAAGGGCTGACAGGTCTAACACGCGTCCCCCCCAGCTGAAAGTGGGGAGAGCTACCCAACCCCTTGGGAGTTCTCATCACTAAGGCGGAAATACCTTGAGAGACCGTCTGCATTGGCGTGGTCCACTCCAGGCCGATGTTCCACCTGAAAGTCCATTCCCTGTAGGGAGATAGACCACCTCAACAACTTGGGATTCTCCCCCTTCCTCTGCATCAGCCAACAAAGGGGTCTGTGGTCGGTCTGAACTAGGAAGTGCGAGCCAAACAGGTATGGCCGCAACTTCTTCAGAGCCCATACCACGGCAAAGGCTTCACGCTCTATTGCACTCCACTTCTGTTCCCTGGGAAGTAGTCTCCGGGATAGGAAGACCACGGGTTGATCCAGACCCTCTTCATTGAGTTGCGATAACACTGCCCCAATGCCATGTTCCGATGCATCCGTCTGGACAATGAACTCCTTGGAAAAGTCTGGGGCCCTTAAGACCGGGGCCTCGCACATGGCTTGCTTCAGTTTCACAAAGGCCTGCTGACAAGCCTCCGTCCAGACTACCCGTCGAGGTTGCTTCTTGGACGTAAGCTCCGTGAGGGGGGCCACAATGGTCCCGTACCCCTTCACGAAGCGGCGGTAATATCCTGTGAGGCCCAGAAAAGCTCGGACCTCAGTCTGAGTCTTGGGGGGTTCCCACTCCATGATAGCCTCGATTTTCGCCTGGAGGGGTTGCACCGCTCCCCTACCCACCAAGTGTCCAAGGTACACTACCGACCCCTGCCCGATCTGGCATTTACTGGCGTTAAACCAGCGTGTTTCAGGGCCTGGAGAACAGCTTGCAGGTGACGCAAGTGATCCTCCCAGCTGTTACTGAAGACGGCAATGTCGTCCAGATAAGCAACAGAGAAACTCTCCATTCCAGTGAGGATCTGGTTCACCAGACGCTGAAACGTGGCAGGTGCGTTCTTGAGCCCAAAGGGCATCACGCAGAACTGGTAGTGGCCCTTGGGCGTGGAGAAGGCTGACCTTTCCTTAGCTCCATCAGTCAGAGAGATCTGCCAGTACCCGGAAGTAAGGTCAAAGGTACTCAGATATTGGGCAGCTCCCAGCCGGTCAATCAATTCATCCGCTCTTGGAATCGGATGAGCATCAGTCTTGGTTACTGAGTTCAGTCCACGGTAGTCTACACAGAACCTCAGTTCCGGTTGGGCTCCCGGTGGTGCAGATTTTGGTACTAATACCACCGGACTGGACCAGGGGCTGCTGGAAGGTTCAATCACTCCTAGCTCCAGCATCTTGGTGACTTCACTGTGAATGCTGGCCTTCACCTTGTCTGTCATCCGGTAGATCTTTGACTTCACAGGTGGGCTGTCTCCTGTGTCCACGTCATGGATGCACAGGTGAGTCCTACCCGGAACAAGGGAGAACAACGAAGAGTACTGCCCCAGGACCTGGCGGCTGTCCTCCTGCTGTTCAGGAGTTAGGGACGGGGAGATAATCACTCCCTCCACCAACCCATCCTTCTCTTGAGACGCAAATAAGTCGGGAAGAGGCTCGCTTTCCACGTCCTCTGCTCCATCAGTCATCATTAACAATATGACTTCGGGCCTCTCATGGTGGGGTTTGAGGCGGTTGGCATGCAGCACCCGTAGGGGCTGATGAGGGGTCTTCAGATCCACCAAGTAGGTAGCCTTACCCTTCTTCTCCAACACCTCAAAGGGTCCTGACCAGCGATCCTGGAGGGCGCTAAGCTCTCCTGGTTCGATCACCCACACCTTCTGGCCAGGCTCCAACTCCACCGGGTGAGCATTGTGGTCATACCACGCCTTCATCACTGCTTGGCTGGCTTCCAAGTTGTCAGAAGCTTGCTTCCACAACTTAGCCATTTGGCTCCGGAAGGCCAGCATATAGCTCACCACGTCCTGGGGAAGCTTTCTGGGAGTTCTTTCCCATCCGTCTCTCACCAGGCCGAGAGGTCCACGCACAGGGTGCCCATACAAAAGCTCGAAGGGGCTGAAGCCCACTCCCTTCTGTGGCACTTCCCTGTAAGAAAACAATAGACAGGGTAGGAGGACGTCCCATTTCCTCCGCAGGCTTTCAGGCAGACTTCTGATCATGCCTTTCAAGGTTTTATTGAACCTCTCCACCACACCATTGGTCTGGGGATGGTAAGGAGTGGTGAACCGGTAGGTCACTCCACACTCCTTCCACATGGCCCGCATGTATGCTGACATGAAGTTGGTCCCCCTGTCAGACACAACTTCCTTGGGAAAACCCACTCGGGTAAAGATTCCCATCAGGGCCCTAGCCACAACAGGTGCAGTAATGTTCCTCAGAGGTATAGCCTCTGGGTACCGTGTGGCATGATCCACCAGAACCAGGATAAACCTGTGACCAGCTGTAGTAGGCGGATCTAACGGACCCACAATGTCGATGCCCACCCTCTCAAAGGGGGTGCTAACGACAGGAAGTGGTTCCAGGGGAGCTTTCAGCTTCACCCCTGTTTTCCCACTGGCTTGACAAGACATACACGTCCGGCAGTAGGTGTCGGACGACACTTTCATCTGAGGCCAATAAAAGTGTGGGACAAGCCGGGCAAAGGTTTTGTCTTGCCCCAGGTGTCCTGCCAAGGGGATTTCATGAGCCAATTCCAGGAGGAAGGCTCGATAACGTTGAGGGACAACCAAGGCCCGTGACGATCCGTACATGGGTGCCTTGGGTTCACTGTAGAGGAGGCCATCCTCCCAGTAAATATTGTAGTTCCCCTCAACGTTCCCTGCTGCCTGGGCTTCGGCCTGTCGCCTCAGTCCCTCAATGGTAGGACACTCCCTCTGGCCCTTGCAGAATTCCTCCATGGTCGGCCCTCCCTCCACGTGCCACTCGGCCGGGATGGGTAGGTTCTCCAGTTCGGTAACATCCCCCTCCGCGGACTCCTGGTCCACCACCTCCGGTGGCCTATCCGTCACACGGGGCGCGGATGCCGAGGCAGGCTCCTCCTGCCCTCGGTTCTTCCCTTGGTTGGCAGCCGGCGGTGCCTTTATTCCAGGCTCCCGCCTAAACGAACTCCCCATCCGGGTAGTCGCAGACCCTGTGCTGACACAGGCCCAGTCAGGTGTACCCAGCATCTCAGCATGAGTCCGGTATTCCACCTCCTTCCAAGCATTATGCTCCATGTCATTCCCCAGCAGACAATCGACTGGCACGGCAGGGCTTACGGCAACTCGAAGCAAACCTGCAACCCCTTCCCATTCAAATGGAACCTCGGCCACCGGATAGTGGCCCATTCTGCCGTCAGCCATCGCGGCAGGGTGGAGTACATGGGGAATCACCTGCTCTGGAGACACCAGTTGGCTGCGTACCATAGTCATACTGGCTCCTGTGTCTCTCAGAGCCTCCCCTCTTTGGCCATTGATGGTGACCCATTGCCCATACTTTGTGGTATTTGCGGGCACCTGGATCTTAGGAACCATCTCCCGTTCTCCCAGGGACACTAAAGTGACACCCGCCCACTCCCTTCCCTTATCTAAAGGCATCTCCTCCCCAAGCACTACACTAGCTACTCCGGGGGTCTTTCCTCCAATGGGAGGGGCTGGTCTTTTCGGGCACTTCACATCTCCCTTATAGTGTCCGACACCACCGCACTCGTAGCAATGGACAACCCTTGGCTGCTGACTCTGGCCAGGATTAGGGTTTCTGGGTGGGTTAGCCCTAGGGGTGAATCCTGTTCCCTTCCCTTGGGAACTATTTTGGGGGCCTTTAGAGAACTCCGTTTTCTTTTCCCCTCCCTCTTTCTTCTGGGGGGTGCCCTGTCCGGTCTTTTGAGAGTCCCCTCCAGTCCCCCTTGTGGACACCCGGGTACTAGCCCAAATGTCCGCCTCCTCAGCAAGCTTCCGGGGATTGGTCAGCTTGCTATCCACCAGGTGTTGACGCAGTTCAGGGAAACATTTTTCGAGCAGGTGTTCCTTCAACATCAAATCAAACAACCCCTCGTAGTCCCTCACCTCACTGCCCTGAATCCAACCCTCTAGTGCCTTCTTTGCATAGTCCAGGAAATCCACCCAATTCTGTGTGCCCAGTTTGTGGCTACCCCGGAACTTCTGTCTGTACTTCTCGGGTGTTAGTCCAAACTTCCTTACGAGCGCCACTTTCATGGTGGGGTAGTGGGTCTGCTCATCCTGCTCCAGGGCCAATAATGTATCCCTGCCAGCTGGAGGCATGTATTTATACAATCCCCCTCCCCAATATTTCTCTGGAACCCCATGGACTCTTAATGAGATCTCATAGGCCGCTAGCCACTTGGCGATATCATCTCCCGCACTATAGCTGGCTACTATGTCTTTCGGCAAATAGGGTTTGGGTTCCCTGGTGATTTCTCTTTCTTCGCTGCCACCATTAGGAACAGGGTGTGCCCCGACCCGTAGGATCTGGAGATCTATCTCCCTGAGCCTCAACTTGTGAGCCATCCTCCGTTCCTCCTTTTCGTTCTCCAGCTTCGCCAATTCCCATGTGAGCTGTCTTTTCTCCCTCCGGTCAGTGAATTCTGCTTCTAATAAGCCGTTGCTAGAGACACTGCTGCCCTTCCTTGAAAGTGTTCTGGGCCCCTCTACTAGGTTCCCCACCTCAGGTTGGTACAAACCAGCCCCCTCGCTGTCAGGCTCTCCATTCCTGTCCTCCTTCTCAACCTTACTTTCTCGTCGTGCCTCCCCCCAAGCCCTTAAGCTGGTCTGGAGCTCACCCTTCTTTGCACCTTGGGGACAAAACACCCCCTCTCGCTCACAAAACTCTCTGAGTTGGGCCACAGTGTAAGTTTCCACATCTTCCAATACAAACTCCATTTTGCCCACTCAGGATAGAAGACAGTTGCTTACAGAAGCTATGCAGGGGGGTACCTTTTGTAATACCTCCTCCCACCACCAGAAGTAAATTTGGAAAAAACAAAACTCAAAATTAGGAAGTCCGCTTGGAGAAAACTCCCGGTGTAGGCCTATGGACTACCCAAAGTTATTGTCGAGTAGACGCAAGCACAGCTCTATCCCACCGCTGAACACCAATTTTATGTTGGAAACCGGGCACCTCAGTCTCCGGCGACTCCGGTGGGCGGACTTCACTCCCCCGTCGACGCCTCACCTCGACCTCAGGTGATTCCCGACTCGACCTCCGGCGCCTCTCCACGACTTCCGTCGGCGCCCTCACTCGACCTCGGGTGACTCCTTACTCGACCTCCGGTGCCTCTCCACGACCTCCGTCGGCGCCCTCACTCGACTTGAGGAGGGACCACCCAAAGGGCTGACAGGTCTAACAATGTGTAAGCCCTGAAAAGACCCTTCATAAATTACTTAATAAGTCGGTTGGACCACAAGGACAGGTGGCCAGGATAACATCTGTATCTAGAAATGGAAGCCAAGTGTACCTTTATGAATTAATTTAGCAAGATGCAGTAGATAAGGTAACAGCTGCTCCGGTGTGCAGGAAAACGTATGATACGACTGTGAAGCACACCATGCCCATAACCTCTTCCATTTCGCGCTTTGTGAAGTATTGGCTTGCATTCCCCAGAGATTGTTAGGGCTCGGAACTCAGCGTGGTGAGGAGACAGGCTGATAAATGAACAGTGCGAATCTGTGGATGAACCACTTGGCCCTGGTTCATGGAGAGTAGATCCTCTGTCGGATGAAAGCGAATGGGAGAGCACTCTGATAGGTGATGCAGTTCGGTGTACCAATATTGTCTCGCCTATGCTGGGGCAATGAGAATGAGCTGGCTCGGCTCCCTTTTCATTTTTAGGAGAATCATTGGGGTGGGATGGAATGGGGGAAATGCGTAAGCAAACATCCCTTCCCATGAGAAGTTGAATGCATCTCCCCAAGATCCCAGTTGAGGAACTCTACTAGCAAAGAATTTTCATTTTTTGTTGAGGGATGTAGCGAACAAATCTAACCCCAAGATTGGAAGACACTTTGCAGTTGCTGGTCCTTTAGCTCCCACCAGTGACACTGTTTTGCATGCTGAAAAACCCTTAACACCCATTAGTCGGAAGTTATGGATTACCACTGATTTAAGAATTTGGACAAGGTGAGACCGAATGGAAGTTGGACTGAAATGACAGGGGTCTGTGGCTTCTCATTGTCTCATGTTGGAATTCTGAGATTTTCTGGCTGATGGTCTTGAATAAGATGGCGTTGTATTGGAGCAGCATTGGCATTGGATGCCCCTCATTTGCATCAGCCACCCGAGGGGCCGGTGGTCGGTCTGAACCAGGCAGTGCGAGCCAAACAGGTATGGCCGCAGCTTCTTCAGAGCCCACACCACCGCAAAAGCCTCCCTCTCAATTGCACTCCACCTCTGTTCCCGGGGGAGTAGTTTCCTAGACAGGAAAACCACCGGTTGGTCTAGACCCTCGTCATTAAGTTGCGACAGCACTACCCCGATACCATGCTCCGACGCATCTGTTTGGACGATGAACTCCTTGGTGAAATCAGGGGCCCTGAGAACAGGTGCCACACACATTGCCTTTTTCAAGGTGTCAAAGGCTTGTTGACATCCCTCGGTCCAGATTACCCGTCGAGGGTGCTTTTTAGAAGTGAGCTCAGTCAAGGGGGCCACGATAGTACCGTATCCCTTGACGAAGCGTCGGTAGTAGCCAGTGAGGCCCAAGAAGGCTCGGACCTCTGTCTGAGTCTTGGGGGGTTCCCAGGCCATGATGGTTTCGATCTTTGCTTGGAGGGGTTGCACCTTGCCCCGACCCACCAAGTGACCGAGGTACACTACCGACCCCTGCCCGATCTGGCACTTACTGGCCTTGATCGTCAGACCCGCCTGCTGCAAAGCCTGAAGGACAGCCTGAAGGTGACACAAATGGTCCTCCCAGCTGCGGCTGAAGACAGCAATGTCATCCAGGTACGCAACCGAAAAGGCCTCCATCCCAGAGAGGACCTGGTTCACCAACAGCTGGAACGTAGCAGGGGCGTTCTTGAGCCCAAAGGGCATCACACAGAGCTGGTAGTGACCCTCAGGTGTGGAGAAGGCTGACCTTTCCTTGGCTCCATCTGTCAGAGAAATCTGCCAGTACCCGGATGTAAGGTCAAAGGTACTGAGATATTGGGCAGCTCCCAACCGGTCAATGAGCTCATCCGCCCTCGGGATGGGATGAGCATCTGTCTTTGTCACAGAATTCAGTCCCCTGTAATCCACACAAAACCGGAGTTCTGGGGTAGTGCCCGGCGGGGCAGCTTTGGGTACCAGTACCACCGGACTGGACCAGGGACTGTTTGAAGGTTCAATCACTCCCAGGTCTAGCATCTTGGTGACTTCTCCATGGATGCTAGCCTTCACCTTATCTGACAACCGGTAAGACTTGGACTTCACAGGTGGGCTGTCCCCTGTGTCCACGTCATGGGTACACAGATGAGTCCTTCCCGGGATAAGTGAGAACAAGGAAGCAAACTGCTCCAAAACTCGGCGGCAGTCTCTCCGCTGTTCGGGAGTAAGGGATGGTGAAAGGATCACTCCCTCCACCGACCCATCCTTCTCTTGGGACGCAAAAAGATCAGGAAGAGGTTCACTTTCCTCTTCCTCTGACCCATCAGTTACCATCATTAAAGTGACCTCGGGTCTTTCTTGGTGAGGCTTGAGGCGGTTGACATGGAGCACCCGATGGGGCTGCCTGGGGGTCTTAAGATCTACCACGTAGGGAGCGCTAGGTGGCGCCTGCCTGTCATGGACGCCTTCTCGTGAGGCTCCCGACGCCGGTCCCCGCAAATCCGCCTAATCCCCTCCTGGACTGCCCTGGCCGGCCACGACCTGGGCGCTGGGGTGTGTAAGGCTGCCCTGCTGCCCCATGCCGGCTCTTGACACGCTGTGACCACCGGGGGCCTGCCTGGACGACGTGAAGCCCGGCCGGCGTCGGACGCGGACGACTGTGGAACCGCGATCCGGCCGGGCAGCAAATCCAGCCCGCGGCGCCCACGAGGGGCGCAGGCCTGATCCGGCCTGTGACGAGGACGCGGCGGCCGCGCAGCTGCCGTGGAGGCTGAAGACACTGACGGGGTGCTGTCCTACCTCGTAGCTGCAGCCCGAGGCCCCCTGACATGTTATGCTGGGACCCCCCCCCGAGCGGAGCCTGAGAGCAGGAACAGGCGGTGAGTGCGGCGGCGGAGGATCGCTTTACCGGGGCGGCTGCGGGGGTCGGGGGCGGAGGGGAGACCCCCCCATCGGGCCGTGCGTCGGCGGCCGGGGAGACCTGTACCCCTGCTCCCCCCCCCCTCCCTCTCTACAACCTCTCCTCCTGGCTGCGGCGCTGCCCCGGCCCCGTGGCTCAGAGTCTGGCCTCCGGTCCCGGGGGTGGAGGGGTCCTCGCTGCTTCGGGCCGCACATCGGCGGTCGGGGGGGTGTAGCTGCTGTTTACCCCCCCCCCCTCATCCTCGTTTGGGGCCCCGGACCACGCAAGTCAACAGGCGACACCGTGCCCCCCCTTGGAGGTGGCGGTGGGACCGCTCGGGCGCGGTGTCCCCCCTGGAGAGGTGGGCTATGCTCCGGGGGGCTGGCCCTGGCGATTCCCGGCGGCGGTGCCCTTGAGGAACGACCCGCTGCCCGGAGACTGTGGGCTGCGCTGCTGGACCTTGCTTCGCTGGGAGAGGCTCGCGGCCACGACTGAGGCGGGGGATCGGACTCGCTGCCCCGCTGGGGAGCCCGCCGGGGACTGACCGCTGGGGCTGGCCGCGTCGGGCCCTTTCCGGCCACGGGTTCCCCCCGCCGCCCCCCTGCTGGGTTCCTGTCCGCTCGAACACCCCCTGACGCTCTGCGGGTGTGACGTTCGCTCGTTGCCCCGATTCACGGACGGCCGCCGCAGATATGGGTAAAGACAAAGCCGGCAAGCCAGCGTCCGGGGCCACCCAAACCAGGATGGACAAATTTACGACCTCCGACAGGGGGCCCGGCTCCGTGGCCGCGCCGGCCCCGGCCCCTGCCACGGACCTTGCTGCCATCCTGCAGGCCATCAACTCCTCCCGCGCCTCCCTCGAGGGCATGGTGGGAGAGGTCAAAGTGGACGTTGCTCTTCTCCGACAGGATCTGCGGAATGCCACCGCCCGCATTTCCGAGGCCGAGTCCCGGATCTCCACCGCCGAGGACGACATCCGCCACCTACAGGACCAGGTTCGGGAGTTGACCACCCACTCTAAGGAATTACACCGCCGGGTCGAAGATGCAGAAAATCGCGCCCGGCGCAACAATCTGCGCTTAGTGGGATTTCCGGAGGGAGTTGAATCGGGCCGAGCGGACGACTTCATGGAGCGATGGTTCCGGTCCTGGATGCCGGCGGACAGCCTATCTCCCTCGTTCGTGGTGGAGAGAGCCCACCGCTCCCTGGCCCCCAGGCCCCCTGGTGCGCCCCCCCGGCCGTTCATCCTCAAACTTCTGAACTTCCGCGACCGGGACGCCATCCTCCGCGAGGCCCGCTGCCAGGGCGCCCTCCATTACCAGAACCACAAAATCATGATCTTTCCGGACTACACCCGCGAAGTCCAAGAGCAACGCCGCTCCTACACGGAGGTGAAACAAAAGATGCGCTCTCTGGGACTCCAATATCAGCTCCAGTTCCCGGCCCGCCTCCGGGTCGTCTTCCAGCACAAGACTCTGTTCTTCGATACCCCGCGGGCGGCCTGGGCCTGGTTGACGGAGGAGCACCCCCTGCAGTGCTCTGGACGCGGCTCGCCTGCGGGTATGCGGGGGGGACGAGGAAGGCCCCGGACATCGAGGACCCGTCGGCGGCATCGCACGTTACCCCGGGAGCGCACAGCTGAGGAGGTGATCAACACGCGCTCTGGGAGAAGGTCACGCCGGGGGTCGAGAGCCTCCTTTGCCTCCTCGGCCGCACACGCCAGTCCCGGGGCAGATGGACGGCGGACCGTGCCGCCCCGGCCCACGGGCCCTGCAACTCAGCCTGTCGAATTGGTGGACTCTTCGGACCTCTCTCGCAGCCCCACCATTTGACTTTCTTTGCTTCTTTTGGGGGAGGGGGGCTGGGGATGCCTGGGCGGGGGTGGGATGCTCCGTTATCAGTGTTGCTCTTGGCCAGGGCAGGTAACTCAGGTTTGAATTTATCGGTATCAGGGGTCCACTAGCACTCACGCCCAAGCGTTTTAGCTTGGTGGTTCTTTCATTTGGTTCGGGCGACAGATGCTTCCGTTTTCGAAGTGTAGGGTGGGGGGGGGGGTTTGGGGTTGGTTTGGGGTTGTTTCTTCCCCGTTGGGAAGACTTTGTTGGTGGGGGATGACTCCCTCTTAATTGTTGTACTAAGGCATCATGTGCTGTTTGGCTTGCTCTCCTGCCCGCTGTCCCGTTGTCCTTCCTCTCTGGGGACCTGCTCAGTCGCGCCCCTACTGGCCCCCTCTCCTGTCCTAGACCATGGTTGACCCGCCTGTCCCTAGGGCCGCCATGCGCATACTATCCTGGAACGTCAATGGTCTTCTGGACCGTTTTAAACGTATGGCGGTCCTCAAATACGCGCAACGCGCTGAGATCGATGTACTCCTCCTCCAGGAGACTCACCTGTTGGGTAACAACTGCCCCTTCCTTGGCCGCTACGGTTATGACAGGGTATGGCATTCCGGTTTTGCACGGGGATCCCGAGGGGTGGCCATTTTGCTCCGCAAGTCCTTCCCCTTTGTCCTGTCCCGGGTGCATTTGGACCCTCAAGGTATGGTAGTGGTGGTTTCTGGCAGTCTGGAGGGGCGACCCCTTACCCTGATGTCCCTTTATGCAGCGCCATCCCTCTTGCAGTCGGCCCTCTCCCACGCAGCGGGTCTCCTCCCGACACTCCCGGCGGGCTCCCTCATTCTCGGCGGAGATTTCAACGCCGTCTACTCGCCTCACCTGGACTCGACGGGCCCGGTCTCCCTGTCCCGCGCCGCCCGCGCAAAACAGCTCTCAACCTGGGCTGAATCGCAAGGCCTCTGCGATGTCTGGCGGATCTGGCACCCGCAGGCACGCCAATACACCCACACATCGGCGGCCCATCACTCCCATGCCCGGATCGACCTCATCTTCGTACCATCCACCGACTGCGCGGGGGTGCGAGATGTACGCATTCTTCCGAGGGGCCTTTCGGACCACTCGCCTGTCCTCCTCGCCCTTGGTCCCCCACCCCTCTCTGCCCGTCCGATGTGGCGCCTGAACGCCTGGTTCCTCCACGACAAGGCTTTCCGGAAGGTGGTCGGGGGCGAAATCGCCGACTACTACTCCCATAACGAGGGCTCTGTCATCTCCCCTGCCGTCTTGTGGGAGGCCGGCAAGGCGACTGTCCGGGGCGCCGCTAAGGGGCATCTGCAGCGCCAACGGAGGGCCCAATCCCAGAAGCTCGCGGACTGCGAAGCCCAGGCCTTGGAATTAGAGCGCGGTCTGGGGGAATTGGACGACGCCGTCCGATCTCGTCGATTGGCCTTCCTGCGGGAAGAGATTCGCCTCCATTCCCTGGAGGCGGCGAAGATTCTATGGCGCTCCTCGGTGGCCCGGGTCTACGGGTGGGGAGACAAAAACGGCACTCTTCTCCACCGACTGGCGACCTATCCCCGGGCGGGAAGGATCATTCCGGCCATCGCGGACCCAGCGGGTGGTACTCACACAGCCTCGGTGGCGATAGCCCAGGCGTTCGCTGACTATTACTCCCAGCTATACCGCCACAGGCCGTCCACGCTCTCCCTTGAGGAATTGCTGGGGACGACCTCGGTGACACTTACGCGGTTGCAATCTGAGGTTTCCGAGACCCTTGATTCGCCGATCGAGCTGCAGGAGATCGAGGAGGCCATTGGCCGCTTGGCGCCTGGGAAGACCCCGGGTCCCGACGGGTTCCCCCAGGAGTACTACGCTCACTATCGTGAGATGCTGGCCCCGAGGCTTCGGGACCTCTTCGCAGCCGTGGTGGAAACGGGCTCGTTCCGGCCCGAGACGGATACGGCAACCATAGTTGCCCTCCCCAAGACTCAGCCTCCCTCGCGGTCCTGCTCCGACTATCGGCCGATATCCCTTATTAACACCGAACTCAAAATCTATGCTACGGTCCTGGCACAGCGGTTGCGCCCGTCGCTTGCCTCCTTGGTCCACCCGGATCAATGCGGCTTTATGCCGGAGCGGGGGACCAGACACTGCCTGCGGCGCCTGCATCTTGCGATGGCGCACCGCGGCCGCCTTTCCCCCTATCTGGCCCTCCTCCTGGTTGACTTTGAAAAGGCCTTCGACTCCGTGGGGTGGGCGTACTTGGCCGACGTCCTGGAACGCATGGGTTTCGGCCCCCGGTTCCGTGCCATGGTAGCGGTCCTGTACGCGCACCCGCGGGCCCGGGTGTTGGTCAACGGGGCTCTCTCTCGCCCGTTTCCCATAGGTCGGGGGACGCGCCAGGGTTGTCCGCTCTCGCCCCTTCTTTTTGCGTTGGCCATGGAACCCCTGGCGATGCTGATTCGCGCGGATCCCGTTCTTCGCGGATGGGAATGGCCGGCTGTGGCCCCCGATAAGATTGCCCTCTACGCGGACGATGTCCTCCTCTATCTTTCTGACCCAGCGACCTCGGGGCCCCGGGTCCGCCAGATCCTCCATCGGTTTGGCCAGGCGTCGGGTCTCCATCTGAACCCCAAAAAATCTGTTCTAGTCCCGCTACACCCGTCGCGGGAATGTTTCGACTGGCAATCAGATATTCCCCTCCGGAGACTCTCCTTTAAGTACCTGGGGATCTGGGTCACCCTCCTCCCGGAACTCTGCTGGGCACTCAATGTGGCTCCAGTAGTAAACAAAGCCAGATCAGATATGCTCCGGTGGCAGGCCCTCCCATTGAATCCGCTAGGAAGAGTCGCCTTATATAAAATGATGATCCTCCCCAAGTTTCTTTACATGCTGCAAGATCTACCACGTAGGTGACTTTGCCCTTCTTCTCAACCACCTCAAAGGGGCCTGACCAGCGATCCTGGAGGGCGCTAAGCTCTCCAGGTTCCATCACCCACACCTTCTGGCCAGGCTCCAGCTCCACCGGGTGAGCGTTTCGGTCATACCATTCCTTCATGACCGTCTGGCTGGCTTCTAGGTTTTCAGAAGCCTGCTTCCACAACCTAGCCATTTGGCTACGAAAGGCCAGCATGTAGCTCACCACATCCGGGGGAAGTTTTCTGGGAGTCTTTTCCCATCCATCCTTCACCAGGCTGAGAGGTCCGCGCACAGGGTGTCCATACAGCAGCTCGAAGGGGCTGAAGCCCACTCCCTTCTGTGGTACCTCTCTGTAAGAGAACAGCAAACAAGGTAGGAGGACGTCCCATTTCCTCCGCAGGCTCTCGGGCAGACTCCTGATCATGCCCTTTAAGGTTTTGTTAAACCTCTCCACCAGACCATTGGTCTGGGGGTGATAAGGGGTGGAGAACCGGTAAGTGACTCCACACTCTTTCCACATAGCCCGCATATATGCCGACATGAAGTTGGTACCTCTGTCCGACACAACTTCCTTGGGGAATCCCATCCGGGTGAAAATTCCCATAAGAGCCCGTGCCACTGCAGGTGCAGTAATGGTCCTCAGAGGAATAGCCTCTGGGTACCGAGTGGCATGATCCACCAGAACCAGAATAAACCTGTGACCGGCAGACGTTGGTGGATCCAATGGCCCAACAATGTCGATGCCCACCCTTTCAAAGGGGGTGCCAACGACAGGCAGTGGTTCCAGGGGAGCCTTCAGCTTCACCCCTGTTTTCCCACTAGCTTGGCAGGTTACACACGTCCTGCAAAAAGTATCGGACGTAATCCTCATCTGAGGCCAGTAGAAATGAGGGACAAGTCGAGCAAAGGTCTTGTCTTGTCCCAAGTGTCCTGCCAAGGGTATTTTGTGAGCCAATCCCAATAGGAAGGCTTGGTAACGCTGGGGAACCACCAAGGCCCGGGATGAACCATGCACCGGAGCCTTGGGTTCGCTATAAAGGAGTCCATCTTCCCAATAAATGTGGAAGTTCCCCGAATCGTTACCCGCTGCCTGGGCTTCGGCCTGCCGCCGTAAACCCTCAAGGGTGGGGCACTCCTTTTGGGCCCGACAAAACTCCTCCCTAGTAGGTCCTCCCTCCACCTGCCAGTCTGCAGGGGTAGGTAAGCCCTCCAGGGAAGTTACATCCCCCTCCGTAGACTCCGGGACCACCACAGTCACCCCATCCGCCTTTGGAGGTTCCGATGCCGGGGCAGGCTTCCCCCGTCCCCGTTTACCCTTTCCGGCAGCTGGTTGGGCCTTTGTCCCAGGCTCCAACCTCTGTGAACTCCCTCTTCGGGCAGTCACGGACCGGGTGTTGGCACACGTCCACGCAGGGGTCCCCAACATTTCCATGTGGGCCCTGAACTCGACCTCCTTCCACGCCGAGTGTTCAAGGTCATTTCCCAACAGGCAGTCGACCGGCATGGCAGGGCTTATCGCAACTCGTAGAGGGCCTGCAACCCCTCCCCACTCAAAGGGAATCTGGGCCACCGGATAGTGACCCTCTCGGTTGTCAGCCATCACAACCGGGTGGACTACATTGGGAACCACCTGCTCTGGGGACCCCAGCTGACTCCTTACCATAGTCATGCTGGCTCCTGTGTCCCTCAGAGCCTCCACCCTCTGGGCATTGATGGTGACCCATTGCCTGTACTTAGTAGTATTCGAGGGCACCTGGGTCTTAGGAACCATCTCACAATCCCCTAAGGACACTAAGGTTAACCCTGCCCACTCACCTCCCTTATCTAGGGGCAACTCCTCCCCAAGCACTACACTCGCCACCCCAGGGGTCTTTCCTCCAATGGGAGGGTGTGGTCTCTTGGGACACTTGGCATCCCCCTTATAGTGCCCAACCTCACCACACTCATAACATCGGACAACCCTAGGCTGCTGACCACGGTCAGGATAAGGGGGTTTGTGAGGGCCAACCTTAGGAGGGAATCCTACTCCCTTCCCTTGTGAACTCTTTTGGGGGCCTTTGGAAAACTCCTTCTTTTTGTCTCCCCCCTCTTTCTTCTGGGGGGCGCCCTGTCCAGCCCCTTGGAAATTCCCTCCAGTCCCTTTTGAGGATACCCGGGTACTTGCCCAAATATCCGCCTCCTCTGCAAGCTTCCTAGGATTAGTAAGCTTGCTGTCCACCAGGTGCTGACGCAGCTCCGGAAAACTTTTCTCGAGGAGGTGCTCCTTTAAAATCAGATTATACAATCCCTCGTAGTCCTTTACCTCACTGCCCTGCACCCAGCCCTCTAAGGACTTCTTGGCGTAGTCCAAGAAGTCTACCCAATTCTGGGTGGCCAACTTTTGACTGCCCCGAAACCTCTGCCTGAATTTTTCAGGGGTCAACCCAAATTTCCTAACTAGGGCGACCTTCATGATGGGGTAATTGGTCTGATCTTGCTGTTCCAAAGCTAACAAGGCATCCCTCCCCACCGGAGGCATATACCTATATAGACCACCCCCCCACTGAGCTTCGGGGACCCCATGGGCTCTTAAGGAGACCTCATAGGCAGACAGCCATTTAACGATGTCATCCCCGACACCATAGCTGGCGACTACATCTTTTGGCAGGTAGGGTCTGGGCTCCCTGGGGACCTCTCTAGGTACGCTGCCACCAACGGGACTGCTGGGGGTTCCAAACTGTAGGGCTTTGAGTTCCAACTCCTTTAAGTGGAGCTCATGAAGAAACCTCCTCTCCTCCCTCTCTTTCTCCAAACGGGCCAGTTCCATTTTAAACTGCCTCTCCTCCCTCCTGTCAACTAAGTCAGCTGATGACAGGCTTGCCCCCGAGGCGCTACTACCTGCCCTTGAAGGGGCACTAGGTCCTGCATCCATGTGTCCACTCTCAGGGGGGAAATTAATTCTGGTTCCTCTGTGGTGTCCAGTTCTGGTCCCTCCTCCCGTTTCCCGCTAGGGTGGGCCATGACCCAGGCTCTCAAGCTAGTTTGGAGTTCTATTTTCTTTGCCCCTTGCTTGAAAAACACCTCCCTCTCCTGGCAGAATTCTTTTAGTTGAGTTACTGTATATTCTTCCAGCCTACCCAACTCAAACTCCATCCTACCAGGTGGGACCCACCCCTGCAGAACAGAAGCTTACAAAAGGAGAACTTTCCTTTAAGAGGAAATACACCACTAGACAGAATAATTTTAAAAACTAAATTCCAATTAGGGAGGCACTCTGGAGAAAACTCCAGTAAAAACAATCAAGTGTAGGTTGTGGCGCGCGCAAAACTGCTAATGAGCGGATGCAAGCACAGATTCAGTATCCCACCGTTGAGCACCAACTTGTTGGACCTACGTCCTAGGGGTAGCTTGGCTCAGGTCAACAGGCTTTCATCTCCACCTGGCATCTCATGCTTGCATCCTTCCCAGCTCACAATCTAGCGCAGCACCACTCAAAAAGGACACTACACAGATTAAATGTAAGGTTTACTATAAAACGTTATCCCTTTTCTTTCTTATTAAAATCGGGTATTCAATTTGACACTACAACCTGAAACATTTCATTACATTGTCAGATGAACGTTCCCCTATATCTGGAGGCAAAACCGGACCTTACAGTTCAAGAGAAACTTTTCATCAAACGTTTTTTTTAAAATTAACACACTGTTACATTTCAGAATAGCATTTCCAGATATTACTTGAACAACTTCCGACCTGGAATATTACTTCTTGCTTGGCACATCACTAACACTCTCCATGTGGGTTGTGCATAGCACCTGGACTCTGGAGGGACGTCTAACCCCTTGCAGTCCACGCTCGGTAAACACTCCCCGATTCACCCACAGGGTAATCCTTAATCTAGAGGGGATTCATCTGTTAACTGGCTGCCCTGGGAATGAGGTTTCCTGACCCTTAGATTGCCATTCCCCTCTGCCCCTGACATATACAACTTATCGGGACATGGAAAATACTGTTGGCAATCAAGGGGTTACTTCCATCCAGGTAACTGTTAGAGTGTTTAGTCACTGAATCTACACCACCCCCGTGACACTTTAAACCTCAGCGTTTTCTGATACTGGAGCTTGACCTACCACCACCCGCAACAGACAGGTGTCCCACCTTTCACCTCACTCTGGTCACGCACATGGTGGTGCTATACTGCCAATAAATGCAACAAACTCTGATGGTCTTCCCCTTTATAAGCCTTGACAACAAGTTCCCCAGCGCTCAGTTCACTCTCCCTTCTACCGCGCTGCAATCCCCTGCTTACTGTCCATCTGATGTCCTCCTCCTGAAGCTCGCGATGTTGCGAGATGTGTTCCTTCGTTTTTGTCATGGAGCCGGAAGGGGGTATCACGGGGAAATCCTCACACAGCAATAGGGATGAAAATTCACTTACACGGGGCCACCTCACACAAGGGTTTCCCCCACAGGCACTTCCCTTCCCTGACGGAAACCTTCCTCCTTCGTCGACGGAGGGCACTCCCCCTCCTCAGAGGCAGAACCTCCTCCTCCCCACCGGTCACCTGACCGGGAGGCTACGTTGTCGGCCAGCCCACAACTCCTGCGGCTCCAAACCCGGAACAGCGCGTCTGGTGTGGGCGCGGCCTCCGCTCTCGTACAACCAGGGGGCGGCGCTCCGGCCCCTTCTCAGGTGACTCGGGCAGCGGCTTCACGGCCGCCCTGCCTGCACTTCCTGCCGCCACACGCCCAGGGCCGATCCCTCTCCTCAGGCCACTCGCTGTCGGCAGCTACGGCCGAAGACCAGCAGGTAATTTCTTGTCCTAGCAATAGGGGTGGCGGCCAGGGTTTGAAGGCAAAACTCGTGGAGGGAGGGGAGATTGAAGTAACACGGTGCCGGTTCTCTCACGGCACCAGGGCGGAAGCTGACGGGACTCTCAGGGCATGGGCATACACATCTTTCCCCTGTGTCTGTGAAGATGACAATCCCAGGCGACAGCGGAGTTATAAGTCACTAGCCCCCAGCAATGGCCCTCTCCCAAAACCAAGAGGTCAGGGGTTCACTCCTCCTCGAGGCCTCTCTAAATACGAGTGTCTCAAGTCACTGGCGGCACTCAGGGACCGGTCAAAAGGTTGGGGGTGATGTCACTGGCGAGGGGAACCGTGCAGACCCTGAGACCTGTCAATCCCTGACCAGTGCTGCCACCTCCCCACTCAGGTGCCTTACTCCTGGCTAACCGGCCGCTCAGCTCTATTCTAAAATGGCCGCCCTCCTGTCACCTCTATTTATCACCTTGGGCCTGACTTGCCAGAGGGGCCCAGAAGGTTCCGGAACCTCTCATGGCAGTCATGGTCCAGGTGCTGAGGTGACATTTGGAGCCACCATTTTGTGAATCTAACCTCCCTTATCTAGTTTCCTCAGTGGAGCAACTTGCGCCTCTCCCGCAGGTAGTGAGGAGGAGGCGCCCAGAACCTCTACATCAGCACCCAAAAAGTTGGTAGAAGACAGAAAAAAAATGAGAAGGGGAAGGGACAAAAAATAATAAAATGAGGAGGGAACTGCCAAAGGGCTGACAGGTCTAACAATGTTTCTTTTAGAAGAACAAGTTCTCAAATGATCAAAGGTGGTCTTTACTCTATAAATGAATACATTTACGGTGGCTTTTGCGGATTAAATATATTACCTCAATTTTTAACAAGGTATGTCGGCATTGCCCCTCTAATGTGTAACAAATAACAAAAAGTAGTGTCATTAGATGGTATATTAAAGAATGGTACCTCTTTATACTATAGGCTGAATAACCAGCAGGCAGAAAATTCTAATTTGGAAGGTCATCCTCCATTGAATGTCTATTCAATCTAAAGACGAGGTATGCGTTTTTACTTACTATATTGAAAGTACTATTATCTTAAACAGGAGAAATGCTCGTACAATTTAATAGCGTTCATTAGAGATAAGACTGTCAAGAACAATAAGACAGTATAAAGCCAAGTGTCTTTTCTGAGTAGTTATTGAAAGCAGCTAAGAGGATGTTGTTGATATGTAGAGAAATATGTAACCAATGAAAATGAGTACTGTATAGAATATTAATAGCACTGTATAATTGCACTTTTTTTGATAAGTCTGTAAAAATAGAAAAATTTTCTTTTATTTTAGATTTGATAAAAATTGTTTTAGTCCTGAAGAAGGTGGAAAGATTAAGAATATCACCGAAACGCCGCGTCGACTTTTAACTCTGATGTTTTTTAATTATGAGGATTCGTTTCCTTTTGTGATCATTATAGAGTGTAACCCATTTTGGGAGGTATAGATACATTGTATAAATGATTTTTTATAATATGTAATAAATGATTTTGATTTTAATCAATAAGTTTCCCGAAAAGGTTTACTTAGTGCATATATAAGAAACAGAGTTTTTTAAATAGATCGTTAGATTGATATAATACAATAATCCTTTGTTTTTGTTTTAAGAATATTAATTAAGCTCAGGAATATTTTTTGACACTTGGTTAAGGATAATACCATAGGCCTTCTTGATTGAAAATAGGGACTGATTAGGAGGATTCATAAAGTCAAGACCAAAGATGAATATGAGATTTGGTCATGTTGATGGATAATCTCAGGGAGGACAACAAAGACGACACTGTTTAAAGTGGCTCAAAACCAGCTGTGGCCAACCGGCCTTACACAGCCGGCAGGCGAGTAACAGAACTGCGTGTATACCTGAACTGGGAAAATGTGCAGGACTGGTATATAAAAATATGTATCATACAGGCCCAGGGATACCATACAGTCCGTATGGTAAAAGATCTGCAGAACTTGAGCAAGCATGATCATTTTGAAAAATGTTCTCTTGAGGAAGGAGTTCGAGAGTCTAGGGTCTGGAATCGGTCTTAGTCCCACACCCTTCTTGGGAACAGAAAAACTGGGGGAATGTGGGGGAGGTGCATTCAGAAAGGGAAGCTGCAACCAACTTGCATAATTTGAAGGACCCACTGGCCAGATTTGAAGGAGCACAATGACAGAAAATGTTGGATTCTGCTGCCCACCAGTCTCAATGTTAGATTAGAGGGTGAACTGAAGAGGTTTGGTTACAGTTCCAAGTGAAGAGGACGATAAAGAGAGTTGATGCTTTTGCTGGTCTCATCCTTTGCAAACTCCCCAACCTTTGCCACCACGAAAAGCCAGCATGGGTTGCTGTACCGACTGAGAGAGTTGTCACTGGTGATTCACGAGACCCCTCAAGTATCTTCTGAATGTATTATTGAAGGGACTAGGGAGCAGGGAAATATAATCCACTCAGTCTGGTACAGCTCAGGTGTATGTACGTTTTTCTAAGGCCACATCAGTCTTCTCACCAAAGAGCCCAAGACATCAAATGGCATATACATCAGGAAAATCTGGATGTCTCCTGAGAATCCAAATGAACGCATCCATACATGTGTTTTGAGGATGACACTAGTGTTCAAAGCCCGTAGTATCTGTTCCAGAATATAAAAACTGATGAAGCCAGACTCTGGCAATGTATCGAAGCCAATGGCATTTTGCAAATCCAGATATAGGCCAGCATCTGTATAATGTGGAAGCAAATCATTTGCCTCCTCATTATGTGAGGACTGTTCCCATTGGGCACAGGGTCAAGACCGGTTTGCTTATGGCTGGGTCCAAACTGGAATGTCATGGTGAGCAAAAAAATGATGGATTTAGGTCCAGATCTCTGTACTGGGGTGAATGTATGACATTGTTCTGCATTCTATCCATCAATTGTGCTTTTTGCATTTGTCACCCCGAGTGGGACGGGTATGCCCAGATGTGGGTCCCGTGCTCTCCGTGTCACTGGAATCAAGCTATCCTGGCTGAAGAGGGGTGAAACCCCGAAACCGATCCTAGGATGCTAGTTTCCAGTCCAGGGAGGACCTAGCCTGGCAGTTCGGGCTGGACTGTTCCCATTGGGCACAGGGTCATGACTGATTTGCATATGGCTGGGTCCAAACTGGAATGGCATGGGGAGCAAAAAAACGATGGCTTTATGCCCAGATCTCTGTACTGGGGTGAATGTATGACATTGTGTCCATCAATTGTTCTTTTTGCATTCCTCATTATGTGGAACATGTTGCTTGCCTTCGAAGATGTCAGAAGCCATAGTCCTCGTCATTTTTTGGGTAAATGTGTACCTCAGCACAGATGAACTCTAGCCAAAGGCAGTTTTGAATCGGAGATCAGAATGTGACAAATTTGGATGAATTGCACCAGGCAGTGATAGAGGAGAAGATGGGTGGGGTCTGTGGCATAAAAGTGGAAGCATGGCCCAGCACCATCGGTGGAGTGGTCTACATCAAATGGTGCCAGTGAAAGCCAGGAGAGAACTGGCCACCGGAAGTCTGACTAGAAGCCCCAATGATTCCATGGGCCTTGAAGGCACACCAGAGGGAGATGTAAGGAAGTTAAATATCTTCAGCATGGCTTCCCTTGTAGGCCATAGCCTTATGTGAGTCAGCGATGTCCAAGGGAAAGCAGGGTGAATTGTCTCCAAAGTCACAAATGGACCAGGGTCGGACACTGGGGTTCTAGTCTGCCAGAGGTCGCAGTCAGGTGCCGAGAGTGCGCAGTCTCCCCCTGGATTGAGAGCACCTGAACATCAAGGAGCTTCAGTCACACTTCTTGTGTTTCTTCCTAGACTTGTCCTTAAACATGCCTTTTAACTACACTTTAGACCTACCTGATGAGGGTGGTTTCAACTGAAACTTGCCTCACTTTTTGTATTCTGTGGTGTAGAGCTTGGTCTTTCTGTCCCTAATGGCCTTTAGGAGCATCAGGGAACACAAGTTACACGACTTGAGTCATGCTTGGTTCAATGGCACTATAAGCAGACTTTGTGTGGGTTCATCACCAACATCTGCTTCCAACACACACAACACAATTTGAAGCCTTTTGTTTTCTCGGGCACCATCTCTACACACTGCCAAAATTGTGTTTAAAGTATTTGAGAATTAGGGGGGGGGATGGCTGGACCACTACCCTCTGATTGATGGTCTCACAAACACTTACCTGCCTGTGGAGAGGCTTGCGTGTGTTCCCTGTTTCCTGCTCTGCTGGCGGATCGCTGCCGTGGGCTCTCCTTTGCTGGTGTCTCCCTCCCGCTGCCGCGCTTGGTGTCCTCGCGACCGCGGCCGCGGCTGGAACGGGGGACTACATCTCCCGGCATCCTCTGCTCCAGGGGGAGGAAGTTCCCGCCCACTACTCACCACCTGCGCCTGGAGGCGCTACAAAATCACAGCCTAACCTCGGTGGAGCGGGGGTCTCACAAACACTTACCTGCCTGTGGAGAGGCTTGCGTGTGTTCCCTGTTCCCTGCTCTGCTGGCGGATCGCTGCCGTGGGCTCTCCTTTGCTGGTGTCTCCCTCCCGCCGCCGCGCTTGGTGTCCTCGCGGCCGCGGCTGGAATGGGGGACTACATCTCCCGGCATCCTCTGCTCCAGGGGGAGGAAGTTCCCGCCCACTACTCGCCACCTGCGCCTGGAGGCGCTACAAAATCACAGCCTAACCTCCGCGTCACAGGTCCGCGCGCGGGCAGCTCCGGGAGAAGCCCGGGACAAGGGCGGGACCGTCTGTGGCCGTCCGGGGCCGGAAGAGGCCGGGCTGGGCCACGGATCCTGTCCAAGGTCACTGGGTTCTGGACTTGTAAGTAGGCTACCCTATTGAACATTGGTATTGTTGTGGTTCAGATAGTTCGTAGTTGGGTATGCTGACTGTATGATAGTTCTGAACACCAGGTGAAGACCCTGTCATTTTATTTACTTGTAAGTTTTAACAGTTGCTTGCCTTGATGTCGAAGCTCAGGTCTACCAAATTACCTGCCACAAGTGATAACAGGACTATGGACAATTATCTTGTGAAAGTGGAAAACAAGATTAACAAAGACAGGAGACTCTCTCTGGGCAGATTGAGCCCAGAAACGTCACCAACAAGGTCTACCACTTCTAACACTAGACCTCCTGTTTTAGAAAGTAGCTGCGATAATATTAACATCGTTGATATAGATATAACAAACGACTTGGTAAACGTTGAAAGTATGAATGAGCATGTAACTTTAAATGACTCAATTTCCTCCCAGTGTCTAGCATCTTGTTCAAAGGACATTCCATCTCCATCTCCCATGCACAGAAGGGTGCGTGCTTGTAGGAAGGCTCCAGCAAAGAGGGTGGTAATCCGAAAGCCCAAAAAACAAGGCTCAGCACAATCAAGTAGGAGGGTTACATCTGAGTCACCAAACGATACCCCAGAGGTCACTAATAAAGCTGAGGGGAGTACTCTCCACCCGGCCTTTACAGATCTCTTGGCTTCTATTTTAGAGTCTAAACTAGAGTCAATGCTTAGACCTTTGTTGGAGAAGTTAGACCTAGTCTCGTCAGAGGTAAACAGACTGAAAGGTCTTTTGGATTCCCACCTGACCCGACTTCCTTCTTTGATAACCCCCAACCCGACCTGTCCGGCCCCTTGGGCCACAGCTCATCGGAATCCATCTTTCACCCCACTGCTAACACCTGCGAGGGAGGTCCTGGGGGCTCTGGGGGTAGTAGTCAGACATGTCGGCCTGTAATTGCCTTGCCACCCACTTTATCACCACATCCACCAGGGGCTATCCCATTAGTTTCAGTACCTACTTCACGACAACCACATTTAGCACAAAAACGTCCTCAGAATACACAGAATACACAGATGAACTTAGTCGAGGGTGAAGCTCCGGGGTTCATTAAATACAGGAGAAACAATGCTGTTAACCTCCCACCACAGTGTGTTCCTTACACAGTGGTACTGATCAATGTCCCTGAGGTTGACTCCTGTATGTCGAATTCTAGGCAGGAAACCCACGTTGCCTTAAAAAATAAATCACTTGCCTGGCTGAATAAAAATTGTGGTTTTACGCTGGCTCTTTCAAACGATATAATATCTACTCGTAGAGTAGGCTGGATTGGGTGTGGAAGGAAAACCACAAGAGGGGATTGTATTATAATCAACTTCAAATACCCTCAACATGTGGCTACCGTCCTCTTAAGAGCCGCCTCTTTACCCAACCAGGATAACTCAGTTGCTGTTAGACCTCTTGGATATTTTTATAGTCATCTGACCAGCACCCAGCAGCGACGGCCCCAATCGCCCGAGCATCATAGAAATGACATCACTAGGGGAGGGCTTGGCTGTCCTATTAACATGCCACTGAGAGTTCCTATGCATTTAAATGATGGGGATTTTTATGGCCATCAGCCAGCTAACAGGCAGTGGGATCACATTTTTCCCATTTCTAATCGTTACTCCGCTTTGTCCTCATTGGAGGAAAATGATTGACTCCCTGATGCAACCAGGAAGCCACCCGAGTTATCAGCTCCATTTCTTAAAATTGCCACTTGGAACATTGCTGGTATAAAGAACAAAATGGGGAACCCGGAATGGCTATCGTCACTTAAAGCATTTGACATTATTGCGCTACAAGAGACATGGGATCTGACGAATAGCTTTTCCCTGGATGGTTACAGCTGCTTCTGCATTCCAGCTATTAGTAGCGTGGCTGGACGACCCAAGGGGGGCCTGTTAACTTTATTTAAACTAGACATAAAAGGGATACTTACCCAACGTTTATCTGGCTCTGAAAATTGTCTGATCGTTGAACTTGCTTCGAATGATAAGGCTAAGATTCTCTTCGTTAATTTTTATAATTCTAATGCCAATGATTGCACCAGTCATAATCTTGATGTACTGGATACATTTAGGTCAGCCTATAGTACTAATGCCCATACATATGAATTAATATTATTAGGGGATTTCAACATACATCCATGCCCTTTATCATGTACTAGTCAGGATGTTGATGTCCCCCCCCTTCTCCTCCCTAGTGCATTTTGAGCATACCAGGCGTGGTGAACTTCTAGAAGTTTTTCTAGCTAGATGGAATTTATATGAATCAGCCTGTGGGGATGGAAACAACAGAACCCCTTCTTTTAAAGGAAATGACAAGGGTACCATCATAGACTATATATTTTTGACTTCTTGTTTGCTGTGTAATGTTATTAAATATTATACGGAGGTATCAGTTTTTAGTGACCATAATCCTGTTCTTCTAGAGTTATTGTTTGCCAACGTATTCTCCCTTAAATCAGCTAAAGGTAGAGGGGGAGCAAATCTTGTGGCAAAAGATCAAAATCGCAGGTTAAAATGGGCAAAAATAGTTCCTGAAAGTTTCTTAAAGGAGGTGTTGCATAGGACCGAGGACGAAGTGGCAATTTGTTTAACAAATAGAATTGAATGCAATGAGGTCATAGCAGCCTTTGACAACATTTGCATAGAAATTGACCGTAGTCTCCAGAAAAAACCTAGCCCGATGGTGTCCGTGGGAAAAAGATGGTTTGACAAGAAATGTTCTAATGCGCATGGGGACTTATTAAAAGCCCTTAAGGCTACTCCCAAAATTCGTGCGGAGGTCTATATATAAGAAAACTATTCTAGAGAGAAAGAGGGTTCTAAAAGACAATGCTTTAGCGCAGCTACTGGACCCATTAACACTAAAAAATAGTGGCCTTTTTTGGAACACTATAAATCAGCCACTTTTTTCGGAGGACCCACATACCCCTCTTGAGGCTAACATCCCCGATGAGGGATGGATTAAACACTTTAGTGAGATCTACACAGATCCCATTGGCACTGACATCATCGTTGCCCCCTTAGGAGTGGAAGGAGGGGTTCTGTGTCCCGCCAAGCAAATTGTGATTTTTGCACCGGCAGAAGTGGAACGGGCAATTGACTTGTCCCCGAAAAATAAAGCCCCAGGCCCTGATGGGGTTCCAGGGGGTGTTTTTAAACATGCACCTAAATTTTGGTCTAAAATCCTATGTAACGTCTTTAATGTTCTTAACACCGATAAAATTCCGGACTCATGGAAAAAATCGATCATCATACCGGTCTTTAAAAAGGGTAACAGGCAAGATCCATCCTGTTACAGACCGATATCTTTAATCGACTCATCGGTGAAGATTTTGGGTAGGGTTATCCTCTCTAGGCTGAATGAATGGATAACTGAGAAAGGGGTACTATCTATCGTCCAGTACGGTTTTAGACCCAAAAGGAGTACAATCGATCAAAGTCTTAACTTACACCTATTGGTCGAAAAATATACGAAGGCTAGAGAGGGGCTCATGTACCTGGGGTTCATGGACCTCTCGTCTGCCTTCGATCTTGTTAATCGCTCCAAATTGTGGAATATCCTGCTTAACTTAGGACTGGACAGGGCTCTAGTTTGTCTTCTAGCTGACCTCCACTCTAACCTAACAGCTGCGGTCAGAGTAACCTCGGAAGGGCGATGTACCAACCACTTTAAGTCAGAAAGAGGGGTGAGGCAGGGATGCATCTTGGCACCCCTCCTGTTTACAATCTACATAAATGCCTTGGAACCCTCCCTCAAAGCGGCAACTCTCGATGTCCCACGTATAGGTGAACTTGGTATTCCAGTTCTCCTATACGCGGATGACGCCGTTTTGCTCTCTCGTACTGGTATGGGCCTCCAAAGGCTATTGAATGCTTTTGAGGCATTTATGAGTTCCCTGGACCTAAAGATCAACGTTAAAAAATCTCAAATCATGATCATGGGCAGGGGTACGAATAACAGGCCAACAAAAACATTCTCCTGTGGGAAACAAGAGCTTTGTAGAGTAGCCACCTTTCAATATCTAGGGATAACGTTTGACGAGAAAGGCACCTGGGGGCCGAATATAAAAAATAGAAATATTGCTCTTGCCAGATCTTCTTCCGCCCTCCAGAGTTTTATAAAAAAATTAGGAGCAAGACCGATAGTTACTCTGTTAAAAATTTATGAAGCCAAAAGTTTCGCTGTCACAACATATGGCAGTGCCATTTGGGGTTATTGTCCAACGGAAAGCATTCAGATCACTGAAAATAAATTTTTAAGATCAGTCCTTTCCGTCCCCCAGTCAACTCCTACTTACATTGTACACTCTGAACTTGGCATGGGTCATATCTCTGACCAGATTAAAATGGCCCCTGTTCTGGCTTGGTTGAGGATCTGGCTGAACCAGGAAATTCCGCTCAACCACACCATCTTAAAAGATTGCATGCAGTTAGATAGAGCATACAAAATACCGTGGCTAGCCTATATTAAAAACAGTCTCTCCAAGATAGGGAGATCAGACCTTTACTCATCTCCGTCTACAATAATTGCAAAAGACCTAGTCCAGATCAAAGGCCTGATGGGAGATATGTTACGATTAGACAGGGAACAAACAGAATTGGAGAAACCTATGGTAAGGGCGGGCATTATTCTGAGCACCCGCGTTGGCCCGGAACCATATTTAACCATCGTTAACCTGCCTTATCATCGCTTTCTCTTAACCCGTTTTCGGCTAAACCTGATCCACTTATCTTTGGGTCACTTTCCAACCTGGTGTTCTCCCGAAAACGCACTGCCATGTAACTGTGACAACTTCTCGACCCAGAACACTTTGCACTTTTTGATGTTCTGTGAGCATTTCATGGCATTAAGAAGGAAATACTTGCTTCCAATCCTTAAAGAGGCTGGGTTCATACAGGTTAAGCCCGCACTCCTATTTTTACAGTTATTACAGACACCAAGGATAACCTTCCACGTTGCTAACTTTTTAGTGGGGGCTATCAGAGTCAAGAAAAGGATGTCGATTGACATCACTCCGAACTATGGTCCCTAAACGCGTGGAACTGTATTTTGCCCATGGTTAGTGATCACTCTAAGAAAGACTTTTAATTGATTTTATGTAAACGCTTTGTACAGTTTATTTTATCTTAACTGACCTCTTTTTAACGTATATTTAGGATTGAATTTTATCATATGTATCTATTTTAGTATTATTTATGTGTATATTATGATTGAATGTATATAAGACAAATACTTATTTGGTATCAATTGTATTTTTTGCTTGAGTGTACATATTTTGTTCCCTTGTCTTTTTATGATATTGATTTATCGAAATAAAGTACTATGACTGACTGACTGACTTGCGCTAACCTATAATACTCAATACAAGCTGAATAGATTGTTACACTGTAAGGTGCCTGATCTACACTCCGGGGTATGGGCACAGATGGTGAGTGCCTAAGTGTGAAATACAGGGCACGGAGAAGTCGCTAGAAGCCGGTTATGTTTAAAGTTTGTTAGCGGTACCCGATTATCTGAGATTGAGGGGGTGAAATCTCTTCTACAATGGCGGAAGTTCCATGACAGTCTGAGATGTTTTATACAATTTGTATTGACAATGTACGATTGTATGTATAATCCAGTTGTTATACAACCATTTGTATATACTGAAAACAAAAACTGCAAATAAAAATATTTTTTTTTTCAAAATAATTTGAGAATTCAGCAAAAACTGAAATTGGTGAGAGCGGAGTTCCAGGTTCACATCTTTGGCACAGAAAAAGAGAAACTGTAGTTAACGCACAGGGTTGTTGTCATGTCTGGAGGCAGTACAGAGCCAGAACGGAGGTACACAGCATGTGTTGCCACTGCGCATGAGCGTTTGAAATTGTTTCCAGATACAGTCTTGCAAGGTGAGGAATCTTCTGTTAGAAGTATTCATCAAAATATCGCAACACTGGGGTTCTGAGTGATGTCAAAGACCACTCTTCTTCATGTAATTTAAAACTCCTTGGTAAAAATCATCCAACTTATTTATAGTTATCCATAAATACTTTCATATGTATAACTTGACAAAAACTCTTCTCTAAGGATTCTTGTATGTATTCAGATTACTCACTGGTTGAAATCAATCCCACTACTATTTCAACTTGCTGTATGTATTTCTATTTTTTTCCTGTATGGGGTGGACTATTGTCCCATCATATAACTTTAACAATGGATATACCATGTTTTTTCTACTCTAAGATTAGGCCATGATATATACATATTTTTTAGTTACATAATGTTTGTTTTTTAAACCAGATTAAATACTCCAAGAAACACCCTTTGTATCGGTCTTGTTTGTAATCCAATTCCTAAGGGGGTTGTGGGTTGCGCCATCTGTTTTTTTTAACATTCACAAACCGTACTTATGCACCTTTTCAAATTCATAAAAAGTAGAGGCCGTATTCCTTGTGTATTCAGTACATTTCAATAAGCATATATAACTCATGAAATAAATCATTAGCCTCTTCAAAGGATCAAGTAGCTCACGCTTCTAAACTTTGTTTGTATCCATTGTTCATGCTAAGAAAAAATTAGATCTTGCCCATATATTCGAGAAAGTACATGTGAATCAATGCAGTCAAGTTAACAATCAATAAGAATGAATCATATTTATTGGATATACTACATTATCTATGCCACAAAATGACTGCAAGTTTGAACAAGTTAACATAAGTGTTATTTTTACGTTCATGATTATGGTGACAAACAATATGCGTGCACAAAGATTCACAATAAAAAAGCATACTATGGAGTAATACATCACACTCCAAGAAATTGACACAGTGCCTAAATAAACAAGTACAAACTTCGGAGACTGGTAAATACTGTAAATTTCATCAGGAGACCCAGGAAAATAAAGCTGAACATTGTATAAAAGGTCAACTGTAGAAACTATGTTAGGTATTTTTAAAGATTCATGTTGGGTCGGTTATAAAAATAATATTTCTGAATTTTCTGCTACAAATATCAACATAGAAGAATAAAGCACAATCTTCACGTCAATGTAATGGTAAAATTAAGCTGTTGTTTGGCAAGTGCATTTTTTACAACGAGAACAAGTTTAACTGTCACAATATATTTATTTTTTTTAAAGAGAAGAAGAATGGCCTACTGGCCACAATGTGTACAATGGAAACTTCAACGTTTTAAATTGTGATTCACACTGATAAATTAAGATAAATTACACGCATACATTTTTTTAAAAAAATTGCAAATAAGGCTCAGCACTTTTTTGCCTTACATCAAAGTTGTAGAATATATTTGATACATTTAAATGTCTGGATAATAAAAGAAGCAAGCCTTTTCAGTGAAAAATAGCAGTTTGAAAACGCTGATGCAATAAAAAGAACATAAATTTGGCATTTAATGTGTTTAAATGGACCAAAAGCACATCTATTGTTTCTGCACTTGAGGTTCATCTTAACAATGCGCCACTTCACGAAAGAATAGGCCACTTCCTTTCCAAATGGTTCTATAGTTCTCAAAGAGATCAATACCTTTGTAAGTTCTCAAGTGCTAAAATCATATTTAAACACAGCCTTTCATCATTCCAATGAAGATAAAATGAGTACCACTGAGGTGGGTAACAATAAAAGTGGTTAGTCAGCAACAACATAGCCCAAGATGTGAACATGCTCTTTGCAGATACAAAAAAAGTACAGAACATGTGCATCTCCATTCTGGGCTTAGGTCAAGAACTGAAGCATCTAATATAAAAGAAAAGGGTATTACTACATTCCATGCTGCTGTAATGTGTCTCAGGGTTTCTTTATGATACAAATGTAACATGAATTTGTGGAGTTATGCAAATTGAACGTGGTTACTGTTGCCACACCAGTTTAAATACCTTTTGTACTTCACTTGACTTCGTCTACCTCAATTAGCTACAAATGTACCTATGTGCATCATCAGCCTTATAATGAACTAGAAATCTGCACTCAAGGAGGTAGCCTTACAGATGAAGCAACTATTCCCCAACTCACTCTCTCTATATCCAATGGTATCCTTTAGAGGGTAGTACCCAGCACAAACATGTGGCTAAAATTGTTTTGATTTTCAAAATAAAGAACAACACTAAATTTGCTTGAAACTAATGTGGACGGAAATTTCAAGAAAAAGAAAAAGATTTGGTTGACAAAGTGTCCTCTCCTGTTATCCAAATGGCAAACTTCGATACACATGCAAGTTTGTTTATATTCAATAATAATTCAAGTGGGTATATACTGACGTTAGTAAAAAGTGAGCTACTCGAGACAACACTACTATTCCTACTGCCGTGCAATTATAATCCCCATCTGCTAAATACAATCTAATGACAGTTTCATTCATACAACCTGAAACAATTTATTTTTACACCCACAAAAATAAATACAATTTACTTCATTTGAAAAAAACTAAAATTGAAAATGTTGTGGCATACAGTTCAAGTGCTTTGGCGTACACATAGTACATTTTTTTTCTGGCTCAAGATCTCTAAAAAACATTTTACATGGAAAGACAAACTAAGATTTTGCTTCTTAACTGTAAAGAATAAAACAACCTCCTCAAAGAAAATTTGGAGAAACTATAGAAACTGGAGTAAGTTGTCAGGTAAAATGTACATGATCATACCTCATGATATGATTGCCCTCCAAACCTCTGCTTAACAAGAAAGACAAAGAAATCAGAAAAGGGTAATGAGGATGCCAAATATTAGGAGTAAACACTCCTCAACAAAAGTATCACGGTGCATGCATGTCAAGCAAATGTGGTGCTGACACTGAAACAGATTAAGCACAGCACTTGCATGGAGATTCTGCAGAAGACAAATACCCCTTCATTCTGCAACCTGGCTTCCAGCCATGGCACAGCACAGGAACAACTCTCAAAATTTGGGCAAATGCACTCGAGGAAACTTAAGCAAGACATGCCTGCTGGGACTTCCAGATGTCAGTATAGTGTTTAGCCAGCATAATTCCAGGTATGCCTGTTTCTTTATCTTTCTGCTGTAGTAGGAATCATTAACTTTGACTGGGTCACGCTGTTCCTCTACAGTCAATCCAAACCTCTCAGAATGGGTCCCGTATTCTCCAACATGTCAAGCCATGTTTGGAGTCCTAAATGAATCTCCATGCTGCCCATTTTCCTGAGCATTTAACTGCACTTACTCCTTAAACCACAAATGATAATAACATGAATTCTGTGAATATGCAGTTCAGCGCACTTTACTACTTATATTAACACAGCTAAATCCTGAAACCAAAAAGAAAACAGGTAAACAAAAAACAAGCAAGAAAATAATAAGTAAAAAGGTTCCTCACAATGTTTTGGGATACAAATAAATTTGAAACATAGGAAACATGTGAGGGACCAACAACTGCTCAAATAAAGACAAGGGTCTGCAAGTGCTTTCTCAAAGTTAAAAAAAAGAAAGCCAAAAATGCAGGAGGAGTAACGGTTGTACGAAAGGAGGAAAATAGTGCAATAGCGCATCAAGACTAGCACACAGGAGGCCAGTGGTAAATGTTAGTATGGAGAAGCTGATACTGGATTAGACTTCATAGATGGAAGGAGCAACAACAAACCATGTAGGGCAAGAGGCACAAACATCCTGAAAGGAAGACAGGAAGGTTTGGAGATAAACAGACTGGAGAACAGAGCAGGGGAAGAGAGAAGAAATTAAAATGCTAAAAGAAGGTAAGTGAGTGGTAAAAAAAAGAAAAGAAAATGAGCCAATACATGGGTATCCCCATAAAAAAAATATATAGAAAAAAAATGGTCAAAGTGCAAGGAAAGCAAATCTTAATAGGCTTGGGTAAAAGGGACAGATAACGTAAGTAAATCCTATTATTGGTAGATTAATTAAAATCTTTTCAATGTACATTATCAAACAATCAATAAAAAAAGGCGTGTGTGGTGCATTAGATACTGGGGCCAGTCCAGTTTGACTATAGCTCGGTTGCCAGTCTGACATCACGTGAGTATACCATTCTAAAAAGAAGGGCATCAATTCACCTTCGAGGTACATAGCCAAATTATCAATAAAGAGATAAAAACCTGAATTAAACATTGCACACTGGTGCTTAACCAAACAATATCGTAGTTGCCAGAGTGACAACACATATATTTTAACATTCTCAGAAGGGTATACATTTGTGTCTGTGGGCAGACAAAGAAAAAGTGAAAACCTAATTCCTTCCTCGATAGAGGATTAAAACCAGGATATAGGGAAAAGGTCCCAAGAAAGAAAGTGCATGATGCTTTATGCATTGATGTGGTAGTGCTTGCCAGTCCGAGATTTAGGAGGAGCCGTCTCAAGTCGAGTTGAAGCTGGGCTGAGTTGCTGCCAACTGAGCATTCTGGTTCTATTACTGTCCATCAAATAGCTAATCAGGTTGAAGAGACTCTCCATCCTTGATGGAGGATAAAAGCCTGGATTTGGGAGAGTCAGTCTGAAAGAATAAAGTGCTTGATGCTTTGTGCATTTGGGAGATTGTGCCATCTCAAGGCAAGTTCAAGCCGGGCTGAGATGATGCCGGAGCGATGCTTAAGTTCTGACAAGTAGAGGCACGCAGATGTCCAATTAAGTTGGTGAAACTCTCCATCCTTGACAAAGGGTTGAAGCCAGAATTCCGGAGAGTTAAACCTAAAAGATGACGATTTCATGCTGATGCTCTGCTGAAAAGCGTCCCTCAGGTGGCCGTTCAAATTGGTGGAGCATTGCATTTTTTAGTGCGGAGGTCTTTCAGTCTCTCAGAGACTAACTTGAGGGGCCTTACCGCTTGGCATGATTGCCAAGCAGGGACCCCTTGTTGCAGGACTGTTACTGCTGGGCAGTGTTCAGGCTAGCTTGAGGACTCGCAGCTTGGTATGATGGTTGTGCCAGGCGTCTTCTTTGAGGGGCTGTTGCTGCTGCGATGATTAAATTATGCCAAGGAGGCCCTCTGATGGTGAATCAAGATGGTGGACTTCTGCAGCTAGGTGATATTGTAATTATGGTAGAGAAGACCCTCTGATGGTGAATCAAAATGGTGGACTGTTGCTGGTGGGCGATGTTGGAGTTATGGTGCAGGAGTACCTCTGGTAGTTGATCAAAATCGTGAAGCACGTCAAATCAACGATGGGGAATCAAAAGGGGTGGACTGTTGCTGCTGAGCGATGTTGGGGTTATGGTGCAGAGGGTCCTCTGATGGGTAATGAAGATGCTGATGCATGTGGGATCAAGAACTAAGATCTTCTAGCTTCTATGAGGAAATATTAAGGAACTTCACAGCCTTGCAGGTAGTTGCACCTGATCCCCTCTTAGTAATGCTATGACAGCTGAGGGCATGGCCTGACTTACAAGGGTCTTAAAGATGGGTGTAAGAGTTTTTGCCTGAGATTTAATAGCAGCGTTTTGTTGGCGTATCCGCAGGGCCAGGACTGCTTGCACAAGGGTGCAAAGTCCTTAGATGGAAAGACGCCAAGATGGATCAGCATAAAGTCATGTTTTCTGGCACAGGAAAAGTGGGAAGACAAGTAGAACTGGGGGTCCTAGGCCGCATATGATGGCATGACTGACCACGGAGGCTGTTTACAAGCAAATGCAGCCGTGTCTGTGATGTGTGATGTGAGCTTGGCTGCTCTGTTGGTGATGCTTTTTAAAGGCAGCATATTCCATTGGGGTGTGCCAGGCTTTCACTAGTTGCAGTGCTTTGATTGACTGCTGTATTGTTGGAAAGAGTGATTTCTCTTCGAGGACTTGTTTTTCTATTTCTAGCCAGCACTGATGCGCGAGCGAGTTCACTTATGCTGACCACAGCCTCCAACACAGATAGACTAAGGCCCCGTTCCTTCCTGGGACCTGGTGGTACAGGCCATAGTCCAATATGGGCTTGTGAGACATACTGTGCAATTATAAAGAGTTTTTTGAAGACACTCGATTGTCATCTTTCCCTTTGAACTATTCCGAGCTGCAAGATACTGAGGGCATGAATTTAGCACCCACGACCTGAAGGAGTGTTTTGCATCTTCTGTTGAATAGCTTTAAATGCAAACAGCAGATTATTAGCAATGGCACTTCTTCATTGAAGAGGCGTTTTGAAGGTTAAATGGGAGTCCAGATGGACTCCGAGATACTTGTAGGGCTTCACCAGTTCTAGGGGATTACCCTTGGCCTGCCAGGAGGATTTGGGCTGCATTTGTTGTGTGAGCTCAAAAAGTAGAATACCTTGGTTTTGCTGAAATTGAGATCCATCCGTAGGTTGGTTGTGTACCCCAGTAGTTGGCCTATCAAATGCTGCAGGTCAAAAGGTGTCTTTCTGAGTAAGACAATGTCATCGGCATATTGCAGACTTCTTAGTTGTTTCTAGCTCTGCCTTGGGGAGTCGCTCAACACTTGGGCCAGGTGGCTATCAAGATCAGTCATGTAGATGTTAAATAGAGAGGGGGCCAGCACACACCTGTTTTAGGCCCATCTTGGTTGCAATTTTCTGGGTGGTTCTTTGCCCACCGCCAATCTTCACTTGTACCCAAGTGTTAGTGTGAAGGTTGACAATGGCCGCCAGCATTTTCACCGGCGCCACCCAGCGTGACATTTTTTCCCACAGCTTAGCCCTCGGGACTTTGTCGAAAGCTGCCTTTAGATCGATGAAGCAGGTATAGAGTTTGCTGGATTTGGAAATGACTTGATCAGCAAATAAAGTTACAGCCAACAGATTGGTTAATGTGCTCATTCCTTTACTAAAGCCGTTTTCTGTTTTCAGAATGATGTTTGACTAATTGACTCAGATGAGCAAGTTGGAAGCATATATCTTGGCTTCTATGTCAATCAGGGTTATTAATCTGTAGGTAGGAGAGTTTGAGTGTTCACCTGATTTGCATATTGGTTGAAATATGCTGCCTCGCCAAAAATCTGGGATGGTATTTGGTAGCAAGGCGTAATTAAATAGTGGTGTAAGTTGGTTTGCCCAGAGGGGGGTTCTTTTTAAACAACATGTTTAGAAAGCCATTAGAACCAGGAGCCCCCTCGGACCTAAGCCTTTTCAGGATCTCTGTGACCTGCGTGTGGTTAACCATGAGATGGAATGCCTCTATAGATTGAGTGCTCTGGTCGGGTTGCTGGAGGGCCTCAGCTTTCATTATCAGAGGCTGGTCCTGGTCGGCCTGATTGTAAGCTGCGACTATGTTTGACGTCCAGACAGAGTCCATAATGCCAACGTTGTTGTGCCCGTAGCGACCATTTGCCAGTTTGTTAATTTTGGCCCAGAAAGATTTAGTTTTTTTGTTTACCAGCATAAAGCAATTTAATCCAAACGTCCATCATCTGTTGAGTTTTGCCGTCCCGATGGCTTTTTTATAAGCTTGTCTTAAAAAGCTGGGTAAAGGGGACAGATACAACGTGAAATAAGCTCCACACCTAAAACTCTACTACACATCAATAAAAATTTAAAACCATTATATAGTCAACCACTGAATCATGAGTGGAAAGAAGTTAAACTAAAAAGTCAACCTGACCTACAAGTCACTCTTGACTCAAAGAGATCCACAGCATCTAAATCAAATCTATGGTCTGCACATCCTGCCACTACCTTTAACGACCCCTTACGAAGGCTGAAGATGGCCCGAAGAAGACTAAATGTCAAGTACACCTCTATACACCATTAGGGCCAATGCCCACTGAAAAGCAAGTTTCACTGTATGAACGTGAACGGCCATAACTAACATTCATCTGAATATATATTTGTTTTTCATTTTAGTGGCAGAACTGACCATCCCTGCTGAACTGATGCACTGATTGCCTTTGCCACCTCGGAGACTTTAACAAAATGTAAAATACCATATACTGAATTACCAGCTAGCAGTGCTTTTTCAAAAATGAACTAGTGAAAAATCACTATACGTTATGGATGTACAGTTGTATTGCATGTTCCTATTTACCAAAATGATTAGAGCCCAAATAGTTAATTTGTTTGCATATTTTGACTTACATTTGTCATGACTATTTTGTTTCATACATTATATACTTTGTTCTAATTAAGCGATTAAGTCAATAAGTCCTATAGAATGACTAATAAATCAGTTTGCAAATCAGACAATTGAACACTACCAAAATGCTGCATTTTGATTAGCACCTAAGTGACTGATATCTACCCAAGAGATTTATGGCTAGTACCTGAGACAAGGCTAATTACAGTATCAATACATGCTTTCTTCCCCCTAACAGATGCCTGTGGAGATGAAGGAGTTCTAAGAAAGAACTTGTTTTCACCTTACTCACAGAAGAACAAGTTACTTACCTTCGGTAACGCTTTTTCTGGTGGATACAGCATCTGCCTGTGGATTCCTCACCTTGTGAATATCCCCTGCACCAGCATTCCACAGAATTTTTCTTCCCCAGAACTCCACGTTGACGTGGGCGACGTCACAATACATCGGCTCCGCTCGCGACTCCGTATGACGTCACCGGAACCATAAGAGGCCCACGTCGGCGTGATGACGTCAGTTCCACCCATTTTTTCCGTGCCTTCGAGGCGAACAGGTGAACCAACGACAAACTCAAAGTATACACAGTATACAGTATACCAACACATATACACAGTATACAAAGGAAAAGGATGCTAAATAAAGAAGCATTTCCAACAAATGTACAAGCATTTCAAACAAGACCTATTTCATGGTATACAAAGGTGGACAACGGGGAGGCGGGTGGGCCAGTGAGGAATCCACAGGCAGATACTGTATCTACCAGAAAAAGCGTTACCGAAGGTAAGTAACTTGTTCTTCTGATGGATACATCTGCCAGTGGATTCCTCACCTTGTGAATAGATTCTCACAGCAGTCCCCACTACCGGAGGAGGGTGTCCACCTTCCTATACCAGAAAGTCCTGCAACACAGAGCGCGCGAAGTGGCCCTCCCTCCTCATCTCGGAGTCCAAGCAATAATGCTTTGCGAAAGTATGGAGGGAGGCCCAAGTCGCAGCTTTACAAATATCTGCCACAGGAACACCCCGGACCAAAGCAGATGTAGATGGTTTTGCTCTAGTCGAATGAGCTCTAATGCCCTCAGGAGGAGTCTTACCAGCCAGGGCGTAGCAGATCTTGATGGCAAGGCTGATCCATCTCGGTAGTGTGCGCTTGTGCACCGCTCTACCCTTCGAATGACCAACGTAGACAATGAAGAGTTGATCATCTAGACGAAAGTCTTTAGTCCTGTCCAGATAAAAACTCACAGCCCTCTTCGGGTCCAGGTGATGGAGTCTATCCTCCTCTTTGGAAGGATGAGGAGGTGGATAAAAAACAGGGAGAGTAATAGACTGCCCCAAATTGAACGGAGTAACAACTTTTGGCAGGAAGGCAGCCCTGGTCCTAAGAACCATCCTTTCAGCATGTAATGTAAGAAAAGGGGGTCTAGAACTAAGAGCTTGGAGCTCACTCACCCTCATTGCCGAGGTTATGGCTACAAGAAAAACCACCTTAAAGGACAACAGCCTCAAAGGACAGCTATGTAGAGGCTCAAATGGGGACCCCATCAGAAAAGTTAAGACTAGATTGAGGTCCCACTGTGGCATTACAAAGGGAGTAGGAGGAAACATGTTTGTAAGGACCTTGATAAACCTCAGCACAACTGAAGATTTAAACAGTGACGGTTGATCGGGAAGCCATTGGAAATCCGATAAGGCCGAAAGATAGCCCTTGACCGTGGCCACAGCACAGACCTGCTGAGCCAAGGAAAGAGTAAACTGGAGCACATTAGAAAGATGGGCTTTTAAAGGGTCAATGGACCTCTCTCCACACCACTTTACAAATTTAGACCACCTGTAGGAGTAAATGGACTTGGTGGAGTGTCGCCTGGCCGATAAAATAACGTCCACCACATCAGGTGGGAGAGAGAAAGAACTCAGGTTGCCCCGTTCAATCTCCAGGCATGAAGGTGTAAGCTCTGGAGGTGGGGGTGTAGAACCTGCCCCTCCGACTGCGAGAGGAGGTCTGCCCTCAGAGGGAGACGGAGCGGAGGGCATAAGGAGAGGTGGAGAAGATCTGTGTACCACACCCTTCTTGGCCAATCCGGGGCGATCAATATGACTTGGGCCCGGTCTTGGCGAATCTTCCTCAGAACCCGAGGAATCAAGGGTATGGGAGGAAACGCGTAAAGGAGTCGCAAGCCCCAACTCAACTGAAACGCGTCCCCCAATGCCCCCTGCAACGGAAACTGGAGACTGCACAATGACGGGCAGTGCGCGTTCTCGTGGGTGGCAAACAGGTCCACCCGAGGTGTCCCCCACGTCCGAAAGACATGACGAACCACCTCCGGATGGAGCCTCCACTCGTGGTCAGCGGAGAACTGCCGACAGACTGTCCGCACGTACGTTCAACACCCCGGCCAGATGATTTGCCATCAGACAAATCTGATGGTCCTGAGGCCTGGACCATAGACGCAGGGCCTCTCTGCAGAGACAGAGAGACCCCACTCCTCCCGGTTTGTTTATATACCACATCGCGGTAGTGTTGTCCGTCAGGACTTGAACAGACTGACCGCGAAGGGAAGGGAGGAAGGCCTTGAGCGCCAAATGAATCGCCCGCAACTCCAGAAGGTTGATGTGAAGCAACCTTTCCTCTGGAGACCAAAGACCCTTGATCTCCAGATCCCCCAGATGAGCACCCCACCCTAAAGTGGAGGCATCCGTTATTACTGTGGCCACCGATGGAGGCAGATGGAAGGGCTTTCCTTGCGACAGATTACCCTCCACGCTCCACCAAGATAGATCCGCTGCAGCTTCTCTGGAGATCTTGATCGACTCCCTGAGATCCCCGTTGTGCTGATACCACTGCTTGCGGAGGCACCACTGGAGCGCCCTCATGTGCCAGCGTGCATGGTCGACCAACAGAATGCAGGAAGCGAACAGACCGAGCAGGCGAAGGACCTTCAGAACTGGAACAACCGCTTTATTGTGGAATAAAGGGACCATCTCCTGAATGTCGAGAATTCTGTGTGGAGGAGGAAATGCTCGACACACAGTAGTGTCCAGTACCGCCCCTATAAACAGGTTGCGTTGAGAGGGCACCAGGTGAGACTTGGGCACATTGATCGAAAAACCCAAGTCGAATAACAGCTGAGATGTTACCTGCAGATGATGTTGCACTATCTCTGGGGACTCTGCCTTCAGAAGCCAGTCGTCCAGGTAGGGGAAAACTGGAATCCCCGACCTCCTGAGATGAGCAGCCACCACTGCCATCACCTTTGTGAAGACTCGAGGTGCGGTAGTAAGACCAACCAGGAGGACCGCAAACTGGTAATGTTGCGACCCAACCGTAAAACGGAGATACTTCCTGTGCGACTTCAGGATTGGGATATGGAAGGACACGTCCTGCAAGTCGAGCGACACCATCCAGTCTCCTTGCTGCAACGCTGGAAGAACCTGCGCAAGGGTCAGCATCTTGAATTTCTCCTGTTTCAGGTAAAAGTTCAAGATTCTGAGGTCCAGTATCTGACGCAATCTGCCATCCTTTTTGGGAATCAGGAAATACCGGGAGTAGCATCCCTGACCCCTCTCCTGCTCCGGAACCACCTCTATTGCACCCTTTTGAAGCAAGGCTAGAACCTCTTTCTGAAGGAGAAGCAGATGGTCCTCTGAGAAGTAACCTTGGCAAGGAGGGTAAGGGGGAGGAAACTCCTGAAAGGGAAGGGCGTACCCAGTCTCTACGAGGTTCAAAACCCAAAGGTCTGTCGTAACAGATTTCCAACCCCGTAGAAAGTAGGACACCTGACCCCCCAAAGGTCTTACATGATCCGGGATGGGGGATCTAGGGCTGCTTCCCTGAAGCCTCATTTGGAGCAGAGGAGGAGGAAGAAGCAGAGGGGTTGCGTCCAGAACCTCTCCGACCCCTTTGTCTCCCTCTATAGGATTTATAGAGGGGATTCTGCTGTTGTTGCTGCTGCTGCTGTTGCTGCTGAGGCAGTCGGTAGGAGCGAAAAGATGACCTTCCAAAGCCCATAAATTTTCTAAAAACAGAACCCTTTGCAGGAGCTTGCAGACCCAATAACTTTGCTGTTAATCTGCTGTCTTTAAATCTTTGTAGAGCAGTGTTGCAGGGATTCTGCTTATACACAGAACTATGCTTAGAACCCCAGGACCTCAGTGAATTGTGGTGTACCAGAAACTCACCTCAGAACCCAGAACCCAGTATCCGGCTAGCATAAGTGTCCCATTCGTTATCCGAGATTTAGCTCGGCGGTCCCAATGAAAAGACAACCCAGAACACGCGACTCAGTACATACTCAGGAATGGTGGGAATCGGAAATACCTGTTCGTATATTATTCTCACATCAGTCCACAACAATAATCAACAGAGACACGGTGTAAATAAAAAGAGTTTATTTTTATAGACCACGTGTCCTAAGATGCAGTACTTTGGCTAATACAAGCAGACAAATGATTACTATCAAAACCAGCAACATAGTTACAATACCATAGAATATAAACGGGGTAATCATATTATAATGACAGTGGATACTACCACCTTCCCTTTACTAAGAAGCTAATATTATTATTATGCTAATAGAAGGTCTCTTAGGCTTGAATAGGGGACCCCATACCTCAAAGATCAGCTTAGTGAAATCACATCACAGGAGCATCAGGAGTCTTCTCGCAGGAAGGCTCGTCTTCGGTCTGAATAATAAACATGATGTCTGTGATATTAAAAGCACCAACTTTCAGGTATGTGCAGCTGCGCGTGTGTTATGGCTAAATAGTGGGTCGATCAACCTAGAGTGGAAAACATGCATTGTGTAATAATCCAGACTGTTTGTCACACCATGTACAGACCAAGGTCGCTGCGCAGAGCTTGGGATGGTAACAACAGATTGCTCTCGTGTGAAGCAAGTCTCGAGTCAGCAGTTTATTTAAGAAATAACATGTAAACGCAGTGTCGTGTGCAAAAGCAGAAAGATGGCATTCTAACATCTAACGTGGTTATGCTAACTTAACAATGTATGTGCGTATTCAGGAAGAACTCACTACACGCCCCCTTGATCGAAGCACTATTTAATAGGCAAGAAAAGAGAGAACGCAGAGTTCAGTGTCGTCAGAGCAGAACAAGGCGTAACCAATGCAGAGTTTCAGAATGCGCCAAAGTCCGAAACTACAAAAATATAAACCAGTGTTGTTTAATAAAAAAATGGAAGTAAAAAAAAAACTCAAAACGACCATCAGGAAAAAAAGAGAAAGAAAAGAAGAAATGTTGCGCTAGGGTGCTGTCCAGTAGCACAGGCGCAAAGGACGACTGTCCAGTTAATCCATGAATGTATAGGCAGCATATGTGGCCACTGCTTCCAACAAAAAATCGTTTGCAGGTCCACTGAAAGTCTCAGCCATCCAATCCATCAACGAAAAGGAACATACGTGTTCTTCAACCATCGGAGCCTCTAGCACGATCAGAGGGCACCCGGAATGTTCCTCCAAATAGCTCATAGCCAAGAAGTTGTAGGCAGCTGTTGAGATGTCCCAATTACCCAGGATACCATGCGCCGCACCACAGGCCATAATCCGGACACCAGAACAGGCCAACTCGTGAGACACTAAGGGCCTCATCAGTCGATCGAAATCCGGCACCGGAGACACCAGGTTGGTCAAGCACAAATCCAAAGGCCATTCAAAGGGACAATCCAGGCAGTGAAATACAGGCTGCACGCAGGTGAAGTAGGAATACCTGAAGGATAATCCATATGCCAGGCTTAAGGTCGCCAACGGCAGAGTTCCATAAAAGTCAAGCATCCTATCACGAAGAAGATGCAGGCGGGACAGGCGCTCGTGTGGCACAGAAGGAGCAGCCATTCCGTAGTATGAAAAGTAAAAGCAGCACACCTGCCACCAGCGCCAGAAGCAGCGGAACACCTCCAAAGATGCTCGAGAAAAGTGAATGAAAAAATGCCGGAATCACACCAAAAATAGTTTTGAAAGAGGTCACGAGACCCGAGCCCACAAGTTTAAAAAAATGAGCCAGGCCGGTCGTGGACGAGGCATTAAAAATAGTTTGGATCAAAGTGCCGAAATGTAGGGGGAGGTCAGTATTCAGAAGCGCCTGTACCTCAGTGCGCGTATTAGCAACGTGAAGGACAAATGTTTCACGAGAGGAAGTCAATGGCACCTCTTTTTGGGACAATAGAGCTCTTATTCTGCTCAACTTGTTGAACTCTGCTTTCAAGGTTGGAATCGAAGGCCAGATAGAAACATCCAGCCGCCCATGCGGGGGTGGAAAGAGAACATTATTGCAGCAGACAACTTTCTGCGAGACAGTTACTATGTACGGGATTCCCACTAACATCCCGCAGCAAGCTTCATTATTCAAAATTAAATAACTACCGTTTGCAAGCAGCGTGAAAGAAGGCGTAATCACAGGCACTGGGATACCTCGTAGGACGCAGGCCAAGTTCGGTGCTTGTACATTGCATGCGCCGTGTAACTGTATGTGCCTACATACCAAGGAATGGTCTGGTGTCGTGGTACATTCCTCGCCTTTCAAATAAACCTCAGTTCCATCCCTCGTACATCTATACGTAAAGGGGAGGGACCAAACCTCATGTATGAAAGCGGTACCCAGCGGTTCATATCTACCCAAAGCATAATGTTTCATACAAGACGAAAACTTAAAAAGTGCGAAAGGGAGAGTTATCAATCCGTGTACTAACCACGTAGCTGAATTGATCTCCGCGACAGAAAAAGGCAACGGTTCTAACTTTTCAATATGTAACAATGAATATGTAGCATCCTTCATGGACATAAATTGCTGCTTGTCAGTAAGGTTAAAGGGAAGGAATAACGATGTAGTGTTCAGATAGTCCCAAGGGACTCTCCCTGCCTTTAACGTCTGCAATGTCCATGCAAACTGCATAACAGAACGCAACTGGTTTTGACCATGATATAACACAGACATATCATCATGCACAATATCAACAACAGAAGAAACAATATTATCTAATGTATAAATCCTAGAAGAGAGAGTGCTAATGCTATTATCTATAACGGCTAAAACCTTCTCCATGTTTGCTTGGTCAATAGCTCTCAATCTGGAAGCCGCCTCAATCTGCGACAACTTCCAGACTTCGTTGTAAATAGCATACGCCCACCTTTTGGTTCTGCCACCCACAGGACCCTTAACAAAATCATTCAAATCTATTTTGTCATGTAATTGTGATAAATGAACTTTGACAGACGCCAAGGTGGAATGTCGCAGCCAAGATTGACATAACTTGCCCACAGAGTATGTAGTTACAGTATGTGACGACTCAAACCGAGGGTCTACGCGTTCCCGAGTATACCCCGGTTTCAGTCCCAGAAAACGACGTTGACAGGTGTCTGAACTGCTTTGCCAAACTAACCAACCCTCACTATTAAATTTCGAAATATTAAAAGATGTATTTGAAACTAAGGATTGCAAAGCAGTAAGGGATAGATCTGTGTGGTTATCCCAATTGGGATAAGCGCCCAAATCCGGCACTGAAGGGGACTTTAATTGTTTAGAAGTAGCCAATCCAAAACAGGTGGTCTGGAAGATAGATGAATTTAGAAACAAAATATGATTTGGTATAAGACAGGCACGATGTAAAGCCTCTGTACCCTGAACCTGCCACGGTCTGGAACCCCAAACCGATTTTAGATCAATAGTAGCCTTCCATAGATCATAACCTTTGATTGACAACTCGTCCATAAAGGACTTGGAATAAAGCAACTTTGTGTGTGTCAGTCGAACCTTTGCGGCAGACTCAGGCAGCACCTTAAAATAAAACGCTGCCGGGTTGGAAACACTGAAATCGGTAAAATAAGAATACTTGTTAACTAGTGTTTGTGAACTTCCGAATGCGGGAGTAGGACAGTGTTCCCATTGGGTAAAATTTACAAAATTTCTAAATGTATTTGCTTTATGCAGGAAGTGATTGCCATAATGTTGAAAACAATACTGTTCCGCATAATTAGCCGCATTTTCATATAAATCTTCAGCATCAAAAGCGGCATAATATTTCAAATCAGAAAACAGTGATTCAATGGCGTGTACATCCCAATCATCAGAACGTATGTTCTGCCTAACCACATCACCCATAGAAACACGAAATACATTAGGTACATTAATGACCTCTGTAGGCCCATGAATTTGGAATTTAACAGCATCCCATGCGATTCCATCCAAGACGGGCCAGGCAGTAATATTCACAAAAGTCTGGTCCCTTTTCATGATGTGGGACGAGGAGTGGGGGGCCAAAGTTCCATTGATAAGTCTAATTGTCGATCTCTCACTCAGATAGTGGCCATCCACAAGACGGAAAAAAACTATTACAAATCCAATTGACATAAACAAAAAAATAGTAAAAAGCATCAACCAGATGTATGTCCAAGGGGTAATCAAAAAATGTCTCTTAAACCAGCTGAAAAAAACAGCAATGTTTGATGGGGGGCTTGAGGGTAACGAGTTAGTGTCAAAGGAAAAACGGGACTGGCCAAGTGCTGTAGATTGTAAAACAGGCGAGGGACCACGTGTAGGATAAGCATACTCAGTCTCTTCGGGCAAACCACCAGCCGATGGTATCAACAAGGGATCAGTAACAGATTGCATCTCGATGGCAACCTCAGGCAAGGTGTTAGAAGCAAGAGCCAACATTGAATTTCTTTGCATCGTCTGGCAGGAAACTGCTGGAGTCATACTAAGAAGTATCGGCCACTCGCTGAAGTTTGACATTGTCAATAGAGATGTACCTGTTTTCTTTGCGACCAGGAAGTGGAGGTAAAACGACTGTCCTTGTACCCTGCACTCCAAGCACTGGAACTGGTGCACGATAAGAGGGGCCAAACTCCTTCTTGTTCTCCACCTTCTCACGGACCAGGTCTCCAACTCGGGGTAGCCAGCCGACTACCGGAACCTGAACTTCAGCTTCAGATGTGGAGGGCAAATGTTCCTTCGAAAGAGTGTCTCTGGCTTCTTGTAGAGTCTGCAAAACAGCACAGTGATCATCTACGTCAAAGGGTGCGGTCGACGCCGCAATGTCTAGACCATCAAGGTCTGGGACAAACATTCTGATTCCGAAGAGCATCATGTACGGGGTCCGCCCACCCAGAGACCTTCTAGGGAGATTATTAAGTGCACGTTGCACGTTATACAAATGGGCTAGCCAGTTCCGGCCTGTGCCTAAAACACGTGCTGTCAATGATTGCTTTAAGTCACGGTTCATTCGCTCCACCACACTATTACCCTCAGGTCGGTAGGGGGACGAAAATTTGACTAGGACCCCCAAATTTCTCATAGCCTCCTTGTAAGCCTTAGAGGCGAACGCAGGGCCCTGATCAGAATGGAAGGTACCACACGCAAAAGTTCCCACAAAGACACGCAAATCCCTGATGACAGTCCGCGAGTCAGCACTCCTTTGTGGCCATACCCATAGAAAACGTGTGCACGAATCCACTGCAACCAAGATGTACTTGTACGCAGTATCAGAGGAAAAAGGACCGCAGTGATCTAAATAAACACAACCAAATGGCTTATTAGAGATGTACAGCTGTGTCTGTGGTGGCCGCGCAACAGTAGAAGGTTTAATCTGTTGGCAAATGTCACAATCAAGAACATAAGCACGCGCTTGTTTATATAAACCAAACCACCAGTAACGTTGTTGTAGCAGAGATATTGTAGCTAACACACCGGCGTGGGCAGACGCCAACCCCTCATGTGCAGCCAAGATCAGTGCTGGCCTGCAGTCCGCGTTGGGAATAATTCTGTCACCAACGTCGTTAATCCTCACTAATGGGACATTATCAGGACTTAAATGGTAAATGTAACGAGAAGGAAAACCCTGTTTTTGAAAAGCTGGCCGGCCATCCTTACCAGGAGTTACTGCCAGTAATCTGCCTTTTCACCAAACAACTTCTGTCCATCAAATGGCAAATCCACTAATGTGGCTTGAACATCCGCGGAGAATCCCGACGAACGGAGCCATGCCTGCCTTCTTGCAGCTATGGACGAGCCCATAATCCTTGCCACCGAATCCGTCGTATCCAATCCCGACTGGATCACCTGTCTGGCTGCGGCCTGAGTGTCCGAAACCACCTCCAAGAAAGACGCCTTATCGCCCTCCGGCAGCTTAGGGGCCAAAGTATTCATTGAGTCCATCAATGCGTGCACGTAACGCCCCAGCAAGCACGTGGCATTGGAAGACTTTAATGCCATACTCCCCGAAGAGAAAGTCTTTTTAGCAGCCTGGTCCACCTTCTTAGACTCCCTATTTGCGGGAGACTGAGGGAAAGCCCCCGAAGCATGCTTCGAGCAGGATGCCTGCACAACTAGGCTCTCTGGAGACCGGTGTATAGATAGAAAATCCGGATCCCCAGGCGCCACCCTATACCTTCTTGCCACCTGTCTGGAAACCGCCGGAGAAGAAAGTGGTTTCCGCCAAACCTCCAAAACAGGCTCCAAGATGGCCTCATTAAAGGGCAGTAAAGGCTCTGAAGTGGAAGTAGGAGAGTGCAGAACCTCTGTCAACAAGTTCGATTTATACTCTGCCGAGGGAAACTGTAAATCTAACAACTCTGCAGCCTTTTTGATAACAGTATGGTAGGGAGTCAGTTCTTGTGGTGGAAAGGATCTTGCCGATGTGTGCTCCCATTCTGGGGTGGTGTCTAGGCCACTAGCCTCTTGTATGCCCTCAAAATCATCAGAGGATGTGCCCACCTCACCTTCCTCTACCTCTTCTCTGTACCTTCCTTCTTCCAACACCCTTTGGGCCTCCCTTCTCGATCGAATCCGGGAGCCGGCGTCGACGACGTCGTATGCCGCGTCGGTGGAGCCAGAGGTGTTGGAGTCGGCGGCACCATAGACGGAGTCGGCGGCGCCGGACGCGGCGCCGATGGAGTCAGCATCAGCGTCGAGGAAGGCTCTGAAGCAGGTCGATCCATCCGAAGCCGTGACGGATCCCCAGACGGCGCCGGAAACTGCCACGAAGGCGCCATCGGCAGAAAGGGCATGAAGGGGGCCTGAGCATAATGCTGCGGCACCCCCAACGTATAAGCCATGGGACCCACGGGACCAGTTGGTGCTCCGGATGGGAATGCCGCCCAATTAAAAATACCATACATGGCATTTAAGAACTGAGTAGAATCAGTACCTGGAGCAGGAAACTGAGGATAAGACACTGAACCTGCATCCCTCTGTGGAGTATTTGGCTGCGGCGCCGTAGTGTCCTCCACCGGAGCCATAGATTCTTCAAGCGCCGGAGTCGGCTCTTCCTCCCGTTCCTGATCCGAAACATGCGACTCCACCCGATCCGGAGACGGCGCCGGGGACTGCACCGGTGAACGCTCTGGCGCCCGCTTCGGAGACGGAGAACCTCCCGGAGTCTTAGAGGGAGAAGGAGAAGGTGAAATGTCCTTACTCCAATGACGCCGAGGTGAAGTCGACCTCGACTTCCTGCTCTTCGGGGACCGGCTTCGTGAAGAGTGTTTTCTTTTTTTATGATGTCTCCTTGAATTCGACAACCTCGAAGTCGACGACTCCGCCCTCGATTTCTCTTTCTTTCTCCCACTCTTCTCCTTACCGATCTTCGCCATAAACAGCTTGGCTTTTCTTTCCTTTAATGCTTTAGGATTCATCCTCCTACAGCATGCACAGTCTTCGACATCGTGGTCCGACGAAAGGGACCTCAAACAGTCCTCATGTGGGTCCGTCATGGACAGATGTCCACCGCATTCCCTACAGGGCTTAAAGCCCGACTTCCTCGTCGCAGACATTACAGAATTTTGCCACAGAAACACCTTACAACTACAAAGTAGCAGGAGTACTGGCAAAAACCGTTGCGCGTCGACGGCGCGGAAAAAAGGGAACTGACGTCATCACGCCGACGTGGGCCTCTTATGGCTCCGGTGATGTCATACGGAGTTGCGCGCGAGCGGAGCCGATGAATTGTGACGTCGTCGACGTGGAGTGCTGGGGAAAAAAAAATCCGTGGAATGCTGGCGCAGGGGATATTCACAAGGTGAGGAATCCACTGGCAGATGTATCCATCAGAATGTGCCTGCACCAGGAGAAACAGATTTAGAATTGTTGACTTTCCTATGCAAGCACCTGCACGGGTACATGGGAATAGTTTTCATCTCAGCTTCTAAAAATTACCTCTGAATTATTTGTGTAAATACCTTTGAATATTGAAATTGAGGAGGTATTTTTGCCTACAACAATGACTATCATTAAACAGGTTTTTATCATTTACTTACAAAAAAATGATTTTGAAGCAAACATGTTCATGTAGGGAGGTGGAACTCCTTGTAAAAGGAAGTGGGAGAAGTAAAAAATATATTAATAGCAACTTACTCAGTGTGTCTCATTGTCTACAGGAGGACACATCTTTCAAATAGCTTACTACACCTCCCAAAAAAAACAACTCCTGTGCTTTAAAACACATTTTAAAATCATTTAGGTCTACCAAAATGCTACTGTTTAAAAATTAAGAAGGTATTAAGCAACCGAGAAGATGGATAGCCTGAGCAAACAGATGTCGAAAGGGGATGTTGAAGGTAGGCACTCCCACTAACTATTTTGGTAGCCCCTTAGAGATTGTATAATGCCATTAATGACTAAAGTCCCTTAGTTTCCTGACCATCTTTTTGATACATGTGGTTTCATATCTGCATTATTTTCGCAATGTTTATTTACTTCAGCCTGCTTTCTAAGACAGATTTCAAACTCAGCAGCTCTGATTCTGGAAACATGGCATCCATTTGGTCATCAATACAGAAGGTTAACATCCTAGTTTTTCATTAGCCTATGTAACATTTTCTGTACATTGATTTACACAACTGAATGATTTATGTATGTGTGATGTTAAGCACACTGACACTCTACACTGGGAGGAGTAGTGCTACATAAGGGACAAAGTACCCCCTGCCGTACATAAGGATATTGCATGTCACTGAGGAGTTCCATAACCATATAGAGGACCAAAATCAAAGGGCGAGTTTCTTTATGAGGTTATCGAACTCCAAGGTGACTTGTAATATCCTTATCGTGTACGGTAGGGGGTACTTTATCCCATGTACTACATGGTCACACCACCTTTCACACAAACCACTTAAAGCCTTAGTAAGTAGCTCTTTCATATGAAAGAGCATGTTTGTAAACATAAAGAATAAAAACGGAAACTAATGCAAAATTAAACATATCAAAAACCTTTTAGATATTTTCTGCAAAAAGATATTAGAGGCAGTCCAAGACAAGTCAGTTTAAAAAAAAAAAAAAAAGCTGCAGTAGCTCGGAAAGTGTAGACACATATTGAAAGATTCTAACTTTTCTATAATTATCTAAGGAGTTCAAAAAATAAACATGTCCTTTCTGCTTGTCACTGTAAGCCAGAAAAATAGAGAAGAAAAGCAATGCACATTTTCATTGCTTAGAACAGCTACTCCATGACCTAACTTGCCTTTCACCTTGGCTACTGGGTCTGGCAGCAGGCATTTTGATGTCAGAACTTGACTGCAATAACTTATTACAGTGGAGTTCTTATGTCTTTTCCTTATAATTGGCAACTGGATGCGTCACAAGTCGTGAATTATAAACAAATTAGAGATGGGTTTTTATACAGGGACTGCAGAATCCCATGTATTTTAGAATTTAATTAGTAAGCTCTATTTAAATGTGTGTTTAATGACTCATATAGCTACAACTGACAGTTGTATTTCTTACATACAGGGATTGAACAAAGTAAAAAACCTGTCTTCATATCATAGTTTCTCTTAAGTACTTGCCAAGTGATAAGAAGCTATGTGCTTTTGGTTTCCTCCATTGCACTTGCATCTATGTGCTAGGCTCCAGATATCACCCAGCCAAGATGATACTCGAACAATGGGCAGACTGATGGCCTTGTTATCAGTCCTTTGTTTTGAGGCCACTTGGAAATGAAAATTAGAAAGCTCCTTCACCACCTGCAGATTGCTGCTGGGAGCAGAAAGCAGACAACGTGCAGGCACAGCTGAATGTGTCCCTGTGTCGGGATTACATTGGGTCACATTCAGCATATTTTATTGTTGCCAGCCCAGAACCCTGATCCAACTCAATAGCAGCTGCCAGATCCAGGTCTAACTGGACCCCCCTCATTTCCTGCACTGTTCCTAGGTAGCTATTTCTTGGGGTGGACTGACTCCATAGCAGTCAATGTAACTGCATGGGAGTGCCTTCCCCTTGCCTAATTTTGCTACAGTATTAATATCCATAGTTTTTCCATTATGATGGATTCTCTTGCATCGTAGCCTTCATCTTTGTGTCCTAATATATGGAAAGTTTCTTGGCTGCAATCCAAACTAATAGTATGATGCATCTGCCCATGTTACCACTGTATGTTAACAAATTGCTTGTTTTGGCTTTCCCACTTATTTACGAGTGCTGTATATTGTGTGTTATCTTTCAGTTACTTCAGACAGCCAGAAGAACTGACAATACACAGCGGAATACAGAGGCTATAATTAAGGGCAGAATAAAGTCTAAACAAAGGGGTAACGGCCCATGTCATTTGATTGTAAGCCTTGAAATGTGATATGTTCTCTTAGAAACCAAAGGGCATATTATCAAGACGGAGCGATAATTATCGCTGCACGTGCTTAGCACGTTATTTACTATCGCCGGCTATCACTGGATTATAGCGCCATGATAGCGCTGTATTAACAACGCTTAGCGCAATGGCGATATAAAATCCAGCGATAGCGGGGAAATGGATCGACATCGCTGAAAGACCAGCGAAAAGGCGATAAGCTTGCCAATACGAGCATGTGGCCTTGACCCTATAATCCACCTCCCATGTTAAGTATGCCTTAGTCAGGTTTGTATCAGGCATTCAATTCCTGCGATGATCTGGGTTTAGTGCGACTTTTGTTATCGCGGGACATCTTTGCTAATGGAGCGAAGATGTTTTAGCGACCTTTTCCGTGTGCTATTTGTAAGGAACGTCTACCTTGCATGTCATTAGCGATAATTATCGCTGGCATGCAAGGCGTTGGAAAACCATCAGATAACGTCGGAAAGCTGGCACTAACGCATGTTAGCACTGGCTTGCTAATAAGGCGATAAAAATATCGCCGCTTTATCGGCAAAAAGGGCCGCTAAAGCGGCGATAAGGCCCTTGCTAATATGCCTCCAAGTCTTAATAGTTAGATCTTCAGGAGTTTCTTGCATTGTGAACAGTTGGGATCGGATCACAAGAAAGGGTTGATGGCATTCCAGTCTGGGGCCTGGACTCCTAGCTTTCTTCCCTTGTATTGCAATCATTTAAATGATTGAAGCAGGATCCGATGGGCATAAGATGCTTAGAGGTTTCCAATAGAGAGCCTTAAGTGCAGACAAGAGGTGGTCTCCCTTGAGGAGAGTAGGCAGTCTGGCTGCTTTCCTCTATAACCTTTGTAGATCTGCAATATATTTCTTAGAGGCCACATAGATGACATTGCAATAGTTCCAAGGTGCCATTTCAAGGGCCCCAGTCAGCTCCACTCTGTGATCAGTTTGAAGAAGTGGTATGGAGAATGGAAATCTGAAGGCTGATGCCTTTGACAACTGTGATTGAGCAGGAGAGAGATTAACATAGTCAACAGGCATTGGTATGTTCATGGTGTTTTAGGTAGTTGATTTAGGGTGCCAGTCAATGGTAGAGGGCCAGGCTCAGTTCTACCCTTTACAAAGATCTCACTTTGTTTAGGCATGTGATACTCTTCTTTCTCCAGTAAACGACGCAATCGGAGTATAACATGAGGTTATTCAGGTGTTTGGCTGGCCAGAAATGAATCTGAGGGTCATCAGCGTACATTTGGAAGATGATCTGCTGTGTTGGTCGAAAAGCTGGGCCATGGGGTGAACATAAATACTGAATCAGCAAGAGAGGAATGCTCCTGTGGAACACCACAGGACGCTGGGCAAGTGAACTCAACTGATCCCATCCTGAATTTTTGGATATAATTGGAGAAGAAAATACTGTATCCAAAACAGTACAGATCTAGATATTCCTAATCATTGTTCTAGTTTCCACCAGTACTGTGCCAACAACAGTTGTGTAGGATATAGAGCCATCGAAGAGTCCAGGGGCTGTTTGTCTTCGTCCAAGGAAATGCTGACCTCAGCCTCTCCCTCTCTTATTTTGGCCTAAATGGATTTAGGGTGCCAGGTGGGTGCAAATATAGAATGATCGTCACGCAGGAGCCCATTTAGTTCAATGTACCTTTGAAGTGGCCTTATCTTCCTTTCCATGATCATGATGAGAAATAGGTGGTTGTAGATCCGGTTGTAGTTTCAACAGATCTTCGGTTCATCAGTTTTTTTGTTTTTTGATGGAGTAGTGATGAAGGACAGTTTCAGACAGACTTGTCTGGGTGGAGGTATTAATCACATTTGTACTATCTGCTGCAAGGAGGGAGGAATTGATAGATGCAGGAGACCAAGTAGGGGTGCATTGTGGGTTTGATGCTTGGCGGCGCGCTTTCTCGGTGATGCAACGACAACTGCTGCGGAGGCGACACGCTTCTTCGTCTTGAGTCACGCTTCCAGCTCCCAGCAACACGCAGTCTCTCAGAAGGCCCAGCTCAACAGCAGGTACTTCAGATTCCCAGCAAGGGAACTCAGGGGAGCTGGTTGGTGAAGTCTTGTATCCCTGAGACTTCAGGCAGGAGGCAAGCTCTAGTTCAAGCCCTTGGAGATCTTCTTACAAGTTGATGACAGTAGCACAAAGTCTTTCTCCTTTCTTTGGCAATCAGGTAACCACTGCAGGCCAATCCTCAAACAGCACACAGGATAGGGACAGTCTCCTCCTGCAGTCTCTCTCCCTGGTTCCTCTCCTCAGCAAAGGTTCTTCTTGTTTCCCAGAAGTGATCTAAAGTCTTGGGGTCTGGGCCCCAGTATTTATACTCATATTGTCTTTGTTCTCTGAAGGCAGAGAGGCCTTTGCCTAGTCCAAACCAGTTCTGGTCAGTCCTGGAGCAGTTTGTTGACAAGACTCCTCCTTTACTTTGACAGTGTGGGCCAGGGACATCAGACGCACCACAGGAGGTGGAGCCAGCATTGTGGAAGGCAGGCACAGCCCTATTCAGGGCCCAGGTGCAACTCCTCCCACCACTCTCCACGCAGATAGCTCTATTCAGCCCTGTGCTGACTCACCCTGTCTCCTGGAATGCCCCAGCCCCTGTCACTCAAACTCCAGACATGGAATACACAACCTAACAGAGGCAGGCTTGGATAGTTAGGCAAGAAATTACCTACTTTCTAAAAGTGACATTTTCAAACACAGAATGTTAAAACAAACTTCACTAAAAGATGTATTATATCATTCTGAGTTCAGGCATACTAAACTCGAATTTCTACTTAGTTCCCTGGGTCAGTTAGGATTATACGGTATTATAATCAAACTGCCCATTCTGGCCTATGGGGAACAGGTATCCTTGCAATAGTGAAAAACGAAAATGGCTGTAATTCACTATTAGGGCATGCCACACACATCAGGGCATGTCCTACCTTTTACTTACAATGCACCCTGCCCGTGGGTCTACCTTAGGGGTGTCTGATATGAAGAGACTGGAAGGTTTAGGGACTGGCAAGTGGGTGCACTTGGCCAGTCAGCATGGCAGCACCAGACTGCACACAGGCTCTGCAATGGCAGGCCTGAGATGTACTTTACAGGCTGCTTTGGTGGGTGGCACAACCAGTGCTGCAAGCCCACCAGCAGCATTTGATTTACAAGCCCTGGGCACCCGCAGTGCACTGTACTAGGGTCTGAGAAGTAAACCAAATAAGCCAATCATGGAGTCACTAATCCATACATCAATTTACCATAGGAAGCACTTGCACTGTGGCACTGGATAGCAGTGGCACAGTGCCCAAAGCATCTAAAACCAGCAAAAACATCAGAGACAACAGCAAAAAAAAAATGGCAGACCCACGCCAATGGTGCCAGGTGTAACAGCGAACAATCAGGGAGCACACCAGATTTGGAGGCCACTCTGGAGTCACATTGAATTGGTCAGTCTACCCTCTTTCCCTAAACTGATATGACAGAGGAGTTCACTTTTGAATGTCTGATTAAGTGGGCTGATAACCCGGTAAAATACCTTGGGATTTGGCTCAGCAGGGATGGCAATGGATTCTGGCGTGATAGCTACGGGCAGTTAATGATGTGGTTGGAATACCATGTGGGGTGCTTGCAGGGACTCCCACTGTCCATGATTGGGAAGCTGGTCTATCCAGGTACAGCTAACAAAGGGCAATGATAAAGATTTTATATTTCATTAAAATATTGTTGATAAAATAATGAACAATGTTAGTGGACTTATACAAATTATGTGACTGGGGCACTTACTGCTTAAACAAGGATTTGCTACACTTGGTAGATAATTGACAAATTTTAAAGAAAAAAGTTGCAAGCTCACATCTAGGAAAATAATACTGCCACAGAATTCTCCACATAATTTGCCTTTTCTTGAAGCATATTTAGATAACCCTGCTGCATACTTTGGTCCTCTGCTGCTGCAAATTCCTAGTGGCCCTGACAATGGTAAAGACCTGCAGAGGTTTAGTGCGTTCATGACGATGAAACCCATGCTTCACAAGTCCCTGGGAAATATGGGTTGATATTCCACAGCATTTTTTGCTGAGACAGACGCACCCAATGTTTTTATAGTAGATGTGTACCAGGAAGCAGTAAGATGCTCTGATCTGCATGTTTAAAGTCTAAAAATTTGATTGATTGATAGAGATATATATATATATATATATATATATATATATATATATATCAAAACATTACCCTTTCATGCTTAGAGTGCTGCATATATTATGCAAAAATGAAGCAGAGAACTCTGGGTAGTTCCCAAGTTTAGGTGAAGAGCAGCTCCAGTATAGAGCAACGTACATCAGCGGCACATCGGATTATGCTCACCTCACTGGTCTGTTTTTAAACATATGATTAGCACAGTGCCATCCATGCCGATCTGTAAAGTGGCAAAAGTCTTACCCCTCCAGGTACACTTTTACAGCTTTGGATTAGTAAAAAAAAAGAAAAAAAAACCCAAGCCAACCTGGAATGAAGAAAAGCAACATTTGAAGTGAGCAGACTTAAGCGTCGCTAATGTTGGAGTATGCTCTATACAGGAGCTGCTCTCCACCTAAACTTGGGAAGTACCCAGAGTTCTCTGCTTCTTTTTTGCATGAGATATATATATATATATATATATATTTTATTTATTTAAGGAGACACACTGGGGGAGATGGTAAAAAACTAAGATAACCCATCGCTCAGTGTTATAAATGACCATAAAAAGAACTGGAAATGTTATTTACAAGATGAAATCCTACTTCTGTGGGGTGGTTGCTATTGCAAAAGCAATAAATTAATTCAACAGATGTATGGACACGAAGAGGAAGACAGTACACATTACTGTGAGGTCAGTATGGTGAAAGGTGCCAATAAAACCAAAGGGGAAAAAAGAAATTGGTAGAAATAAATGGGGAAAAGAAACAAGTTGGTTAACTGAAGGAAACAAATGTGAAAGAAAGTTACAATGGGTATTGTATGTGTGGGAGCAACGTACAGAGGAATGCTGCCGTTTTCAGAACAATGGGCACATTCAGATAGTATCTAGAGATGGTAACAAGTTGGCAAAGAACACCACAGGTTATGTACAGCCATGAAGACACTGAATGAATTAGTTCTTATTTTGAATAAATAAAAAAGTAGGTTTTTATTGAGAGGATTTTCTAAATAATTCTTCTTGAAAGAGGGAATAAAAGTGAAGGAAGACCTAGTAAGAGCAATCAAAGTAACACATAGTCCATATAAACCAATTGGGTTCTTTTCTGGGCCCGATCAAGTACTATGCCACATTTGTTGAAAATTAACATAACAGAGTCTCAGAGATCACATCTCCTGAAAGAAAGTGTTAGTTCATTGTGGAAGACCAGCATAAGGAAGGCTTTAAGCAAGTGAAAGTCGTCCCATTGTTGGAGTGTCAATTCTTAAAACGTTTGATTTAACAAGGCAACAATTATTGAGAATGCACACATTACTGCTCATGAAGTGTTACAACAAAAATGTGGAGATGAAAGAAGGAATGGGTCTTTATTTAGTTTTTTCAGTAATGAGGAATTCAATTACTAAGTAACTAAAAATGATGGATTGATATAATATGGGCAACTTGATGAAAGGTTTTTGGCAAAGCATAAAATTAGGCATGTATTTACATTGCTAGTTAATCCTCAGTCTAATGTCAAACAGAAAACAAATATGTTGGTTAATGGGGCTAATCAAGTAGAGGTTGACAGGAAGATAGACGTGAGAGAAGCAGTGAAGAGTAGTTATTTAACGCGTAGACAAGAATGTAATGTATAACTTTCAAAATAATTGAGGAGTTTAAATCAACAAGTGACTGTAGAGGTGGAGTTCAGATTTTGGATGAGAAACGCTGGGTGAGATCGGGTGATTCGTCCAAGGTTCAACTGGGTAGGCATTGTGATAGGAAGTTGAATTTCTACAATGATAGTGAAGAAGCAAGGGGTACTAGTAATTGTAGTATGGACAGATATGTAAGTAATAGATTATTGTGTAGGTTAACTGAAACCAAGTACAGTAGAAGAATAATGCCCATATCAAAAAATACATTTATAAAAGATAAGTATTAAAACTTTGAGAGATAAAAAAAAACCATCTGTTTGATTGTTTGAAAACACATTATATATACCTAACCCTGTAGTTCAGGTCAGATTAACATATCTACATCAATTGTTCTGTAAACAACTGGCAGCTAAAGATTTTCCTGAACAAATGATAAACTTGTTTGTCAGGCCACTAAAACACAAGAGGGTGGCATCTTTAACTGTCCATACTCCATTTTCCCACAATATTGGTCTGAAATAATTTCTCTCACGATCCAGCAGTTGAGGACAGAGACATAGATTGTGCTCAAGAGATTCCTCCTTAATTTTACACAGACGACACTTTCTACCACTTGTATTGAAGTGGTTTGTAGAATAGTCAGACCCTAAAAAATGCTTTTTGAAGTTTCGGATCAACGGTCGAATCAAAAAAGTTGTGTTATTTCAGTTTATACAAACTTCCCATATAATGTGTTTTTTGTATACAATTAGATTTTTAAATACAGAATATAGAATGACAATTTTGTATTTTTCCTTGCTAAGGATATCTAAGCCTGCTTCATAGTTGTTGCAAGTGTCAATATTAATGGGAGGTTACTACATATTAGCACATTTTTCAGCTCCTTGTAGGTCATCATGTGTCCTTTGCCTAGTGATAAAACTAGATCTTCTTTTATTATACATTTCAAAGTATTTGTATTTCTCGCCAAACAGTCACAGAAATAATTAATTAGATTTGATTATTGTAAGTGGGAAAGGTCCAGTTCTAATCTTATCTGACATTGGGGCGCCAATGGTCTTAAACGGAGGCTTTTTCATAGGAGTTTGATGAATAATGTGCCCAAGTTCAACAAAGTCTGCTCTTTAACCCCTTCGCTGCTGCGGACATTCCGCTGCAGCGCTGGGGGGGCCAGGGGGGCAGCGCGGCGGGCCTGTGCTCATGACGGAGCCGCTCCGTCATGAGCCACGGTTGACCTGTGCTCATGACGGAACGGTTCCGTCATGACTCCGCCCATTTGCGTTGTCCCCCCGCACAGGCGGGGAAACAGCGCCGCGTAGGCGGAGCGGCCGCCAACGGGCGTGTCATGACGGAACCGTTCCGTCATGAGCACACGGCAACCGTGGCTCATGACGGAACGGTTCCGTCATGAGCGGGGAAGGGGTTAAATATTATTTCTCCATAAAAGTAGAACGCAAATTATTTTGGCTGCTAGACCAGTAATGGTGGAGCCAATTGACCCCCTAGGTATTAATCAAGGTATATCAAAAACTGGTCAAAGCTTGTTAAATGGTTCAAGATGTCTCAGAAAGATAGCAGATTGAAGATGCGGTAGGCAGCAGCCTGGGGTTGTGGTGGTAGTATGTTGGCAACCAATGAGAGGTTGTTGAGAATAGGACTTGTTAAGAGAGCAGAGAAAGAACAGTCGGGTGAATCTGTAAGGTAGTTGTTATACAGCAAGTGCAATCCTCCTTTTGGATTTCAGAATTATGTACTATGCGGATTTTTTTAACATTACCATTTGTATTTACCCATTTGAGTTACATAACTTTGTTGTATATTTAGAGGGAAATGTAGACTGGGAGGGCCTGGCAGTCTTTGTGTTGCTTGGATGGGAGTGCCTATGCATGTTTATTGCAGTTGATTTAGGTAACTAAATATTTTAATTTTGTAATGTGAGGGAACTTTAAGGTTGTCTTAGTGAGGGATATATATTCACCCTGTCCCATTCCGATAATCATATTTTTAATTACACGTACAAAACTTAGTTAATCACAATTTTCACATTTGCTATATATTATGGTGTGCCAAATTATATATTTCTGTAATAAGGCATTATTACAGAGGAGCTAGTCAAGAATCCTAGTGATTGGCCCTCATGTGACTTATGGGCAGAGCAGTAGACTAGGGTAAAGGGAAAGCAAAGGGACAAAATGTTTTATTACTCATTGGCTCAAAAGATTAATAATGAACTAGCACATTACTGTACTAAAAAGATCACCTCATTTACTCCTTTGCTCCTGCCTCCAGCACGTCACAGTTGTGTGTGAAAGTAGTTTGCATATTCTCTACAACTGAATGTTTAGTGCTCGATTAAGGATATCCCAGGGTTGAACGGGATAATTAAACAATCAGATAATACTCAAAATGTAATTTTATCAAGTGCGATAACAATCGCATATTTCGAATTTTGCCCTGGGAATGGACCAGAACATGCAGCTTTTGGTGCTTACAGCTTCCTGTATTTTCCAGGTCTCTTTTTTTTTTACTCTTTAGATTGAGAGGATTGGCCTGCCGGTATTTAAGGAAGTGGACTTTATAGCACTAAGTAACTAACTATCAGATATAATAAATATCGCAACACTCATAATTGCGATCCCTGCGCAAACTGGTGTTTGCACAGGGGTCATAATTTAAAGTGTCACTCATAACCATCCCTACAGAATGCAAACGGGGCAACATGATTGACAATCCTAGTCTCAGCAGTTAATACATGTAGCACTTTAGCTTGAATATTGTATACTGAAATCCAGTAGAACAAAAAAGGGGCCTCTTCACAAAGGCATTTTAGAGTACATAAAATAGTACCACTGTACGTCCTTTTACATGCCCTTGTGAATTGGATCCAAAACATATACTGGGAATATTAATATACATTTAGTGCAAACAGTAAAGGACTAAAACCTCTCTGTACTTTTACTAGTGGGGAGTTGGACATTTTGGGTCCAAGTCTCAAATGGCTTGCAAAAATATATAAAACTGTACTTTTGTAACAGTGAAACCCTTACTTACACGATTTGATGAATCAGCCCCAATGTATGATACAAAGAGTGAAACCACTTTGGGTAATTTCAGGTAACTAATGCATTTTAATGTGATCTGGCAGTCGGTTAGTCAATCTATGCAGGAAATGTTAAGTCTTACTCGACATGCATACATCTGCCATGGAGGAGCCTTATGGACGACAACCCATCAAGACCTCATCTCTTGGATAGAGCAATTTTTAAAGAAAATAGATGTACATAAAGAAAAAAAAGTTAAAGAAAAACTGATTTAGGGATTTGAGAGCTTGTACCGGAGAAACTGAAGTAGGACAAAAACAAAGATTTTAGGCTACCACTAAATCAAAAGCAGTCAGGAGTTCTGCCTTTGAACTTAGGAATTTAATTATTGGCAAGTGCTGCCACTCTACATACATCTGTTTAGCCATTAACCATACAAAATGCCTTTCAGAAGTCTCGCCAGGCACATAAGTAAAATTCAACTATCTTTAGATCAGTACTTTATAATTATTCCAATCCACTGCTCAAGAGGCAGACAGCACAGTCTAGATTTAACCAAATTAAAGGTCTCTAAATACATTAGAACATTGTACATGCTTATCTCTTCAATTCCATCTTCTCCGACTTACGTTCAAATGTAGGGGAGCTGATGTTCGGCTAGGAATTCCTCATTTTCTAGAAGCAACATTTTGCAATCTGTGCTACAATAGATTTTTACACTATATACAGAAATATGCACACATGCAAGCATAAATATAATAAACATATGTACATAGACATACACAAACATACATGCACGGGTGTACACACTATGCATACACAAAATCATGTATGCTATGCATGGTTAATCTGTATCATCTCAGACATTACATCCAAGTCAAACATTAGATATAGATGAGTAAGATGTTCCAATTAAGGAACATAAAAGAAATTCATATTACTGACAAAAGGACAACTGTATGTTTCATGAGAACCAATTTCTGGACTTCATTGGGAAATTGTTTGTAACAATATCACTGCTTATCCTACAAGTAGCTCTTCAAGAGCAGACCATTTATGGTTTCCATTGTTCCCAATTCGCTAGTGAAAGTAAACATTCAGGGTTAAATGATCATCACAATAAAAACAAATTGTATTTGTCATGATCCTATTCACAATTGTATAAATATGTAAAGAGTTACATGTTTGGTTACAAAAGCTGTAGTGGGGTATGTCAGATTGTTACTGGATAGATCACATCAATCTGTAATAAGAATTGGTTTGTTACAAAGTTTTCCTGCCTAGATTATTTAATGGATCCATGATAAATCGTTACTCATACAGGGGATATCTTGTCTGAAATATTATGAACACATTTTACTAGTTCTGTTCTTTTCACATCAGGGTTTCCTCTTACGTAGTTGCTCAAAAGGCTTAAGCACAGGAATAGTATGTGCCTCCAACACATACCTTGGATCTCTGACCGCATACCACGTCTTTTGCAGTAAATGCTATTTTTCCAGTCCGAAAGTGAAAAAAGTGGCAGTGTTACACTGTACTGACAAATTCAAATCCTAAAGAAATAAATCTTACACCTTGAAAAAGTAACAAAAACACTGCGAAATTACAATGTGTACTAAATGAAAGCAGTTCATATCAAATCAGAGTTAAAAGCAAAGTCCAAAAGTATTGTTACAAGAACTGAAAAAGAAATATGTAATACATGGGATGATTACCAGCATAAAGTCTCTGTCCAAGTCAATGTCCTTAAATGTACCCATTTGCCTAAAATATTCACATTTTACATGGAATAAAATATGGAGCATCGAGTTTTTGAGCAGCAACTGCCAAGAAAAAATTATAAAATGACAAATTAATAAGCAGGCTTGATTTAGGACAAATTAAGAATGTTTGCTCCGTGTGCATCTGCCCAATCACTTTTATGGTGGGCTTGAAGTGAAATGAGCCCCAGCCCAAAGCACTGTTTCTAAAGAACAGCCATTAGGCAACTGGCATAGCCAAAGCCTGTCATAAATACACGACTGATAAGCCCATAGACATATCTACATAGTTTGCAGGAGTATAATCACTTGAAACAGTTTCATCAAATTATTTTTTTTCAATTCGGTCAGATGCTATGTGCTTTCATGCAGTAAAATTCAACAAATTATTAGCTATCAAGAGCATTTTCTGTGTGCCACCACTTTCAGTAATACCATAGTTCTATAACTTTAAATTGTGAAACTATGCGCCACACCTCTATATTCAATTACAACACAGGAACGCAAGTAGGGTGCAGATGTGAAACAACACTAAACGAATGGCAGGGGAAAAAACATGGAATGTACTGATGGCATCTCTATGAAAAATATAGTTGTATTCCAGAACATTGTCACCAAAGACTTCACAGCGAAATAAAACACATGGTTACTCAACTGGTTGCAGTAAGCTACATGAATCAGAATTAATCTTTTATCTGGTTTCCTCAATCAAATGCAGCAGGACTGCCAAAATATATATGAACATGTAATCAGAATCACAAAATAGGACAATACCTTGTAAGAATTATTGATCTGTTCTGTAAATGCACACACATTCCCTTTCTAAAAGGACATTCCAGGATACAAACCCCTAACTTTAACCTAGATGAGAAATAGTGCTGCTTGATTGTGTTTCCTGAGGAAAAGAGCCAACTGCCTACCTATGCCATAACACTGAATTATGCCTTACAAAGCATACATATGTTTCAGAGTACAATGAAGAGTCTAACTGTACACAAATGAAATGATACCCAATACCTACATGAAGGTAAACCGACAAAGGATGGGTTCAGTAGAGAATTTACTGTGACAGCTGTAGGTTAAATTCTGCATTTCCTAGGTCTACAGTATGTGTATCAAAGAGTGCCCACCCCTATGAGCCAGCCGCCCAAAAGCTTGCAAATCAATCATACACATCTTATGGGAGGCACTTCTGTAGAGTGAATTCAACTACACCCAATTGTCACTTCTAGATTGTTAAATATCAAGAGGAGGGGGGGGGGGGGAGAAAAGAAAGAACAGCTGGCGTGTTTCGTTACTGCTTGCTAAACTTTCAACCTCTTCAGAGCTGTAAACCATAATTCTACAAATGTTATCACTTTAAAATCAAATATACATTAAAAAAAATGTATTCACCACATAATGAGCCACAACGTATCATAACCTATGGCGAGCTTTTTCTGTCATCATAGGTTACGGCACATTGTGTTTTATCATGTGGTGAATAAATGTTTTAATGTAATTTGTTTTCAAATGTATCAATTTTACATTATTCTGGTTTACAGCCCAGAAGGAGTTCTGCAAGAAGAAACAAAAATACACTGGCTGTTTCTTTCCAATATTTAATAATCTTTGGATAAATTGGTTTAAAAGCCATTTTTGATGAAAAACTTACGTTTATGAGGAAACTGAATGAAAACTTTCTAATTTGACACAACCAAGACTACACAGTAATTGTTTCTTCTTTGGACTGTTGATACAAGTAAAGACTGGGTCTAATTCAATTTACCCTACTGAGGTGCCTCTTCCATTTGATGTACATTCAGTGAAGAAGTTGTTGGTAGGTGATCGTTTGCTGCACGTCATTAATCAGGTTACACAAATATAACCCATTTTAAAAGTACAAAAGTGGAGTTACAAGCCATCTATCACAAGAAAGGGAAAAAAAATTATAAAAAAGGTTGCAATGTGAAAAATTGTGTTGCACAAGGATTTAAAACTATGTGGCTCACTATACACCATGAAACCCGTGTCCTCGGAATAAGTGATAATTTTGTGTAGACTATGGATATTGGACATGAACAGTACAGAGACGATCTAATAAACGTTCACTTCAACTCTCACCTCTTACATCACATACTCTTCCCGTCACAACATGCATGTACCTTTATACTGGATAGCTTTAAAGTGAAGTGCAAATAAAATGATAAAGAATGGTTATCAAGTATAGCTGACATCTGCTGTGGTCCACAAGCAATGAATCAGACTTAGTTTATTGTTCTTATTAAAATCCTTCTTGCATATTCTGTGTTTTAATTAATATTATTACTTTAAAAAAATACACGAGTGGGTCTGATCACAAATCTCTACAAAATAAAGTGAAAAAAAATGAACGTAAATCGTGTGGCAGAGAGGAGTGCATTAGTGATGTCACACTATAACAAATTTTCAAACAGCTTTAAGAACACCATTTAAAAGTGAGTTGGATTCCAGTCGTACAAGGTTATATTTTTTCCATACAAAGTGGCAACATGTAAACAGTGCTTCTACTGCAAATTATGCTGGAAAAGTGTCTGTATAAAACTACTGACGAAATACGTTTGAAAGTGGTAATGCTTCCCTGATCCGTATTAGGAAGTCTGGACAAATATTAAACTTATGGATCTGAATCTTTGCCAACTATTCCCTGCTCAAAAAACATCACACGGTTCGATAACCCAACCTCTCTTTGCAGAGTGCAAACACTTGGCAGTTGTCCGCTGGACAATCTTGTTTTAGAGTTTGTTAGAGCCTGTAAACAGTTGAGGTTCAACAAACAAAAAAACAGAACAAGTCTATGCAACTGACCTGGTGTAACTTTAAACTGGAATACAATTGGTGAGTTCTAGATAAACCAGCATATTGGTCATTCTGGCATAGGTCTGTGAATGTGATCTCAAAAGGTTCAGTGCTTTCAGAAAGAAAAGTGCTTAGCTGCTCATATTTAAGTTTAGGACAAGACAAATCTGTGGGTCCCAAAACATGCTTTCCGTTTTAGTTACCAGACCCTTCGTGGAGCATACTTTTCAAGAGTAGCTCTTTCTTATCTGATGGTTCTGCACAGCAGTCAAATGTGACCTTAGGTCTACTTTTTACCAGTGTCCTGGAGAGTTGAAGTCTTATACGTTGTGCCAGTTATGACTTTATTACTGACCCTACGCACCAGCACCTTGGATACGGGGATTTTTGTTCTGGGGATCTCACTTTTACTGGTTGGCTGTTGGCCGGGCTGCGGGCACTGCACGGGGAGGTGTTTGCGGCTGATGGGGATCCTGGAGTCTTTGGCACCCCCTCCCGTTGTGGCTTTTTGGGGGCAAGTGGCTGTGACCGGTGACAGGGGTTTGGTAAGGGTCACTGGGGCGGAGGTATTCTCAGGCAGCGCACGTTGTTCCATGGGCTCCGGGGAGAGGTCATAAAGGGCCTCCCCGCTGCAGCTCCCCCTTGACACCCTCTCCTCCTCCAGGCGAATAGGGCTGACCAGCTCTGGGGTTTGTGGATCCTCTGTAGGGCTGGGGGAGCCCCTGGGGGACGGCCTGTCCTCGGTTGAAAGAGGGGGGCTGTCAATGACAGGTGCCTCGTGCTCCTGTGGCCTGGGCAGCCCCTCCCAAAAGTCCTGCAATTCGGGGTCGTCGACGCCCTCGGGACTGGCCATCTCCTCGCCGCCACCCTGGTAGATGAGCAGGGGCAGCGGCCGGTCGGCCGGAGCAGGCTCAGGGGCAGCGGGCTCCTGTGGTGGGGGCTCTTCTTCCTCCACGACCTCCACCTCGGGCTCTCCCGGCCGCTCCTCCTCGGGCTCCGCAGTGATGTCCCCGCAGCCAGTCAGCGAGTCGAAGCTTTTGAGCGAAGCCGCGTCTGTGAACAGTAGCCCAGCGCGCTCCACAGTCAGTTCGGCGTGAGGCGGCTCCAGGGCGGCCAGGGGCACCAGGGTGTGCACAGGAGGCGGCGGAGGCTCTTCCGCGGGGAGCTCCTCCAGTACGCCCTCATCCTCCGTGGGGCCCGGTAGCTCCTCCAGCGGCGCCTCCTCGTCTTCGAGGCCCTGGCAAAGCGTCTCATCATCCTCCTCCTCGCCTGCGCGGCCCTCCGCTTCCTGGATAATATCCTCAATGTGCAGCGAAGAGAGCGGGGACTCGTCGTCCTCAGCCTCCCGGGGCTCTTCCTCGGGGGGAGGCGGAGGGGGCTCCTCAGGGATACGCTCCATACTGGCGGTCAGAGAAGCGCTAAGCGGCTCCACCGGGGGCGGTTCGGAGCCCCGCCGCCAGCGCTGCATGCCGCTTAGAAGTCCCCGCAACCCCCCACGCCTTTGTTTACCATCCTTACTCTGCGATGGCGGCTGCTGGGGGCCCGGCTCACCCTTTCCCCCGCCGCCGCCCTTTCGTAGCAGGGAGAAAAAGCCATATGTTTTGGGTGCAGGGACGGGCTTGGGGTCGTCGCTAACGCCAGGAGACGTCTCGGTATGGGAGCTCTCCTCCTTTTTACTGCTCTCCAACACCGCTGCGGCCTCAGCGGCCAGCCCGTCGTGCGTTTGGCTTCTGGGCAGACTTTTGCCTTTGGCCGCCTCGCCTTTGCTGCGCACCCCGAAGATGCTTGGCATGGCGCTGCCCGACTTGCGCTTGACGAAGAGCTTGAAGGCGGTGCGGTTCATTTTGCCGGTTGGCGCCTCCGAGTTCTCAGGGCCGCAGTCCTGCAGATCCATGGCCCGCGCCTCGCGCAGCTGCCGTTTATTTGCCGCCTAGCGCGGCCGTTGAAGCGGCGCGCGGACAGCTCGCCCTGCTGCAGCTGCTGGTGCTGATGATGATGATGCTGCTCCTCGGCTCAATGGAAGCTGCAGCGCGAGCTCCTGGGCGTCTCCATGGAAACCAGAAAGAGCGCGCGTGCTTTCGTCAGGGAAAGGGGTCCTGTCAGCCGCTCCAAACGCACCCCGGCCAACAAACAACACACGTACGCCCCTCTGCTCCGTGATATCACGCAGCATCCTCTCCCCTCCCATTAAAGAGATTATATAACAGAAGCAGCCGGCCGTTGCCTGCCATTTGTGGCGTATCTCCCACCCTGCGGGGAGGGTTGCCTCCACAGCATGCAGCGCGTTGCACGTCCGGTGCCCTCGAAAATGTGGTCTTACACCCGGAGAGGCTGCAGCTTCCCTTTCGTTAGTCACGAGTGTGAACCCCGCACTGTTTATTAAAGGGGTAATAGTACAAAACTAAAACACGTTAAGTAGTGAATGTGGGAGGACATAAATTATGATCAGTCCTGCCCCTCACAAGAATGTCTTTGTTGTGGAGCATGGTCTTCTAAGAAAGAAGCCACCATGGTTACAGCCTGCCTGGTCGTTGTCAGGAAGAGACATCTGCGCACCTGACACATGTCATGCTACACGGAATTGCACATTTCAATCGGGTCTGACTGCTTCAACTGGCTAGAAAATTCAGTGAGTTAACTATTCGTTATTTACATCTTTTGTAACATTTAGCTTACGTTTTTCAGTAAAAATTAAACAAAGCCTGTTCAGAGCGACGAGACTAGATACATGCGGCAGCGTACGCTATGTAATAAGTTAGACCCTTTCTACTGTTCAAAAAGCAGATTTACTTCCAGTGAAGTACACATCTATTATGTATAACTATTAGTAGGTTAATTCGCGGTGTTTTACGTCTGAGATAGCTAGCTCATTGAGTATTACACGACTTCCGACATCAGTGTGTGAATGACAGAAACCCAATTGTGTGCATTTAAATTCTTAATCAAAAACGTTGATGAATGTGATATACATTTGAGTCGGCTGCGGTTAAATCAACTGACTGGCATTCAATGGGCCTTTATTCTTGAATGTGTGCGTATCATCACTCAATTAGATGAATAGGGGCTGGGCATTCTGTACAACTCCAGTGTTCTCTATGTTCTAAAAAACACAGCTGTTAGACCGCACAGACTTTGGATGGTCTTCCCCCAACTTTTTTCACCTGCCTCCCTCCAATTTCTTTACCCATTTTTGCTGGCTCTAGGATTCCACACACCTTTGCGCTGCTAATCAGTGCTAAAGTGCTTGAGCTGTTAACCCTAAAACATGCTAACACTGGATCATACCCAATTGGCATATTAAATGTACTTATAAGTCCCTAGGAACATGCACTACAGGTGCCCAGGGCCAGTAAATTAAATGCTTTCAGACAGTTGGCATTTTCTACTCTTAACTTTGCTCCATGTGACCTCCTGCCTGTCTCCAATACCCATCTGGACGGGGTGACAGATCTAAGTAAGTAAGTAATCTTTATTGCATGATATAAAAAGAAACCTTTACAAGGTACATGAGATAAAATTATGACACTTATTAAATTGATAAAAATATGACACTTATTAGGTTTGGTTAAAGTAGAACCCTGGTTCCAGTGATAAAAAGCACCCGGCCCTCCACATGTCCGAGCTCTCTTGTTGGTGCGCTGCACCGCAGGTGCCTTTGAAGACGATCCCTTCAAGGCAATTGTGTCCAAGGTTGTGTTTTGAGACCCAAAGGTGTCCAGCCTGTGCGCACAAGCCTTTTTTGTATCAGTTGTGCTTTGACAATTCTTACGGATTTTCGTATATCAGGGTGCCCGGAAGGCAACATTTCCCGTGGTTGTGGAGGTCCATGGATCTGCGCCTCTAGCTGAGGTAGAGATCAACATCTCAACTCCCCTAGGTTTTTTTTACTGCGCAGTCCATAAACCTCACCAGTGGGCAGTTTAAGTGTGTATTCCGTGGGTTGAAGCAGGCCAATACTGCAGATCTGCACGATCTAGCTTCCTTGTTGTTCCAGGCCCTCCGTAGGAAGGACCTTCTTTCTTTCAGGAGGCTTGGACACAGGCACAGAACATGAATTATGTCTTCCCTATGGTTGCCACACAATCGACATGGCTCCAGGGCTTGTTCTCTTTTCCATTTGGGAAGATGGCAGGACAAGTTGATCACCCCCAATCTTAGTTTTAAAAAACAGCGTTTAGTGCGTGCATTGAAAGTACAAGTTAAGTAGCTCTGAGGTGTCAGCTGATCGTATGAAGTGAGGGTCATCCAACCATGGCTTCTTCTTGCAAGACTTGCCTTGTCTTCCATTGAGGAGAGCTTTATTGCGCTTATTTTTGGCTAACGTGTAGGTCCCATACATCGCTCCGACCTAGTGTTTTTAGCCCGCTTGACAGATAGCGATGCCCCGCTTGCCATCGTTTTGTATTCAGATTGGAGCATAGGTGTTCCGCTAAGGTGCCCTCTTTTGATGACCTCAGCTTGTGGCAGCACATTAGGAAATTCGTCATTCTGCCCAGTGATTGTTTACAGATGCCCAGTTCCAGCCTGAATTGTGCCGGTGACGTGGAAGATGGTAGCTGGAAGACTGTTCTAAAAAATGTTGCTATGATTGTGATGATCCCATTAGTTCATTCCTCCCAGACCGCCATAAACCCAGGAAGGCCAGGGGTGGCTAAACACCCCTCTGCATAAATCGGCATTCCGATGATCGGCCTGGGCAGACGGAAGGAAAGGGGACTCACACTGGGGCATCAAAGAGTAATAACCTGACTCTCCACACAAATGGCTGGTGATCACCGTAGATTACCTGGAAGACAGGACCGGCTTGAAAGGGGTGCTTGTGCACTTCAAAACCACTCTTTGAAATTTCCCCTACATCAAAGGCACATTTGGGTATAAGTACTGGGTCTCTGACCCTCTCAAATCAGACACCTCTGGATTCACACAGAATCTCTGTCAAAAGAACTGCGGAACTACTCAAAGGAATCAACTGGTTTGCTCTCCTGCTTGTTGCCCTGCTGCTCTTTGACTCCACTAGAAAGAGACCTGGACTCTGTCTTCCCTACAAAGTGATCTCAAAGGGCTTGTTAGCTTGCCTCCTGTTTCTGAATAATCAGGGACACAAAAGACGTCGTGGAGATTTTCTGGTGCTGCTGGACTCTGTCTTCTGAGTACTACCCTTGCCTGAGGTGCCCCCTCCAAGTTCTGGGCCTCAGAAGTGGGTTCTGCAGCTACGTTTCTGCCATTTAATAGCAGAATTCAGTCACTATCAACAGAGTGAGCATTTTACAATACAAGACTGAAGCAGGCCGGTTATCAGACATACTCATACATGTTCTAGATGTGTCAGACTTCCTCAAAAGTGATATCTGATAAAGATCCCCTTATGTGCACATAGGCAATTTCCCCAGCTATTGTAGAACATACATGTAGTTGTAGTCTCCAGTAATGCACTAATTGCCACAAATTCTAGAGCTTTTTACAAGTCTTTCTTTTGTTATAAAAGTTTTTAACTCGCTTAAGTACCCTACACAGTACCCAAGTAAGAAAGGAGATATTAACATAAATCATGACTCGTGCTAACATTTCTAATTCAAATAATTAATTAGGCCAGAAATCAGAGTAAAATATAGTTTTCTTTCAATCACAGCATCGTGCAACTTGTCCACTTTCTATCTGTACAACGTTCGACACCTTATTGGCCTTGTTCATGCTTTATAAAAACCCTTAATAAATCAGTTGGTTTTGCATATGAAAGTGTGATGTAGATAGGGCAGTCAGTCACACCAAAAGCACGCTAATACATATAATTGGCACTGATATAGCACCACTGCAACTCATGATGAAAATTGCGTCAACATAAAAAAAAAAATCTTTTTTAATGACTATGAGGTCTTTTGGCACTATTGACAGATGAAGGATGTTTATTTTTATCTAAACTCATGGTACTTGTTTTATGAGTATCGAAAAGATGAAAGCATGAATGGAGCCCATGCATTTGAAACTATGACCTTGGGGTCAAAATCAGTTGTCAGACCAGGGTGCATTTGTTCACTGAGGCACCACACCTTTGTTAATTAAATCATTTTGACAAATTGAAATCATATACCTAAATTATTTTACTCCTATTTTGAGAAAACAAGAATTTTACTGTTTAAGGTAATTAAAACAAATACAAGTAATCATGTCTATTAAGGTGTACATTTCATAATAAAGAGTAGACCTCGGTTTACTGAAACTGAAATTAGCAGAACAATAAAGCATTACTTACTTAGGAAGAAAAGTAATAATTAAAAGCTATGCCATTAACTGGGGCATTTAGGATACCTTCTGTGGATATAAAATGGATGGGCTAGTGGGGTTGTGATGAGTCTCGCCTCTGCGTGGAGAGTTGCTTGAAGATGTGCCATGTGGATTTTGGGAATACGGCAGAAAATGAAATTGCCATAATCCAGTCTCAACAGCTCTTGTGGCTGAGTTATCGATTGAGATCCGTCTGTGGGATGAGGTGCCCAATGCCTCATATTGGTTTCACTTGAGGTTGTGCCCCCATTGCCAGAGAGTGACTATTGGTCTGGACTCGGGTCTACGTTTCTGCCTAGTACAAAGTCAAGTGAACTTGCACTGTTTACAATTTCTGGGGTGTGAGCTATAGGAGCAACATTTCTGTGCCATTGTTCATGTGGGTGAGTAGCAGGTATTCTGTTGTAAGTGGTTTAAGACTGAGATTGTGGTATATCATCCATATTTGAATTTGTTTAAGTGTTGTGGCTACTGAAGAAATGTCACTTAGAGAGGAAATTTTCACCTAAAGCTGAGTATCATCAGCGTAGGAGTGGAATGAGATAGTGGTGTTTTTCAGGTAATTAGATAGAGGCTCGATGTACAAGATAAACAAGTGCTGGGGAGAGGACAGAGCCTCGTGGGATCCTTGCCCTAACTTGCAGGTGTCACAGAGGGTGTTCCCCATTTTTATTATTTGGCCTCTGTTCACTAGAAATGGTGATGGTCAGGATTTCCAGAAGCATGTCATGGTTGACTATAATAAACACTGTGGCGAGGTCAAGAAGGATAAGACAGGAGTCTATAATTCTCAGGGCATCAGGTATGATATTTAAAATAGCAGATTACATGCTGCATCGACTCCTGAAGCCTGAATGATAATCAGTCGTTACGTTGGTATCCTTGAGATTTAAGTTGAGGTATATCACCAGACGGCTTTTAAACACTATTCCCCTCAAAATGCAGATTTGAAACCTGGTGGTAGTTGTTAAGATCCTCTGTAAACGCTCCAATTTTCTTCAGTAAAGGAGCTTGTTGGCTGGTTTTGAAGGAGTCAGGAACTTTCCCTTGCGAGAGAGAGGTAATGGTCGACCTCGTCCAATAGGAAACAGTAGAATGTTAGATTTATTTCAAGGTGGATATTTTAATGGGTTCCAAGAAATGTAAAGATGGTCTGGTTTTCATGATGGTTTGCATGATTTTCGTAACTGGGATGTGTCTGAAATTCAGGCAAGAGTCAACCGATTTGTTTTTCTATCTGTCAGTGAATGTAGCCTTCTGTTTTAGTATGGGAGCTAGTGAAAGATCGCCCTTGTTCACCTTTTTAACAAAGAAGTTTGTGGATACCTTGCATCACTGCTTGGGAGAAGAGACCTGCAGTTGGTTAGAGAGCATGGAGTGCCTTATTACCACATCAGACTCTTTTCTGGGGTGATTTTAGCTGTGGGGATTACTTTTCTTACCATGGATGATTTAAACTCAAAGATCAGATGTTTATACTGTTTCCTTTTTGTTCTCAAATCGTCCAGATTACTCAGAGTGAGGTTCTGTTTCCATAATTCTTCCGACAATCTCAGGATTTTTTTTGTTGTCATCAATTTCTATAGAGAAGTACTTTGTTGATCTTTGGCTTTCAAACTTTTTAAAATTTGAACAGAGTAGACATGCCTTGAGTGTTCGACAATGTGTCCAGATATTGTGCCTTGATGTCATTGATATCTTTCTCAAATTAGTTTTTTTTTTGTGAGTGGCTGATAGATCTTTCTAAAGTGTCACAATTTATATTGTTGAGTTCTTTAACCTATGTGTTAGGTCTCATTGATTGCCTCCTCCTACAAATCTTGGATGATAGAAGAGTGAAGTAAATTAGGTAATGATCAGATCAGTCCACTGAAAAAGGAATTCAGACTTGATCAGACCTGCTAGAGGTATGACCAGGTCCAAAGTGACCCTTTTCACATTGGTGGGGTTTAGGTAATGTAATCAAATTATTACTCGTGAGGAAAGGTGATAGTTGTGTGACCACTGGGTCATTTGTTTTCGCCTCTCTAGTGCAGATTATAATCACCTAAGAATGCATAATTCTCAGAGGTGATCATTTGTATGTCATAATCTCGATGAACTGTTCCGCATTGTTTCCTAGGAATGGTAAATAATATACATTTTAATGAAGTTATTTTTCTCATTTTTAATTTCAACAGAGAGACTTTGGAAGGAGTGTGATTGTTCTTTAGTTGGGGCCATATGTGCAGATTTAGGGATTGCGATTCAGTAAGAAATCGCAATTCCTAATGTACAAAATAAAGATGTCCTAAATAGCAATTCCTAATGGGTTTGCAAATAGACCTACCATGTGAATATTAATGAGGTATGTCGCAATTTGCAAGCCATTCTGAATTGCTGCCATCACTGGGATGGTGGCCTGCTGAGGTCAGCAAACTACCATGTCTGTGAGTCCATGAATCGGGCATTTCGACCCCATAAATGCTTTTATACATAGGGCTCTAAGTTTCTTACATGTAATTGTTTTTTGTGGCTTAAGACCACGCACCACTTGTTTTATCCATGGAATCTAGGCACAAGATGGAGAATCTTGTAGGGATTAGGAGGAGAATCTCTGGCAGGGAGGGTTCATTGAGCCAAGTCTCTGTTAGGAGCAAAATATCTAGACTGTACAATTTAATGAGATCAACAATTTGACTTTGGCTTTTAGACGCTGACCTGCAGCTGTGCAGATTATCTTTGAGTGGCGTCTTAGTCATAAATTCATTATTGTTGAAGTTATCATATTCTCAATGATGTTTTCTCAATGGATGCTACTCTTTGTGCCCATTATTCCTCTTTCTTAAGTTGGCGATCACAAGTATGTTGAAGGATGTTGGGGTTTTGTTAGATCGAAAAATCTCATGAATTATTTTTGAGTTAGATGATTTCAATGTTCTATGACATGGCTCTTGATTATTGCACAGCTTCATTTGGGATTTTAGATGCACGAGTGTTGGACCTGGCCCTCTCTGCAGGGTCACCTTTAACCCTCAAATTTTTGCTGAATTCCTTTTTGTTCACTTTTGCGCTCTGCACTTTACCACTGCTAACCAGTGCTGAAATGCTTGTGCGTCCTCCGTAAAACATGGTACAACTGGCTTACACCTGTTCAATATATTTAATTTACTTGTAAGTCCCTTGGAGAGTGGTATATCATATTCCCAAGGCCTGTAAATTGAATTCTAACAGTGGGCCTGCAGCACTTATTGTGCCATCCACTTAAGTAGCACTCTAAAACTTGTCCCAGGCCTGTCACTGCAGCCTGAATGCAGTTTTAAACTGCCATGTCAACTTGGCATTTAAACACCCTTGTCAATCCTTAAACTTCCCTTATTTTACATCTGTCACCCCTAAGGCAGGCCCTAGGTAGCCCATAGGGCAAGGCCCTATGTAATTAAATGTTGGACATGTACTATTGAGTTTTACATGTCCTGGTAGTGAAAAACGTCTCAATTTGTTTTGCACTACTTTACGGCCTACCACCCCATATGGTGATATTGGAGATTCCCTATTACATTTAATACACATCATTTCCAATTGGAAGCTGGTAGATAAGTCATGTTTTTCATTACAATTTTGAAAATGCCACTTTTAGAAATTTAGCATTTTCCTGCCCATAGCTTTTTGTGTCTGCACCCTGTCTTGGATCGCATGACTGGGTATAGCTGACAGTCATACTTTGTGAATTCCTCTCAGACAGTCACACAGTAGAGGGACTAGGTGTGCCTAAATGGGCCAACAATTTGCAGGAAGGTGGGCAGGGGGGCAGAGCTGAGCTCAGCCCTACTTACACATGCATATGCTGTGTCCCATCTCCACACAAAAGGCTTAACGACCGTGTATTGTCACTGCAGGCAGCTTGGAAGAAGAGCTGGGGAGTCAAAAAATTCCATGAACTTTAAAGAACCTTTCTTGAAGCTTCCCCCAACTTACAGGAAAAGGGCACCAGGGTATAAAAATAGGACCTTCAGACCCACTCTTAAGTTCACTATTGGACCTGCGGAAGGACTCTCAGAGGACTGCCTGCTGCTGTGACCTGCTGTGCACTATGCCAGATTCCTGCTGAACCTGGAAGGACTGCTTCATTGCCTGGAGCCTGCCTTGAACCCTCAGTTGCCAACCTGCTGTTGAGCCCTGCATATTCACCTACACACAGGACTATCAGAAGTGACTCAAAGGGCTAGTTTTCTGGCCTCCTGTTCAGAGCCACAGGGACATAAAAGGCTCCCATAATCATGAACCCGCACCTTGACCCAGCCTGAGTGAGTCCTGAATCCCCAAGAGGTGTCCCACCAGAACCACCTGGGCCCTTAGTTGTGGTGCTCAAGTGGCCAATTTCCAAAACTGAGGCTTTAGACCAAATTTGGCCAAAAAGTGTGCTCTGAGAACCGGGAGAAGACTGGGACCAACCTGCTCGCTTATCCTCCCGAGGTGCATCGCCGATCGGATTGCCTATTCACATTCTTCTCCGTAGCGAAAAAATTCATAACTCTGGGTCTACTGATTGGATTTTTGTTGTTTTGGTGTCAAATAATTTATTAAAATTGACTCTAGGTTTCTAAATTGGTTTGGGATTTTTCTTGTGTTGTGTTGATACTTTATTACTGTTTTTGTGCTGCAGAAATACTTATTACATTGCCTCGAAGTTAAGCCTAACTGCTCTGTGTGCCAAGCTACCCAGAGTTAAGCACAGGTTAATTTAGTGACTTTTTGTGGTTCACCCTGAGAGGGGCTGTGGCTGTTGCTTGACCAGGACTCGCACCCCAGTCAACCAACAACCTAAGTTCTCACAATGAGACTAGTGTTTAAAGTTAGCTTTGTCTACATGTTCTAGGCTAGACAAAGAACACCAATTTTCAAACTTACCTTAAAGAAAACGAACATCGTACACACCTCAGACATCTTGAGCTTCCTGCAGAAAATAGTCACTAATTCGGCACCTGAGAAAACCACGGCATAGTTCACACAGGACCACAGAAGATGTCAGTACTTCCCCCCTCAACAGATGTGATCTAAAGATACCAATACTCCAACTCAGAACTCCGTACCACTATTTATATCAGTCAATCTGATGGAAGGTTATCCAATAGATAAGAAGGAACATAAACACCACTACAGACAAGAATAACAACATAGTTCAATACAACACCCCTGCTGAGAACACTACCAAAAGATGAATAGCTTCCCAGAAAATCCTAATCTGGAAATCTGCAACTAGAAATGTAGGACAGCAATAGCAGTGAATGAGAGCAAGCAAAATACCATGACTAATCAAATAAGGAACTCCACCTGCCTCACAGATTTCATCAACATGTCACCATGACAGTGAACTCAGAGGATTTCCAATGCTTTTGCATGAAAATGGACACTCTGCTCACTGAAGTTAGACCTTGGCACTTGACATTTTGAGAAGGTATCACACATGACATACAGCTATTCAGATGATGTTCTTCATAGCACTACCAGCTTTTTACATGTATGTTATGGAGATACAGTCATGCATGTAATGCATTTAAATTGTGTTATTAGCAAGACCAGTGTTTCGTAAGTAAACACACCATATGTTCTGAATTCATACACAAATGCTAACTTTCAGCATTGTATTTCCATGCATCATCCATGGAGTGATTTCATTTTTTCTCATCACTTAAAAAACACACACAGAAAAATATGCTAAAACCAGTTCACTGGCAAGTTGCTCTGAAGGTTGCCAGGCTAGCAGAAGTTCACATGGATACTTTCCCTAGCAAAATAATTTATTTGCAACCTGGGTGAGTAAGGAGGTTAGATCACTCACTTTTCAAAAAATCGTTGTCTCTATTTTAAGAGGATAATAACAATTTCTGATGCTTGGGTCAGCATGTTGTAAACTCCTGGATTGTCAGCAGCCTTTCTCGTGGGGAGTGCAGGAATGAAGGGTTGCCCTCAAGGCACTAGCACTCTGTGCTACTGGTCTGAAGGACGATGTAGCTTGTAACCTGCTATCGAGGTCTATAATAGCCATTTTTTGCCCTCTCACAAAGTTACAGGACAGAGCCCCAGGCAAAGGTCTTGCATAAGGTAGAAGATGAATGTCGTTTGTATCACCAGATGAAAGGCACTGGAGATGTTGAGCTTGTCAGTCAGGTAGGCATTCAGCTTTGCGCATTTCTTTGCAGTGCTCTGCTTATTGGCCAGCTCTTGCTGATTTTAAATATTTTCCCGTTTTGTCATTTTGGTTCATTTCTGTTAAAACCATTCTGCCCCTGTTTTTAAATCCTGCCGGCCACGCATACCTGCCTGCTGTCCTTCTAACTTGCACGGTAATCTGAAAGCACCGCATTTTGCGGGTCCCTCGCCACTGTCTCGATTGGCGGCCATATTGGGTGAGGGGGGAGATACTCCGTGGTCTAGTCCTCATTTAGGAGGCGTGACCAGCATAAATAGCAGGCAAACCACTCGCGAGCTCCTATTCAGCTTTGCGCATTTCTTTGCAGTGCTCTGCTTATTGGCCAGCTCTTGCTGATTTTAAATATTTTCCCGTTTTGTCACTTTGGTTCATTTCTGTTAAAACCATTCTGCCCCTGTTTTTAAATCCTGCCGGCCACGCATACCTGCCTGCTGTCCTTCTAACTTGCACGGTAATCTGAAAGCACCACATTTTGCGGGTCCCTCGCCACTGTCTCGATTGGTGGCCATATTGGGTGAGGGGGGAGATAGTCCGTGGTCTAGTCCTCATTTAGGAGGCGTGACCAGCATAAATAGCAGCCATGCCCACGCGCAGCGTCATCGCGCAGCGGAATTGCCGGACTTCCGCCGGAGTTATGCCTGAGTTCAGCCCGTCTGCACCCGTCCGCTCTGAGGACGCGCTGCAGGACGGACGTGACCCGGTGAGAACTTCCTTTCCTCTGCAGGGAGTACTTAGACAATATTCCCGGTTGGAACTTTTTACATACAGACCACCTTTGCAGCGATGTTCTCATCGTTTTTCTCCTGAAGGTATCTTATACTCCCAGCGATGCATGACATGTAGGGTTCCCTTTCCTTGCCCTGCTCTTAGTGCCACTAGATCTCACCCGTGCCCAGGGCGCCTTTCCGCTTTGCGGCCTAAAAACGGCTTTTTAATCAACTCTCATCGTTGATTAAACATAATATTGACTTCCACGAATTGGTGGAAGATAGACAGCCAGATTGGGTCTTTATCACAGAGACTTGGGCTTCGGATTCCTCCGGACATGACCTACTTTTGGCCATCCCTGAGGGCTATTCTCTCCATAGGCAGGATAGAGCTCTGCGTAGAGGTGGAGGAATAGCTGTTTTGTTTAAATCCTCTCTCACTTGCACTATTAAATCTCTATCAATGCCTGGAGACTGTTTTGAGGCATTTTATTTTTGCATTCTTTGTACTCCCTCTGTCTCTTTTACTGGGATACTTATCTATAGGCCACCCGGCCCTAGGGCTAGTTTTCCATCAGATCTCATCAGAATCCTAGAACCTTATTTTGGAAAACCAGATCTTTCCATCTTGGGGGATTTCAATTTCCATCTTGATGAAACTAACGCAAAGGATACTCTGACACTGACCGAGTCACTTGGAGCGTGTGATCTCGTGCAGTTGGTGAATAGCCCAACGCATATTGCAGGCCATATTCTTGATGGAATATTCTCCAGTGATTCTAGGATATCTGTCGGTCTGCCTCTGCCTTTGACTTGGACAGATCATCTTGCAGTACCATTCGAACTTGCTCTCCCCACTCTGTCCTCAGCTAATCGTATCGATACTCCATTTATTTCTAGGAGAAACTTTAGAAACATCACTGATGATACCATTGTTTCTAATATCCGGATTTCCGAGTCTTTTTCCTTGAAGGATGCGGATGAGGCAGCTCCAGAACTTATGGACGCTACTATTAACGTAGTGGAAAAGCTTGCCCCCGCCTCCTTTCGATATGTAGCTAGACAGAAACCCACAGCACCTTGGTTTTCAGAACATCTGAGACATCTCAGGCAGAGATGTAGGAGTAGCGAGAGATGTTGGAGGAAGTCTTGGGACCCGAAAGATCGCGAGGCGCATAAAACTGCGCTTCGGGACTACAAATTGAGAGTTGTGGAGGAAAAGAAGAAGTACTTCTCCAGTCTTACAGGTTCCTTAACCTCATCTGGAGAACTTTTTAAGATCGCTGACTCACTCTGCTCTCTTCAGCTCCCCGATCCGGTAGTCAGCTCACAGGTTCTATGTAATAACATCTCTGACTTCTTCTACAGTAAAATCTCGGATATCCATACTGCCTTAGAAATCCAATGCCACTCTTTGGATAAGGACATTCCTTCTGTTTTAGCTGGCTTGGAAACTTTGGGTGAAGGACCTTCCAAATTATTTAGGCAATTTCCCTCTTTGTCTTTGGAAGGATTGAATCTCCTACTTGATAGGACTAAATCTTCCTCCCCTACTGACCCGCTACCGCTAAAAATATTGAAGGAATGCAGAAATAGCATTCTTCCTCTTATGCTGGAAGTTATGAATATGGCCATAGTTCAGGGTTCTTTTCCTTCCGTTTGGAAGAGGGCTATTGTAAAGCCTCTCCTTAAGAAGCCTTCTTTGGATCCTGGCCTTCTCAAAAATTTCAGGCCTATTTCTCTACTTCCTGCCCCTGCAAAAATACTAGAGGCCCATCTTAACTCCTATCTCTCTACCTTTCTTGAGACCAGTGAGTACCTCGATAACACACAGCACGGATTCAGAAAGTACCATAGTACTGAATCCGCACTCACTGTTGTGGTAGATAACATTCGACGCAAAGTAGATCGTGGCCAAACCACAATACTGGTCCTTTTAGATCTTACAGCCGCATTTGATACCCTGTCTCCTTCCATTTTAACATCTCGGCTTAGGGAGGCAGGGGTCACTGGATCGGCCTTGGATCTTCTCAACTCTTTCCTTTTGGGTAGAGAACAGAGAGTGAAGCTCGGAAACATTCTCTCCCCTGCCAAGTCATTGCAATGTGGGGTGCCACAGGGGTCGGCTTTGAGTCCGACCCTGTTTAACATCTATGTGGCCCCCCTTGCCAGACTAGTAAAATCGCAGGGGATGGAGGTGGTGTCTTACGCCGACGACACCCAGATTATGGTGTCACTGGCTCATTCCTCTGTCCATACATCCGCCATTAGCTTTAGGTCCTGTATGCAGCTGGTAGCAGACTGGATGATCACCAACTCCCTAAAGCTAAATGGTGATAAAACAGAGGTCTTGGTCTTTGGGAAAGACTGAGACGTTTGGTCGGGTGAATGGTGGCCTTCATCTCTTGGCATTTGCCCCACCCCCTCCCAATCAGCCAGAAATCTCGGCGTTGTTTTTGACACCTCACTCTCTATGGTGCCCCAAGTAAATAGGACAATGGCCACTTGCTGGGGTGTTATCAGGATTCTGAATAGGATTCGGGATTATCTCTCACCTCATGCTCGAAAGCAGGTTGCAGTCGCCCTTGTGGGCTCCAGGCTTGATTATTGTAATTCCTTATATGTGGAGTCCAATAAGGGCCTTATCCATCGACTACAAATTGTGCAGAATGCTGCAGCACGTTTTGTTTTGGCCCTTCCTTTGGCATCTTCAGCCACGACTGCTAGGAGAGATCTTCACTGGCTCCCTGTTCAGTATAGAATATCTTTTAAGATTCTTTGTCTTACATACAGGGCCCTCGTGGCTGGCTCTGAGGATGCACTTGGGTCTTTGCTCATTCGCTATATCCCCACCAGATCTCTTCGATCTGCTAGCTTATCTCAATTGGTAGTGCCTCGCACTAGACTAGCTAGATGGGGAGCGAGAGCTTTTTCTGTTGCTGCCCCGAAGCTCTGGAATTCTCTTCCAATTGAGTTTAAAATACTCCCTTCAATTGATTTGTTTAAAAAGGCCCTTAAGACGTGGTATTTTACCAAGGCTTACCATTAAGAGATTACTGATTTGATCTGCATGCTGCTTTATTTTATTTAGGCGCCTTGACGCCCATTGGGCTAAGTCCGCGCATGACAAGACTCACTTCATTCATTCATTCATTCAGGGATGGATGTTGTCCGTCATGATGGTTTTGTGGATGATGCGGCTGCTTTTGAAGTTGGTGCAGGCTGGCAAGAGGAGCCAGTAGATTTCCATCTGGGTGGGATTGATCTGGTTCTATTTCTTCAGGCCCTTTATGAGGTGTGCTGCAGTATGTTGTATGCCCTTAAGTGGGGCCATTGTGGAGTTGGGAGGCCCTGGAGTAGGGCATTGCCACCATCAGATATAGGAGTGCGAGGGCTTGAAAAGCAATTCTGAAGCTGCTTTTTAGGAGGATTCATTTCATTTTTTAAAGAGGCAGACTGGTACCAGGTCACCTTGGTTTTGTTGGTAATGTGTGTTACAGACAAGTAGACCTCTGTCCAACTAGTATCCTATCCAGGAAAGCATGATCTGCCAAAATGGCTGATCTGTAAAGGTTTACTTTGCTATAGAATAAACATTTCTTAAAATTATCATTTAGAAACGTAACACTCTAAAGTACAGGAGCTCAAACAGGACGCAAACCTGTTGCAAAGTCATCCTGTGCCCTGGGCACCCCCCAACTTTTTGCTGACTGGAACTGGTGGTAACTGACTCTGACTGACCCTGGGCTCTGCCTAACCAGGCCCAGGGCCAGTGCCAAGCTGAAAGGAACACATTAGATTTATATATAATATGGCAGGGGATTGAAACTACCTAGAGGTCCCCAGTATCCTGGGGCACGGCAGTTTAGAGGCCAGCAGCTTTTCTGCACTTGCATGTGTGCTCTGCTGAAGCCTGGGGTCAGTTTAAAACCAGCCCTGGTTGCCAGGACTGCTTTTAAAAAGTAAAGAGCTGCTCAAATTCGACTTTGATGCTAAAAAACCTGGTTAAGGAAGATCTGCAATATTTCTGCAGATTCAGAACCCCTAAAGTCTCCCTTAGTTGCACAGGGGGTGGGGGTCCTGTAGAGATTAGGGAAATACTTATAAAATATGTTTTTATAAGCCCTGGTGCTAGAAAACTGACCCAAGTCATTTTCCCCATTGCAAACACCATGGCCCATAGGTTAACATGGTAGGAAGTTATTGATTAATAAATATTGAGAGGAGAGGACTAGCCGGACCATTCAAAGACTTCCCAGAATGGTAGTAGTAAATCCAACAATATTATATTGTTGAATTTCTGCTAACGTGTACATACAAGAAGTTATAAGACTTTCTTGTTTGTAGTCCAAATTCAGCCTTCCAGTGCTCTGCCCTGATTGGTCAGAGATAAGTGGATTAGCCAGGCTGCTTTGAAGAGGTGATAAAGAACCACTCTGCTGGGAGGGCAGTGTGCTGGTCTATAATGTATGCCAGGCCAGGAGGTGGAGTCGTAAACTATGCTCTTCAAAGGCAGAGGGGAGGCCTGGGTTTCAGTTTCACTTTGATTGACACTCTTGACCCAGAGTCAGGGCTATGCTTAAGGAAGGTATGTGCAGATGGTAGGGGGAGAGTCCATGGAAATAAGCCATCCCAGGGGGTGTGTTTAGCCAGCTCTTACCTCCTTGCTGGAAAATCAGCCATTATGGATTTGGAAGAAAGATGCACTCTGGGACAACATAATGCCACACTCTGCCGTATGTGGTCATAACTATGAGGAGTTACCCTGCTTTCATTGGTCAGAAGTGACCTGTGGCTTGACCCAGAGAATTGTAAATAAGTATCTGAGAGGGGCAGAGCCCTCCAGATCTGCTGCTTGAAACTTACTTGAAGCAAGACGTGCCCTGCTGCGAAGTTCTGCTGTGCAAAGACTTCTAAGGCCTGACCTCTGAAAACTGCGCCATCTGAAAACTGCAGCCCTGTGGATTACCTTGCTACAAAAGGACTAAGAAGTAGACTCCCTGCAAGCTACAGGTTAACAGAGCTCACCTGGACATCCCCACAAAGAATCCCCAGCCTGGAGTACCAGTGGATTTGAAAGGGTTTTGTTCAAGTGGATTGCGGAATTGAAGTTTCACACTTTCAAGGACCCTCTTGGAGATTCCAGAACCTTGGACTGTGTGTTGGATACTTTGGGACCCGCAAGCAGAACTTCAGGAAGGAGTTCTAACTGGACCTGCCTGCTGGAGAAGGCAGCACTGCACAGTGGTGAGGTATTCTCCAGAACCACTTCTAAAGGTGTGTCCCTGTCAGAGAAAACGAAATGACTAAAAGGGGCACTGTTGGTTTCTAAGCACTAGAAAGTGACTAATCTTTAAAAATTCATAACTCTGGTTCCCTACAGGGGATTTTTTTTGTTTTGTTTTGGTGTCATTTAAAAGATAAAAATATTACATATTTTTATAAATTGGTGTTGGATTTTTATTTTGTGTTGTGTCTTAATTATTTACTGAAATGGTGTTTTTGAATGCTTTACATACCTGTCTTTGAAGTTAAGCCTGTCTGCTCGCAGCCACGTTACCAAGGGTTGAGCATGGGAATAATTTTCTAAGACCTATGCTGGGTCCTATTATGTGTTGGTGGCCTTATTGCTAGTGGCAGACCGACATTTGCCTCTACCAATAACCCACCTTCCAACATTTGGTGTTCAGCGGTGTGGATGTGGACTTGCATTTAAAAAGTACACCTTTCAGTGAATGATTTAAGATTATAAAAATCCTCTAAATTGTCTTAGAACAAAACTTTTGAGTTTGATTTTTGGAATTTGGACTAAACTGTTTTTAATCCATTGTTTTGATTTTTCCAAATTGTTTTAAGTCTGTTGTGCCTAGTTTTTTGTGACCCAAATCTAGGGAACCATGGAGCTGGACCTGGCTAAACTGTCCCAGTTCGCAGTGGGTGATCTTAGGGTACAGTGTAGGCTTAGGGGGCTGCCTGCTTCCAACAAGATTAAGAAGAGACAGCGTTGCTTAAGTCCCTAATGGCCTGGGCTGGGGTAGCTGAGGAGACGCAAGGGGGGTGGGAGGATGTTCCCCCCAACCTCACCCGAGAGAGAGGTGAGGATGAGACCTTTCCCATTGTGACTAGTGTTAGCCAGGTGAATCAAGGTGGTGGTGGGAGTGGGGAAGGGTCCCTTACTCAGGTACCACTACTGTCCCTTGCAGAGAGACAGCTTCAGGCTCAATTAGAGCTGATTGCCTTGGAGAAGGAGAAATTCGAACTGGCTAAGAGAAGATGGGAGAGGGAGGAGGAGAAGAGGAATGGTGGTAGCGAAAGTGAAGAGGATGTTGAGATGTCCAGGGGTGGTAGATTTGAACCTAAACTTCCCAAGGGCATAGTACCTAAGTACACTGAGGGGGATGACATTGACAAGTGGCTAGCAGCTTTTGAGAGGGCCCTTAAAATGAGTAGGGTCCACTCTAGGTATTGGGGTGCACTCCTGTGGGAGTTGATTCCAGTAGCTGGGAGGGATAGGCTCCTGACCCTGAAGGGAGAGGATGCAGAATCATACCAGCAGATGAAGGCATGCTTAGTCAATAGATTTGGTCTGACTCCAGAGCAGTACAGGGTGAAGTTTAGAGGCACCCAGAAATTGAGTTCAAAGTCTTGGGTAGACTTTGTGGACATTTCAGTGAAGGCACTGGAAGGCTGGATTGTTGGCAACACAGTTGGCTCATATGAGGGATTGTATAATTTGTTTTTGAAAGAACATATTTTGACTCATTGCGCAGAAGAGAAGTTACGCCAGTATCTAGTGGACTCTAAGCTGACAGACCCCAGAGAGCTGGGAGAAGCAGCTGATGAGTGGGTGAGAACCCGGGTTTCCATTCAGCACCAGGGGGGTGACCAGAAGAAAGGAGGACAGGTCCCTCCCCAGGGGAAAGCCCAGGGAAAGGAAGGTCAAAACCAAGAGTCCTCCAAAGACCCACAAAAACCTGCACAAGGAGGGGGGGCCCCGAGCCAACCCAAATTGAAAGGGAGGGGGTATCAGGGAAAGCCTGGTAGGTTCTTTGATCCCTCAAAGGTGGGTAAGTGCTTTGACTGTAACCAGCCAGGGCACAAACAGGGAGATGCTGTCTGCGCCAAGAAGCTCCCCCCTAAGGGGCCATCCACAGGGATTGCCAGTGTCAGTGTAGGGGTGGAGAGTGGTGCCCCAGAGAGGGGTAGTCAGGTGGTGGAAGCAACCTTAGTGTCCCTGGGTGGGGTGAATATTGCAACCCTTGCTGCCTTACCTCCAAACATGGACAAGTACAGGCAGAGGCCTAAAGTGAATGGGGCTGACGTTGAGGCTATTAGAGACACTGGGGCTAGTGTAACTATGGTCCTGGATGAACTGGTGCCTCCAGAGAGGTTGTTACCTGGTGAGTTTCACCAGGTGACATATGCAGACAGCACTACCAAACTCCATCCTATGGCTGTGGTGGATTTGGAATGGGGAGGTGTGACAGGCCCTATGAAGGTAGCTGTGTCAAAGGTGCTCCCAGTCCAGTGTTTACTGGGCAATGATCTTGAAGCCTCTGTGTGGTCAGAGGTGGAGAGAGGACTCCATATGAAAATATTGGAGCTCCCTGAGTGGGTATGTGCTGTGACTAGGTCACAGACTAGCCAGAAGGGAGGGGCTGGACACTAGGACCCTGGAACAAAGGGCCAAGCATCCAAGGACAAGGGCACTGGGCCTGGTGAGCCAGCCCAGGGAACTCCAGAGGTGCAGAAAGAATCTAACCCTGATGGGGAGGATCTGGCCTCTGAGGGAGGGACTCCATCCCTGCCAGAGCTGTCAGATTTGGCAGAACTGACAGGAGCAGGTGGACCCTCCAGAGAGGAGTTCAGTCAGGGACAGCGTGACTGTCCCACCCTTGAGAGCTTGAGGCGGATTGCTTCTAAGCAAGAGGAGGGGGATGACAGTGGGTTTCATAGACTCTACTGGGAAGATGGACTGCTTTATACTGAGGCCAGAAACCTCAAGGAGGGGGCCACCAGGAGGTTGGTGGTGCCCCAGAAGTACAGAGAGTTCATCCTGACTTTGAGTCACGATATCCCCTTGGCAGGACATTTGGGACAGACAAAGACATGGAACCGGTTGGTGAACCATTTCTACTGGCCCCTTATGTCTGAAAAGGTAAAGGAGTTTTGCAGCTCCTGTGTCACCTGTCAGGCCAGTGGCAAGGCAGGGGGCAAGACAAAGGCTCCCCTAATACCACTGCCAGTGGTTGGGGTTCCTTTTGAAAGGGTGGGGATGGACATTGTTGGTCCACTGGACCCACCTACTGCATCAGGGAATAGGTATATCTTAGTGGTAGTTGACCACGCCACTAGATACCCTGAAGCCATACCTCTTAGAACCATTGATGCTCCTGCTGTGGCTAGAGCACTGATTGGTGTGTTCACCAGAGTGGGTTTTCCAAAAGAGGTGGTGTCAGATAGGGGCACGAACTTCCTGTCCAGCTATCTGACTGCTATGTGGGATGAATGTGGTGTCAACTACAAGTTCACCACCCCCTATCACCCACAAGGAAATGGTCTTGTTGAGAGATTCAACAAAACCCTGAAGGGCATGATAAATGGGTTGTCAGAGAAACTCAGGAGGAGATGGGATGTTCTCCTCCCATGCTTACTGTTTGCCTACAGGGAGGTGCCACAGAAAGGGGTTGGTTTCAGTCCCTTTGAGTTGGTGTTTGGACACCCTGTGAGGGGGCCATTGAGCCTGCTAAGAGAGTCTTTGGAGAAGCCTCTTAAGGAAGCAAAGGACAATGTGCTTGATTATGTGCTAGGCCTGAGATCTAGAATGGCAGAGTACATGTACAAGGCAAACAGGAAACTGGAGGCCAGCCAGGAGCTCATGAAGCACTGGTATGATCAAAAGGCTACTATGCCTGAGTATAGTCCAGGACAATTGGTGTGGGTGTTGGAGCCTGTGGCTCCCAGGGCCCTCCATGACAAGTGGAGTGGGCCCTATCCAATCTTAGAAAAGAAGGGTGAGGTTACTTATTTGGTTGACCTTGGCACCCCCAGGAACCCTCACAGGGTCCTGCATGTGAATAGATTGAAACCCCACCATGACAGGGCAGACATGACCATGTTACTGGTCACTGATGAGGGTGTGGAGGAGGAAACTGAGCCTGTACCCGACCTCCTCTCCACTTATGTGCAAGATGGGTCAGTGGAGGGAGTTGTACTCTCTCCCAAATTGACAGACCAGCAGCACAGAGACTGTAAGCAGGTGCTGGAGCAGTTTGCTGGCCTGTTCTCTTTGACCCCAGGCATCACTGAGTGGTGTGTGCACCACATTGACACTGGTGACAGCCTACCTGTCAAAAATAAACTGTACAGGTTGTCTGATCATGTCAGAGCCAGCATTAAAGCTGAGGTTGCTAAGATGCTGGAACTGGGGGTAATTGAACCGTTTGAGAGTCCATGGGCCAGTCCAGTGGTACTGGTACCTAAACCTAATCCTCAGGGGGGACCCAAGGAGTTCAGGTTCTGTGTGGACTACAGAGGTTTGAATGCAGTCACAAAGACTGACGCTCACCCTATACCTAGAGCTGATGAGCTCATTGATAGGTTAGGGGCTGCTAAGTACCTGAGTACGTTTGATTTGACTTCAGGTTACTGGCAGATTGCCCTCACTGATGGAGCAAAGGAGAGGTCAGCATTCTCCACCCCAGAGGGACATTATCAGTTCAAGGTAATGCCCTTTGGATTAAAGAATGCACCTGCCACCTTCCAAAGGTTGGTGAACAGGGTCTTGTCTGGGTTGGAACAGTTCAGTGCAGCTTACCTGGATGATATAGCTGTATACAGTTCTACCTGGGGGGATCACTTAAACCACCTAAGGGAAGTGCTTCAGGCCATGCAGCAAGCAGGCCTGACTATTACGGCAAGCAAGTGCCAAATAGGGCAGAGTTCTGTGGTGTACCTGGGCCACCTGGTAGGTGGGGGCCATGTACAGCCTCTCCAAGCTAAAATCCAAACTATTTTGGATTGGACAGCTCCTGTTACCCAGACTCAGGTCAGGGCATTCCTTGGACTGACAGGGTACTATAGAAGGTTTGTTCAAAATTATGGGACCATTGTGGGGCCCCTAACAGAACTGACTTTTAAAAAGAGGCCCAAAAAGGTGATTTGGACCCCAGAGTGTCAGAAGGCTTTTGACACTCTGAAAGCTGCTATGTATTCAGCACCAGTGTTACTGGCCCCTGACTATACAAAAGAATTTGTAGTTCAGACAGATGCTTCAGAGCAAGGGATTGGGGCAGTGTTGTCACAGCTAAATGAAGGGGGCCTTGATCAGCCAGTTGCCTTTATTAGTAGGAAGCTTCTTCCCAGAGAGCAGAGGTGGAGTGCCATTTAGAGAGAGGCTTTTGCTGTGGTGTGGTCACTGAAAAAGTTCAGACCCTATTTGTTTGGGACTCACTTTCGTGTTCAAACTGACCACAGACCTCTCAGGTGGCTCATGCAGATGAGAGGGGAGAATCCCAAGCTGTTAAGGTGGTCCATTTCCCTACAGGGAATGGACTTTACAGTGGAGCACAGACCTGGGGTTGCCCATGCCAATGCAGATGGACTTTCCAGGTTTTTCCACTTAGCTGATGATGACTACCAGGGTGTAGGTTAGTAACCCATCACCTTTCGTTTGGGGGGGGGGGGGCTATGTTGCAAAGTCATCCTGTGCCCTGGGCACCCCCCAACTTTTTGCTGACTCGAACTGGTGGTAACTGACTCTGACTGACCCTGGGCTCTGCCTAACCAGGCCCAGGGCCAGTGCCAAGCTGAAAGGAACACATTAGATTTATATATAATATGGCAGGGGATTGAAACTACCTAGAGGTCCCCAGTATCCTGGGGCACGGCAGTTTAGAGGCCAGCAGCTTTTCTGCTCTTGCATGTGTGCTCTGCTGAAGCCTGGGGTCAGTTTAAAACCAGCCCTGGTTGCCAGGACTGCTTTTAAAAAGTAAAGAGCTGCTCAAATTCGACTTTGATGCTAAAAAACCTGGTTAAGGAAGATCTGCAATATTTCTGCAGATTCAGAACCCCTAAAGTCTCCCTTAGTTGCACAGGGGGTGGGGGTCCTGTAGAGATTAGGGAAATACTTATAAAATATGTTTTTATAAGCCCTGGTGCTAGAAAACTGACACAAGTCATTTTCCCCATTGCAAACCCCATGGCCCATAGGTTAACATGGTAGGAAGTTATTGATTAATAAATATTGAGAGGAGAGGACTAGCCGGACCATTCAAAGACTTCCCAGAATGGTAGTAGTAAATCCAACAATATTATATTGTTGAATTTCTGCTAACGTGTACATACAAGAAGTTATAAGACTTTCTTGTTTGTAGTCCAAATTCAGCCTTCCAGTGGTCTGCCCTGATTGGTCAGAGATAAGTGGATTAGCCAGGCTGCTTTGAAGAGGTGATAAAGAACCACTCTGCTGGGAGGGCAGTGTGCTGGTCTATAATGTATGCCAGGCCAGGAGGTGGAGTCGTAAACTATGCTCTTCAAAGGCAGAGGGGAGGCCTGGGTTTCAGTTTCACTTTGACACTCTTGACCCAGAGTCAGGGCTAGGCTTATGGAAGGTATGTGCAGATGGTAGGGGGAGAGTCCATGGAAATAAGCCATCCCAGGGGGTGTGTTTAGCCAGCTCTTACCTCCTTGCTGGAAAATCAGCCATTATGGATTTGGAAGAAAGATGCACTCTGGGACAACATAATGCCACACTCTGCCGGATGTGGTCATAACTATGAGGAGTTACCCTGCTTTCATTGGTCAGAAGTGACCTGTGGCTTGACCCAGAGAATTGTAAATAAGTATCTGAGAGGGGCCGAGCCCTCCAGATCTGCTGCTTGAAACTTACTTGAAGCAAGACGTGCCCTGCTGCGAAGTTCTGCTGTGCAAAGACTTCTAAGGCCTGAACTCTGAAAACTGCGCCATCTGAAAAGTGCAGCCCTGTGGATTACCTTGCTACAAAAGGACTAAGAAGTAGACTCCCTGCAAGCTACAGGTTAACAGAGCTCACCTGGACATCCCCACAAAAAATCCCCAGCCTGGAGTACCAGTGGATTTGAAAGGGTTTTGTTCAAGTGGATTGCGGAATTGAAGTTTCACACTTTCAAGGACCCTCTTGGAGATTCCAGAACCTTGGACTGTGTGTTGGATACTTTGGGACCCGCAAACAGAACTTCAGGAAGGAGTTCTAACTGGACCTGCCTGCTGGAGAAGGCAGCACTGCACAGTGGTGAGGTATTCTCCATAACTGCTTCTAAAGGTGTGTCCCTGTCAGAGAAAACGAAATGACTAAAAGTGGCACTGTTGGTTTCTAAGCACTAGAAAGTGACTAATCTTTAAAAATTCATAACTCTGGTTCCCTACAGGGGATTTTTTTCGTTTTGGTGTCATTTAAAAGATAAAAATATTACATATTTTTATAAATTGGTGTTGGATTTTTATTTTGTGTTGTGTCTTAATTATTTACTGAAATGGTGTTTTTGAATGCTTTACATACCTGTCTTTGAAGTTAAGCCTGTCTGCTCGCAGCCACGTTACCAAGGGTTGAGCATGGGAATAATTTTCTAAGACCTATGCTGGGTTCTATTATGTGTTGGTGGCCTTATTGCTAGTGGCAGACCGACATTTGCCCCTACCAATAACCCACCTTCCAACAAAACCCCTCTCAGAACACCAACAAACCCATTGTTTTCAAGCCAACTTACATATCTTCGATGTACTAAGTGCCCAGGGCCCCTTGATGAGCTCTGAAGATAAACCTGATATCCATCAGACTCCATCAAAATCTTCCCTGCCATGAGCGTTCATCACTAGGTTATGCCATTGATCAGTTACATTCTGCTATAGATCAGGAATATAAGGTAACATCACCCGATCTTCTATTAACAAGCACACCAAATCTGGAAACTAAGCCTTGGTCTGCTAAACTGGGGCTATTAACACAATGTTCACTCTCTCCTTTCTTTCAACGAAACCCGGGGAATCATTGCAAAAGGTGGGAAAGCATAATTGATCCCTTCTCTTCAATGCTACAAAAATGCATCCACCCCTCTTGCCTCTGGATCTGGTCTCCAACTGACAAATATAAATCAAATCAAATCATGGGTATTTATTTAGTGCAACATATCACCTGAAAGTCTCATAGCGCTTTGCGGAGGCTCAAAAGCTAGTTTAGGCAGAGGCTGACTAAGAATCGAATAACCAGGTTTTTAGTTCCCTTCGGAAACAATTGTGATCTGAGATGACACATAGGTGTAATGGTAATTTATTACAGCGGGCAGGTGCGAGAAAGGAGAAAGATCCCCCCCCCCCCATTCTAGTGGTACAAATTTTAAAGGGTGTTAGAAGAGATTTACTGCTGGATCTTAAAGTCCTGCATGGAAGGTACCAGGTAAGCTTCTTCCTCCAGTATCCAGTATCACACTTGAGTATTCAATCTGTTCACAAAAAGGTCCATGTTGAACAGACTCCATATCTTCTCTAACATCAAAATTACTCTGTATTCAGCATCCATTCACTTGAGTTCCTTGAAAATCTCAAATTCCAGTCTAACTCCACATTCCTTATCCCTGGAAAATGCTGTACTTGAACTGCAAGTCTCATTTCCAAACAAAACTCCCAGAATCAAACAAAACTCCCAGAATTATCTTGCTAAATTTTCCCGGGTCTTTAAATACCCCCCAACTTGTTCACATTTCTACATATAGTCCATCGTCAGTAAGATACAACAATTCACCTGATGTCATGATGAGCTTCTTATCGCAAAAGAGCCTGTTAGTACTTCCAAATAATTTATATGCATCTTCAGCTCTCTTTCAGCCATTTTACAACCAGCCCTCCATGTTAGCATCCGGTTCTCTCTCTTTTTCCGGTAACTCTCCAAAAAGTGTTCTCCAGTTCCAGCCTCCATTTTTTTTCACCACCAATCCAATGCCACCAAACATTTTTGATTCAGCTCTATCTCTTATGAATACTTCCACTTATTCTCAGTTTCTGTATATGGTTAACACATTTGCCATTATCAAAAACATCACTGAATTCTTGATGACAAAGAGGTAAAGAGCTAGCACACCCAATAGCTGCAAAATACCCATTTCTCTCTATGGACATACAGCATACAACTATTCTGACAACAGTCGGAATTCGATTGCATGTTCTGGGGGCCCAATTAGTGCAAGGTTTATGTATGGCCAGCCATGGTATACCTAGCATCGCCTTAAAGTGAGGAATATCAGTCAAAGGAATTTTCTCTTGATTATTTCCTAAACAAACCAGATAATTCAAGTGTGTATGAAATCTCCCTGCCCTGAAGCTATGTCATACCCTTCTACTGCCTTAACATCCTCAGGAATCTTTTTCTTAATGACTGGAATCTGTAAGGATTAATAACCATACAATTTCTAGAATTTAAAAGTCCTGAAACAACTTTTTTCTTCTCAAAGAATCAGCTTCATGGGAATTTTCATGTGTGCCAAAGCTGACTCCATGGCATGAATAACCCATTTGGGAACTGAGTTAATTATTAACATCTGACCCATAATGCCGTGGTTTACCTTTACAATCATTTACAACATATCCTGATCATATGCGATGCAATAAAAAAATATCTTCTTTAGATATGGGACCCCTTGTAATTCCTAATTACATTAGTTTAGGTGCTCCCATAATTCTGTTTTCTTCTACCTAATGCTGTACTACTAGATGTTTAGTCTTTTCTGAATGACGTTGAGATACACAGTGATCCAACAGTGCCTCTAACTCTATGAGCTCATCACACTTAACAAGCGGAGTAGCCATCTGTTCCTAGACATCTACAAATGACTTCAAAGACCTTAATAAAATAATGCTGCTTGTTTGTTTCTGGCCAATCAGCCTCAACTACCAAACAATTGAATGAGGTAATATAACTCAATAGCTTTTGATAACCTTGTTTGAAGTTTAGCAACTCGTTATGTAAAGAAGTAGCATGTGACTTTCTATCATATATTTCCACATCTGATCTTGCAAAGCATTACACAGCAAAGAATCATTTCTCATACTCCAATTGGCCGCATTTCTACTCTGATATGATAAAACAAAGGTTAGCTTGCTTTAATCATCTAGGAAGATCATAGGCTTGCACATAAAATATAACTGGTTAAATATTAGTACAAGTTTCTTTGGCTCCCCGCATAATTTCTTTTGGAGTTGCTAAGGGTTTCATTGGAGTCCATGCAGAACAGGAATCTGAAAATACTTTTTATCTCTTAAGGAAGATGTCCGTGCCTAGAAATCAGAGTTCTTAGAATCTGTGGGAAAGGGACTTACTGTTGTAAATAGAAACTCTTTTCTTTATCAATTGCTTCCTTGTGATTAATTCTGAATGAAGCATTTTATTAGCTGTTGTGGCTACACACATTGCTTGTTGTAATGTAGTTATGGCTTTCAAGATCTGAAGCAGAGTAGTGCCTAAATCTATCTCAGATTGCATGATAACCTGGGCTCTACAATCTGTCAGATTATGCCAACCATGTGCTCAGGATCCAGTCAGCACAATGCCTTTTTCCGTCTCTAACCACCCTCACACATGACCACATATACTGGAATATGAGGGTAGAAACAGAAATGGGAATGGGAATGGGAGAAGAGAAGGAAACACAGGGCTCCACCACTTCTGCCTAGTCAATCCCGTTGGTCAGTGAGTTTCTTTGAATATAATGAATTCCTACAGGGGTGTGGGCAAGATGACAGATGTGCCTTAGCTCGGCGCCGCATAGAGCTCAGAAGGTAGACCCCTCTGAGGGAGCACAAGCAGCGCACCCCCACCATGCACCTTCAGATAGGTGGAGGGACCAAAGTGAGAGGCTCCCAGATGACGAGGCAGGCAGTGAGGCTTGCCACTGCTACAGAAGCCAAACGGAAGAATCCATAGCCCATGCGAGAGTCATGGAGGGTGACTATGACTCCAGCGGACAAAGCTCTGCCTGGCTAGCACTCGCGGACACTTGGCTGGTTGGAGAGCGGCACACATCACTGAGGGACCACGCCGACAGCCGCAAAACAGAGGTAAGGCACAATCTTGGTGAGTGGCGGGAGTTGTCAAGGGATAGCGGTCCCCCTGCATTGGTCGATGGGCCACCCCCATTGGCACCTGGGGGTGCAATACAGCAGCTTCGAGGGACAGCATGGGGGGATGGAAGACCCTTCATGTGCTGGAATAAATTTATAAGGTGGGCACACTGAGGGGGGCAGACTGCAATACGGAAAAGTGGGACTGCCCTTCCAGCAAGCTCCACACTCGATCTGACAGGACCACTCAGCCCCCCCACCAAGGGTTGCCCGGCGATTGAGGTCCATCTGCTGCTTCCTCCGCCACATTGGTCGACCTGGGGGGTGTGGTCCAATGGCACTGAATGATGGAGTAGGGAGATGGGAATCCCCCCCCCCCCCCACAGGCTGAAACAAGTCTGAAAGGCAGACATGACATGCTACAGGGACAGACTGTGACACAGAATGAGGGGTCTCGCTCCCCTTCAAGTTCCACACCTCATCTGATAGGACTGCCCCCTCAACCCACCACCCCTGGTCACCCAGAGACTTGCGCAGTTTGACCTGGGGCCAATGCAGGTCCAGGAGAAATTAAGGCGTCGTCTCACTCGACGAACTGTGGAGCCCAAGTTGTACGTATCTTCCCAGATAACTACTGTGCCAGAGGGCCCAAACTGTCAGTGCTTGTGGCACCTACCCTCAGAATTGGGGCTTGCTTAAATCAGGCTACTTCAGGCCCAGTGCATGGGGCAGCAAGGGGTGGCAGGAGTCCACCTCCTGGAGCACCTGAGATGATAGTGGATGCTGCTGAGAGCCAGCACAAGCCAACATGTCACTGATAGGTGGCCCGGCGGAACCCACAGATGCCAAGCTTGACAAGATCCTAGCAGCCATTTCTGCCACCAGGCAAGATGTGGGAGGCTGAGTGGACACAGTGGCAGTTGAATTGAGCCGTTTGTGTGACAACCAACGGAAGCTGCCAGCCTGAGTAATACAATCCTAACCTGCCCTACAAACACTGGAGCCAGCCACAGTGGAGCTGGAGGGGAAGGTCGGGGACCTTATGGCAAGAGTTCATGCTCTCAAGCACAGGGCGAAGACGTGAAAGGGAGCTCGCGACATAGCAATATCTGCCTTGTGGGCTTTCCCAAAGGAACGGATCCTGTCATCATCTTCGAAACCTGGTTGGCCACTGTTGTGTTGCCTGCGGGCTTGTCGCCCTTCTTTCTGTTGGAATGGGCCCACCGGGTGCCAGCTAGGCGCGCCCCCCCCGGGCACCCCACTGAGGCCTGTGGTGACCATGCTGATGAACTTCCTAGACAGGCAAACCATACTACAGGCCGCTCGGAGAGTCGGGACCCTCGTCAATGACTATGCATGCATACTCACCTTTCCAGACTTCACACTGGCTGTTCAGCGCCCCAGGGCCTTGTTCTTGTGAAGAAGAAACTGCGATCAGCCCGCCTTACCTGCTCGCTATTATTCCCGACCAAATTGAAAGTCATAGAAAGCCACACCAGTAATGATGTAAAGGATGTAAGTCCCACTTGGGACGGGGTGGAGCAACATAGGTATGAATCACGAGTACCCAGAACACCTGAGACATGCAGGAGACCAGCCACCCCCCCAATGTGGGAGGGTAGGTTGCTGGTGAGAGGGCTACAGGATCTCATCATCTGGCACACCTTCCTAGGCTCAGGCCTGCAAGGAACAGAGACAAGCACTCTCAGCGGCCACCAATATGTGGGTAGAGAAGACCCCCCAACTCTGCAGACGTAGCGCCATCTGAGTCTGGGTCAAGTGTCTCAGACCGCAGTGCTGCCTCAACTGTCTCCCCATTGTGACGCCGCAAACTGCAGATTACATTATTTGAATTGGACTTGAGTGTATGCCCCCACCTACCCTTGGGATGGGGGTTGGGGCATAGTGAAGGGGGAGCTGCTGCCTGGAGGGGTGCACGTTTGGGGGGCCATCACATGAGAGGGGCCTTGGTCACCCTGCTTCCCCCCATATATTATGTCTTATCCACTTTACACATCTGGGATCACACATAGGTGAGGTGCTTGGAGAGACACTCACGGATGGCTTCATCCTCACGTTCCTAGCCATGGGGGAAAAAAGGAGGTCATACCGATTCTTTACTTTGAGTCACTCTGCTAGCACATGTACTATCTCTGTACTGGTGCGCAGCCACTCCACTCCCATTTTTTACCACTCTCAGAGGTCATGGTGGGATGCTTGGAGGTCCCCTTAGGTGTGACACTGTTATTTGTTTGGGCAGCCAGATTTTGCTCTGCAACACTGGGAGTTGGGAGTTCAGTTGATTGCTTTTGTTGCACCACATTATATGCCACGCTACTACCATAAATGCAGTCTGCCCCTGCTGGAGCAGAGTTTTCTGTTGAAAATCTATTGGGTTTTTAAGCTCTGGTTTGTCTATTTGTCGATAATTAAAAATATTAATTTGTAATTATTAATTATTTGTTTTGTGTAAATGTTCTGATTAATCAATACGAATTAACAAGAGAAAACTACACGTGGGGATGCATTCATGTTGCTTAATAATAATGTGCATGTTTTATTAAATAAATGTTGCTGAGTGCTGTTTGTTTTAAAGCACAAAATGCTTTTGAAATGTCGTGTACTAATGCTTTTCTGTGTTGCAAAGGCTAGATAATTACATACACATAAGGGTATTAGTGGGGTTAACACTGTTTAATCACTATGCTGTGGTAACGTTGTTTTTGTCTCTTTTAATTAAGATGGTACGTTTTGGCCTATTAAAAATGGCTGCCGTTTAAAGCCTGCATTCGAGTAGTCGAACTTTGATGAGAAGGCCTTGCTGAACATGGTCGAGAGTCATCTGACCACAGTCTTCGCCTGGTTTAAAAATTTCCGTGAGGACAGCAGCTCTGGGCGAATGTCCAAATGTCCTTGGAGGACAAGGGAGCCACAATGAACTTTGTGATTGCAGCGCTGGTTCCGAGGAAATGTGAATAAAAAAGAAACATTTGTAAACCTAGAGTTTCCTTCTTCCGTCTTTTTATTTTTGTGATTTTTCTGAGCGGAGATTTTCCAAATGTAGCGATGCTACATCCTTTCCTGCTCGCTCTGCTCAGCGGCTCAACGGAAATTCAGGACATTTTATGTTGCTATTATTTTGTAATTTTCATTATAAATATACTAGACTAGAGAGGGTCTGTTTTTCATTGCATTCGGGATTTTGAGGCCACTTCTTTCCGAACCTGCGTTGGTGAGGATCGATGCTGTAAGGACGGCGACTTGGGAGACTTCTACTGAGAGACCTGTCCTGACCCATTCTGACATTTAGCTAGAATAGGTAATTATGAGAATAATGGTTTACTCTGATTGAATTTCTTTGACTAATTTTAGATAAAGTATCATAATTTTAAATACAGTGTTGGTGGTTATTTCTTGTCAATTATTGAGTACTCTATTTTGATTATTATTGTATAGATTGTTTAGATCATGACTCAGGACAGTAACAATTAGGTCTTATCGACCTCAGTGTAGATGCAGGGTGTTTAGGAGTCTTTTCTTCCACAGGTTTAGTGCTGATAGAGTATTCGAGTGTATGTTAGTAAAATGGGCCCAAGTGTATGATGAGTGTATGTGCGTGTAACTGTGAAATTACTCTATCCGTGGAAGTAGGAAGAATTTGTACACCCCAATCTGCAACAATTTCCTGGTAGCAGAATTTGATGGTTATTGATTATTGTCTTGATTTGATTAGATTGCTTGTACATTGGCTTTGATTTATTGATTATTGATTGATGATGGTATATGTACTAATACTATATGTTGAAGTTGTCGTATTGAGTTATATGTAGTGCTTCTGGAACTTGGGAGCTGGTAGCAGTTCCGTAGTAGGGCAGAGGGAAGTATATACTGCTCTCGGGAAAGACGGGATTGTTGGTCCTGTACGTATGCAGGAAAAACGTGTGACAATTGAAGTTGCGCGTCACATTGTCTGGGTTCGGAATCAGTGACATCGTCGTATGTTACTATTAGAAATATTTCTGGTATAAAAGGAGTGCGTATGGTAGCGAAGGTTATCTGTGAAACTCTGGTCTTAAGTCCCAGGGATCCGTAAGGTCCACCGTTAAAGCTTATCGCGGGAGAAGTAATAGGTATTCTCTGAGCTTGTTTGAAGGACTGGGCAGAGGAAAGCTGCTTGGTTAACGTGTATTATAATTCTGTAGCGGGACAGATTGTTCGCTGTTCTCGGGAAGGATTCTGTGTGTATGTACTACATTTTCTTGTATGAATGTGCGTGAATGTACGAGCATTTAGTTGGTTGTAAAACTCTTTGGATCAGTCCTAGAGGAAACAGTTAATGAATGCATGTTAGAAGGGCAGAGTAGAGGGATGTGCTACTGTGTCAACGAGAGTATTAATTCCGTACTGGAACAGAAGTGAGTGAAAGACGGGATTCTTGTGAAATAGATTTTCTTTACTATTCTATGGTTAGCGAAGCAGACAATGGAGATGTTTATATGTTGTAACTAATAGATTTTGTAGAATTTGACACGAAGTCTACTGAGAAATTTTGTAAAGGAGGGGTAGACGAGTGACAGGAGACAGGAGTAGGAGCGACTGCAGCGACTGCTGACGTAAACAGACCGCGCTCTGATTGGATACTAGATCAGTACAGTGCTCGCGCTGTGATTCGTGCGTTGGTGTGAGCCGCGCAAGGATTGGAAGAGGTACAGAGTGACGTAAACGCTCCAGGATTGGTGCGCTGGTGTGAGTCGCGCTGTTATTGGATGAAATATCGTACTGTACAGTTGTATTACGGAAAGGATTAGAAAGTTTTGGTAAACGCTAAAATGTATTACCAAGAAGAGAAAAAGAAGAAATCCTTGTTCGGAAAAATTAAAAGATGGTTTGACAAGGATAAAGATGTTAAAACAAGAGAAGGTGAATTGTTACCTCCAACGAAAACGCCTGCATCCTTCATGGCTGCAAGATATGGGTATCATACCTGTATATGGTTGGAGAATTGGGTAAGGTATACAAAGGAAGATGGTGTTCTAGCATTCCCAGAACATGGTTCATTTAATCTGGCCATGTTGAAAAATTTACGGGAAAAGATGTTGTGTCTCGACCCAAGACCAAGGCCGACACAGTTTGAGGCTTTAGTAGAATGGGAAGAGGAAGTACATGAGCGAGAAAAGCAGAGGTCTGGAGGAAATTACAGATACATGTTTGGAAGAAGGCATGATCGTGAAACTCATAATGATCGAATGAAGAGATGGCGAGATGCTAGTATGTCAGAGGGATTATATCCTATGAGAACAGTTGACGAAAGGGAAGAAAGGAAAGGTACAGAAAGGGTTCCTGAGGCATAAGTGAGAAGATATGGAGTTAATGAGTATGAGGATGAGGTCTTGAATGACATGATTTACAAGAGACCACCTCCATATAGACCAGAACCAGAGGAGAGCACACCAGTTGTTTCTCCGATAAGAGATACATTGCGTATTATTGAAACAGAAAATGTGACACCTGAGTTAAGAAGTGGTAATCCTTTCAGGGAGAGAGAGAATCAACGTGGTGACGAGAATACGAGAGAATTAGCCAGAACTACATCAGAGCTGACTGAAAAGATTAGAGAGCTGACAAAGAATCTGGAAGCTGTTACGGTGCCTGTAACCATAGGTCCGGTTATGCCTGTTTTTGATAAACAGAGGACAGGTGAGAATGGTTTGGTGATTCCATATGTTGGGAATAAGATAACAAGTTTGGCTGGTCCCTCAGGAGATTCAGGGAAAAGGACAGAAAGTAGTGATCTGAGACAATCCAGACATGATACATGTAGTGAAGGATTAGAGGTACAATCTAATTCGAGATTGGATGCTAGTGAAGCTAGTTGTTCAGGGATGCCGATTTTAGAACCGCAGAAGAAAGTGGTTCCAGTGAGAAAAACTACTGAAATAACAGCTGAAGATTTGAATGATTGGATGAAAGTCCTTCAAAAGAGGGATAAAGATTCACAGGCAATTGATGTGGCTAGGTTACGTGTAGAATTAGAGGAGCTTGTTGCAGGGACAATTCCTACAGACATTCTAAAAAATCATCATGATGGTGAACTGTTATTTATGTGCACAAACATCACCTGGAGAGCAAGAAATACACATGACAGGTTAAGAGCAGTAGCGAATGAGCAGGGAGTTGACATTGATAAAGTGAAAGCTTTGCAGAAGTCTTACAGGATGGATTTCACAGACAAAGACATTGAAAATCTGAATGGTGCTGGTAGAACAGGACAGATTAAGGAAATGGTCGCATTGTTGCGAAGATGGGGTGATGTAGAGAAGTGGAAGGATAGGTGGTACAAGAAAAGAGAAGAATCAGGGGACAGGACTTATTCAGCATTTCCTGTGAGAGAAAAAGAGAAAACAGTGGATGCTTATCCTATGAGAGAAATACCTGGAGGAGGATATGTACATATTCCATGGACCAGACAGGATATTTTATCATTTACGAATGATTTCCCTCGACTGAGAGAAAAGCCCGTCGAGTGGTATAGGCAGGTAGACAGGTTTGTGAAATTGTCAAAAGTGCTGTGGATTGACCTGAATAGTCTGTTTGATATAATTGTTCCAGCAGACTTGTGGGCTGAGTGTAAAATAGTTGTAAGTTGGCCTACTGAGGAATATCCAAGAGATCAGAGAACAGGAGCACCAGATCCAGAGGTAATGAGAAAGTATGAGCAGGTGATCGTATACCTGAAAAGTAAAGTACCTCCAAAAGAGACAGACTGGGTTAAAATAGATCGAACACATCAGGAAGCAAAATAATCAGTTCATGCTTTTTATGAGAGGCTGATACTGGCTTTTAAACAATTCAGTGGGGATCAGCACCTGGGTGACAAAGATTTGAGTCATTTTGTATACAGATTTGTATATGGCCTGAGACCTGAGATTAGTGAGAGAATTCGTGAGCATACAGTGGATTGGCAGAGTAAGAAAATAGATGAGATTCTGAGACATGCAAAGTACTTCAGTGATGAAATTGAAGCAAAACAGAGAAAGCTGAAAGAGAAAGCAATGTGGGCACAAGTGAAGGTTGCGGAGAGACAAGAAGCACAGTTGGTGGAACAGGCAAATAATTCAGGGAATAGGCCCAGATATGCAGGGAAAGGAAAGGGGAATCTTGAGGAAGCAAAGAAGAAGTTTCCTTGTCACAACTGTGGCCAACTGGGACATTGGAGATCTGAATGTACCAATCCACCATTAGCGAATAATGAGGGTAAAACCTTAAATCAACAGGTGCAGAACGAGGGGAATAATCAACAGCAGCAACAACAGAAGGTTGTGAGACAGCAGAGCCAAGAGCCAAAACCGCCCTTGCCGCAGAATAGAGGGTCACAAAAGTACAATCAGGATTCAGGATTCTACAATGATGAGCAGGTAAACAAACAAAGGCGTTCTAACCAGGTACAGCAGTACTTGTTAAAGAATGAAGGGAGTGAGTCTGAAGGTGATTATTGACGGTGCCGAAGAGAGGAGGAAGAGTGCATACTTGGTGCAACTCTAGAAATAGACCAGGCAGGACCATTTGTATATGGGAAAATAAATGAAGAAAGTGTTACTTTTTTAGTAGACACAGGTGCGACAAGATCAACTGTCAGGTCAACAGATATTAGAAATCTTCCTCTCTCGGATGAAGCAATCCAAGTAGTTGGTGTAGCCAATACACAAATCAAGACACGTCTTACTGAACCAGTAAGGGTACAAATAGGGAAATTTTCAGACATGCCCAGATTTATTGTCTGTGACACTAGTCCAGTGAACCTGTTAGGCAGGGATCTGTTATGTAAGATGAACTGTACAATTTTTTGTACGCCGGATGGAATAGCTTTTGAGACACCAGATGAGGATGTTTTGTACCGAATGACTCTAGAAAATAGAGAGAGTGAAATGGTTGGTGCATATGCTGTGTTTGATCCAGAGGATTTGCCTCAAGAGCTGAGAGACACAGTGAAAAGGACAGTTTGGGATTTTACTGGAGAGGATGTGGGATTGATGAATAATGTAGATCCTGTGAAAATTGCAGTGAAAGAGGGAATTACTTATCCTAACATTCCTCAGTACAAAATGACACCAGAAATAATTGAAGGAATAACTCCTATAATTGAGAAAATGATTCAGCAAGGAGTTTTGAGAGAACTATTGAGTAGCCCGTGTAACTCACCGATAATGGGGCTAAAGAAACCTAATGGGAAGTTCAGGATTGTACAGGATTTGAGAAAAGTTAACAAAATTGTGGTGGCATGTTGTCCCATTGTGCCAAATCCGTCAGTGATTTTGTATCAGATTCCACATGATGCTGAGTGGTACACAGTGATTGATTTGTGTCATGCTTTCTTTTCAATTCCATTGCATCATGACAGCCAGCCGATTTTTGCATTTAGGTTTGGCCAGCGTATTTTAGCATGGTGTCGTATCCCACAGGGGTATACAGAGAGTCCTTCGATATTCAATCAGTTATTGAAAAAATCATTGGAGAGCTTGATTATGCCTGAAAACTCAGTACTAGTGCAGTATATTGATGACCTACTCGTGGCATCAAAGACACGTGAAGCTTGTGAAGTAGATACCATAGCTTTACTGAATCATTTGGCAGACGGAGGGTTAAAGGTATCTCCAGCCAAATTGCAATTTTGCAAGAAAGAGGTGCATTATCTTGGACACAATATTGAAAAAGGTCTGAGAAAGGTGACTGATGACAGGATTAGAATCATCAGGGGAATGAAGGCCCCAAAGACCCAGAGGGAAGTGAGAATGTTCCTGGGGATGGTGGGTTATTGTCGTAAGTGGATTAGTAACTTTTCTCTGATAGCAAGACCACTGATTAAGCTGACAAAAAGTGAGGTAAAAGACCCATTGGAACTAGATGGAGAACAAATGGCAGCATTTGAGGAGCTGAAGAGCAGAATGTGTGAAGCCCCTGCTTTGGGTATGCCAGACTATGAAAAAGAGTTTGAGTTGTACTGCAGTGAGAGAAATGGATGTGCACTTTCAGTGTTAATTCAGAAGCATGGATTACTGAGAAGGCCTATTGCGTACTTCTCATCGACACTTGACCCTGTAGCTGTGGGTTTACCAGGTTGTCTGAAATCTGTGGCTGCAACATGCAGAAGCCTGGAACAAAGTGAGGGAATCATAATGGGATATCCTGTAAGGGTATTCGTACCTCATAATGTGGCAATTCTTTTGACAAGAAGCAGAACTCAGTATATGTCACATAGTCGGCTGACTAAATATGAGAAAGTCATTCTGGGAGCATCAAATGTGACTCTTGAGAGATGTGTGAATGTAAATCCAGCGACATTGTTGCCAGATATTGAAAATGTGGGTGTGAAGACAGAAGATGATCACAATTGTTTGGATGTGCTGGATTACTGTACAAAACCGAGACCAGACATAAGGGATCTTCCATTATTTGAGAGTGATCATGTGCTGTTTGTGGATGGATCATGTCTGAGGAATGATGAGGGTGTGCTGAGTGCAGCATATGCAGTGTGCAAGGTTTCAGAAGTTATGGAAGCATCACCATTAAAAGGAGTGAAATCTGCACAAGTTGCTGAATTGGTGGCATTGACAAAAGCTTGTGAAATTGGGAAAGATCTGAGAGTGACTGTGATGACTGATAGTCAGTATGGATTTGGAGTTGTGCATGATTTTGGCCAACTTTGGCTGCAGAGAGGTTTCTTGACGTCGAGTGGGACTCCGATAAAGAATGCTGAAGTGATTGGAAAATTACTTGAGGCGATACAGCTGCCTAAAGAATTAGCAGTTGTGAAATGTGCTGCTCATGGACAAGGAGATGATTTTGTAACTGTTGGCAACAGATTTGCTAACGACATTGCACAATATTGCGCGAAAAATAATCATTCAATTAATAGGGAACGAGAAGGTGAAATGTCTTTTTGTTCTGTGATGTTTACTAATGTCCTAGAGACGTGGGATGAGGTGAAACAGTTGCAGGATGAGGCAGGAAAGGAAGAAAAGAAAGACTGGATCAAGGCAGGTTGTGCCCCAAAAGAAACAGACCATGTTTGGGTCTATAGAGATGGCAGACCAGTCATGCCTAACTCTATGCTGTCGACAATGGCAAGGATGTATCATGGCCAGGGACATTTGGGAAGGGATGCGATGATCAGGTCTTTTAAACAAACTTGGTACAATGCAAAGTTCAGGACGATTGCAGAGAGCATCTGTCAGAGATGTTTGATTTGCCAGCAATTTAACACTGGGAAAAAGACAGTGGTGAGTCTGGGAACGATAGGCAGAGAAGGTGGTCCTTTCAGGAGAATGCAGATAGATTTTATTGAAATGCCCAAGTGAACAGACTGAGGTATGTTCTAGTGGTAGTCTGTTTGTTCTCAAGATGGGTGGAGGCCTATCCGACTAGGAGAAATGATGGAATAACAGTGGCAAAGTTACTGTTAAGAGAGTTGATTCCTAGGTACGGGTTTCCAGTAACGATTGAGTCTGATAGAGGTGGACACTTCTATAATGAGCTCATAAGTTTGATTTGTGAAGCATTGGGCATACAGCAGAAGCTACATTGTGCATACAGGCCAGAGGCTTCTGGCGTTGTTGAGCAGATAAATGGCACGATCAAGAACAGGATTGGTAAGATGTGTTTAGCCACTGGAATGAAATGGCCTGATGTCTTGCCTCTAGTGCTAATGACTATTAGATCTACTCCAGATAGAACTACTGGTTTGAGTCCACATGAGATTTTGATGGGACGTGCAATGCGTCATGCATTTGTACCTGTCAATAAGTTGATGACAATAACTGATGACATGATTTTGGATTACTGTAAAGGCCTGGCTGACGCAGTTCATTCTGTGTTTCACCAGGTTGGAGAAGAAGCTACCACACTTGAGAAGAAGCAAGCTCATGATCTGAGTCCAGGGGACTGGGTGAGGATTAAAGTACACAGAAGAAGAAATTGCTTGGTTCCAAGGTGGGGAAGGCCAAGACAAGTCATTCTGACTACGACAACTGCAGTGAAGTGTGCTGGTGTGAAAAACTGGGTACATGCGAGTCATACTCTGAGAGTTCCAAACCCAAAGGATGGGACTGGTAAGGAGTATTTTGAAGAGTCAGATTCCAGTGATGATGAAGACACAGAACAAGTGAGAAAAAATCAAAGTTCAGAGAGAGAACCATTGAGAGTCTCAGAAAGGAGATCAGATTCTGTAAGAGAGCCTGAAGTTCCAACAAGCAGTGGAGAAAAAAGAAGAGAAAAGAGCAGTTCCACAGAAACTACTCCTGAATCAGAAGAGGAGGAGATTGAAGAACCACTTGAGATTATACCTGAAGAAGTAGGGTCAGAAGAAGATAGAGAGGGACAGATTGCGGAAGACCCCCGAGGAGGTGTAGGGAACATTCCTGATAAGCTAGGTGAAGGGACAAGTAGACATCAAGAAGATTGCGTGTCGGAGACCCGAGGAGGGACAGAAATAGGGAGGTCTCAAACAGTGGTGAAAAAGACTGTGGAGCGAAAGAAAACTGCTGAAGAGCAAGAGGCATTTGAAACAGAATTGGATGAAAGTGAAAATGAAAAATCAGAAGGTCGAGATCTGAGAAAGAGAACTTGGATTGGAGAAAGAAATAATACAGAAACAAGACCGAAAAAGGTTGTAAGAGGAGATTTTTGGCCTAACAACAGAGTAAAGAGGCTGAGATACAGACTGATAAGAGCAAATACCTCGAAAGCTGAACAAGTGAATGAGGTGTCGAGTCAAAATGAAGTGAAGAAAAAGGAGCAAAAGAAATCAAAAGAACCTGAGGAGATAAAGAGAATTAGAAGACCCAACCAAAAGTACAGATCACCGGAATGGTCTTATGTGGCACTGTCTGAAGGAGGAGAAGAAGAAGAAACAGTGAATCGAGACAATCCGGAGGGGATCTTGAGAAAAGTGGTTGAGGAAAAGGAAAAATCTGTTGGAATCTTAAAAGTTATCCTGACTGACATTGGAGAAGAGTCGGATGCACAGGATGTTGTTGATGATCTGATACAATTTGATGTTGCTGAAGAAGAAGTGAAAAGTGATGAATATCCAAATTGAGTGAACTGAAGAAATCACTTGGAGAAAAGTGAAAAGGAGAAAGTCTGAAATTTAGCTATTGTCCAGAAATAAAGAATTGCAGTAGTGGAGTAGTAGAGGCTAAGTCAAAAGACACGGTCAAAGTAGTAAAATGGCTAACATAGAGAATAATCAAAGTAGATGTGCCTTCTTAAAAAGATGGTGTAGAATGTGCTGTTGCTGTACTGGATTATTAATGTTACAATGGGGTGTTTTAGCTTTATTAGTTACTTTTAGAGTTACAATAGGTACATTTGAGATGTATACAGAGAATGTGACTAATGTAGGGAAAAGTTCGCAAAAGGTAGTTCCAACTAGAATTAGTAATACTTACATACATAAAGATAGGTCAATTAAAGATTTTTCTAGTAATGTTTTTTCAAAGTTGTTGTACGAATATGTGAAGACAATGGAAGTTAGGGATTGCTACGTATGTATGCAGTTACCTGAATCTGTTTCAGAGGGTGTTACTTATCATCATTTACCAGCTACGTATGGAATTTCTTGTAGTGTGTTAAGTAGTGTTTTCTATTTGTTAGGGAAAATAGATTATGTGATGTCTAACAAGGATAATATTTTTGGGCAATTGTCTATGAACAAAAAGCTGAATCCAGCTAAAAAAGCTAACATTTTTGGTGAGATTTTTATTGAAAAAGAAGAATTAACATTAGATTACATTTTTAAGAATAATTTAACTTGCAGTCTGAAAGAAGAGGAGAAGGCTTTCCTAAATATGGTGGAGGAAAGGAGAATGAGCATGCATGAAAAGGCAGGGAAATATAAAATGAGTGAGACAATTTGGGACATTGAGATGGGAAAAGAATTGAAAAATGGGGCTAGTCCAACTTTAGCTCTAGATGCACCACAGAAGGGTAAGCTGTGCATTACCAGAAGGAAATCCCAATATGATACATATTTTGTTGGGACTAGTGAGTGTCATGATACATACTTCATTGCGACAGGATGAGGTTTCAAGGGAGGAGAGGATCCTTTTTTCCCAGGAGTGTATTATGTTTGTGGGAACAAGGCTTATTACAGGTTGCCTGACCATTGGTATGGCACGTGTTATGTGGGCCTGGTCTTTCCAAAGATCTTTCATATAGAAAGAATAGAAGATGTAGAACATATTAATTTACTAACACGTTTTAAGAGAGAAACTTGGTCAGAAATAGTTGGTGACATTTTTGGTGCTTTAATTCCAGCAGTGGGAATTTCTTTATATGCATATGGAATTCGGAAACTGTCAACAGTGGTGGATCGCTTATCGACAAATACCGCTGGAGGGTTTCTTTTGGTAAATACGGAATTGATTGCCGTACGTGCCATGTCTATGCAAAATCGACTTGCCCTTGATATTCTATTGGCCAAGGAGGGTGGAGTTTGTGGAATGCTGAAAGTTCAACATTGTTGCACTTACATTCCAGACGAAAGCAAAGACCTGAAGGTCTATATCAAAAATATTACTGATTTGCATGAAGAATTAGTACCACTAGAAGCTGAGAGTATCTGGACTAAATTAGCTAATAAGGTGATAGCTGTTAAGAATTTTATTGCAAAAATAGGTAGTACTATTATAGGTAAGATATTGTTTCCTTTGACTTGTATAATTGTTGCTTTATTTATACTGAGATTGGTGTGTTTGTGTTGTAAAAACAGGGGAGGGAAAAAGAAATTAATCAAAAGAAATATTGAAAAGAGAAATAAAAGGTTGAAAAGAGAACCACAAGAAATAGAATTAGAAGAATTGAGGGAGAGTGTTTACTTGGAAACAAAGAGGGATGATGAAAGGGTGTCTGGTGTGTAGTATTGTGTAAGGAGAAAAAGACATTTCCAATTTCTCCTAAAATGGGACTAAATTTTACAATTTTTTTTTTTTTTTGGGTTGTTTATTTGGTGATAATATCACCAAAGGGGGGATTGCTGGAGCAGAGTTTTCTGTTGAAAATCTATTGGGTTTTTAAGCTCTGGTTTGTCTATTTGTCGATAATTAAAAATATTAATTTGTCATTATTAATTATTTGTTTTGTGTAAATGTTCTGATTAATCAATACGAATTAACAAGAGAAAACTACACGTGGGGATGCATTCATGTTGCTTAATAATAATGTGCATGTTTTATTAAATAAATGTTGCTGAGTGCTGTTTGTTTTAAAGCACAAAATGCTTTTGAAATGTCGTGTACTAATGCTATTCTGTGTTGCAAAGGCTAGATAATTACATACACATAAGGGTATTAGTGGGGTTAACACTGTTTAATCACTACGCTGTGGTAACGTTGTTTTTGTCTCTTTTAATTAAGATGGTACGTTTTGGCCTATTAAAAATGGCTGCCGTTTAAAGCCTGCATTCGAGTAGTCGAACTTTGATGAGAAGGCCTTGCTGAACATGGTTGAGAGTCATCTGACCACAGTCTTCGCCTGGTTTAAAAATTTCCGTGAGGACAGCAGCTCTGGGCGAATGTCCAAATGTCCTTGGAGGACAAGGGAGCCACAATGAACTTTGTGATTGCAGCGCTGGTTCCGAGGAAATGTGAATGAAAAAGAAACATTTGTAAACCTAGAGTTTCCTTCTTCCGTCTTTTTATTTTTGTGATTTTTCTGAGCGGAGATTTTCCAAATGTAGCGATGCTACATCCTTTCCTGCTCGCTCTGCTCAGCGGCTCAACGGAAATTCAGGACATTTTATGTTGCTATTATTTTGTAATTTTCATTATAAATATACTAGACTAGAGAGGGTCTGTTTTTCATTGCATTCGGGATTTTGAGGCCACTTCTTTCCGAACCTGCGTTGGTGAGGATCGATGCTGTAAGGACGGCGACTTGGGAGACTTCTACTGAGAGACCTGTCCTGACCCATTCTGACATTTAGCTAGAATAGGTAATTATGAGAATAATGATTTACTCTGATTGAATTTCTTTGACTAATTTTAGATAAAGTATCATCATTTTAAATACAGTGTTGGTGGTTATTTCTTGTCAATTATTGAGTACTCTATTTTGATTATTATTGTATAGATTGTTTAGATCATGACTCAGGACAGTAACAATTAGGTCTTATCGACCTCAGTGTAGATGCAGGGTGTTTAGGAGTCTTTTTTTCCACAGGTTTAGTGCTGATAGAGTATTCGAGTGTATGTTAGTAAAATGGGCCCAAGTGTATGATGAGTGTATGTGCGTGTAACTGTGAAATTACTCTATCCGTGGAAGTAGGAAGAATTTGTACACCCCAATCTGCACCACCCCCACACCAATTCACCTCACCCACTGGGCCTAATCCCTTTTCTAAAACATACTGACTAGACTGGGACCGTAGCATGGCCCGGGTATCGTTTCTAACATGGAATGTCCAACGGATGAGTACTGCGCAAAAAAGGCACACAGAACACCAGTGCATCAAGAGAAGGGATGCGCAGGTAGCGTTCCTCCAGCAGGCACACATTACTAAAGGGGAAGATTGTAGCATCCAGTGCTGGAGAGGCCAGCGTTACAGCACAACATTTCCGGATATGCTCAGGGAGTGCTCATATGGATAAGGTGCTCAGTACCCTTCAAGAGCTCGAGGGACAAATTGGACCCTGAGGGACGATATGCTTTTTGTAGAGGGGCAACTGGATGGCAAAGAGGTTTCATTGGGGGGAGTATTTACGCCCCAAATGTGGCGGAGCAGCAGTTTCTTGCACACCTTCCCACTCTGCTGATGGGATGGTCCCATCTGCCTTGCCTTATAGGAGAAGACGTCAACTGGATTTTAGACCCAAAGATAGATAGCTCGCACCCCTCCACTACCAAATTCCCCCATAGTTGGTGCATCGTCCGACCTATCCCAATGGCTACTACATTGCTCCTTGTCTGATGGGTAGCACACGTTAGACCCAAACACTAGGAAATACTCATATTACTCATCACCATACAAGTTATATGTCTGCCTGGAACAGATTCTATGTAGACATGCCCTCCAGCTGAAGGTCACAGGGGCTTAATATCTAGGGAAAACGCTTTCAGATCACAACGCGTTACTCCTCCAGGTATCATGGGGGGTGCCACTCACTCCTGTCCCAAAGTGGCGCTTACAGCCTGCAACACTAGAGCACACTGTATTTTGCGAGTCTACTAGTGATGCCTTGCTGTCTTATATTGCAGACAATTGGGTGGGGGGTTCTGCTACCACCCGACTAATAGAGTGGACGATCCTAAAGTCAGTCATACTTGCCCACTGTCTACACACCATGGTAGAGGCAAGAAATGCCATCCACGAAGAGCTAATACAGGTGGAAACTATGTTAAGAACTCTTTAAAAGGATGCCTGGGATGACCCTTCCAAGAGGGCCACCTTGACTGAGCAGAGAAAGCGGCATGCACGCCTGATAGAATCACTGCGATGTATTGATTATAAGGCATATCAGGCTAGAATGCATGCTGAAGGAGATAAGATAGGCCGCTTTCTAGCGTGGCTGCTGAAGAGTTTAATGGCCACCACCCTGGTGACCCTAATTTGCATTTTCACAACGAGGTTAGTCACTAGTCAGGAGGAGAAATGCAAAGCACTTTGTGCCTATTATTGCATGCTTTATAACCCTCCCCCAGTGGACCGGCAGGAATAGTTCTTGGGATCGGTCCTGTTGCCCACTGTGACACTGGAGCATTGTGAAACCCCCTTATGTGCCCCCTTAACGGAGCAGGAGCACAGAGGTGTAATCAGAGCTTTTCCTATGTGTAAAACCCCGGGATTGGATGCGTTGTCTACCGAGTTCTATAAAGTATACGAGGCACCACTGGCCCCCAAGCTCTTGAAATTGTACGCAGCTCCGTCACCGTGGGACAGCATCTCTCGTTCCTCCGTGAGGCACTGCTATTCTTACTCCCAAGCCCGGGACTCGACCCCTTGAGTTAGCTTCCTATAGACCACTCTCCATGCTGGGCAGTGACTATAAAAAGTGGAGCAAGGCCACAGACACACAACTCCAGGAACATCTGCCAGTTCTAATCCACCAAGACCAGACAGGGTTCAAACCAAACAGACCCAGGCCACTTAATATCCGTAGACTGCATAGGATTCTGAAGGAGGCTCCGGGCCGCTGGCCCTTTGCAGCTGGTGTAGTTTTGGACCTAGAAGGAGTGTGTGACACCCTAGACTGGGAGGATGTGTTTGCGACATTGGACACACTGGGCATTCATGTCAGGATACAGCACCTCATAAAACTCCTCTACACAGACCCTACAGCCAGGGTAAAGATAGGGCAACGAATATCAGCCCCTTATGCAGTTGGCAGTGGCACGCACCAGGGTTGCCCTCTCTTCCCTCTACTCTTTGCTGTGGCAATGTTGTAAGACTCTTCCAGAAGATAGATTCATATTTTGTGAGGCAAAGGTGAAGTGAAAGGGAGATCTAAAGCATGGAAAGAAAGAGACTGGCCACGATTTCAGGTCTTTTGGTAATGGAGGATATGAAAAACAGTATTGAAATTGGGTTATCTCAAGGGCCGGGTGGGCAGATAAGGCTGAATACATTTCTGAATGTATGAAGGGCCTCTGTTCTAGAGAACCTTAAAACAGAGTGATTTGAAGATAGAGCGCTTTTGTATTGTGAGCCGGTGCAGCTCTTTTTGGTGAGACAGATTGCCAGTGAGGAAGATTGAAAAGCTGAGTTTAGCGTCATTTGAAGCCACTACATGAAGTAACTGGGAAGCCCAAGGTAAAAGGAGTTTCCATAGTCTTTTTGTGCTTTGATTAAAGCATGAACTACCATCTTCAGGGTAGAAGAAGTTAAGAAGAAAATAACTCTCCTTGGTGCTCTAAGCAGCATGAAGCAAGCAGCTGAGACTGTAGGAACCTCGGAGGTAAAAGACAAATGTTGATCGAATTGAATGCCCACCTTTCCTGCCATGGTGGACGGTGCCAGGGGTGTCATGTCCTTTAAGAAAGTCCCATTGTGTACATACCAATTACATACATTTTGTCCCATTCACTCAACATAACGGTCCTACCCAGGTGACCTTTTACCTAGTAGCTTACTTCTGTCTCTTCGTCACCAGGCTCTCGCTACACTATCTTAACCCTGTACCTGACGTACATAAACATGTCCCCAGGCACGACAGATTTATTCTATAATAGGGTCACCACTTTTTTCATCCATGGCCAACAGCCAGCTGAGCATTAGCAAAGGATTAGTGAATCTTTTCAAAACATATCGATCCTGAAAGAAACCCTGGAGTGGCCACTTTAGTATAAAAGACCCGCACTCCCCCTAACAAAACATAGGAGAATTCATTCAAGGCGAGACCAAGACTCTGCAGGCTGATCCTTCGACAGGCAGAGACTTGACATCCCTTGCGGGGTGCCATCCTCGACGCAGAGACAGGGTCCTTCATTCGGAACCATCAGGTGAGGGATTAGCACTTCCCCGTGGGATTCTTGGCTCCATTAGGATATAGCTTAGCACCTACATACACATGCTTCACCTACATATTTAGGCTAGGTACATTTAGGTAGGCTTCATAAGAGTACGCCAATGCTATTGTTTTATATAATCTGTTTTTATTCATCTTATTAGCACTATGGTAGAAATGTATCTGCTATTTACGATATTGGTGCTAGCAATCACATTTGTCTGCTTCTGTATTTTGATTGTCGCAGTGAATATATTTCATACTAGACTGAAGCATGATCAATAAATAATTATTGAAACCGTTCCAATCGTTATTCTATGTGTGTTCTGCAAAAAGTAAGCACGAGTGACTGAGCAAAAGATACTGTATTGTTTTCCATGATACCTGAGGAATCAGGGTTGTCATGTTCAGTGGTTGCCAGAAACTACCTACACCACTGTAGAATACAGAGTGGTGGTAGTGGCACTATAGAGCTCGCTGGTCTAATGGCTGACTCATCCTGTGGGAGTGTCCAGAGTCTGTCTGCACACCGAACCCTCAGTTTAGGTCATCCAAAACGTGTAGGTCCTGCGGGGTCCTAGGAACTACACGGCAGGGGTTGACCAAGATCTAATGACCACCACTCTGTGACCTGTCAGAGTGTTACTAATTTCAGCTTATTGTTTTTTAGTTTAAGGCAGTACCATTCATCTATTTTTCCACAATAGACACTCATGCGTTGAAATTGTCCTCTGTAGTAATCAGATTGCCAGATACTGATAATATCAATTAGGTATTGCCTGCATAAAAGAAGATGTTAAAGCCATATGATTGGATTACCTCTGTGTGCTATGTCATATACATTTTAAATAAACTGGGGCTCAGGGAGGCAACTTGGGGGAACCCATAAGGAAGATAACAGAAAGAAGATTTGTAAAGAGGAACAATAACTGATTGGGATCTGTCATTTATGAAAAAACACAGCCACTGCAATGCTGCTTTGCAGACTCCGATGTTAAAAAGAAGTTAACAAATTAGCCCCTGATGTGGGGCAGGGGGTTCCTCTGATGAACAGGATGACCCAGAGGTTGTACTCAGCCATTCCCAGGCTTCAAAAGATAACCCAAGGACTGGGCCCACGCCCTCCCTGACCTCTAAGGCTGCCTGCCCTTCTACTGACAAATGCAACTCACACCTAGGTCTGCCTGCCCTTTGTTACCCTTGACAGTTTGGAGACAGACCCAGGAAAGGGGGAAGGTTAGACAAAGGGGCATTCCTCACCCACAGACTGGCATTGGGTATAAGAATGGCACCCTCTGAACCTCTCATCAGAACACTCCTGAACCTGTGGAAGTTTCAGAAGAAGGATTACCCTGCTGTCTGAAGAAGGAAGACTGGACCTGCTTGCCTTAAACACCAGGATCCATAGAAATGACTCCAAGGGTCAGTTGGCTGACCTCCTGTTTGAACCACAGGAACACAGTAAGCTTCTAGAGGCCTCTCCTGCCTCCCAGCTGACCAGATCCAACTGGATCTGACCTGGCTCCCTCTGCTGTCCCCTGTGGGAGTGAGGCCTGACCCTTCACGTGCTGTAATGCAGGACCTCACAGCTCCTGATCAGTGGTTCCTCCGGAACCCACATAGCGTGGAGAAGACAGACAAAGGATCTCGCCTTGCAGCACCTTACGAGTGGCTCCACCAAAACCTATGCAGTGTGGCACAGTCTGACGCAGGACCTCGCTTAACAGCACCTTAGTGCCCCTGATCAGCTGCTTCACCGGAACCGACGCATCACAATGCAGAAAATTGCATTGCAGCACTGCACAGCCCCCGCACCAAGGATGAAAGCCTCAATTCCCAGCAGACCACACTAGGTATTGATTCCGGCCGACGCTCCATTCCGGTTGACCTGAACTTGGGATTTTGTCTCGGTTCAGCGTGACCAGATACCCGCAGTTGGTGCTTCATACCTTTTTGGTGCTATTTTTCCAGTTCTACTGATTCGACTTTTATCATTTTGGTGTCGTCTTATTCATTAAATTTAACCCATTTTTTCTAAATTGATTTGGGATTTTTCTTGTGTTGTGTTTTCACTTCTTTACTGTTTGAGTGCTGCATAAATACTTTACACATTGCTTCTATGTTAAGCCTGACTGCTTTGTGCCAAGGGTTGTACCATAGGGTTAAACTAAATTAAGCATTGCTCCATAATTGGCAAGTAAAGACCTATTGAGCAGAGGGAGAGGATAGGGTTGTAGGACAGGGACATGAATGGGTAAACCATGCGTGCCTCTACTACGCTGTCTAAACAGCGAATGCGTCTGGACAACGCATCCTTTACCACGCATGTCTTTACCACGCAAGTCTTTACCACACAATTTTGTGGGAAAAGGCATGACTGGTAAAGGGAAGTGTGATAAAGATCATACCCGAGGCCACCAGCCCTTAGCCCTAAAAACTACCCCGTCACACCCCTGAGACCTAAAACGACACCGACCCACCCCTGAGCCCAAAAACTACCCCCCTACCCTGAGCCCTAAAAACTACCCGACCCCCCCAGAGCACTAAAATCTTTCTTGACCCATTAAAAACTCCCCTTACCCCCCCCCCTAGCCCTAAAAAGTACCCCGACTCCCACTTGAGCCCTTAAAACTACCCGAGCCCTAAAAATGACCTGACCACCCAAGCCCTAAAAACTACCACTTACCAATCCGCATCCTCTCCCAACCCTTCCTCTTCCTGTGCCTACCCTTCTCAGCATCTAGACCTCCCACTGCCTTAACCATGCATATGTGTGGTTAAGGGATATGCGTGGTTAAGGCAAGCACGGTTTGCTTGCGGGGAAACGACACACATGGCTCAGCCCTCATTGTTAAGGCCGTTTCCCAGAGGATAGGGGTCCTTACAAAAAAAATATTGCATAAAAAAAACAGGGATCATGATGGGGAGGCACTCATAAGTGTGAGGTGTAAGCAGAAAGAGAGTGGGGGGAGGTGAAAAGAAGCCGATGAGAACAGACTCCCAGAATTCTAAATGAAAAATAAAAAAATCGAGTCACCTGATGTCAGTAGTGGAAGGGTGAAAATCATCCAGCCCGAAGCAATGGTTTTGTGTCAGAACAAACCCAAGAATTGGACAGAAATCCATCAAAGAAGGAGAATGGAAGTGAGATAGACAAGAAATCCATCCAATCATGAGGAAGAGCCTGATCAGAAGACCACTCCATATATTGTACTGTGGACAATAGGTCTGTGACAGAAACCAGCTAGAGCTGCTTGTGGACGGCAGCTAGTAATAACGTCACAGCAAGCAATTATGATAGGGCCCATTGGCTTTATCAGTGCTTGTCAACATTTGTTTTCCTGTGGTAAACATGTGAAAAAAAGATATCTAATTAGAGTGTTGCAACATCCTGGAATCCACATTGCGAAATCTGCCCGTTTGTGTCTAGTTTCTCCTGCTAGGAAGGGTGAAACCAGCTTTTAATTAAAATATTGCGACTCTAAGGATCCCCAATTTGTTACATGTCAGGCCGTGAAGACTCTTGGGGATGCGAGGGCCGAGAGATGTTTCTTAATCTTTTTAAATGGTCTTTTAAGAAGGTTTGTCTAGCCAGTGATTTGGGGATTATTGTGGAGGGATTTATGTTCAGTGGGTCAGTGGTGCAAGAGCATAATATTAATTACAGATAAAGCTGTCCTGAGGTCAGCACTCAGAGCGCGTGTGCTTATTCTGTGTCAAGTCTTAAAACATACTGCCGGCGAGTAAAGAAAACAATACACGTCTGAACGTTTCCGAAACTCAGTGCTTTAGCCAGGGGGGCGTGGCCGCTAATGCAAATACGTGACGTGCTCCTCCGTTTGGTGCGGCTGCTCTTGCGGTACCAAAGATAAGTACGCCACGCATACAGTTTTCAGTGATCGCTGTTGTTGGTTAAAAAACTGAATATTTTAAAGGAATATCTTTTGTTTTTGTTCTCCATTTATTTGCCTTTGGCGCTCCGCTGCAGGATTATCCACTGGTCTTCGGTTACATTGCAGGCACACAATGAAAAGAAGGTTGTAAACATGCACTTAAGGAATTTGGATTAATAGTGCAAATCCTTCTGCATAGCCCTTGACTGAAGAAAGAGCCTTCCAGAAAACACACAGTACAGTAAATAGGGGATATACATTTAAATTGCAGGAGGTTTTTAATATCGATATGGTCACGCGATATTGTCACGCACAACATTATTACATTTTTAAAGAAAAACAACGAAAAAAACGTGAAGCCGTTTGAGAGATTGCTGACAGATTTTGCGTCTGCCAATGAGGCGGAACTTCTACTACCGCCAAATCAAAATCGACAGATTAAAACCTGGCATCTCTGTAGTGTTATGTCAGATTGGCAGGTTTCTTGAACAACATTGCTGTATCCACCATCAGAGGAGTCATTTTGGGGAGAAAGGTTTGGGAGAAATTCCATCAACGCACACCCACATGGGTGGAGTTTCTACTGACAAATGTTGGCACTATAAATATGACCCAAAGATGGGGATATATTGTTGATACTCACATATATGGTTTGCCTACAATGCTGGGGTCAGTATTTCCAAGCATGTCAATAGCACCGTATTCCCCTTTCCATGAAAGTTTACCACAATCTCCAAGTTGGTTTTTCACCATTAACTCAGACCCCCCCCCCCTCCCTTGATTCAGCCCTTACATGCTACCAGGCTTCCGAACTCCGAAACCTGGTGGAGTTACCAGAGTCTCAGCCCAGCGGCATGGACACCACCTGGGGCAGACCAAGGCCCTTATTTAGAGTCTGGCAGATGGCATACTCCGTCACAAACATGGCGGATGTCCCATCCATCGTCTTACAAGTGTATTACAGCCTTTGGCATTTGTACACTGGCAGGACGGAAAGGAGGTGTTTCACGTTTTTACAAAGAAATCCATCTGCCAAACTCAAATTAAGGGGCATATGTACAAGCCGTTATCACCACGGGAATGTCACTTTTTGTGACGTTTCTGTGGCGATAGGGACTTTGCCTTATTTACAAGGCAGCGTTAAGCCTCTTAAAGTGGCTTAGCGCTGCCTTGTAAATAAGACCCCCTTTCACGCTATGCTTTTCGAGAAAGGGGTGGGCAGTGGGTATTGCGGTGGCCGTTCCACCGCAACACCCATTGATTTTGACGCTGCCCCCTGTTTACTAGGCCAACATAAATAAGAGGAAGCACAAAATCTAAGACCAGTTATAACGTGGTCTTGGCTAAATGAGGAGAAATGCTTTATTTCTCCTCGTTTTTGCTTTTTCCATGTGTGCTGCCTTGTGCAGCACACATGGAAAAGGCAAAATGCCTTGGATTGTTTATGTGTAGGAAGGTGACCCGTCCGACACATAAACAATCCTTAAAAAAGAAAAAAAGACATTTTGTAACTTCCATGTGTGCTACATTAAGCAGGACACATTGAAGTGACATTTAAAGATTGTTTATGTGCAGGAAGGAACACCTTTCTACACATAAACAATCTTCCCCTGCACGCAGACACCCTTGTACTATGGTGCAACGGTGCCTGCGTTGGCTCTAGGCAGCTAAGTGTAGCGCCAGCGCAGGGGAAAACACAAGGCTGCACCATATCCTTGTAAATATGGTGCAGCCTTGCGTTTCTAAAGTGGCAGAGTGGGGCATTAAGCCAGGAAGGCTTACGCCTCACTCCGCCACTTCTTAGTAAATATCCCCTAAGTCTCTAATTATTGGTAACCCGTGTTATTTGGGTGGGGATAGGGGCGATTCTCTGGTAACTCCTCTAAAACAAGCCACGTGTAACATTCAGTGACTCAGTTTTGAAATTGTGTATTGTTCTTTCGTTTTTTACAGTGAATTATTTTTTGGCTCGTACTGTCTAGTTTCAGCAGTATGTCTTCATGTTAGGTAGTCCACTGCAATGTATGATATGTATGTCTCCAGTAGAGAGTTTTCTGAGGGTGGTGCTTTCAGCTTTTTATCTCTATTTCCGTTTTTTTCCTTCTTTATGTAATCTACCATTTTTTGTGTGCAAAGGCCGTGACCTGGCTGAATGCAAATAAAAAAAAAATTGAAAACAAAATGTGACATTTGAGATTTGACTGTTAGGTCAGCCTGCATGGTAGCACAGCGATTGTGGCTACCTCAATTGACAGAATGGACATCAACCGATGGCCAGTGCAGAAGAGGGAATACTGTGTGGAAGTGGAGCTCCATTTGATGCTGACCTGGTATTTCTCCAAAATTAACAATTAAACTTTCTGTGTACCCTAAAAAGCTAGAATCAATTGCATGGTCTCCATGTAGCGCACACTCTGTGACTTATCTGTTTAAATTTCAATAGCAGATGTGAGTGCCAAAGCCTATATGTGCACCACAAGCTGTAAAGAGTAGAGTGCATTGTGCCTGGCCACATAGTCGACTTTTTGGGTTCTCTGCACACAGGAGCAACATATGACGTAGACAAGACTCACATGGTGCTGCTTAATAATTGTGCATTGCAAAGGGAGGAAAGTGCCAGTAAGATGACACAGATATGCAAGTGTTGTTGAAGTACAGCGAAAGGGGGCTCTTTAGGGCGACAAACTCTTGAGGAAACATGAGTGCAGTCTCCTAACTGGACGTAATAGACTTTTCTGTAGGAGTAGGGCTAAATCCATTAAAAAGGAGTACATTTGATAGTGGAAATGCCTTTACTTCTACTGCACTCCTTTAACCTCAGGAGTGAGGGTGTACAGGAGAATATTTATCTGTCATATACTAAAGAAAATTTGTATATAAGAATATGTGCAATCTTATTGAAACGAATAATCTCTTACTGGTCATTTTCTCCCTTAAACTTTGGTGAATATTCATGCTTTCTGGAATGTGAACAGGGGGTGCATGGAAACTGTTGTGAGCTTTTAGGGCCCGATTTAGAGGAGTGCGGTAACGGAAAATCCTGTGAAAATGTAGTGGATGTGGTAATTCCAATGTCTGTATTAGTAGATGCACTCAATAATTATACTGAAGCTTTTATTCAAAAGAAGGGTGAAGTTACTTATTTGACATAGTCTTTTGTGTAACGTTTGATCAGCATGGGCCCCAATTAAACAATGTAACACAACTGTGAATTGCTCTTATTGATCCAAGAGATGCAGACAAATTATCAGTAGTGACCATCGACGTGTAATCAACTACTTAGATAAATCCAAGTGATTGAATTAATTTCGTGTACTTCTTATGTTTAGAATAATACACTAATTGCATACGCTCAATGCATTTCATTCTTAAAGCACTTCACCAGCTGCTTAAATAATCACAAACCAGTGAAGAAAGAAATCAAAATAACTCACTGCTAGTTAAAGAAGTCTGCTAGACAAACACACCATGTGTAATACTTATATTGTTATTTAAAGACATTTCCAACCTGATTCAGTTTTTGTCCACTAAAGAGCCAGTTTGATATGCCAGTAGTCTGGTTCTGTTCGTGCTAAAAACAAAAAGGAATGGCCCGCCCCAAAGAAGACGGAAAAGAATACATGTAAATGTCTTAGCAGTCTTTTTACTTTTCCATAGTAGTTCTCTGTTCAAATGGTGGTTACACTGAAAACAAACAAGCCACTCAAGTCTTTCTAATAAGCCGTTGGGGTAACTGTTTTAATTTTCTATTTCCTGTGTGCCTCCCTTTGAAGGAAAATCCTATTTTTGTAACTTCCATGATGCAAACCAGTTGTGAAATTTAAACATGTATCTGGTGTACTATTAGACTTTGGTCTGAGTAATATCACGCTAATGGTAATTTCAAATTCTTTGTGCAAACATTACTCTTACATCTGTACCAGCTTATCTTTGCTTTGTGTCCTTTACTTTCATGTATAAAGAAGCCCGCATGGGCATTTTTGGAGTAAGGGTCTGTATTGCACATTGGAAATTTGTTAAAAACATTCCAATAAATTGCTTAGAGGTCTTCTTGGTTAAGAATCAATTTACAAAGTGGTCGTACATCAAAATGATATATTATTGCAGAATTATTTTCCATCTTTATGTATTCCAGTTTTTAAAGAAACTGGGTAGTATCTCGTATGTATGCACTCATATTGGTAATTATGGGTTGCAAAACATATCCATATAAAGAAGTGGCATAGAGTTGGTCAAAAGTGATGCCCACTGCTGATGTACATGTTCAATCAATCAATCAATCAATATACTTATAAAGCGCACTACTCACCCGTTAGGTTCTCGAGGCGCTGGGGAGAGGGGATGCTACTGGTTGAAAAGCCATGTTTTGAGGAGTTTCCTGAAAGTTAGGAGGTCCTGGGTCTGGCGTAGCTGGAGTGGTAGAGAGTTCCAGGTTTTGGCGGCGAGGTGTGAGAAGGATCTTCCTCCGGCGGTGGTGCGGCGGATGCAGGGGATGGTGGCGAGAGCATGGTTGGCAGAGCGGAGATGGCGTGTGGGAGCGTGGAAGGAAAGTCTGTCATTGAGGTAGGCTGGACCGGTGTTGTAGAGAGCCTTGTGTGCGTGGGTCAGGAGCTTGAAGGTGATCCTTTTCGGTACGGGTAGCCAGTGTAGGTCTCTGAGGTGGGGGGAGATGTGGTTGCGGCGTGGGACGTCAAGGATGAGGCGGGCGGATGCATTCTGGATACGTTGTAGCTTGGTTTGTAGCTTGGCCGTTGTTCCTGCATATAGGGCGTTGCCTTAATCCAATCTGCTGCTGACCAGGGCGTGGGTGACGGTTTTCCTGGTCTCGACGGGGATCCACTTGAAGATCTTGCGGAGCATGCGGAGAATGTTGTAGCAGGAGGAGGAGATTGCGTTGACCTGCTGAGTCATGCTGAGAGTGGAGTCCAAGATGAAGCCCAGGTTGCGAGCGTGGGTGGTGGGTGAGGGTGCGGTGCCTAGGGAGTTGGGCCACCAGGAGTCGTTCCATGCTGAGGGGTTGGAGCCGAAGATAACGATCTCTGTTTTATCGGTATTAGCTTGAGGCGGCTTGATTCCATCCAGTTAGAGATGGCGTGTAGTCCGTTGTGTAGGTTTTTTTTGGCAGTAGTGGGGTCTTTTGTGAGTGACAGGATCAGCTGGGTGTCGTCTGCGTATGATACTATGTTGATGTGGTGTGTCCGAGCGATGTTGGCGAGAGGAGCCATGTAGACATTGAAGAGCGTTGGGCTGAGGGAGGATCCTTGAGGGACGCCACAGATGATCTTGGAGGCCTCAGACAGGAATGGCAGAAGGCGGACTCTCTGGGTTCTGCCGGTGAGAAATGATGAGATCCAGTTGAGAGCCTTGTCGCGGATTCCGGCGTTGTGGAGTTGTGTGCGGAGGGTGTGATGGCATACCGTGTCGAATGCGGCAGAGAGGTCCAGCAGGATGAGTGCTGCGGTTTCTCCTTTGTCGAGCATGATCCTTATGTCGTCTGTGGCAGCGATGAGCGTGGTCTCGGTGCTGTGATTTTTTCGGAATCCGGATTGGGAGGTGTCGAGCGCCTTGCTGTCTTCTAGGAAGCGGGAGAGGTGGGTGTTGACGACTTTTTCGATGACCTTGGCCGGGAAGGGGAGGAGGGAGATCGGCCGGTAGTTCTTCGGGTCATCTGGGTCCGCCTTGGGCTTCTTCAGTAGTGCGTTGACTTCTGCGTGTTTCCAGATTTCCGGGAAGGACATGTTGTCATACTTGAATATGTGAGTGGTAAGACAGAATATGTTCACTTGTAATGTCATGTTGACGTGCACCCTGATTTGCAAAATGTAATATCTGAAATAACATCTGTTGTAGAAACCAGTGAGCTTCACATCACTTTCTAGTTTAACCATAGGGTTATCCCTCAGAATAAAATAAAATAACCATGACCTGCAAGTTGACAGTGAGCTTCAAACAGGTAATTCTTCACATTCATAACAAAATGTCTTCCTTAGTCAGAGAATTTGATGACAATACTGGGACTGAAAGAGATGGTGCTTCTATTCTGCTTTATTGAAATATTAATTTTTTGTGCCCCTATTTACAATGTGGACATTTCTCTAGTCTTTGTGTCTTTCAACACTAATGTATAGCTCAAAAATTAATTCTCTGTTACTCATGTGTAGATAAAAATAAGAATATTTTTAAAACTATTTTCTTCAGTTTCTTCAAAGTGAATGCCCTCCATTTTTAATGGTATTTTTTGAGTCACCCATTGAAAAAATCAGCATATCCTTCCGGAATGATTAATTTCACATTGGTTTTCTACATCAGTGGTCATACAATTGTAGTAATCAATATGTTGATTACCAGGTGTAACATGTGATTTGGTTAAATATCATAAGTAATATTTGCAAGGTAACATAGAATTTCTTACTCTCTCTTGATAGGTTTATCCCTTTTGGAGTATTTAAACAATGGATTGATAAACCTATTCTGTTTCCGTTCAGCATTTTACACCATCCTTCTTATTAGAGTCATTTTTAAGATTTGTCTCATAGACAACTTAATCCAAATTTGTTATCTCATTTAATATTTCTAAATTAGTCCATTTATTACATTTAACAAGGATGTCAAGTATTTCATAAACACGCCAATCTCCATCATTATTTTCAAAACTCATTAAGATATTAGTAATCAATGTTGGGAATGGTCACAATGTGCAAAACTCTTGGAATGTTATTTAAATGTATGTTATACTGTAGTAGTATATTCCTTCCACTTAGCTCCTATATAAAGAGACTCTACAATACTTATATTGATCTGAATACGATTTATGGTTTTAAGTCACCTACTGTAAATATTTTGGCTATTTGTAATGTCGGAAAAGGAGGAAGCCCACCAACTGGATCATTTTTTGTTCCTTACTCTCTGCTGCAGTTAAACTATATTTAAATAACTGACTAAAATAGACTGTATCTGTTTAAATACAGTCATATCAAGCTGTTCTGTGCCTGGAAGTAACAGGCGTGTTAACTGAATTATGTAATCAGTACAATTTTTGGGTTCTAGGATTGCTCGGCCACTTACTATTGGAAATCAAATCCAATAGCAGGAAGACAGTCACCTACAAGTCTACAGACAAATGTTTTCATAGGACGTTGAAAAAGATGTCATAATCGTTGATGTTAGAAATCTAATAATTTCAATAATCAAATAAATACACATCTGATCATTTGCATCATTTCCGAACCACCTGCTCCTCCCCATGATTTTGTTTTAGACGCGTTTGAGACAATATGCTATCCACTCAAGCATTAGATTGTGTTCGATGTACTTTTTTTCTTGTCTTGCTGTTTTTGAAAAATCACACATTGACACTAGGGTCTGTGTTTACTCCAATGTCACTGTTCTATAAAACTAAAATCTGCAGCCCCATTAGGATTGCAAAGTTGCATGGTGATTGAGCTTCATATGCACTGCATGCATAGGTGTCAGAGGAGGTTGTAGCATGGCTACAAACGAGCAGCGAGCCTCAAGAACAGAGAATATTTCAGTCTCAAGGTGCCGTGGAGAAGTCGTTGGTCCCCAGGAGTTACCGTGTGAGGCAGAAAAGCTGCAAGGTTTTGGGTCGAGGTGGGAGGAGGAAGACAGCACCTCAGCACCAGAGTTTGCACTGCAAGCTAACCAGTGCTAGCCTACCCCCAAGCTGAAAGACTCATCTCATGGTGAGTGTGAGGGCATTCATTGCCCTGTCCACAATGTCCAATTTGCACTGCATTTGCCTACTGCTGCTGGGAGTCTGGAGTTACCCGGGAGTCTCCCGGAGTCACCCAGTGTTACCCATCTCTGACATCAACTAAGATTTGTGCTTGTGCTGGTGCAGTAGTCTTGGCGGATAGTGGACAGTGGGCAGTGGCAGCCAGGATTGCCCGTTGAGGTTGGAAGGTGGTAGCCAGGGACCAGCCTGATTGAAGCCTGAGTGGAGCAGTGTCGATATTGTAGCAGACACTGCAGATACTGCAGTCATACAGACATAGTGGCGGTGGTAAAAATCATATGCTGCCCAGGGACTAGATGAGGTCCATTGGTGTGCACAAAAAACAGCATAGGCAGGTCAAGGAGCGCAAAATGATTTCTGTTTATAGAACTAATTACAGAACTTACAGAACTACTTCCAAACTACAGTCCCTGGCTCATTAGCTATGAATATCTGCCAATCCATCAAACGGCAGCTACCAGACAACAACTAAAATTACTGGTTTTAGCCTGCAGCTTATAGCTGGTAGCCTACAGACCTACAAGCTTCAGATTCAGAATACAACCTGCAGTGGCAATAAGGAGGCCTGTGAAGAGGTGTTGCTGCAGGGTTTTAGGAAATTTGTTGCACCTGGCGTGCTTGTGTTGGCCCTGTGTCAGTTAAGTAGCTTGACAGCAAGTTGATTCTGGTCTATCTAGGATTAATGAGTACTGTGACAAACCCTTCCCCGGTTTGTCCTGACTTACATGAGGAGCCATGTAGGGCCAAGAGGAGATACAGAAGTCCGAGGAGGGCTCATAGTCCCAAACCGTGAAAGTGGATGTAGTGGAATTCGTGGTAGCCAGCATTCGTCGTCATATACACAGGAGGATGATCAGCACCATTAAGTCTGGAAGGGAAAACAGCATTTACAACGCTGTCATCACATCGCAGTGCTATTACAACGCGGTTGTTAAAACGACCGCGTTGTTAGTACGCGATACCTTTACATCGCAAGTCATTAGATCGACTTGCAGTAGGGGGCGCTAAGGTATTGGAAATAAATTCCAACACCTTCCCTACTGTTGCGGAAACTGGAGAAGGAATATTAAATAATACTATTCCTATGTCCAGCACGCCCCCTACAGCAAGTTGATCTAATGACATGCGATGTAAAGGTATCACGCACTAACAATGCGGTCGTTGTAATGACTGCGTTGTAAATGCAAGCAATGTAATAGCATGCGTTGCGACATGCTATATTCGACTGGAAGCATTGTGCAGTTATATTCTACATTTTAGATTGCATTAATCAGGAGCAGCGGCAGCATTGTGCTAAGTCATCGGTGCAGTCTGCATTGGAGATCATTAATTTTACTATATTGGACCTGATATTACTGCCAGGTTTGCAGTTTGATCCTGAAATAGGATTGGGTATTCCTGGCCGACTGGGGCTCAAATGAAGAGTACCCATTTGGGAACGAAATTAGGCCATGCCTTAAACAAACTTAACTTAACAGTCCTAAATGGGAGGCCAATCGGTGATTGCCCTGCTAAAAGTACATTTGACAATGGGAAAATAACTTCACTGATCGGTTATGTGGTCATATCATCTGAATAATTTCCTATGGTAATAGATATGGTGATGGGGGAAAAAGGGGACAGTGGCCACAAACCTTTTCAATTAACATATCATTATGATCTGAGTAATAGGACACTTCGGTTAACAGCAACAAGATAAGTTGTAAGAATCAAAGAAGGATTACTTGGTCGACTAAGTTGAAACAAGAGACTGAGAGGTGGATATCTGTCTTATTAGTTGAATAAGCATCTCATTCCCCTAAAGAGATTTTGCAAGATGAAGGTAACTTGATAAAAAAAAAAAGTTCAGACTCATTTCAAGCCCTAATATAATCTCAGTGAAGAAATCTGGTTGGGATAAAGAAAAATCTGCCTTAAATAAGAACATAAGGGATGCCTACAAACTTGACTCACTGAAGAGAGAGGTAGCAATAAAGACAACAAGAAAGGTATACTAGAAGGAAGTGTGGTGAATAAGGTGGTCTGAAAAAGAAGAGATGGCCAGCGATTATCGTAGCCCCAAGGGAGAAAATGAATCAAACCTTCTGGGATCTGATAGGAAAAACCTTTGGTACTACTAAAAAGATAATTGCTAGCCCCATGGGGGAAAAACATGGGATTTCATAGATAGATAGATAGATAGATAGATAGATAGATAGATAGATAGATAGATAGATAGATAGATAGATAGATAGATAGATAGATAGATAGATAGATAGATAGATAGATAGATAGATAGATAGATAGATAGATAGATAGATAGATAGATAGATAGATAGATATACTGTACAAGACGAAATGGCCTGGTGGACAGGTGGGGTTGGCTTCGTCACCTTGGACTGTAGAAAATGGTAAAGTTTCATCTCAGGAGCAGATTTGATTACATCTGTAAAGGAGGTCGTAAAATTAATAAAGAGCCTAAAAAATCGAGAACCTAGGTTCCTGAAGGCCTATAAGCACAGATATTACAGACAAACCCCATTCAAAGGGCCCAAGTTCTTAAGCCTCTTTACGAGACAGTTATAAAAGAAATAGAAACCTGGAGTCCTGTTGTGGCAGAGTCAGAGTTCCAATACATGAGAAGGGCCGAAGAGATCTTCCACAGAACTATAGAGTGATCACACTGCTAGATATACCTAGAAAATGTATGTTAAATTGCTGTATAAACACCTAGTAAATTGGGTTGAGGAGTAAAGGATATTACCTATGATGCAGCAACTGACACTCAATAATTGATGGATGCTTTTCGTTGAAGCTGCCCACAGAGAAGTATTCCCTACAAAAGCATCAAGCGCTATTTGTGACATACATTAAATCATCTGCCTTCAACACCAATAAGCAGCTATGGTTGTTGTATAGGAGGGGGGTTAAGGAATCAGGACTGTGGTTGCCGTCCCTCTCTTGCCCACATGCCGGACATCGTGGGAGTTGGTAAAATGCAGCAATACCTAATCGATATAAAGGAAAGGGGGATAAGGTGCTGGATATTGAAGTTAAAATTGGGCCAGGTGCCTCAATTTATAGGCTGGATGATACAGAAAACCCTACAAATGAAACCATTAGAATACCCTAGAAACTGCACATTTTGTATAATCGGACTGCGGTCACAGAGTCACCTATTAGTTTTTTGTGCAGCTTGTGCAAGAAAGACGGAGCCTTTTATTACCTGTAATTAGAGTTTTGGGTATTAGGACTAGTGCTACTCTGTCTTCCACTGTTAGGAAATGTTTTAGTTTAGTTTATTGATTAATGGCTTAGTTACTTAAAACCATTGCAATAAAAATGACAATTTTAAAACACACGGTACATTTTGTTCGTTAAAATCAACTGAGACTGAACCCTCAAGGCATATTTAAAAGCTGAATTGCAACATAAACACTTTTTAAAATCCATGATTTAAGACTTGGTATTAAAAGTGTATTTAAAAATGACAATTTGTTGGTAAATAAAACTTTTTAAGTTTCATGGTCCGCTCCACACTGTTTACTAATTAAATAAAATGAAATAACGTGCACATTCAGAATGTGCAGCCTGAGTTATGTTAAATTGTTTTTATTTAGGAAAAGTGGTTGGTTTGTGGTCCCTAGGCGGCAATTTTTCAAGTTTCTCAGCAAGCCGTGGAGGGGAGGAGGGGGGGGGGGGGTTGTGCGGTGCAGCAGTCTTTTCTCAGCCTTCAGCAGGAATTTGTCAAAGCAACAATTCCCTTGGGTACCCCTTGGTTCGAATCAGGCCAGCACTGCATGCCTTCTCGAGCGAATTCCTCTTTGGTTGAACCCCCTTATCAATAGCTGACTCCTGTCGCCTCTACTGCTTTACAGGAGCAGACTAGATGGAGGAGATCTTTCTTCCCAGACCCACACAAGCGTCGGGTGTCGGGTAGGCTTCCCTGTAGCCACAGCAGAAGATGGTCTTTTACAAGTAATACCCCCAGCCAGCATTTTAAAAACTGCAACTTGACAGTGGCTGGGTATCCAGTGGTAAAATATTCTTGTATGACAAAGGTTTTACAGTTGTTAAGCTTCATCCACCAATGCGCTGTGTTTGATAGCGTGCCCTTGTCTTCAATGACAGAGCATGTTTTGAGGGCATTCAAACTGATCACTTGAATACCTGGTGGCTGATGGGCGTGTCCCAAAGTTGTGTGAGCCCTGTGAGTTCGAGTGATTCTTGTAGGTAAGCACTCGCTAGCGACGTGTCATGCTCCTCTAGCTCCTACCACAGCATGTGGCTCAATGTATTTGGTTCTGCTTTCTGGATCAGTGCTTAAATTGCAAAATATTAAGTGCCAGGGCTCTGACCAGTAGGCCACTGCAGCTTGCACCACCCATCGCCCCTGTCATCGCTGCCAAAACAACTACTAACCTGCTCTCTTGCATGTAAATGCGACAGTAAAGATTATTCCTGGTCCCCAAAGCTACAGGAATGCCTGGGAAGGCAGGTATTAGTAATTTTTTTATGTTTATTGTTCCCCTAAACAGCTGTAATACTGCTCCTCTCTAAATTACATGAGCAGTGCCACCTTGTGGCAGACTGCCCTAAGTGTAGTGTTGACAATTAGGTGCCGGTGCCGAGCACCGGAAACCAATTAAGTGCCGGTGCTCAGCACCGGAAAGCTCCAGCTCAAATTAAGCACTGTTCTGGATCTTGTTCCAGCATGTTAAGTATGCACCACGCCTGGCTTGCGCCTGTTTCATCAGTCTGAATTTCAACCGGATCTGTGCCAGTGAAGTGAAGCGCGGCAGTGAAAAAATTATTCTGTAAGAACAAACCATAATGGTGTCTAGGACACTGGTGTCCCGGCCTCTTAACGATTCACTCCCATAGGTGATCGTCGGAATGTATTTTGCTCGCACTACTTCTGGAAGGGGCATCAGAGACAGCCAACTTTCTCTTTAGATTTTTAAGAATTACAGCCAGTACAAGCCCTTTACTTTATGTCGCCTCCTTCTGGGCCATAAAGGTGCCTTTCTTATTAATGATGACCCCAATGTATTTATACTCGTCTGTGCTTGCTATCTGGGTTCCACCTCAAAACAATGACTGTGTTTGTGTTTCTTGTTGTTGTAAGCCATGGTTTTTGTTTTGTCAAGGTTGATTGTCAGACCATTGGCCAGGGAGCAGGTCTTCATGTTATCTTACAGCCACTGCAGCCTCACCTGGGTGCGGCAAACCAGTACCACATCGTCGGCGTAAAGAAAGCTGGATATTGCCTTGCCGCCTAATTTAGGAGCATGGAAGTTGCAAGATTGTAGTTGCTCTGTCAGGTCAGCCAAAAAGAGGTTGAAAAGGGTCAGTGCCAGGATGCACCACTATTTTAGACCACGAGTGGTTGTGATTTTCCTGGAGAGGTGCGTTCCTGCATCTATCTTGACCCGCACACAGGTGTCATTGTTGAGCATATTGAGAATGTTCAGCAGGCTTTGGGGTATTTTCCAGCTTGCTATCTCGTGCCACAGCCTTCCCCAATCAACGCAGTCAAAGGCTGCTTTAAAATAAATGAGTGCGCTAGTGGCATGGGCAGTGTCCACCAGGAGTGAGATTGCCAAAATACTTGTGATTGTACCAGATGTTTTTGAGGTCCCTGGCTGGTTATAGGGTATGATAGCATTACTCGAAGCACATGATGATAGCTCCTCGAGCACAGTTCCGGCAAAATATATGGCCTCATTGTCAATCAGGGCGATTAAACAATAGTTGGCTAGAAGTGGTCTGTCGCCCCCCTTGAAAATTGGATATATAATCGAGCCTCTCCATGACGCAAACAGGACTGTCGTGCTTCTGATCTGTGCAAATACCTGTCCTAAGGTTTCTGCCCAGAAGACTGGGTCATGTTTGAACACCGCCGGAGGAATCCTGTTGGGGCCCTTTGGCTATTTGCATCGCAATGTTCTCTACACTAACCTCATATGATTCTTAGGTTAACGTTGCAGCTGAAATTCCCCAAGAGTCCTGCTGGGAGCTGTCTGTTATTGGGTGATTGGAGTGTTCTGTAAATATTGTGGCTTCAGGAATATAGAACTCAATGCCACTATGGCCAGGTTAAAGGAGTTGATTAACCAAGGCCCACAATGTGGCACTATAGTTAGATCTTAACTCAGTGTGTAGCTTAACCCAGAGTTCATATTCCTGTGCTCTTTGTATGGACCATTTTAGTTTCTTGGTCTGAGTTTTGTTTTGTCTTAAGTCTTTTCTGCAGAGTTCGCAGTGCTTTGTTTATTGCGGCTTTGAGCTGCCAGAGTCTTGGATCTTGTGTTGTACCTAACCCTCCTTAAAGGTTTTACAGGCAACCTTAGGTTTGTTCACTTTTGTGTATGCTACCTGGAGAGTTTCTATGAGGGTCTCCCACATAAGCAAAACCAAAGAAAATGATGGACGGAGTGTTGAACATTGCAAGCACTCACCCCCAGTCAACTGATCTGGGTTTAATCCATCACTGTTCTTTAGCCCACTCTGCCACCCCAGTTCAGACATGGCCATATGCAAATCAGTCTGACCCTGTGCCTCATGGGAACAGTCCAGCCCGAACTGCCAAGCCGTGTCTTCCCTGGACCGGAAACAAGCTTCCTAGGACCGGTTTCTGGCATTTCAGCCGTCTTCAGCCAGGCTTGCTTGAATCCAGTGGCAAAGTGAGCAAGGGACTCACGTCTGAGCACACCCTGCCAACTTATGGCGAACAAAGCAAAACCAAAGGAAATGATGGACGGGGTGTTGAACATTGCAAGCACTCACCCCCAGTCAACTGATCTGGGTTTAATCCATCACCGTTCTTTAGCCCACTCTGCCACCCCAGTTCAGACATGGCCATATGCAAATCAGTCTGACCCTGTGCCTCATGGGAACAGTCCAGCCCGAACTGCCAAGCCATGTCTTCCCTGGACCGGAAACAAGCTTCCTAGGACCGGTTTCTGGCATTTCAGCCGTCTTCAGCCAGGCTTGCTTGAATCCAGTGGCAAAGTGAGCAAGGGACTCACGTCTGAGCATACCCTGCCAACTTATGGCGAACAAAGCAAAAACCCTCCTTCTGCAGGAGCCATTATGTGAAAAGGGGAACATCATGTATAGGGCGTGGCTTTGGGACCCCCCAAATAGTCATGGGTCTGCCAAAAACAACCTCACAAGGTGTAAGGCCAGATCGAGCAATACTAAGGGCAGGGCATCAGGCCATTTTTCACTCTAATTTAACAGGCACCAAAGACACAGCACCTGTACCCTAAACTCTAGTCCTTCCCTAACTCCTGCGTTGCCCTGCTGGGGCACTGCGCTTTCGTCGGGGCCGCAGATTGTACCTAGTGTGCCCAGGCACCTCCTTATCAGCAACAAAGGTGCAGACTTCCATTTACTTGGGGACGGGGACTCAGAGGCCTGATGCACAGAAACTGGAGTATCTGAAGCAACCCTTGTTTCAGAGAGAGTCCCCTCAGGCAAAACCTCCTTGCTCTTGTTATCGGTCTGTGCCTCTCTTAGCTAGGCATCAAAAAAGGAACAAAGCAAGGAATCAGCTCTCTGTCCTGATTTGTGACCCCGTCTTTCACCCAAGAATTATCCGACAGTGGTAAGGGTACACGTTTCTTCCAGCCTTCCACCTTCATCGCTGTTATAGTGGCCAGCAACACCTGGGCTGGGTCCCTTCACCTCGGCTCCAAATTAGACTTGCACTTAGTCCCCTGGTTGGATCTGATATCCTGGCCCCTCTGGCAATGGTTGTAGGGCAGCAGATATCTGTTAGTGACCAGAACGAAAATCTTTAGACACAACATACAAATAAGCAATAAAAAGAGGATATTCAATTTCAGAAACGCCCCTATATTATTCTTCTGAAGAACCTAAAAAAAAGGAATTTCAAAACAACTATTCTTTTAACAAACTTGTACTTATAAGTCATAGAAATCATGATACAGCTTCTACTTTGTGAACCTTCACTATTGTGCAAAACTGCAGACACCTCTAAAATTATTTTTCTTGCATAAGAACAACCATGTTTTACTCTTATGACCATGCTCTCATATTATAGGTGTAGCAGAAAACTCTAAAACTGTGAATGTAACAGAGATCCATATTATATGAATAAATGATAAATTAAACATAACCTAGTAGGTACATGAATTTTCCAGCAGAACTTTGTGGCAGACAAGAAAACAAGCAAAGAACATTTTGTTCTTAAAAATGTGTGCTAAGGTCATATGGGCATCTTTCCTAGCATTGTGAACCATATGGGGTTCCTCAGGGCTCGTCCCTGAGCCCCACTATATTTAATGTTTATATGAGCTCTTTGGCAGAGATAGTAATACTTTTGGTATTCAGATCGTCACGTATGCTGATGACACTCAGCTTGTGGTGTCGCTCAGTCAAGAGGACAACTCAGTCCCAGGCCTGGCACTTTGCTTGGAAAAGGTCTCGTGGTGGATGGCCAATTCCTACTTGAAACTTAATGGAGCAAAGACAGAACTGATGCTCCTGGGTAATCATTCCGCATGGAGAATAGCCTCCTCCTGGCCTAATTGTCTTGGCGCTCCCCCCTCTCCCAAAGCCAAATCAAGAGTCTTGGTGTATGGATAGACCACAATTTAGACTTTAAAGAGCAAGCACGAACGCAAGGTAGCAGCCTGCTGTTATGGATTATTAAGAATGCTTAGAAAGATCCTCCCCCTGCTACCGTTTCCTGCTAGAAGAGTATTGGTACAGGCATTAATCTTATCTCGCCATGACTACGCTAATGCTCTATACCCAGGAGCCCCTTCTTTCTACTATTAAAAAGCTGCAGATTGTGCAGAATTGTGCAGCGCGGCTACTCACTAATTCTTCAAAATGTACTTCGGCCAAACCCTCGCTGACTGCGCTCCACTGGCTGCCGATCCATGAAAGAGTTTATTTCAAGGCGATGTGTATCACTCACAAGACCTTAGCAGGCAAAGGACCTCCCATTTTCAGATCCCTAATTCAATCTTATCGCCCCTCCAGGTCACTTAGATCTGACAATAAGCAGTTAGCAGCAGTCCCTATAATAAAGAAAGCACGAAGCGGCGGTCGCCGCTTCATGTACAAAGCTGCAAAACTGTGGAACAACTTACCTTTGTGGATTCGTTGTGAACCAAATTACCTAACTTTTCGCAAGCTTTTAAAGACCTTCCTATTTCCGTAAATCCTTCAAACTCGGAGTGGTGTGCACTAGCGCTGGGATGCCTCCGGGTAGCCATGCACTCTAGAAATATCTTTTCATTTCATTTCATATGCATCATACTTTTCACGATCCGGGCCATGTAATATCATAGGGAGAAACCTATTCACCAGCTCTAGCAAGGGCTGTCAGCTCAATTACATAGACTAACTGATAAGGGACTCGTGATGCCTCTGCGACTTATGTAGTGCTGCAATAACATCAACAATAATGGTGTTGCCACCTGGGAATTTAGAACAAAAACCACCAACATATAGTTCCCCTTAAAGGTCAAATAAGGGAACATCAGTCTATTCTACCCATTCTTTCATCCTTATCCCATTCCAATTTCATCAGTTTACAGAAAGGAGGGGTAGTAACATGGAGTATTTATTTATTCATTTTGTTAATTCTAACAATTTGTTCAAACAGTATTACTTAATAGCCAATTAGACGTGCACTGGTGAGGTGCTTTGTCCCTATTTATTCAAGAACATATTCACAGGATCCTGTGAAATGAATGACTAAAGCGAGATCAACTGATTGTCTCATGGCCATTCCTAGACAGCTCAGACAGGCTAGAGAGAGAGAGAGAGAGAGACAACACAACAACAAGCTGCCCTGCGTACTTTCCACGCAGAATAGCTCACCATAATACACATAATAGGCACATAAACCAAGAAAAAAGGACACAATAAAACATATACCAAGCAAAAAAAAACACAATGTGTTACTTAATTTTGCTTACCCTTAATTTTCCCAAGAGCTAGTCTCTTACCCCCTTTCGACAGTAGGTAACCTAAGCAGGTGACCTCCTGTCGACAATACTCACCCCTTTTTGGCAGCTGGGCACGGACAGACTTGTAGGAGGTAAATAACTAGGGGAAACCACACCAAGGAGGCCATGTCCAATACTATTGGACTGTACCACTTTGTATATTTTGCTGTACAAGCACATTGAGCTAACTAGAAAACATGAATCCAATGACCAACTACCAATTCCTTTAGCTTATTGTGCTGTTTAACATGATTGCGCATTAATGCAAACTTTATTTTATTGCCTCCTCATCTGTCCCTGGCACAGCAACCTTAAATTGAAACCATTATTCTGCATGCAAGGCAAAGCTGCTCTATGTGTCAGGAGCTGCACATGGCACACAGACGCTGCTGCCCCTCCTTCTCTCTTATGGCTTCATAGAACCTGCCTGGTCTTTTGTCAAAAATAATAAGCAGAGCCTCCCTTCTCTCTCTACACTCTGGCCCCCTCCTTCTGAATGTCTTCCAAGGTCGAAGTGCCAGAGCAAGCCTGCCAGAAATAAACCCTCCTTCGTCCGCTCTGGTCCCTCCCTCTTCTTTTTCATAGAGAAAGACAGCACATTCCTACATGCACTTTTAAAATATGTGTCTTTCTAAGCACAGAAATACACAGCACTGTTTAATTTAAACACGCATTCTTCTTTACATTGTTCAAAAGTTGCACTTTTCCTATGTAAAAACGAATGCACATTGTTACTAGTATTTCTGATCAAACCATATTTTTATTTATGTATTATTATTTATTAATTCTTTAAAATTTAAAGTGTATTTCTTCCAATGGCATTTGCAGATCACAATGACGACAACAAACCAAATTGAGCTAATTCCAGATATTTTCAAGAAGGGGCCACACACTCATAACACACAATACAGCTTGCTGACGCAAGCCATCCTTACACAAAGAGCACAGTCGCTACTCACTCAAACAAGTACTTCACAAGTATCACCACCGGTGTCAGTCCACAAACCTCATAGACATTCAAACACACAAACAAACCACAAATCAACACCAGGACAAAAACAAAAGGCAGCCCTCAGACTGCACTCAAACCAAACCAATTGTAAATCATATCTACAAACAAAAGAGCTCTCAAAAGCAGTCCAGAGACTGCAGCAAGACAAGTAAATAGCCCAAAGACTGTTCCATGTTCAAGAAGACAGGCTCTAGACCCAGAAGTTTTTTCAAAATACGCCGAATTACCAGTTGGTCTGGCAGAGTGTCTGCAAACACTCTGTGTCTTTACCAAATCATACTTGTTCCAGAAGGAATGCCTAATACAGGGGTCCGCAGACCCACCCAAAACAAGATAGGGTAAAACCCCCAAGCCTTTGCAAGAAGAGACTGAATTACCAATTGGCCTGGCGGAACACTCGAGCGTTCCGTATCACCACTTATGAAATTTACTAAATGCAGGTATACCCATTCAAACAAATATCACAAGGGGAAAAATCCCCAAATTATCTGCCTTTATTTATTGCAATAAATAATCAAACAAACAAAACCAGAATCTTGGCCAAGCAAATCCAAAATCAAGAGTGCCGCTTCAGCGACCTTACCAAAAAAAAGTCGTCAGCCTCCAACTGCCAATCTCTTGGTTGACCTAATGGTCACTGCAAAAACATGAGCCAAAGGAAATCTCAGTCGGGACCGGCCACCACCCGGAGGATCAGATCAGGAAAACCGGAAAAGTCACTTCGGTCTGCAAAGACAAGGGTCTCCTCATGCAAGGTACCTCCTCAGCAATATTCCATTCCTCAGTCAAGGCCACTCCTTCAGGCAGCTGAGTCTCCGATGAGCCCTACAAGTGGGGGTCCAAACTGTGGAAATTAGCCTTTTTAAGGGCCCACCGGTGCAGGGGTTCACCCTTATCTGTCCACGGGTCCTTAACCCAACAAAGAAGAGATTGGCACAGAAACTGGAATTCAAAAATGTATTCACTCATGAGTGAGACCACGTCCATACAACACCCTCAAGTGTTCCAGGAGGTAGTGGCTTGAATGAATACACAGACCATGGGTCTTTTATACTGAGTTTGTTGCAGAGTAAGCACGGAGACTCAAATAGAAGGTACAGTTACTCACAGAAATAGTTATCGACAAACATGGGCAGATGGATATAAGTTAGCGAAGTGAGAGGGGAAACAGAACTGCTTACATCAGTAAGACATGATGGACAGTTACATTTTCAAACAGGTGCATTCTAGCAGCCACAGGCCTTTCTGAGCTCATACATTGCTTGAGCTTAGAATAGGGGTTAACTAAAGCTGATGACTCAAGCAGAATAGAAAGGCAAGCAACAGTGAAGATGGAAAAATCACATGGCTAACAAAATGGACGCCATAACCAAGATGGCTTCAGCTCATGCTAACAGCCATTATTTTCGATTTCCACACTGTGTGCTCTCAAACGGGCTTGTTAGTAGGAGGGAGAAATACCTTTGAGTGGTCCTAAAGGGGAGACATCCATTACAACGCGGGCATTGCATCACAATGCCTTTAGATCACGGTCATTACAACGCAAGTTGTTACTACGACTTGCGCTGGATGGCGCTCTAACGCAAGGAATATAATGATTTACTATTCCAACACCTTCCCTACTGTATGTAGACTGGAGTTGGAATAGTAAATTATACTATTCCTAAGTCCAGCGCCCTCCAGTGAAAGTCGTTGTAACGACTTGCATTGTAAAAACCGTAATGTGACATACCGCATTCTAATGGAACCCGTTGTATCGTCATATATTCTCTTAAAATACTGCTAGTCCTGAGTGTTTAGTTAGGCGATTAGGTGGTAACGCGAGCAATTGAGCACATACTTATAAGTTGAAAACAATATCTTTCAAACACACAGTTATAATGAAGAGATTTATTCAGGATGCAAACATGCGACCAGCCTGGGCAAGCTCACACAGTAACTGCCCACTAGAAGAACACCCCTCCCAAAATTCTCATCCCCAACATTCTAATAAAGACTTCTATCATGACTACGCAAAATACAACGTATCCCCTTTCTATACAATTTTTACAATTTAAAAAAATCTACAGAAACAGATTTAATACAAAATTGCGCATACATATTTAAGATTACTAGAAAGTAACATAACTTGAAATAACTTCTTATGCTGATACACTGAACCGCATTCTATAACTGCCACATGTGCTCCTTCCCATGAACACATCACACATAATACTTCAACTACAAAGATAATTGTTTTTGACCTGTGCTTCTACGCAGATCTCTCAATGATGATGCTTGTTGTTCCGAATCAGCATTTAATTCCCTATCCAATTGGGATGTTTGTTCCCTCCACACTTTCATTTCAATCTCACCACACTTCACCACATTCCTCACATTCCATCTCTTGCTGTCTTCTAATCTCACTGTAAATATTTCAACTGTCCTCACCCGACCATTTAGAGAAACCTTTCTTCACTCCAGCAATCAATCTACATAGTCTCCCTCCTTAAACAACGCTTCCCTTTTTTTTTCCAACTCTTGAGATTCACATGTGGCATATTTCATTTGCTTCTAATTTACTTTCCTTTGTAACTCAGTCTTATTGACATGTCTCCCCCTGCCACGACTTATCCACTTGAGAACTTCTTTCGCACAAGGTTTCTGACCATTCAGCAGCACAAACCCTCCTGTCGTAGAATGAGGAGTTGTCTTATAGCTCCATATCAGTATTTTTATTTCTTCTCTCTAATCTAAGCCATTATGTATTGACAATTGTATATTTTCACCTAACACCCTGTTATATCTCTCTATGAGACCATTTTCATGAGGATGTCCAATAGCTGTGGTTCTATGACTTGCACCACAGTACTCCAAATGTCTTTCAAACTCCTCTGACACAAATTGTGGACTGTTAACGGAGAGAAATTCCTCGGGATATCCCTCTCTCTTTAATATTTCCTCACAAAAATTAGCAATAGCCCTTGATCTTAGCTCATTCATCAAACTCACCTCTGGCCACTTAGAATAATAATCCATGAGGACAATTGATATTTGGGAATGCAATTGGACCCCACTCATGCATCGCCATGGTTTGCCACACTCTCTCCAGAAACTCAGAACGTAATACCGGCATTTACATCACCTTATGAGACTTGTCAACGCACGCACAACACACAACATCTCACAAATCTTTCCTTATTTCGATCCAGACCTGGCCACAAAAGTCTTCTCACTCTCTCCTTTTCATACCAGACATACCACCAAACCCCTCATGCAGCATCTTCAAAGCTCTCTTACGCAACACCAACAGCACTAACAATCAGTCCCCTCTTCTCAAGATACCACATTTATAAAATAACTTATGCCATATAGATTTATAATCATTTACTTCTAAAACATCAACTCTAGATAATCACTTTCTACTCGGTAACAACTCGATAATCTTTTGCATAACTGCATCACTCTGCAAACTTTGCCTCCATTCATCCTCAGATATGGCTTTCATCCCATTGGACTGACCACCACTGCGTCCACTTCTCCTTCACCAAACATACTGTACACCACCATGCCAACCACTGTCCTCGCAGAAGCTGGAACAAGGTCATAGAAGACCAGTTCGCCCTTTGCCCTCAGTAAAACCCCCCTACGGACACCAACGCCTCAGCGCGCAACCTCCACCGTTGGATCTCCAAGTGCGCTGACACGCTGGCTCCCTTCAGGAAACCCTCATGCAAGCAGCCTTTCAAGAAATCCAGCTGGTTATCACCCACCCTCCTAGAGTCCAGGCACACCTGCAGATGGCTCAAAAAAAGATGGAGGAGGAGAAGGAGCAAGCCTTCAAAACCGCAGTCACTGCACACCACTACCTCATCAGAAAGAAAGCAGCCATACAGGAACACATCAACGCCAACACACACTAACAGCAAAGAACCCTTCTACGTGATCAAAGAATTTGCCAAACACAGCACAGACACAGCAGACATTTCCCCCTTTGCGATAACCTCCCTACCTTCTTCCACCGCAAGATCACGGATATCTATGACAGCTTTGCAATCCAAGACCCACCCACTCTACCCGCAATCACCAAGCCCATTGGCTTGAGACCCCAGCAGACCCTGCCCAACTGGACCACCCTTACCTCAGACGACACCTTCAGGATCCTGAATATCCAAGGGGGCTCCGTAACTCCGGAGCCCCCTTGGACCCTTGCCCTCACCCCATCTTCAACAGAGCCAGCACCACCATCGCACCCAAGCTCTGCTGCACCATCAACTGCTCCATCGAGTCCACTACCTTCCCTGAAGACTGGAAATAGGCAGAGATGAACCCCATGCTGAAGAAACCCTGTGCCGACCCAACAGACCTCAAGAACTACAGACCCATCTCTCTACTCCCCTTCCCAGCCAAAGTCATTGAGAAAGCTGTCAATGCCCAACTCTCTGAGCTCAAAATGAATCACATCCTGAACCTCTCCCTGTCGAACTTCAGGAGCAATCACAGCACCGAGACCACTCTCCTCGCCACTACAGATGACATCCGCACCCTCCTTGACCGAGGGAGGACTGCAGCCCTCATCTTCCTGGACATCTCAGCTGCCTTCGACACTGTCTCCCACCACACTCTCTGCGCAAAACTTCACAACGCCGGCATCCGTGACAAAGCCCTAGATTGGATCCACTCCTTACTCACCAGCCAAACACAGAGTCAGACTTCCACCGTTCTACTCAGAACCCACAGAGATTAGCTACGTAGTGCCTCAGGAATCCTCCCTGAGCCCCACCCTCTTCAATATCTACATGACCCACTTGCAGCCATCGTCAAAAGCCATGGACTCAACATTGTCTCCTATGCGGATGACACCCAGCTGATTCTCTCCCTCACAGTTGAACCCACAGCTGCCAAGAGCATCCTCCACAACAGGATGAAGGCAGTTGCCACCTGGATGAAGGACAGCTGCCTCAAGCTCAACTCAGACAAGACTGAAATCCTCATCCTGGGCTTCTCCGCCTGGGATGACTCCTGGTGGCCCGCAGCGCTCGGAACCCCCACACACCAATGGACCAAGCACGAAACCTCAGCATCATCATGGACACCTTGCTCTCAATAAGCCACCAGATCAATGTTGTATCATCCTCTTGCTTCCACATGCTTCGCCTGCTTCGGAAGATCTTCAAGTGGATCCCCACCGAGTCCAGGAAAGCGGTCACCCATGCACTTGTCAGCAGCAGACTCAACTATGGCAATGAACTCTACATCAGCACCACCCGAAAACCTCTAAAGAAACTGCAGAACATCCAGAACGCCTCTGCCAGACTCATCCTGAACATCTCTCACCACAGCCACATCACCAGTCACCTGAGAGACCTTCAATGGCTACCTATTAACTAAAGAATTAGCTTCAAGCTCCTCACACAGGCCTACAAAGCCCTCTCCAACGCCGGACCTGCATACCTCAACCACCACCACTCCTTCTACTATCCCAGACATCTCCGCTCTACCCAACTGGCCCTGGCCACCATCCCATAGATGTGCAAGACCATGGCTGGAGGAATATCCTTCTCCTGCCTCACTGCGAAGACCTGGAACTCCCTGCCTCTACATCTCAGGCAATCACCGTCACTGCCTGAATTCAGAAAGGACCTCAAGACCTGGCTCTTCGACTGGACCGCATCCCCTCCCCCGCTCAGCGTCATGAGACCCTAATCGGTGAGTAGTCACGCTATACAAGAATCCTGATTGATTTATTTGATCCCACCACATTCCACCACTGCTACCATCCAGTCATTTCCAAAGTCATCTAACTCCATATGCATTGGTAATCTTGAGGCAGGCAGCATTCACGTTACTGATCCCTGGAACATATTTGGTGAGGTTGCTTTACTTGCCCCTTTCAAAGTGAACAAGTCGATCAGGGGCTTGTGATCAGTCTTTAACTCAAATTCAATACCCCAAACATAATTTCTGAAATGATGCACACCCCACCAGCAAGCCAACGCTTCGTTCTCTATGTTAGAATAATTCATCCCAGCATCTCTTAGAGTTCTTAAGGCAAAGGCTACAACTCTTTCATGTCCCTTAATTGATTCAAATAAAACTGACACTAAACTATGCATTCTGGAATCAGTGGCTACTATAGTCTGTTCGTAGGCATTAAATAGTTTTAGTTCTGCCGCATTCACAATACAGCTTTTAATCTTTTCAAACAATTCCTGGCATTCTTTGTTACCTTTCTTCATTAACACCGTCATTGGGTGGACCTTATCAGAAAAGTGGTCAACAAATTTAGCATAGTATTCCACTAGGTCCAGAAAATATCTCAATTGATCCTTATCCTGGTGAGAAGGTGTTTTCTCAATAGTTTCCCGAAGTTTAATCTTAGGTCTTATACAGGGCTGGACTGGGAACCAAAACCGGCCCTGGCAAAGTGCTCGGCCGCCTCCTCCCCCCCCCCTCCGCGGGAGTTGGGGGTGCCGCCGAGCTCTTTCCCAGGGCCGGTTTTCGGCCGATTTTGTTACAGGGCCGATTTTGCAGTTATGCTGCAAAAACGGCCCTGTAACAAAAACGGCCCCCAGGGGCCCAAAACCGGCCCCCACCCGTGCGGGGCACCGGGGGATTGCCCGGTGCCCGCTACGGCCAGTCCGGCCCTGGTCTTATACCAGTCTTGGAGATGTTATGTTACAAATATTCCACCTCTTGCACAGAAAACTTACATTTCTCAATCTCGACAGCAAGGCCTGTCCCCTCCAAAATGTTAAGTACCTTCCTCAACCGCTTATCTGCTTCCCATATCAAAACATCACCCTGGAAAAGCTTCAAATTTTCCAAACCACTTGATAGTTGTTGTATACTCCTTTGCAAGACAGGATACGCAGAGGCTAGTCCGAAAGGCGTACGCACAAAATGAAATGCATCCCTTGTCGCATTATATGAAGTCCAATGTTTAGATTCAGGGTGCAACCAAATCTGATGAGATGCACTAGACAGGTCTAGAATATAATAATATCTACCACCTTTCACACTGGCCAAAATGACATTTATATTCGGCAATAGGTGACGATCTACCCAAATATTTTTGTTAATGCCCCTTAAATCAACACACATCAAAAGGATGTATGACATTACAACGCGGGTTTTTACAACGCGCGCAGTTACATCGCATGCGTTACAACGCATGCGATGTTACAACGCTATGCCATTACAACGCAAGTCTTTACATCGACTTGCGCTAGATGGCGTGCTAACATTAAAAAAGTGTAATTTACTATTCCAACTCCAGTCCACTTAACAGTAGGGAAGGTGTTGGGATAGTAAACTACACTATTTGTAATGTTAGCACGCCATCTAGCGCAAGTCGATGTAAAGACTTGCGTTGTAATGGCATAGCGTTGTAACATCGCATGCGTTGTAACGCATGCGAAGTAACTGCACTGCGTGGTAAAAACCGCGTTGTAATGGCTGTTCCCCCATCAAAATCTTCCCACTGGATTTGCATGCAATAACAACTGAACTAAGACATTCCGAGGCCTCAATAGGTTTAATGATATTGCCCTGGGTCAAAATATTTAATTAATTCCTTAAAGAATCTCTAAGAGCCAATGGAACATTGCGCACCTTATGCACAATTGGCGTATGTTTATGTTTATGGATTTGTAGAGCGCGTAGCTGCCCATGGGTTTCCCAGCACTAGGAGAAACATAACAAAACAGCAATCCTGACCTGACAATCCTGAGGCGGGAGTTTAAGGAAAGAGCCATGTTTTGAGTCTCTTCCTGAATGCTAGTTTGTTGGTTATCATGTGAACATCCCTGGGCAGAGTGTTCCAAATTTTGGGAACCAAGTGCACAAAAGATCTCCCTTCCCATCTGTTCTGCTTGGGTTTTCGGATCAGATAGAACTCGCTCATCAGAGCCTCACTAACCCAGCCAGTACGTTACCCCCTCCCTAGAACCTATTTACAATCCTACAACCACATATATCTATCACCTAAGGACAGGGGATTCCTACTATGCATACCAAGATCTCACAATCGGCGGCCTCGCGATCCCATACGGATCCAGACCTTTCTGCCCATACGACAGTATCACAAGTGGCGGCCTCTCGGTCCCATACGAACCCAGACCTCTCTGCCCATACGACAGTATCACAAGTGGCGGCCTCGCGGTCCCATACGAACCCAGACCTCTCTGCCCATACGACAGTATCAGCACAATCGGCGGCCTCGCGATCCCCTACGAATCCAGACCTCTCTGCCCATACGACAGTATCACAAGTGGCGGCCTCGCGGTCCCATACGAACCCAGACCTCTCTGCCCATACGACAGTATCAGCACAATCGGCGGCCTCGCGATCCCCTACGAATCCAGACCTCTCTGCCCATACGACAGTATCACAAGTGGCGGCCTCGCGGTCCCATACAAACCCAGACCTCTCTGCCCATACGACAGTATCAGCACAATCGGCGGCCTCGCGATCCCCTACGAATCCAGACCTCTCTACCTAGACGGCAGTCTCATACGACAGTTCATCCTATGATCACCATAACATACAAAAAGGGAATCAGTCTCACTATTCATCAGATCACACAAGGATTGCCAGTTCGGGCATAGCCTGTTCTCAGGTTTGAGGGGCTCCTCTTTCCCTTATTCAGTTACCACTTACCTGATCAGGGTTAACATCTGTTCATGTAGCCGCCGCTGACTAGAAGAATAGGCTACCCTCTTATACAAGAACACGCAGCACATGTTGGTTCACTACAAACTGGATACTTTATTACTCATTGCATACACAATCACATAACATTACGATATGACACATAACCTGCAAAGAAAAGTGAAAGATTAAGTTGTACACTCTAATAAGAAAGGGTTGACATCACCTTAGTAGTATGTAGCCTGCACTCAGTGGTCATTTAGGCTCCCTTCTCGTCTGTGCCTCGGCTCGCCTGGAATCACCTTTCTCCGAGTCACTGGGACCTCTTCCTTATCGGCTACTCTCTCCTCTCTGGCTATTCTGTTAGGAAAGCATCTGTCTCTCAGTTCTTCTCCGCCTTCAAGATGGCGTCTGTCTTCCCTGGAATAAGTAGTAGCTTTACTGCTAACGGCTAGATGCCGCCTACGGACTGAACATGTAACTGCCTCCGACTTTCACTAATATAGAAGTGCATTTCCTCATGGAAAATTCCGGCCCGTAACCTGCCGCCCACCAAATTCTTGTACCTCCCCGTACCAAGGACACGTTCCCAGCCGGCCGGCCTGATGTAGTGTCTTCGGCATGAAGAAAAATACAATCCTTCGATAAGGGCCGGCCTGAACCGGTTCTCTCCAAGCGAATAACACCTCATAACTAAAACATTACTCTTGACCTAGAAGAATCCCAAGCTGCCGGAGCAGAAAGAAAGATGGAGTCTCTCCCGTTTGGGCCTACCAGGCCTGAATTCAGCACGGCTCCATGAAATACCCTCACTACAGGACAGGTTATCCCTAATACTAACGAATCTATCCCCTAGGCTATGTGTGCAAGCCCTGATCTATGGGGAAGAGCACAGAATCATGTCGAAGTGCCTAGTAAATAGGCTCCATTCACTACTCTAACCCTTAGGCTTGAATGGTAAGAGACTGAAGTCACATTCAATCACTTGTTAACACAAGAAGGCCAGGAAAATCGAGCAGAACATTTCACCCTTGACTTCAGTCTATTATACATTCATTAAACAGAACTAACATCTGTGGAAGAATAATATGAAACAAAACTAACTGATCTATGTCTAGTACCAGGTGTGCAGAATTGAAGTAGTGAAGGAATACACTGAATAAAGCAACAGATGGAAATCAAAATGGCGATAGTAATCAGAATACCTCCTAATATTTGACGTAACAAATGCAAATCAGGTAACCAATTAAAGAGCCAGTCAAACCAGCCCTGGTCAATGTGTTTTCTAACTTCTTCTGTCAAGTCATGTAGCTTATTAATGTGAGCTCGAATGGATTGTGTATGATCAGACAAGTTAAAACAACAAAGACCCTCAAAATCAGAACAATCGTGTCCATGTTTAAGCAAAAGATATTCAATGGCCGCTCGATTTTGCAAGATAGCCCTTCGTTCACCCTGGGCGTCTAATAGCATGTCCGACAGGACTGTAGAAGTATTATTAATGGATTTCACCATCCAGCAGGCCATTTTCTCAATAGATTTGGCATTATAAACTGCCAAAGCAGGAACACCAATAATTGAAATAGCCAGGCTAAGGTATTCGGACTTAGAATATAAATGCAAAGATGAGTCACAATCCTCCTGTAACCTCACTGTATCTCGAATCACACGAGAGTTGGCATTCGGATGTGATGAAAACATCAATAAACTCAATCTAGTAATGGCACAAGGGCCTCCAGAAATATTTGCGGGGACATATGGCCAGGAAGTATTACCACATGAGAAAAGCCATCCGGCAGGTAGTAACATCGTGCGATAATGACTGGGGGCAACTACCATACTCTTGCAAGTCATGTTATTCTGAACAGAAGTACATATTTTCGGTGTCCTTTGAAGGCACAAAGTTCGTTCATGAGCGGTGAATGAGGTGGCACCTTTCAATTTAAAACGCATACATTCCGAAATTGCACTAGGATTACACGTAAGGAAAAAACACAAATCACCTTGTGTGATATTATAGGTAACTATTTGGGACTGGATGGGGGGTATCGGGTCTGACAGTTCAGTACACAAGGGGCAATACTCATGGGTAGCGAAATCGCCCAGAAGAACATTGGGGCGAGCAGTTGATATATTGAAAATATGAGTCAAAGTCTCCAACGATGCAGGGACAGCAACCAAACAAGTTGCCAAAATGTCATTCACTGATCTCATCGGTGTCAAGCAGAAATGAGGGGCGTTAGTCACCCGTTTCGCTAGTGAAGTCCAAAAGTTCGACGACGAATCCCACGCAGCGAAGGAACGCGACACTCGGGTTCTCAACTCATCCCGGGTTGATGGGATCCCTCCTCTCTCGTCGTACCAGCCCAAAAACAGTCCAACGCCGACACATCCTGCAGCAACAGTCCAAAGAATGATCTGAAAGAGAATCAAATACAGGCATTATTCATTCTCGTAAGTAACATTTGTCAGCCGGGACTGCTTCCCAGCTATCTTTCCCTGGTCTCATAACTAAAATGGTATTATCTTGACCGGTTGCAATGACCTCTGCTTGTTCAGGGGGATTCTTAGGCGACTGCACCCAAACTCTGGCCCCAGGATTATCTGTGGAGCCAAAACCTTTCTGGCCTCGTACAGTTAGCAACGTTGGGGCAGTGCCTTTTGCCATCTCACCACTGAAGACAGGCATTATTAGCAATTGAGCCACTCGGTCAGTTTTATGTATCAGTAAGTCAACCTCACTGCTATTCAGCAGGAGCACCTTAATCTCTCCCTGATAATCACTATCAATGATTCCTCCAAGCACCTGAATACCTTTTACAGCCAGCCCCGATCTAGGGGCAATTAATCCGAAATTTCCAGGTGGTACCTGTTTCAATGATGACTCGATCTTTACTTTTTATAATGGTGTCATCCATGGCATGCAAGTCTAAACCTGCCGACCCTGGGGTCGCTCTGCATGGAGCCAAAGCTCCGGGAGTAATCTCCCAGTACATCACAGTCTCTCTGATCTCATTAGGCTTAGCATCAACATTCAGAGGAAACAAACGCATAAGTGGAGATTCAGCATTTAGAAAAGGACGGTTATTCAAAATCAATAGCGCTTGAGGCAAAAAATCTCGCCAATTCTTATACTTGTCATCTGTTAATTTGCGCAGTTGGTCTTTTAGCAGGCCATTCAACCTCTCCACAAGACCCGAGGCCTGTGGATAATATGGTATATGAAACACCCATTCAATATTGTTTTCCACACAGAATTCCTGTACCAATCTTCCACGAAAATGGGATGCATTATCAGATTGAATTTGGAATGGCACACCATAATACATCATAATCAATTCCAATGTTTTAATAGTATTCAATTGGGTAGCTTGCTTACAGGGAAGGGCCACCAACAGGCCACTGTATGTATCAACAATGGTGCAAACATATTGACAATTCCTACTCATAGGAAGTGGACCAATGTAATCAATCTGCCAAATTTGAGCGGGCAATTTCCCGCGATGTAAATGACCTTTAACAATTTGGGGCACTTTGCGCTGCCTGATATGCTGACAAATGGGACAATGTAGAATAACATTTTTAATTAAATCTAGGGGAATATAAATTCCTCGATCAGCAGCCCACCTGCTAGTGGCTTTTTCTCCAAAGTGTCCTGCTTTCTGGTGGGCCCATTTCGCCAATCCCGCAATATCAGAATCTTGCGTGTCCACCACTGCCTCAGCAATTTTAGATTTCTCATCTGCAATGTTATGAAAGAATTTGTCAAGAGAGTCTATCGGGGTATGAGCATCCACATGGAAGATTGTAACAGTACTCTGTGGGAGCATTTCCCAAATCTCCTGCCATAATTCTTTTCCCCACAATTCTTTGGAATGGATTTTCCAACTATGGGAATGCCAAGTCGGTAACCAAACTGCCAGTCCATTGGCAGTAGACCAAGAATCGGTAAAAATATGACATGTGCCAGGTAACTCTTGTTTCAGAACTTGATAAACAGCATAGAGTACAGCAAATTGACTGCTCTTACCCTCACCAGTTGTACTCAGCAATTTTTGTGTGATCGGATTATAGGACACTGCCTTCCAATGCCGTTTCGTCCCTATGAACCTTGCTGAACCATCCGTAAACCAGACATGGTTTCTGTCCTCTGCGGACAAATCATCAAAAGGTTTACCCCACTTAACAGGAGACTCCTGTACTAAAGGTACGGAACATTCACTCTCAGTTTCAGTTGATGGCGCCCGTGCCACCTGCTCATGCAAAGATGCAACTCCTTTTTGTCCCACACGTGCCCTGTCTTGTATATACCATTTCCATTTAATCACACTCGCCTCTTGAGCGTGTCCAATCCGGTGAGTTTTCGGCGAACTCATAACCCACTGCATGATAGGAATTTCAGGTCGCAAAACTATATCATGTCCCAAAGTCAATTGCTCGGTATCCACCAGAGCCCAATAACATGCAAGTAACTGTTTCTCAAAAGGTGTATAACGCTCACCAGCATCAGGTAACTTTTTGGTCCAGAAACCTAACGGTACTCTACTCTTGCCTTGTTTCTGCCACAAACTCCAATTCGCATAAAGGCCTTGTACAGACACATTCAAATCCACATCACCATCACATACAGGCCATAAATCCAGAGCATGCTGAATTGCTTCTTTTGCCAGACTGAACGCATCTTGCTGTGGTTTACCCCATTCAAATGCATTCTTTTTACGAGTGACCTGGTACAAAGGGGCCAATATTTGACTCAAATGAGGAATATGCTGGCGCCAAAATCCAAACAAACCAATGAAGCTTTGGGCTTCTTTCCTATTTCTCGGAACTGCAAAATCAAGAATTTTCTGTTTAACCTGAGGGATCACTTCTCGGTGCCCTTCATGCCAATTAATACCCAAAAATTTCACAGCCTGGGACGGACCTTGTAATTTATCCGGGTTGATTTCCCAACCTTTCTCACGCAAGCACTCAATGACTCTATCCAATTGGGTCTGAACTTCCTCTTGTGATTCACCTTGGATCAAAATATCATCAATATAGTGACATATCTGAATTTGTGGATGAACTGGTACCTCAGCCAGATGCTCTGCCACCAGCCGGTGACATATCGTAGGACTATGCACATAGCCCTGAGGAAGACTTCTAAACGTCATCTGACGCCCGTTCCACGTAAAACTGAATTGTTCCTGACACTCAGGGGCAATCGGAATCGAAAAGAAAGCATTAGCAATATCAATGGACGCATACCATGTACCTGGATGTTTCTGAATGCTTTCAATTAGGGTAATAACATCCGGTACTGCAACAGTCAAAGAGGGTGTGTGTCTATTCAATTCTCGATAATCAACAGTCATGCGCCAAGAATTATCACTCTTACGTACAGGCCAAACAGGATTATTCCAAGCAGAAGTAACTGGGGTTATAACTCCTGCATCCACCAACTCCTGAATAGTGGTACTAATTTCTTCATGACCACCTGGAATATGATACTGCTTCTGACGAACCACTTTTGTCGCCTGGGGAACTTTTATGGGGGGCATTCTTAAACGACCAACCCGTACAGGCCTGGACGATATATAATGTTTAGTTCCAAATTGGTAACATCCATCATCTAAGTGCAAAGTCATTCCTTTCAAAATATCAATTCCAATTATGAATTCTAAGAGTGGCACCACTAATACAGAGTATTCTTTTCTAGGAATTCTACCTATTCTCATTTCAAGTAAGGTTTGAACTGCGGGAGTTTCCTTTCCACCTAATCCGGTAATTGTAAAAGGCTGACCTTTAAACTTCTTTGATTTTCCATGAATAAGAGTGGCCTCCGCTCCTGTATCTACCAATGCTCGGGCTCTTTGGATATTACGATGTCTCCAATAAATATCAATATCTACATAGGGTCTATTATCTCTGTGAGCCCATCTGTGTACTGGAGCTTGACCTATTTCCTAGTCCTTTTTATTGTGTTCTGTGTACCAGGATAAATCAGGATAAAGACTCTCACGGTTCCTAGGTATCGATACCTCCTGTTCATATCCATCTCCATTACGAAATGGATTACTGTTCCCTGCATTGTACTGCGGGTTTCGATCGGCCAATATGTGTCGATCCTCTCTCCTTCTCAACTCAGGGGATTGATCCCTATCATCTCTACGTCTGCTGTTAACATAATCATCTCTCCCCCTCTCTCTTTCCCCCTCTCTCTCCCTGTCTCTCTCACGACGGGGGGACAAATCACGCGCATAACGTCGATCATCAAGACGATCAGAGCGCCCACGGCGGTCGTCATCACCGCTACCGTCAGAAAAACCACGATCACACTCAGTTGTCCGAACACGCCGGGCACCCTCCTTTCGATCCAAGCCACGTTTGCGAAACATTTCCCACAAACGAGAAGTAGTCTCACCATCAATGTCCTCCTTCCGCACACCATCAGCCATAAGAGCAAAAAACATATCACGTCTAGTAAATTTATTGTCACCAGGAGTACGAGTGTCAGGCCGGGACTGCCGTTCAGGTTTAAACCACTCACCCAACTCACCGAGTTGGCGTACCGATTCCAGCACCACAGATAACATGTTACCAGTCTGATTAATCAATAAAGTCATCATGACCTGCTTATAAGCAACAGGGGAAGAATGAATAATACGATTCCGCACAGAAGATGTCAAGAAACCATCAAGCAACCGGTCAGCAGTTTTCAGAAAAATTGCCGTTTTCATCACCTCTTCTTTGAGACGTTGCGCAGCATCGCGCAAAGTATACCACGGTTTGTCATTCAGAGGCCAGTCAGACTCAGTAGGATATTTTTGATTACAACCCTCAGTCGCCAATTGAAGCAAAGAAATTTGACCACCACCATTAAAGTTACGAAAATGATCCTGTACAGTAGAATCCGAACTCAAGGAACAAAACTTCAAACAATCGCCAGCATCCAACATAATGCCAGCAGCGCCCAGTTCATAAAGGCGCACCATCCATGTGAGCAAGGGCTCACCAACTCGCTGCCGAAATCGCTGCAAAATATCACTAATTTCTTGTTGAGTAAAATCCTCCAAAGAGTCTAAAGCAATACCATTCGGAGCACCGGGAGCCTGCTGCACCTTCCGTCGAAAAACTGGATGCGCCGAGACCGCGGGATGAGCATCACAAGGAGCTCGACCAGTACACGTAGAGGAACAATCAGTGGAAGAAGCATCGACCCCGCTCGAAGGACGAGCGCAATCACGGGGTGCACCATCAGAGGCGCAAGAAGCAGATTTACAAGCACGGCCGGAGCGAGAGGACTCGCGCTTGGCAGACTCCTCACCCGAGGAAGGAGAATCACTCGAGTTCCAGATATTACCATCCCATTCATCAGGATTCCAATCCAGTCCGGCTTTCGCCATGACCAGACGCACCTTCCGCGTCGAAACCCGACCACGCCGATTCTTGTATTTATAACGAGCAATTCGCACAGCCGCCCTCTCGGCAATAGTTTGGTACGTCTCAAGTTTATCAGCAAGCAACTTATTTTGACACCGCAACAAAGTATGAGCATTCTGAATCTCAACAAAGTTCGCTTCCAAATCCTTATGCAAGTTCTGCAACTTCAACAACCTCTCATGAAGAATCCTGTACGCAGACAGAACAATCCAACCTCTGCGCCCTAAAACGGGAAGCTCATCACCCTTAGATACCGGCGCCTTCTGTAAACAAGTAATCACATTAGCCGGCTCCGCCAGCTCCAAAAAAGAATTCCAATTCTCACTCAAACCAGTAGAATCAGCCCACTCACGGGCTAAGGCTTCATAAGGCGTTGAATCCCAGCCGGGAATATCAACGGGCAACTTAAAAGTAGATTTCGACTTTCTAGAAAACATTTTTGAAAAGAAAGAAAAAGAGAAAAAGAAGAAAGAGAAAAGAAAACGACACGCAGGTAGATACAAATAATATACAAACAAAACCACGCACGCGCCGAAGGCAAACACGATACAACCACAACGCACACAGGTTTCGTAAACGGTTCGTGACGCCAAATGTTCTGCTTGGGTTTTCGGATCAGATAGAACTCGCTCATCAGAGCCTCACTAACCCAGCCAGAACGTTACCCCCTCCCTAGAACCTATTTACAATCCTACAACCACATATATCTATCACCTAAGGACAGGGGATTCCTACTATGCATACCAAGATCTCACAATCGGCGGCCTCGCGATCCCATACGGATCCAGACCTTTCTGCCCATACGACAGTATCACAAGTGGCGGCCTCGCGGTCCCATACGAACCCAGACCTCTCTGCCCATACGACAGTATCACAAGTGGCGGCCTCGCGGTCCCATACGAACATAGACCTCTCTGCCCATACGACAGTATCAGCACAATCGGCGGCCTCGCGATCCCCTACGAATCCAGACCTCTCTGCCCATACGACAGTATCACAAGTGGCGGCCTCGCGGTCCCATACGAACCCAGACCTCTCTGCCCATACGACAGAATCAGCACAATCGGCGGCCTCGCGATCCCCTACGAATCCAGACCTCTCTGCCCATACGACAGTATCACAAGTGGCGGCCTCGCGGTCCCATACGAACCCAGACCTCTCTGCCCATACGACAGTATCAGCACAATCGGCGGCCTCGCGATCCCCTACGAATCCAGACCTCTCTGCCCATACGACAGTATCACAAGTGGCGGCCTCGCGGTCCCATACGAACCCAGACCTCTCTGCCCATACGACAGTATCAGCACAATCGGCGGCCTCGCGATCCCCTACGAATCCAGACCTCTCTACCTAGACGGCAGTCTCATACGACAGTTCATCCTATGATCACCATAACATACAAAAAGGGAATCAGTCTCACTATTCATCAGATCACACAAGGATTGCCAGTTCGGGCATAGCCTGTTCTCAGGTTTGAGGGGCTCCTCTTTCCCTTATTCAGTTACCACTTACCTGATCAGGGTTAACATCTGTTCATGTAGCCGCCGCTGACTAGAAGAATAGGCTACCCTCTTATACAAGAACACGCAGCACATGTTGGTTCACTACAAACTGGATACTTTATTACTCATTGCATACACAATCACATAACATTACGATATGACACATAACCTGCAAAGAAAAGTGAAAGATTAAGTTGTACACTCTAATAAGAAAGGGTCGACATCACCTTAGTAGTATGTAGCCTGCACTCAGTGGTCATCTAGGCTCCCTTCTCGTCTGTGCCTCGGCTCGCCTGGAATCACCCTTCTCCGAGTCACTGGGACCTCTTCCTTATCGGCTACTCTCTCCTCTCTGGCTATTCTGTTAGGAAAGCATCTGTCTCTCAGTTCTTCTCCGCCTTCAAGATGGCGTCTGTCTTCCCTGGAATAAGTAGTAGCTTTACTGCTAACGGCTAGATGCCGCCTACGGACTGAACATGTAACTGCCTCCGACTTTCACTAATATAGAGGTGCATTTCCTCATGGAAAATTCCGGCCCGTAACCTGCCGCCCACCAAATTCTTGTACCTCCCCGTACCAAGGACACGTTCCCAGCCGGCCGGCCTGATGTAGTGTCTTCGGCATGAAGAAAAATACAATCCTTCGATAAGGGCCGGCCTGAACCGGTTCACTCCAAGCGAATAAGACCTCGTAACTAAAACATTACTCTTGACCTAGAAGAATCCCAAGCTGCCGGAGCAGAAAGAAAGATGGAGTCTCTCCCGTTTGAGGCCTACCAGGCCTGAATTCAGCACGGCTCCATGAAATACCCTCACTACAGGACAGGTTATCCCTAATACTAACGAATCTATCCCCTAGGCTATGTGTGCAAGCCCTGATCTATGGGGAAGAGCACAGAATCATGTCGAAGTGCCTAGTAAATAGGCTCCATTCACTACTCTAACCCTTAGGCTTGAATGGTAAGAGACTGAAGTCACATTCAATCACTTGTTAACACAAGAAGGCCAGGAAAATCGAGCAGAACACCATCTGGCTCTTTTTATTCTACCCTGTTGCATGAGTAGATCTACTGAGGATCTTAGGTTTCTACTTGGGATGTAGTGAGTGACCAGTTTTTTTTTAAGGGATTCATGGCTCTGTGGGCGATACATATTGCCTTAAATTTGATCCTAGCCTGGACTGGGAGCCAATGTAGTGTCTTCAGGGATGCCCTGGCTGATTGTTGTCTATGGATTTGGAGCAATGTCCTTGCTGCGGCTTTCTGTACTATTTGCAGCCGATTTATGACATATTTCGGTGTACCAAGATACAAAGAGTTGCCCATAATCCAGCTGTGACATAATTAAAGCTTGGACCACAGTTCTGCGGGAGTGTTCAGGTATGATAGGGAGGATTTTGCGGAGCATACGAAGTAATCCGAAGCATTTACCTGAGACTTTCCTTGCTTGGGTCTCCATATTTAGACTTTTATCTTGCCAGATTCCCAGGTTTTTAATAGCGGTCCTAGGGGTTGGGGGTTCACCCAAATGGGTCAACCAGCTGATGGTATTTCTTGCGACTGTTTTGTTTCACAGGAACATAAGCTCCGTTTTATCCCCATTAAGTTTTAAGGTAGCACTTGCACATCCAACCTGCTATTCGTGTCATGCATGGTCCCAAGTTGTTGTGTAGGGAATGGGTGCCGTCCGTCACTGATAGTACCAGCTGTGTGTTATCAGCATACGATACTATGGATAGTCCAAATTCTTGTACTATCTCTGCCAGTGGTTGCATGACAGATTGAAAAGTGCGGATCGATATTTGGAGAGTATCAGATAGATGCTTGTAGCATCCAAAGAAAGCAGGAAGGCAGGAGTATGATTACATTTAATGTTTATTCGGGAATCCAGCACAGCACAAGTTGTAAGCTCAGTAGTTGCAGATAGAATGACCAAACCTAGAACTTCTCAGATATAATCACAATTCTAAGAACATAACAAGTTCCAAAGGAATGACGAAGGTGAGGAGACATTTTAAAGGGAAAGTACAATAAACAAAGAATACAACACAGCTCCCCTTCCAACAATTTGAAGGACCTGTCTTCCAAGAATGATGTCAGTCACTTTAGCGTCGTGCCTGGCATACCTGCTTCCTTTAATCTACGAATCAATGTGCAATGATCCACCGTATCAAATGCGGCACTGAGATCTAGGAGCTGGATGGCCGCTGTGCACCTTTGGTCTAGAACCCCCTTTAGTTCCTCAGTCACCACCAACAAGGTTGACTTCATGCTATGTTGGGGTCGGAATCCCATTTGTGTGTTATGTAGCATTTGATTTTCTTCTAGGTATTGGGACAGGGTCTGATTCACACTTTTTCAGCGATTTTGCCTAGCAGTGGTAAAAGTGAAATGGGTCAATAATTTCCAGGCTCAGCTGGGGTATCTTTAGCAATGGCCGAATAATCGCATGTTTCTATGATATAGGGATCAAACCTTGGGAAAGAGAGAATGAAACCAAAGCTGCTGTGGATGATTTTGTTTTTCCACCTGCCTGTAACAAAATATCTGGAGTAATCGTGTCTTGGGGAGAGCCAGATTTAATCATTTGCAGAATTGTGGTCAGGGAAGTGATCTATTCCTACTCCTGTTTTAATTCTCAAATTTTCGTTAATGTTAGGGTGTGTTTCAGAATTCATGATGCTGCTGTGTTGTTGCAAGTTTCCATATAGTATTTCCACCTTGTTTTTCAAGAATTTCGCCAGCTGATTACATCTTTCTTTGGAGGAAGACTGGTTATTCATTTCATGATTAGCGGATGTTAAGGAGCGCACTATTTAAATAGTTCTTTTGAGGAGTTATAGACTGAGTTAATTTTTTCTTCAAAGTATATGGCCTGTGCCTGAGTCATCTCCCTATGGTATTGTCTGATAGCCAGCTCGTATTAATTGATGGTGAGATCATAGTTTTTTTTCCATAGCCTTTCCATTCTTTTACAAGATTTAACTGCTCATTGGACCATGGCGTAGCATCTTTCTTTAGCACAATTTTATGCCTGAATCCTTTTATAGAGCCCAATTCACCTCCAAATAATTTAGGAAGCTGATTTACCCATCCCTGTGTCTCATTGAGGTCAAAAATTAAGACCTGGCCCTTTGCATTAGGATTTAAAATAATTCCCAGTGCTCTTTGTTCATGCCACCCTGATAAAGTCCTTTATTTTACCACATACATTCAACCCCACGCAGTCCTTTCCTTGAAACTCAAACAAGTCTCAAAATATCCTGTAACTGGCGATTTCAACATCAGCTTCCTGCAATTCCTTCTAATTTAACTTGCTCCACGTTTCGTCATTTATCAATGTATTTGGTGAATAAGAATCCGCCCAATTCGCAATTACCCTTCCATTAATTTCCACCATGCACTTTGGCGGAGGATATGGCTCAATCTCAGTTTCTGTCTCTAGTTCTGTTTTCTTGTATATATATCACAGATTACCAACATATCCACTTCATCATCATTTTCTGTTTCCCCTAGGACTTCTTTAGAAATGATCTTACTCTCTTGCACTACATTGCCCTCTGAATTCTCTGGCAATTCTCTGGCAATTCTCTGGCAATTAAAACATTTCAACTTTACTGCTGAACAATTTCTCGAAATTGATATATGTTTTATACTTCCGCATCCATAACAAGTTTCCTTCCCATTCTCTGACATAGTTCTCAACCTAACCTCTTTTTTTCTTTGGACTTATCTTCCACATGTAAAGTAGACTGCAACGACTCTACTTTGGTTTTGTACCCACCATCTTTTACCTTAAACTCATCTACATAATGTGAGTTATTTTCTATATGTTTGGCCATCATTTTAGATTTTTCTAATGATGGCTCATTTCATTCCAACAACTTCTCCTGTATCTTCATGTTAGAGATTGTTTGTTCAATTGATCCCAGATTATCTCCTCATGAAATCCCTTAAATTTACATGTTGCAGCCACAGTTCGCAAAACTGCCCCATACTGATCAATAGTCTCACCAGCTAATTGTGTCTCTCCACAACAACACTCATTTATTTACCATAGTTCTCTTCATGAGCATTTGTGGCAGACGCAGATTCATTATCTGCCTCCTCATCCATATCACAGCCATTGTACCTTCCTTCACTATAAACTGTAAATGCTGGCAATATTTTCAACACTTTTTTGCCCTGCAACCCCAAATTATGCTTCAATAAAGCCAATTTCTTCTTTGCAATAAACATCTCAGCACCTATAGCCTCTAAATATGTTTCAAGTGCTTCTCACCAGTCCTCCCACGGCAGAATGGGTTCACCTGAAGTGGATAGAAACATGGGTAGAGGTCCAACAGATTGCATGGTGTCTAAAATTCTAATTAAGACTACGCTTGCACCCAAATATTCCCTGATAAACTGTCAGTAATACAATGGCAGAACAAATAAAATAGTTGCAAAATTGTCCCCCGCTTTTTTCCAACAAAACAAACTTACGTAATAAACGTAGTCACCGTTGCTTGGTAGATTCCAAAACAATAAATTAACATGACAAAGGTCATCACCGATGGCCCTTACTGCTTAGATGCTGGTTGCAACTTCCTTTAAAGAATTCCACAGTGCTGACCAGTCAGATGATGCCTTTGTTCAGCTAATAACAGATCAAGCCTCCAGCCAAGGAGAACACTATACTGCATCTACACTTAACTTGAACTTCCAGGCTGTGCTCCACAGGGATTCCCAACAATCCCACTTCACTTCCAACTTGTCCCATTGGGAGCACAGGATGCACAAATGGTGAGTCATACTTCCATGGTAATCTGCATGAACAACATCTTGTGCCTTGATTACCACATATTAGTTTGGAACGCAGAAACATGTGCTGGCAACTCACAATATTAAGCGGCCGGTGCGCAAGCAGACGTGCTTTAAAATGTTCAACAGCCTGTGTGCGAGCGGGTTCACAAGTGAGAAGTTCTTCACTATTAAATAGAGCACACGGCAACTCCTTAAACAAATGCCCCAATCTGAATAAAATATATTTCCATTTAACTGCCCAACTCTTTTTTTTTTTTTTTTTTTTTTCAAAATTTTTTATTGAAACAATAAATCAGTTACAAGCATGGGCCTACAACCGCCAGGGCCGGCCGCTAGATTCAGAAAGGATCGTACATTAGTGAAAGCAGTAGGCGACACCTGGGGCCCAGCCCCGTAAATGGCTCAGGATAGCTCGAGAGAAGCAGGAGACATACATTTAACATAAATAACAACAAAAAACAAAAGGCGAGGCATACGGGCAAAAAGCGTGGGTCAGGCTACATCCGGGGGACTTTTACTCCAAACCTTCAATTAGCTATCAACAGGAGGGAGTACTGAAAGATCGGGGGGGGGTAACGGGTAAGGAACATCTATATTCGATTATTACAATCAGTTGCAAGGAACCATCAAGGGTCAGGGGGACAAGGCATTATCGGTGTCCACTAGGGGGGGCGTACAGATACCCCCACGATACACGTTCCATTGCCCCCAAATTCTACCCCATGCCCCGGGTTTACCGCGGGCCACATATACAGTCTTCTCCCTGAACATACACCAGTCCATGTTTTCCTTCCATACTGACACGGTGGGTGGCCGCTGGGAGCCCCAAAGCTGCGCTATATCCCTCTTAGCAATCATGTAGCCCAGGGCCGCCCACCGAGTCTGCGCCGCGTTATAATCATTGGGCTCCCACACATTCAAGACACAGCGACGCACCTCCGGCAGCAGCGCCACCCCGGTGACTTGTCCCATGACCCCATGTACCCGACGCCAGTATTCCGCCACCTCCCGGCACTCCCAAAGGATATGGAGAAAGGTGGCACTGAGCCCACACCCCCGCTTGCAGAGCCCATCTTCCGAGAATCCCATCGAGACCAGACGGGGGCCCGTCACATACACCCGGTGGAGAATCTTTAACTGGACCAGGCGGAGACGGGCTGGAATGGCAACTTCCTTGGGGGACGATAGTGCGGACTGCCAGTCCTCGTCGTCTAATTCCACCCCGTCCCCCGTCCACGTCTCCCGAAGGCGCACCAATAGGTCAGCCCGATTATTAATGAGTTTTTTATAGATTAAGGAGATAGTACTGTCGGGAACATGACCATCAAGTATGCGGTCCTCGAGGGGCGAAGAGGCCGGGACCTTGGTCCCCTCCCCAAAGACAGAGAGCAGGGCATGCCGAACCTGGGCGTATCGGAAGAACTCCTTTTCCGTGAGTTCGTATTCGCTCTGGAGCGCCACGAAGGTCTTAACCGCGCCCTTCATCCATAAGTCTCCCACTCTACTGATGCCAATCGTGTCCCAACGGTCAAACCCCTTTGTTGTCCAGAGGCTTCCCAGTCGGTCGGAGGCAAATAAAGGAGTAGCGCATATTAGTCGCTCACTCCAGCCCATGGCTACATTGGCCGCCTTCCAAATCCGTACCGCGATCTTAGTGGGGCCCGTCAGGGTCCGTCCAGCCGAGCGGGAGTAAAGCGCCCTGTTATAGTTACCGCCGGGAAGCAGGAATTTATCCATCTCATACGCCGGGTTCAAGCCAGGCGCATACGTGGCATGGTTAATGGCTGATAGCTGTGAGGCCCAATAATACCTGCGAATGTCGGGAAGCGCGATGCCCCCGTCGTACCAGGGGAGAGTGAGTTTGGCCAGGGCGATACGCGCCCGTCCGTCCCACACCAGTCTCCTCTGCAGGCTCTCTACTTCCCGAAAGTAGGCCACTGGAATGATGTCGAAGGAGTTCTGAAGTGCATAGAGGAACCTGGGAAGGGACATCATTTTAAACAATGCGGCCCGACCCAGTGGGGACAGGGGCAGCCTACACCACCGAGCCGTGTCTTCCCTCAAACGCCGAAGTGGAAGCAGGAGATTGTGCTCATAGCGAGCTACCGGGTCCAACGAGATGTGTATCCCCAGGTATTTAAAGCCAGACAGAGATATTTGGATCGGAAGCCGAGGCGGCAGGAGAGGGGGCCCACCGGAGATAGGATAGACACAGGATTTAGACCAGTTAATCGTGAGACCCGAATTTCTCCCGTAGGAAGTCAGAACATCGAAGAGAACGTTAAGCGACTGCCGCGGCGAGGTAAGATACAGGAGGATATCGTCAGCATATAACGAGACCCGATCCTCAAAGCCCGGGGCCCACCGGATCCCCCTGATCGAGGGCTCCCAGCGGAGCCAAGCGGCGAGTGGCTCCAGGGCGAGAGCAAAGAGCAGAGGAGACAACGGGCACCCCTGCCTCGTCCCCCTACCGAGAGCGAAGGGCCGAGAGACCTGCCCATTAACCACCACCTGAGCCATGGGTCCCATGTAGAGAAGCTTCACCCAGCCAAGAAATCCCTCCCCAAAGCCGAATTTGGTCAAGACAGCCCAGAGGAATGGCCACTCGATGGTGTCAAAGGCCATCGTGGCATCTAAAGAAACCAGCACGGCCGGTTCGGAGAGGTACTCTGCCCTGGCGAGGGCGCCATGGAGACGCCGCAAGTTGAGGGCGGTGTTGCGATGTGGGATGAAGCCGCATTGATCAGGATGAATCAGATCGCAGATGACGCTCAACAAACGATTGGCAAGGACTTTAGCCAGGATTTTAGGCTCTGCATTTAGCAGTGAGATAGGCCTGTAAGAGGCACAGCGGTCCCGTGGCTTACCTTCCTTGGGGATCACGACTATCGTGGCCAGTCGCTGGTCGACCGGAAGGGAACCGGCCTCAAGGGACTCCTGAAACATACGACGGAGGAAGGGCGCTAGTTTATCCGGGCGCAACTTATATAATTCGATAGGTAGACCGTTGGGACCCATGGCCTTGCCCGAGCGAAGGGACCGAATCGCAGTCGCGATTTCATCTACCGACAAGGGAGCGTCCAGTTGCTCACGGTCCTCGGCAGAAAGGCCAGGCAAAGCAATGTCCCTCAGGAGAAGGCGAGAATCTTCCTCATCCCTATCAGTCACCGGGGAGTACACAGTCCGGAGGTGGTCGGCAAAACATTCAACAATCTCACCAGGCTCAGTCACACACACTCCATCCGAGACACGCAACTCCGGGACCACACGATTCACTCTCTCCTTCTTGTCCAGCCACGCAATCAGCTTTCCCGCCTTGTCCCCGGCATCATACAACCGACCCTGCTGCTCCCTATACATAGTTTTGGCAGCGTCGGTGACAAGAGATCTGTATTCAAACTGTTTCAGGCTGAGGGCATGGAGCCCGTCCGGAGTGACACCCGCCTCCAAGGCCGACTCCAGCCCCGAGATGTCAGTCTCCAGCTTCACCACCGCCTCACTCCTGAGCTTCTTAGCCACCACTATCTGGGAGAGGGCGTGTCCGCGGATTACGGTTTTAAAGGCTTCCCACAGGGACATTGCAGACAACACAGAACCCTCGTTTTCAAGAAAGTATTGGTCCATAGCCTTAACCAGACTCTCGCGGGTCGTAGGGTCTCGCAGGTACCACGGGTTAATGGGAGCGATCCGCCCTGCAGACCGCGACTCGGTGTCAAAGAGAAGCCACAGCGGGGAATGATCGGAGATACCCCTCGCCAGGTGCCTGACCTCTCGAATTCGACCCGTCTGCGCCGCGGGCATAAGGAAATAGTCTAACCTAGAAAGACTCCCATGTGCCCCAGAGTGAAAGGTGTATTGACATTGGGTCGGATGCATTAATCGCCAACTATCCACCAGGCCGAAGGTCTCCAACAGACCACCTAGCCAAGCCTGGGCAGCGGGGAGGGCCCTGGGTGGGTGACGATCCAGGTCACCCGAAACCACCGAATTAAAATCCCCGCCCATAAGCAAAAGGCCATCCGGAAGTTCAAGCAGCATTCGACCCAAGTCCGCGAAGGTGGAGTTCTGGAGGCCCGGTGGGACGTAAATTGAGACCAGGGCAAGGGGATGCCCCTCCCACCTCCCAGTCAGACAAACATAACGCCCTCTGTCATCTGAGACCACCCTCGTGATCTCCAACGGAAGTGAGGATCGCAGGAGAATGCCCACCCCCCTGGAGCCAGTTGTGAAACCAGAGTGAGCCACGAGGCGGTATCCCCCCCTGTTCATTGCATGGCAGACATTACCAACCAAATGCGTCTCCTGGATAAACACCACATCAGGAGTCAGACGACGCAAATACTGCAGAACTACACCCCGTTTGATACGGTCCCCCAACCCATTGACGTTCCATGACATCAGCTTCAACCCGTCCCCCCCCATCCCCTCCAATAGATCAGAGGTCCCCCCGCAAGTAGCACAAGTCCCAAAGGTGGCAGAAAATCAATACCTCGCCCTGCAAACAAAAACCACACTACAAAACAACCCCTCCTTCCCCCCCACCCCCCCCAACACCCAACTCCCCCCACCCTGCACCCCTGCGGGCCAAAAAACCCCCCCAAATTGCAGTGTGCCTGTCGCCCAACTAACCCCAGTCTACAAAAAGACCCCGGAGGAGGAAAGGGACCCGTCCCCGCCCGCCCCCCATACAGGTACTAGCGAAACACACTGAACCAAAGAAGTACAACCCAGCTGAGCAGTGCAAATTGGCAAAATCAAGGACCAAGAGTCACTCCAAAGGGGACCCGTCACCGTTGGTACCCGCAGAGGGCCCGGGACGGCCACCTCTGTCCGGCAGCGAGTCCAACCAGTCACTCACGGCCACAGGAGAGTCAAAGAAGGCAGTCCGATCCTCATGTTCCACTCGGAGTTTGGCAGGGTAGAGCATAGAGTACTTTAGGCCCAGCTCACGAAGACGACGTTTCACCCCCTGGAATCCCATCCGCTGTTTCTGGACAAGTTGAGTAAAGTCCGGATAAAAGTTAATGGATGAGTTCTCATGTCGAACCGGGCCATGGACCCGCGAGGCCTGCAGAATCGCATCCCGGTCTCTGTAGTAAAACAGTTTGGCCACGATAGGCCTCGGGGGGGCCCCCGGCCGTGGCCGCCCGCCCGGAACTCGATGAGCCCGTTCAACGGCAAAAAATTTACTCAAGCCCGCAGGGGTCAGCTGTTGGAGGATGAGTTCCTCGACCAGGAGGTCAACCGGGCGGTCGTCGGAGGACTCCGGTACGCCGATGACACGGATGTTGTTGCGTTGGGCCCATCCCTCGAAGTCCTCCAGCCGCCGGGCCATCTGCTCATTGACCACCTTGATGTCGCCAAGCGCGGCCTGCAGGTCCGACACCTCCGCACCCAGGGTGGAGGTCCGCGCATCGAGAGTTTGAACCCTCTCGTTTGTTTTGGAGAGGTCCGCCCGTATTAGGGTGACATCAATCGCCACCGTATCGATCTTGCGGGCCAGGGCCTCGTATTGCGTGGCGATGGTCTCCCTGATGCCATCAATGGCGCCCATGATGTCCTGTAGGGAAAGTTCCGAAGAGACGGATGTGCCACCACCGGCGACGTCTGAGGGGGGACCGGCCGTTCCAGGAGAGCCTCTGCCCTGAGTGTAGCGGTCCATGTTGTTGGTCTGGACCGATCCTCCACGGAGGGAGGATTTAGTCTTACGCCCCTCGGGGCCCCCCTTGCCCCCCATGCGGCCACGGACTCCGAGGGGGACCGCCGATCAAAAGTAGTTGGGATACCGGCCCTGGAAACCAGCGCCTCACCCGAGGCCACAATATGGCGGTGCGGGGGGACCCAAGGCGATAGGCACTCTAGTGGCAGGTGGTGACAAAGCTTTGTGCAGAGGTCAGGGAAACACCCCGCCACCTCAATCGCTCAACCGGCCAGCCCCCTGAGGTCTGAAAGTGAAACCGAAAGTGGCCGAGCGGCCCCTGGCACCGCGCCGCAGCCGTTGTTGTTCAACTGCGACACGGCCCCACGGCTCACCTTCGCCCCGGGCACCTCCGTCGGGTGGGTCCCAAAAGTTCAAACAACGATAACTCAGGATTCCCGGGTCCGATTAAATTTCTGAAAAGAGATACGTGCTCAGCCGGTCGTCATCTCCCAGATTCCATAAACCAAATCAGGATATTGTCAGGATAAATTCCGAGGAGCAGCGAGGGTCCGGGGAGCCCTGTGCTCACGCGACCATCTTGGATGCGCGCTAGGCTCCTCCTAACTGCCCAACTCTTAATTGAGTAATGCTGTAGACGATTGCCCTGGATATGACAACCGTTCAGTCATCCTTACTGTTTGCCTCTCCTTATCTGAAGGCTGGGCTGGTCCGTCAGGGTAGTTCTTTTGTCTTGCTCGTCGCACTCGCCAATGATAAGTTAAAAAATATATCTTCCAAATGCACATGTATAATGAGATTTATTCAGGATGCAAACACGCAACCTGCCTGAGAAAGCTCACACAGTTACCGCCCACTAGAAGAACACTCCTCCCAACATTCTCATCCCCAAACATTCTAATATAGACTTCTATCATGACTACTCAAAATACAACATATATGGTTCTACTTTCTTCACCTTTCTGAATCTCCATGAAAAAGCACATGGCAGGGTTTGCTTATTTAACTAAGCAATACACTCCTGACTTCCTCTCTATCTACCCTGATGAACATTGTGAAGGTGCTAGACACATCATAATGCACACCAGAAATACTTTTTGGACATGGCACTCAGCATTTAAATGTGACCTACATTCATAAAAGATTTAACCATCTTACATGAATGGCTCTTAGATACCTAATCCCTTGGTAGCCACTGCATCATGAACCAGATCCTGTGCCCTTATTTTTAATTTTTATATAAAGCTGCTTGGCACATTTTGCAAATCACATTCAGAGCCCAATTCACAATCCATTTTACTCTCATAAAAGCAGGGCTCGAGTCGGGGTACATACAGGTACACGGTGTCCCCCGACTCTTTTCACAGGGTGGACGCTGTCACCCCTGCCAAAAAGCTGGGCCCCACAGAAATATGCTGTACTTGTCCCGGTGTAATTTTCAGACCCCGGGACACGTTTAGCAGCACCTGCAGTTGCCTGCTTTCCATTCCCAGCAGCAACTGCAGGCAGCGAGGGAGTCACCTCCAGCTGGGCCGAAGTTAAGGGGCCATTCGGCCTCCTTTTGTTTGTATATGCTGATTGGGGGGCGCCTGGAACCTTACATTTAAATGTAAAAGCCACAGCGGAGAAACAAAGGCACACAGCTTGCCTTATCTTCACAGGTACTTAAGAGAGTCATGCTTTTGCCTTTGTTCTGTCCCTGTATATAAATGCAGACACAGTAAGACTGTCAGATGGGTTAGTCTGACCCAGTATTTACACAAATAATGTAAATAGCACTATTTTATTTCTTTTATAGCGCTACGTTGTGACGTCATGAGGTCATTTGCATATTGTCTTCCTTGGTCAGTCCCCCCACTTCTTTTTATAGGACTTGTACCCTGCATAAAAGGTCTGGTTTATGGGTCTGTGGTAATGACAAATCATCTGATTTCTTCTGAAACATTCTAAATCTGGTGAAGCCTCCACCATCTAAATTTCCGCCACCATACGGATATTAATGCGCAGCAAATTCAGCCAGGCGATTTATACACCAACCCTTGCATTTATTTTCAGAAATGAGAGGATTTTCCATTACAAGAAAACTCTAAATAAGGCCCTAAGTGTGCATTACTCCTGGAAATTCAGTAGTAAGACACAGGAGTAGGACACAGCTTCTTACAGGAAAAGCTGTGCAAATTATGACACGCCTCCTACTTTAGAAAGGAATAACATCAAACAATGCCAAGTGTGTCCAAATAATCTGCAAATATCCTCGAGTGCCTTACAGAGCAGGCCCCTCTTTTTGTATTCATTAAGTGGAGTTTCAAAGTTGAACTCCTTCCATTTGTAGTCCTGGCTTTCCTGTTCTGCGATACCTCCTGCCTTATCAAAGGGAAAGTTGCTAAGCAATAGGCTTGTTTCTGGGCCCTATGTATAGAAATATTTTAGGTAGAGATATATCTTTCTCAAACATCATGATAAATGCACAACCAGTGCCCTCCACTTGGTTATCTGGGTCCATGTACTCTGTGTAGATGCCTCACTTAAAGGTCCAATTAGCAAGAGGCAGAATGGCATACTGTGAACTGCATTTACATCATGTCACCCCCGATTCACCAGAGCACAGTGAATATATCTATATACAATAGCCGAGCTATACAGAATAGCTAGTTTAACACTGACTGAAACATCTTTCTCACATTGGCAATGCACATCTTCAGCCACATTCAGACTAGCCCTTGTGTCTTACATTCGCACAGAACAATACAGATTTCTATCTTCCAACATGGATAGGGGCACCTCCACTTTCCTTTGTGGTAACCTAGTATATCCTACACAATCTCAGGGTGGTAGCCACCCATAATTACAGAACCCTATTCACTGATGTGTGTTTCGTTCATCCTAACCCCTAGGTGATCCCAATTCGGTAAGACTAGAGTCATAAGGTGAGAAAAAGGTGGAAGACTGACTGTGGGCTATGTCCGGAACATGGCCCATTCCTGGACAGTTAAGGTGGAGGTCCCTAACTCAGCAACCGCGATCAGGGGTGACCCGCAGTGCACCCCATGCTTACTGTCTAGCTAGGAGTCATCAGGTCTGGGTTTGTCTGAATTCCTTCTATCTTCTGAACATTTGCGACTCATGAAGGCATGCTGTTCACCCTGGAAGTGGGGACCTGTGGCTGTTAACGGTTCTCCTAAATGGAAATGTTCTGTCTCCCCCCCATCTCACACACCAGGGCTCCAGTCATAGGTTCCACTAAGGACCATTTCTGTGAGATCCTTGCTTGATCTTTACAGACCTGCTCTATACTAACTCTGAAAGGTTCCAGACCATTTATAATCATAATACTAACAACCCTCTGCAGAAGGACGCCCTGTCCTAGTGCTGCTGATACCATCATTCATTCTGGAATCATCCCAAGCATTCCTGAGCCTCCTTCTTCCATCCTTCCTCCATCAGAAGCCACAGGGCCCAATTCAGACGGCTATATCTATGAGTAGTTGTGTCTCACTACTGCCTTGGTGTGAGTTGCACTTGAGTATCTGTGCCAGACGAGTAAGACTTTTCTGTGATTAGTTTCAAGGAATAAGTAAGCCTGTCTTCCTCTTGGAAATTCTTAAGTATGTCACACCTAAAGCTGTAGTAAGACATGCCTACTGATAGAAAATCACTTCTTCAAAAGGCGGGTATATTCAGTTCCAATTCACAACCAAGCCTTAATTCAGACACACCTATTCACAGAAATAGCTTTGAAAATCAAGCCCACAATGTTTGAACTCCCTTCCTGACTCACTATTAGTGGCTAGGCAGAAGCCTGCTGAACCATTAGTCCAGCTACAAAAACATTTTACAAGCAGCACACACCATAAAACCAACAACTCTATATTTATTTAATGCGCACAAAAACATATTGCAATTCAGTTTTCTATGTATGTCATTACAGTGGCCAGAGGATACGAGTTCATAATATTACGTGAACAATGTTTCCTTTAGGTTGGGCAGTGCCATCAAATAACCCCTGGAATAGAGAAAATGTGCTTTCTGAGGACAAGCGATTTAGGTTTTGTGCAACTCATCTGCTTATTTAAACATCCGTATCTCATGCGACTCAAACAGTGGTACAAGACTGTTTAATTTTCCATTATAGCAGGCTTTACTCGGCATCGCCTTAGCTATACATAAGGTATACCTTCACTTATCTAGCATACAATAATATTGCCACATTTAAGCTATCAGAAAACACATAAAAACAACGGCAACATGTCTGTATCTTTAGGTCCTCAGGGGATTTGCACTTAAGCTGGCTGAGCTCCCGACCAATAAGCCATAAACAGGTTTTATCATAGCAGAAAAAAACAGGACCATCTCATAAATATGATCTATCTTCACATATTCTGAAATATTAAAAAGCAACACTTTATCCCAGACAGACGCGTACTGTCTCTAGAACTGGGAGTTTTGTTTTACTCTTTCCATTTCAGTGTTCCATTTATATTGATTTAACAACAATTGAGTAGATGCAGCTGTTTGGTTGTGTTTCTACTGAATAGCAGTTGTACCTTGTTAGTTTTTTTTCTCACATCTAGTTACTTAGCTGCGAAATTTTAGTGTTTTCCATTGAAATGAATTATGTGCAGTTTTTCTGTGAAAATTAACACTTCATTTTTTCATTTTTGAACAGATACATTAAAAATAAACTGTAGCAAATATAATTTTAAACTCATTATATGCATATGAATATGTACAAACAAAGGTCAAAGTGACATTTTTGCTAAGTATGGTAATTATATCTTACTTTGCATTAAAAAAAATTTAAATTCACTGAAAAAAACATTGGTTAAAGGGATGTTATAGTTCGGTAAAAATGTCAGTTAAAACAATATATATATATATATATATATATTCACGCTCTACTGTTGCTTACACGCACAGAAAGGACCAGCACTCGTTGGTAATAATCCAATAGGGGATTTATTCGGTGCAAAAACTTTAACAGAACAGACGCGTTTCAGCCGTAGCCTTCGTCAGTGTCGGCTACTGTCTCTGAAGCGGAAGTAAATAAAGACATAATACATCAAAACAAATGAAGGACGTCACCAAAATTCATGGACGCCATATTTGAATGTGCAAACCAACATATTTCAAATTCATTATTGTTAGCAATCATTAAGTATACAATAAATTATTGTCGTATTACATGATTTTAAATAAAGAATCGAACATTGTAATGCTATATATTATATTTAAATTGATAATTCAAACGTAAATAACGTTGTTGTAATTCGTTATACTGCCCTGAATGGGTTTCGGTTGTTTTGGTGTCATTATTTTATATTTTCACTTTTTGTGCCAAGATTTTAGAGAATGCTGTATTAATTGATAGATTTATCTCAGAGATGGGTTATTAGTTCTTCTCCAGCATTAAGACCAGCGGTCGCCAGTAGATAGTTATAGTTAGGACCGTGTTTCCATAGGAAATCTGAAAATTCTATTTTGAATAACTTTGGCGCCGGTTGACGGATCCTCGCGAAATTTTCAAAACTAATGGGGCGCTCCGCTCAGCTCCTACCCTGAAAGTCTCGGGGTGATTCGTCAAGCGGGGGCTGAGAAAAAAGGGGGGTCCCAAAACGCGTTTTCCCCATGCATTTTCCCATAGGACCTTTAGTCGAAGGTACAGCCCGAACGGCTGAACAGAATTACTTGAAATTTGGCAAAGAGGTAGTCCTCAGGTCAGGGATGTGCCTTTTGCATATATGGTGTCAATCTGTTCAGTAGTTCCTGAGAAAATTGCAGTTAAAGTACATAAATATCTATAAGCACGCACCATAACGTGCGCGAGCGTAATTCTGATTGGTGGTTACATGTCAGTCAACATTCGAATCGGTCAAAATCAGGAAGTGTCGTCCGCCATTTTGTGTGTGACAGTGAAAAAGAAAGGTGGAGAACGTGAAAAGGGGGCAGGGTACAGAGTTCCTGACCCCGTAGCCTTTGTCAGGGGGTCCCCAAAGGGTGAAAAAACATTTTATTTTTTTTTCAAAAAATCGCGGGGTGCGTGCACGGTGAAAAACCTTAAAAAAAAAAAATACATTTTAAACGAGCCATTCCATATTACAGGATACAGTTAATCTATAACTATATACATAGGTAGCTTATTGTAAAATAAATATATAAAAAATATAATAAAACATACATAACTTAGCATTTAAAAAACCTTACAAATTCACTTAAAAAACCATAGGTTTCACACATGTTATAGTTAGCTGGACATTTCACTAGTAAAAAACCATTGAAATTCCCCCGTTATAGTTAGTTCAGATAACTATAACTCGCGCGACCGCCACTCTATCACAAGGATGATGTCATCAGTGATGTCATGAGTGATGTAATATGTGACGTCATGAGCAGTGGATTGTGGGCGCGCAAGTTATAGTTATCTGAACTAACTATAACGGGGGAATTTCAATGGTTTTTTACGAGTGAAATGTCCAGCTAACTATAACATGTGTGAAACCTATGGTTTTTTCAGTGAATTTGCAAGGTTTTTTAAATGCTAATTCCTAACTATAACGTGTGTGAAACCTATGGTTTTTTAAGTGAATATATATATAGATATATATATGTTACTCAGTAGGGGAAGCCACTTGGTAGTTTTGGCTGCTTATCCATAGACAAGGTGTTTGTTTTTTTGGTTCACTAATAACTTTGGTGCCATTTGACGAATTTTCACAACTTTTTGGGGAAAAAAAACAAATTAACTTAAGCACCTGCAAATTAACTTAAGCACCTTCCTTCAAAGTTTCGATGCGAACCATCTGCAAAAAACCGCTGAACGTAATTACACCAAATTTGTCAGGAAGCTAGATGTTGGTCCGCAGATTGTCGTTTTTCTGATTAGGTATACATCTGTTCAATAGTTTCTGAAATATAAAGGTACAAAAATATTTGTATATTAGTACTGTTGGGTCCGAAGGATTCCTGAGAGAGACTCCCAGAAGCGCCAATTAAAAAAGGAATCTTTCTGATTGGCCCTAATTTTCCCTTGCGCCATCTCACTCGTGGGAGCGAGTGCGCTTATTGGCTGTCAGCAACATGGCAGCAAAAAATGTTTCTGGCAGCCATTACAGGACTCTGGGACTTAGTGCCCTGTCCTGAAGCATATAAAAAGAAATAACATAAGGGGCCACTGGAGCCAAATTACAAAACAAATCAGCAGTTTTTCCTGCGATCCAGCAAGAGTCCCACGAGATCGCAGCAAAACAGAAAAAAGAAAAAAAAGCACAACACAGGAAGCCACTGGATATGATACTAGTGGACTTTGTGTTGGTGTGAGGTTTGTATTCGAACAGATGCCCTGATTTGTATTTTTTGATTAAATTGTATTATGTGTTTTCTTGTAATTTAACAAGGAAATATCATTTGCAGTTACAGTTTTTGCACGCAATCTGGGTTACATTACTGTTTCAATTGTATTGCAGTCAGTAATTAATGCATATCTATAGTTGTGGCGGGTCCCAGGTTGATGAAAGGATAGCCTTACAACCATTGTTTAGGATCACCCGTGCGTGCAATGACTGTGTATGATTGTATGTAATAGCGATCTTAGTATTCATGTACTGCGTATGTGGGGCGGGTGGGATTGAGCAGGCAGGGAGGGAGGGAGGGAGGGGAGAGGGTGGGGTCGGGGGTGATCTAGGGGAGGGCTAATGGGGTATTAACTGTGTGAACTTGCCCAACTAAAGACCCTGGTGATTCGATCACTGTCATCTACCCATTGCCTCAATGCTGCGGTTGGTGTCTGTTGGAAACCGGGCAACCGGGTTAGCAGTCACCAGGTTCCCAGCACAGTGGTAGCTTGGCTCGAGCAGTTGGGGGTCAGGCACCGTGTTAAGCGTACGTCACACCCTCACAATAACCATGCGTTCATCCGTTCCAAAAACGACACTACACCGTAAAAATTATGGAAGTCAAGATGAAAATATATATGTCTTTATCTTATTTTCTCTTAGTTGCAGGCTTCACGTCATAAATACAATACAATAGGATTTTCCTTCAAAAGAGCAGGTCAAATAAACAATGCTACTTCGGAATTTCAACAAATAGGTTCAGGTCATCATTAAGCAAAGAATAAATAGATGTGCAATAAATACAGACGGCAAATAAATACAGTCAGACAATAAATACAGTGCAGGAATAAATTAGTGGAAGACAATAAATAAAGCACCTTCAATAAATAAGGTAAAACAATCAATGACAATTACAGATCAGATCATTTTCATGAGGTCACTTGGTCTTACTTTGCCCATACACAGCTTGTGGTCATTTGGATGACATGGGGGTGTCCCACCTAGGTTGGTCAAGGCTGGGGCCTAAGCTGAGGCAGAACAAGGGTAACCTAAAGATCTGGCCCTCCAAACTTCACAGCCCTTTACGGAGGTCACTGTACCAGTCTCAGTTCACCCCTGGCACTCCCAGGCTAGTCCTAACACCCCTTTAACCCCTAGGATGGTCTTTTAGGGCTCCACGGGGCCTCAGACGCCCCCTCTACCACTTACTGTCCCTTCCTCGACGATCGGCTCCGCTCGGCGCCGTGTCGACGCCGTGAGGCGGCTCCGGATCGATGTCGTTGGGCGGCCTCGACTCGATGTCGCTGGGCGGTCTCGACTCGATGTCGCTGGGCGGTCTCGACTCGATGTCGCTGGGCGGTCTCGACTCGATGTCGCTGGGCGGCCTCGACTCGATGTCGCTGGGTGGTCTCGACTCAATGTCGCTGGGCGGTCTCGACTCGATGTCGCCTTCCGGCGTCGCAGGGACACGGTCTCCCTGCTTCCGGGTGTCTCCGGAGTGCGATCTCCACTCCCGACCTCCGGCGCGCTTCACCTCCGTTTCCGGCGACTCCGGTGGGCGGACTTCACTCCCCCGTCGACGCCTCACCTCGACCTCGGGTGACTCTCTACTCGACCTCCGGTGCCTCTCCACGACCTCCGTCGGCGCCCTCACTCGACCTCTGGTGACTCCCTCTTCGACCTCCGGTGCCTCTCCACGACCTCCGTCGGCGCCCTCACTCGACCTCTGACGGCTCCGGGTACGACGTCTGCTTTCTGTCAGCGCCGCTTCTCTACCTCAGGCCCCAGGTCTCCAGGCTTCTCGACGTCGGGACTTCAGGAGGACACCGCTAAACAGGTCAGGAGCTTGCTGTTCTTCCTCTTTAAGGCCTGTTCCAAATGTTCAGTTCCTTAAGATGGTTCTTCTGGTCTTGGTCCCACACAGGGCTTTAGGCTGGGCTTGGTCACTAGGGACTAGCATCATGGGTGGGTTTCTGGACCCCACTCCAAGCACTGGTTTCCACCTCTGCTGCCTTACTCCGACCTCCTTCTATCTCTGTCCTCTCTCTTCTCCAGTCAGATGCCAACTGCCAACCTGAGATGGCCTCCCAACATTCTAAACTGCCTCCCACTATCACAGGATTCTAGAATGTTCCAGAAGGTTCTAGTTATGTCACAGGTGACAATGGGTGGCCACCATTTTGTGTCTCAGGCCCTCACACAGAAGTTCCAGGGGTAGGGAAAATGGCTCCCTGACCCTGCATCAACACTAAAAAGTCTGGTGGTTCCCAAAAAGGAAAAATTATAACAGGGTTTGAGGCAGTAGTGGGACAAAATAAATAATGATGAGGAGGGACCACCCAAAGGGCTGACAGGTCTAACACGCGTCCCCCCCAGCTGAAAGTGGGGAGAGCTACCCAACCCCTTGGGAGTTCTCATCACTAAGGCGGAAATACCTTGAGAGACCGTCTGCATTGGCGTGGTCCACTCCAGGCCGATGTTCCATCTGAAAGTTCATTCCCTGTAGGGAGATAGACCACCTTAGCAACTTGGGATTCTCCCCCTTCATCTGCATCAGCCACCGAAGGGGTCTGTGGTCAGTCTGAACTAGGAAGTGCGAGCCAAACAGGTATGGCCGCAACTTCTTCAGAGCCCATACCACTGCAAAGGCTTCACGCTCTATTGCACTTCACTTCTGTTCCCTGGGAAGTAGTCTCCGGGATAGGAAGACCACGGCTTGATCCAGACCCTCTTCATTGAGTTGCGATAACACTGCACCAATGCCATGTTCCGATGCGTCCGTCTGGACAATGAACTCCTTGGAAACGTCTGGGGCCCTTAAGACCGGGGCCTCGCACATAGCTTGCTTCAGTTTCACAAAGGCCTGCTGACAAGCCTCCGTCCAGACTACCCGTCGAGGTTGCTTCTTGGACGTAATCTCCTTGAGGGGGGCCACAATGGTACCATACCCCTTCACGAAGCGGCGGTAATATCCGGTGAGGCCCAGAAAAGCTCGGACCTCAGTCTGAGTCTTGGGGGGTTCCCAAGCCATGATGGCCTCGATTTTCACCTGGAGGGGTTGCACCGCTCCCCTACCCACCAAGTGTCCAAGGTACACTACCGACCCCTGCCCGATCTGGCATTTACTGGCCTTGATCGTTAAACCAGCGTGCTTCAGGGCCTGGAGAACAGTTTGCAGGTGACGCAAGTGATCCTCCCAGCTGTTACTGAAGACGGCAATGTCGTCCAGATAAGCAGCAGAGAAACTCTCCATTCCAGCGAGGATCTGGTTCACCAGACGCTGAAACGTGGCAGGTGCGTTCTTGAGCCCAAAGGGCATCACGCAGAACTGGTAGTGGCCCTTGGGCGTAGAGAAGGCTGACCTTTCCTTAGCTCCATCAGTCAGAGAGATCTGCCAGTACCCGGAAGTAAGGTCAAAGGTACTCAGATATTGGGCAGCTCCCAGCCGGTCAATCAGTTCATCCGCCCTCGGAATCGGATGAGCATCAGTCTTGGTTACTGAGTTCAGTCCCCGGTAGTCCACACAGAACCTCAGTTCCGGTTGGGCACCCGGTGGCACAGCTTTTGGTACTAATACCACCGGACTGGACCAGGGGCTGCTGGAAGGTTCAATCACTCCTAGCTCCAGCATCTTAGTGACTTCACTGTGAATGCTGGCCTTCACCTTGTCTGTCATCCGGTAGATCTTTGACTTCACAGGTGGGCTGTCTCCTGTGTCCACATCATGGACGCACAGGTGAGTCCTACCCGGAACAAGGGAGAACAACGAAGAGTACTGCCCCAGGACCTGGCGGCAGTCCTCCTGCTGTTCAGGAGTTTGGGACGGGGAGAGAATCACTCCCTCCACCAACCCATCCTTCTCTTGAGACGCAAATAAGTCGGGGAGAGGCTCGCTTTCCACGTCCTCTGCTCCGTCAGTCAACATTAGCAATATGACTTCGGGCCTCTCATGGTGGGGTTTGAGGCGGTTGGCATGCAGCACCCGTAGGGGCTGGCGAGGGGTCTTCAGATCCACCAAGTAGGTAGCCTTACCCTTCTTCTCCAACACCTCAAAGGGTCCTGACCAGCGATCCTGGAGGGCACTAAGCTCTCCTGGTTCGATCACCCACACCTTCTGGCCAGGCTCCAATTCCACCGGATGAGCATTGTGGTCATGCCACGCCTTCATCACTGCTTGGCTGGCTTCCAAGTTGTCAGAAGCTTGCTTCCACAACTTAGCCATTTGGCTCCGGAAGGCCAGCATGTAGCTCACCACGTCCTGGGGAAGCTTTCTGGGAGTTCTTTCCCATCCGTCTCTCACCAGGCCGAGAGGTCCACGCACAGGATGCCCATACAGAAGCTCGAAGGGGCTGAAGCCCACTCCCTTCTGTGGCACTTCCCTGTAAGAAAACAATAGACAGGGTAGGAGGACGTCCCATTTCCACCGCAGGCTTTCCGGCAGACTTCTGATCATGCCTTTCAAGGTTTTATTGAACCTCTCCACCAGACCATTGGTCTGGGGGTGGTAAGGAGTGGTGAACCGGTAGGTCACTCCACATTCCTTCCACATGGCCCGCATGTATGCTGACATGAAGTTGGTCCCCCTGTCAGACACAACTTCCTTGGGAAAACCCACTCGGGTAAAGATTCCCATCAGGGCCCTAGCCACAACAGGTGCAGTAATGGTCCTCAGAGGTATAGCCTCTGGGTACCGTGTGGCATGATCCACCAGAACCAGGATAAACCTGTGACCAGCTGTAGTAGGCGGATCTAACGGACCCACAATGTCGATGCCCACCCTTTCAAAGGGGGTGCTAACGACAGGAAGTGGTTCCAGGGGAGCTTTCAGCTTTACCCCTGTCTTCCCACTGGCTTGACAAGACACACACGTCCGGCAATAGGTGTCGGACGACACTTTCATTTGAGGCCAATAAAAGTGTGGGACAAGCCGGGCAAAGGTCTTGTCTTGCCCCAGGTGTCCTGCCAAGGGGATCTCATGAGCCAATTCCAGGAGAAAGGCTCGATAACGTTGAGGGACAACCAAGGTCCGTGACGATCCGTGCATGGGTGCCTTGGGTTCACTGTAGAGGAGGCCATCCTCCCAGTAAATGTTGTAGTTCCCCTCAACGTTCCCTGCTGCCTGGGCTTCGGCCTGTCGCCTCAGTCCCTCAAGGGTAGGACACTCCCTCTGGCCCTTGCAGAATTCCTCCCTGGTTGGCCCTCCCTCCACGTGCCACTCGGCCGGGATGGGTAGGTTCTCCAGTTCGGTCACATCCCCCTCCGCGGACTCCTGGTCCACCACTTCCGGTGGCCTATCCGTCACACGGGGCGCAGATGCCGAGGCAGGCTCCTCCTGCCCTCGGTTCTTCCCTTGATCGGCAGCCGGCTGTGCCTTTGTTCCAGGCTCCCGCCTAAACGAACTCCCCCTCCGGGTAGTCGCAGACCCTGTGCTGACACAGGCCCAGTCAGGTGTACCCAGCATCTCCGCATGAGTCCGGTATTCCACCTCCTTCCAAGCATTATGCTCCATGTCATTCCCCAGCAGACAATCGACTGGCACGGCAGGTCTTACGGCAACTCGAAGCAACCCTGTAACCCCTTCCCATTCAAATGGAACCTCGGCCACCGGATAGTGGCCCATTCTGCCGTCAGCCATCGCGGCAGGGTGGAGTACATCGGGAATCACCTGCTCTGGAGACACCAGTTGGCTACGTACCATAGTCATACTGGCTCCTGTGTCTCTCAGAGCCTCCCCTCTTTGGCCGTTGATGGTGACTTACTGCCCATACTTTGTGGTATTTGCAGGCACCTGGATCTTAGGAACCATCTCCCGTTCTCCCAGGGACACTAAAGTGACACCCGCCCACTCTCTTCCCTTATCTAAAGGCATCTCCTCCCCGAGCACTACACTAGCTACTCCGGGGGCCTTTCCTCCGATGGGAGGGGGTGGTCTTTTCGGGCACTTCACATCTCCCTTATAGTGTCCGACACCACCGCACTCGAAGCAATGGTCAACCCTTGGCTGCTGACTCTGGCCAGGATTAGGGTTTCTGGGTGGGTTAGCCCTAGGGGTGAATCCCGTTCCCTTCCCTTGGAAACTATTTTGGGGGCCTTTAGAGAACTCCGTTTTCTTTTCCCCTCCCTCTTTCTTCTGGGGGGCGCCCTGTCCGGTCCTTTGAGAGTCCCCTCCAGTCCCCCTTGTGGACACCCGGGTACTAGCCCAAATGTCCGCCTCCTCAGCAAGCCTCCGGGGATTGGTCAGCTTGCTATCCACCAGGTGTTGACGCAGCTCAGGGAAACATTTTTCGAGCAGGTGTTCCTTCAACATCAAATCAAACAACCCCTCGTAGTCCCTCACCTCGCTGCCCTGTATCCAACCCTCTAATGCCTTCTTTGCATAGTCCAGGAAATCCACCCAATTCTGTGTGCCCAGTTTGTGGCTACCCCGGAACTTCTGTCTGTACTTCTCGGGTGTTAGTCCAAACTTCCTCACGAGCGCCACTTTCATGGTGGGGTAGTGGGTCTGCTCATCCTGCTCCAGGGCCAATAATGTATCCCTGCCAGCTGGAGGCATGTATTTATACAATCCCCCTCCCCAATATTTCTCTGGAACCCCATGGGCTCTTAAAGAGACCTCATAGGCCGCTAGCCACTTGGCGATGTCATCTCCCGCACTATAGCTGGCTACTATGTCTTTTGGCAGATAGGGTTTGGGTTCCCTGGTGATTTCTCTCTCTTCGCTGCCACCATTAGGAACAGTGTGTGCCCCGACCCGTAGGATCTGGAGATCTATCTCCCTGAGCCTCAACTCGTGAGCCATCCTCCGTTCCTCCTTTTCTTTCTCCAGCTTCGCCAACTCCCATGTGAGCTGTCTTTTCTCCCTCCGGTCAGTTAATTCTGCTTCTGATAAGCCGCCACTAGAGACACTGCTGCCCTTCCTTGAAAGTGTTCTGGGCCCCGCTAATAGGTTCCCCACCTCAGGTTGGTACAAACCAGCCCCCTCGCTGACAGTCTCTCCATCCCTGTCCCCCTTCTCAACCTTACTTTCTCGTCGTGCCTCCCCCCAAGCCCTCAAGCTGGTCTGGAGCTCACCCTTCTTTGCACCTTGGGGACAAAACACCCCCTCTCACTGACAAAACTCTCTGAGTTGGGCCACAGTGTAAGTTTCCACATCCTCCAACACAAACTCCATTTTGCCCACTCAGGATAGAAGACAGTTGCTTACAGAAGCTATGCAGGGGGGTACCTTTTGTAATACCTCCTCCCACCACCAGGAGTAAATTTGGAAAAAACAAAACTCAAAATTAGGAAGTCCGCTTAGAGAAAACTCCCGGTGTAGGCCTATGGACTACCCAAAGTTATTGTCGAGTAGACGCAAGCACAGCTCTATCCCACCGCTGAACACCAAATTTATGTTGGTAACCGGGCAACCGGGTTAGCAGTCACCAGGTTCCCAGCACAGTGGTAGCTTGGCTCGAGCGGTTGGGGGTCAGGCACCGTGTTAAGCGTACGTCACACCCTCACAATAACCATGCGTTCATCCGTTCCAAAAACGACACTACACCGTAAAAATTATGGAAGTCAAGATGAAAATATATATGTCTTTATCTTATTTTCTCTTAGTTGCAGGCTTCACGTCATAAATACAATACAATAGGATTTTCCTTCAAAAGAGCAGGTCAAATAAACAATGCTACTTCGGAATTTCAACAAATAGGTTCAGGTCATCATTAAGCAAAGAATAAATAGATGTGCAATAAATACAGACGGCAAATAAATACAGTCAGACAATAAATACAGTGCAGGAATAAATTAGTGGAAGACAATAAATAAAGCACCTTCAATAAATAAGGTAAAACAATCAATGACAATTACAGATCAGATCATTTTCATGAGGTCACTTGGTCTTACTTTGCCCATACACAGCTTGTGGTCATTTGGATGACATGGGGGTGTCCCACCTAGGTTGGTCAAGGCTGGGGCCTAAGCTGAGGCAGAACAAGGGTAACCTAAAGATCTGGCCCTCCAAACTACACAGCCCTTTACGGAGGTCACTGTACCAGTCTCAGTTCACCCCTGGCACTCCCAGGCTGGTCCTAACACCCCTTTAACCCCTAGGATGGTCTTTTAGGGCTCCACGGGGCCTCAGACGCCCCCTCTACCACTTACTGTCCCTTCCTCGACGATCGGCTCCGCTCGGCGCCGTGTCGACGCCGTGAGGCGGCTCCGGATCGATGTCGTTGGGCGGCCTCGACTCGATGTCGCTGGGCGGTCTCGACTCGATGTCGCTGGGCGGTCTCGACTCGATGTCGCTGGGCGGTCTCGACTCGATGTCGCTGGGCGGCCTCGACTCGATGTCGCTGGGTGGTCTCGACTCGATGTCGCCTTCCTGCGTCGCAGGGACACGGTCTCCCCGCTTCCGGGTGTCTCCGGAGTGCGATCTCCACTCCCGACCTCCGGCGCGCTTCACCTCCGTTTCCGGCGACTCCGGTGGGCGGACTTCACTCACCCGTCGATGCCTCACCTCGACCTCGAGTGACTCACTACTCGACCTCTGGCGCCTCTCCACGACCTCCGTCGGCGCCCTCACTCGACCTCTCGTGACTCCCTCCTCGACCTCCGGTGCCTCTCCACGACCTCCGTCGGCGCCCTCACTCGACCTCTGACGGCTCCGGGTACGACGTCTGCTTTCTGTCAGCGCCGCTTCTCTACCTCAGGCCCCAGGTCTCCAGGCTTCTCGATGTCGGGACTTCAGGAGGACACCGCTGAACAGGTCAGGAGCTTGCTGTTCTTCCTCTTTAAGGCCTGTTCCAAATGTTCAGTTCCTTAAGATGGTTCTTCTGGTCTTGGTCCCACACAGGGCTTTAGGCTGGGCTTGGTCAGTAGGGACTAGCATCAAGGGTGGGTTTCTGGACCCCACTCCAAGCACTGGTTTCCACCTCTGCTGCCTTACTCCGACCTCCTTCTATCTCTGTCCTCTCTCTTCTCCAGTCAGATGCCAACTGCCAACCTGAGATGGCCTCCCAACATTCTAAACTGCCTCCCACTATCACAGGATTCTAGAATGTTCCAGAAGGTTCTAGTTATGTCACAGGTGACAATGGGTGGCCACCATTTTGTGTCTCAGGCCCTCACACAGAAGTTCCAGGGGTAGGGAAAATGGCTCCCTGACCCTGCATCAACACTAAAAAGTCTGGTGGTTCCCAAAAAGGAAAAATTATAACAGGGTTTGAGGCAGTAGTGGGACAAAATAAATACTGATGAGGAGGGACCACCCAAAGGGCTGACAGGTCTAACAGTGTCCCACCCACCCATGTGAAAAGTACACTTGGTTCTATGTGAGGGGATTTGAGAATTGGGGGCACAAGTTTGCGTGTTGGTCACTGAATCTGATAAGCTCATCTATTGTGCACCATCCCGCCTGCCTCTAGCGCCTTTTCAGACTCCGATCGCGGGGACTGGGGCCCTCGCCAGGCCTTCTGAAGGTCCAGAAGAATAGCATCCCATGCAACCGCCAGCGGGATTTTGTGTAGCCCTAGGGCGTCTTCTCGCATCAGCACCACACTCTTCCCTTGCGCCCAGTTTTTGAGTGAGCGATGCCATGCCTCCCACAGCGGGGGTTCAGGACATTTCCATCATGATCAGGCGTTTAGTGGTGATTAGGCCCAGATCTATGAACCAGGACGTCACCTTATGATTTATAGATCTGAGAAATAGGCCCAGGATGCATACCTCCCACGTGTTTTCCACTGTGCGTTTGGTGCAGTCCGTCAGGTGAGTGGTGACCGCTAGCCAGTAAGCGGTTAGGGCGGTGCAGACCCATAACATGTGGATTAGGTCTGAGTTTACCAATTTACAGCAGGGGCATTGCGCATCGGTGCACTGAAAGGATCGATTTATTTTTTCTGGCGTGAGGTATGCCCTATGAATTATGTAGGGCTATATTAGGCGGAACATGGCATTCGTGGCTATGAGTACGGGCCCCGTCAGGATGCCCTCCCATTCTTTATCAGTACTAGGGCAATGAATATCAGCGTCCCAGAAGTTTCTGAGTAGGGTCAGTCGGTGTGTCGCATGCATACGTAGGGATTCAGCCAACCATTTGACAAGATGTCTCCCTGTGCCCATGATGTGGATGTATTGGATAGTGTGGTGCATTGCAGGTTCTTATGACACGTCCCCCCAGAGTGCCCTTAATGCTGCGAGTAGAGTGGCATGCAGTAGAAACCGTCCCAGAGGCAGTCTGTCCTCTATCACTAATGTGTCGAAGGGTGTTAGTTGTCCGTCATGGTAAAGGTCTCCTAATGTCTACAAGCCCGCTGCTTCCCATGCTACAAGATCAGTCCTGGTGATGCTACTTCGGCCTCGTGGCTTGCCCAGTATGGGTAAAGCAAGTGCGTGTGGGGTATGATTCTTGATAAGGGCTCGTTTGAAGCATTTGTAGGCCACTGCCAACATCAACTGCTCAGTGCGACTCGGCAACGTGTGCCGTTCCAGATAAAATACCACATTGTACGCTCAAAGGAGCGTAATACGGGGGAACGGTGGTGAAGTGGTAGGTTTGTGAAGGAGTATAAGAGTCGGGGCAGCAACACCATCTTCAGCAGAGCTATGCGGCCCATAACAGTTAGTGGTAGGCTCTGTCAGAAGGTCAATTGCGATCGTATGGAGGTCATCGCTCGTGTAACATTACCATCCATTATTTCGTCAGGTTGATGGTAGATCCTGACCCCTAAATAGCCGAAGACCACGGGTTGCCATTGTATGCTTTCGCCATTGATGGACAGTTCTGGATCTGAGTCAGTCGGAGGGGTACAGGCATGATCTTGCCCAGTTAACATGCAGGCATTATGTGTGTTCCGTGTGTTTGAGTTTTGCCTTGGCTAGGTGTTCTGTACTTATGGGGTCTAATACCACGGTGGATTCTAGTCTGGGGAGTTTCTGCTAGAGGCGTGCCACCTCCCCATCTAGCTGCTTACGGATGCCCCAGCTGAAGCTCAAGCATTGACCACGGCTCACCGCTTTGTGTGTCTCCACTCCGTCCCTGCATCTGTACCCGAACCTGTGTTGGTGTCAAAGAAAGTATGTATAGAATCGCACAGGGCAGCACGAAAGGGCAGATCCTCCATTGCTGCCGGCTGAAGGTGCCACACTCACATAAACTGACCAGCACCTGGCCTCTGGATCCAGAGGAGATTAGGATTATGGTCTGAATGAGTTAGCACAAGGTAATCATGTGTGGCAGCACCAAGGGAGTAAATCTGCTGGGCCCACGAACCGGTCAATGCGAACATGGAGGTCATGTGGTGGGGAGTAAAAAGAGTAGATTTTAGTTGCGGGGTGCAGCGTTCGCCAGATGTCTGTTAAATGCCGGTGGTGCAGCCAGTCGCCCAGTGTTTTAGCATTGGATGTAGCTGCCATGAGTGAGGGGTGGAAGGAACTGTCCAGTGTAGTGTCCATGACTGCCTTGAAATCCCCTCCTATTAGCCAGGGAAGAGTGCTCCAGTGTGCCAGTACACTGGACAGGTAGTACCAGAAGGATGTCTAATCAGCTTTAGGAGCATATACCGCCCGATGTAGTATGCACATCCCGTCCAAGCGACCACTCACAAAGACATAGCGCCCGTTTGCATCTGCTAATGATTCTTTGACAGTATATGGGATTCCTGGTCTCACCCATATAAGTACCCCCCTGGCGTGTGAAGAATAGCCTGTGGCATGGACCTGTCCACGCCACCTATGCCTGGTGACGGTGAATGTGAGGTGTGTTTCCTGCAACAGGGCTATGTATGCTGCCCTAGGTTTAAGATTGACATAGGTATCATAGCGGTATGCGGGTGTATGCATTCCCCTCACATTCCAGGTGATAATGTTAGTGGACGACATGATTCATAGGGGTGGGTATGTGCATATGTGTAGCGTGTGTCAGGAATGGGCAGAGATGCTGTCCAAGGGTTGCAGGTGGAGGCCATACCTGCTTGTGCTTATATTGCTTAAACAACAGAAATGCCATACTGTATTTCTTTGAACAAAAGTTATAGAAGAAGTGTGGTAAATTTAAATTACCTAGACTTAATTTATGCGGTAAAATACAATACGAATAACTCAGTAAAAATAAGAGGCAGAATCCGTGGTATTCGAGGGTATAATAGGGAATTTATTCCTTACAAAGGAATGATGGTTCGAACCAGGCAATCGAGTTCCGTCACCACGAAGGTTCAGGAAGGGATCAGCAATACATTATTGACAGGTTATAGCATATATAGTAATGCATTACAGTAAAGACAGATGCAGGAGGCGTTACAGCTGATAAGAATACACATACGTAATAGAAAAAGGCGTTACAATAGGCGTGCATAGAGGCGTACACTAAAAACGTCATTATGATGATGACACAAGTGGGTGGATCCATAAGAGAATCCTGCAAAGTCAGCAAAAAATATATAGCAGAGATGCGCGCGCAGCCGCATGACGTGTGATTGACGTGTAACTAGAGGGTGAAGGGAATTTGACATTTAGCCCTACATGAGGAGACAGAAGTCTGGGGTGTCAGGACAACCTAGTCCTAAATCATATCTAATATCTTGTGTTTAAGGAACTATATTATCTGGAAGAAAAGGTCTTCTCGGACAGATCCTATTCTATACTAACTGCTAGTGCGTGTACAAGCGTCTAAGTGTCTACATGAGATGCGAGGGGGCATGGGCCTACCCTGGTAACGAGAGTCATGAATTACTTGCACGGAGACAGTAAGGCCGGGCCCTTTGCTCTGCAGCTAGAGAGATGTTTACCTAAGCTACTAGACAAGAATGCATTTCTTGAGGAGCGGAACAGATAACTTGAAGGCTGAATACAGTTTTGGCAGGCAACAGGCCGGGCTAGGCACCGTTAGCCGCGCAGGGAGTAAGACAAAGTTCATGGATACAGATGCAGGTTCAGGCTGGAGCATTCAGAGGCAGAAGCAGGAAAAAGCTCGATGGCAGAATTCAGGGCCTACCTTGCCAGAGCTGGAAAACGTGAGAAGTATACCATATAAAGACGGTGGCAAGGCATACTTAGGAACGGAATATCTGGCCCATTCATGGCAGATATGAAAGAGTACATATTAACGTTGGACACAATTGTATTTGCATCTTCATAGCTTAAAGTGGAGGGAACATACATGTACTTGTAGCATGTACATGGAGCCGTTGGGGTCTAGATAGGGGACACAATTGACCATAAAAATTCATATTTCCTCATTCCCTCCTTGTCCCCTACGACCCTTCATGAAATATCGATCTTCAGGAATCCATCAATCTGTTCATGTAACATCATTTGCTCTTCTTTCTTCTTCCGGGATCTTGAATGAAAACTTGAACGTGGAATACACGATGTGGCACACAGGCCGCAAATCGCTGGTACACATTGTAGACATAGGCAGCAACTGAATACTATGAGAAATCCAATACCTAGGAAGGATAGGACTTTCCATCCCCAGGCTGACAACACGCTCCAGAACCAACCGGACCATGTCCAGGTGCCTGCATTCTGATGTATCTGGTTCGCAATCTTGTGAAGACGAGTTATGGCTTTATATACGGATGGCGCGTTTTCTGGGATGAAAACACAGCAACTTGATCCGATGACCCTACAAGCTCCGCCCCTATCTGCTAGGATGACGTCAAGGACAAGACGATTTTGGAGAACAACAATCCGCATCGCAGACTGCTCCTCTGTTAAGTTGCCTAGGGCAGAGGTAGTTTCATTCACTACTGCTTCAAGGGTTCTAGTTAATCTACGTATCAGTTTACTGTTTGAGACAACACCTATGTAAGGAAAGAGACCTTTATTGAAGTCTGTATATTGTTCCCATGCTGTTTCGGTGTAGTCAACAATCGGGATATCTCTCTGGGGTCTATGGTGTACTAGATTGGTATTTCTATGATAATCAGGAGGGGCTAGGAAAACAGGTGGCAGAAGGACTGCAATGTAACAGGTACCATCCCAATCTAGGGGTAGGCGTATATATGCGGTGTGACCACAGATGAAGTAGGAATGACGGGAAGCTCTAAATGTAGACTTGCCCTTATCACTGAATTCGATCACAGTAGTACATTTACTATGACCCAGGTGTACTGAACCATTCTTTCTTACACAGAATTCACCTTTGACTGGTAATACGGACATAGCAGGCAAGACTAGTGTAGCTTCAGATTCAACATTTAGAATCATGAGGTTAAGTGTAAAATTACCTAATCCATATACTTCATTTTCTAGGTCAGTTCCTGTTCTTTTGGGAAGTCCCTCCTTGTTAGGATAACAGGCTTTAAGCAAAACTAAGTTCAGGTTTCCCCATACCCAGTTGCTCTGGTAAACTACGGTGTTTGAATCTAAAGAGTTAATCAAACTAAACCATGCTCCACAGGAACCATTGTGTGTGAACGGATACGGAAAGAGAGGCAGAACTCCTTTGTATTTCTGATAGGGAGGGAGTCGGCCACATATCCAACAATTTGTAGCATTGCTGGTCTGATGGGAATGATGTAACATACTAATGAATGTGTTGTTGCGCAGCGCAAATCTATAGGACAACTCATGTGGAGGTAGTTCACTAAAAGAATGTTCGGCAGTAACATTATAAGCACGCTTGAAAATAGGATAGTACATGTGTAACAGTATACTTGCAGCAATAATAAAAAGACTTAGAAAAAACATAATCAACAATGTCACTATACAGTGACTATGAAGTGATTTACAGTATGCATGTTTCTTGAGCTGTTTCTGTCTATTTCTCTCTCTCATTCGGTCTAGAGGATACATGTCAAAGACTTAATTCAACCGATACACCTTGGAGAGGACTTAAACAATCGAATTGTCTGACTTGCTAGACCTTAGTTTCAGTTTATAGTTTTGAGATTCGGTCTTTTCAACCAGGGGGAGTTTTGAATCAGTCTCTGGAAGGGGGCAGGGCTGAGAGTTCAGATCGGATGGTAGTCCATGAAATTTCTTGATATGACTCGAGTGTAACCAACCCTTGCGACCCTCGACCTTCACTGCTGTCCTCGTCGTTAGAAGAACCAGCTTTGGTTGTTGCCAACGAGGCTCCAACGGGCTCCTCCTGTCGAAGTTTCTGACGAAAACTAGGTCCCCCGGAACCACGTCATGGGGCTTTACCTCGGTGTTGTCGGGAAAGGCTGCAGCTACCTGTGAACGGCAAGATTGTAGTGCAGACATCAAGGAAGCAAGGTAATCTGTCAGCATATTACAATCAACATCAGTTATTTTACGAGGTATAGGCGTCCCCCCACATATTTGGTGGCCTACCGAAGACCACCTCGTACGGGGATAGCCCTGTGCGAGAATGTGCTACCATTCTCATGTAAAATAGTGCAACCGGTAAGGCTACTATCCAGTCGACACCTTTCTCTCTACAGATTTTAGAAAGTCGTATTTTCAGGGTCTGATTATGACGTTCCACGAGACCTGCTGCCTCGGGATGTCGGACACAGTGGAATTTCCATTGATAGCCTAACAAGAGTGAAATGTGTTTCATTAGCTCGGATGAGAACGGCTGGCCATTATCTGAGTACACGATACGGGGCAAACCATACCGTGGGAAGAATTCACGAACTAATTGTTTGGCAGTAGTCGGGGCAGTGTAATCTGAGACGGGATACGCCTCTGTCCAACGGGAAAGAGCGCATACAACTACGAGGACATATTTGAATCCTCGACATCGTTCCATCTGGATATAATCCATCTGGAGGACTTCAAAAGGGTGATCGGGAGGTTGAAATCCACCCTGCTCTACAGGTACGCCTTTACCTGGATTGAACTGACAACAAATCATACAAGTTCGGACTTTCTGTTTGGCTGCAGCTCGTGAGTGTTTGTTGAACCAAATGTGTTGAATACTGTCTAACATAGCTTTTTCTCCTAGATGTGCTGGACTATGTATTGTGTTAATGATAACTTGAACCATTGAGTCGGGGAGAAACCATATAGATTTTCCCTTCGTCATCCATCCCTGATCTGTTTGGATCCCTCCTAATTCAGTCCATTTCTTTATTTCCTCTGGTGTAGCATGTGTCTGTATGTCAATTACATCAAGGGCGGGATCCTTAACTGTCATGCAGTGTGTCGGTGTCGGAACTATTGTCTTTGTCAAGTCAGTTGCATGAGTCTGATTCTGTGCTGTTTGCTTAGCTGTTCGGTCTGCTAGGTCGTTACCCTGGGAAATAATATCGGTGACTTTTGTATGAGCTTTACACTTCATGATAGATATTGAAGTAGGTAGATGTATTGCGTCTAACAGAACTTGAATGAGGGGGCCGTGTTGAATGTTGGCACCGTGAGAAGTCAAATAACCTCTCTCTCGCCAAAGGACTCCGAAGTCGTGTACAACTCCGAAAGCATAACGTGAATCTGTGTATATGTTAACTTTTCTATTCTTGGCTTGAATACAGGCTTGTGTCAGAGCAATAAGCTCTGCTGCTTGAGCTGATAATGTGTCGATACAATTTGTTTCAATGACTTCGGTGTCTGTCGTGACTGCATAAGCGGCCACTAACTTTCCTATAATTGTTCTCATACATGAACCATCTACATAAAGTGTCAGGTCTGGATCTGGTAATGGGACATCTGTCAAGTCTTGTCTGGGTTTCGTCGTAATAGTAATGACTTCAATACAATCATGTGCCAGTGGGTCTGTTCCACTTAATGGCAAAAGTGTGGCAGGATTTAATGTACTACAACGTCTGATTTCTATGTGTGGCTGAAACAATGTGAGTTCGTAACCTGTCAGTCGTGCTATAGTCAAGTGTTGTGTCTGTGTCCGGTTCAAGAGAACCTCTACTGCATGTGGTACCTGTACTGTCAATTGATGTCCTAATACTATGGAATCACTTTGTCTGATCGCTAGAGCTGTCGCTGCAACTGATTTCAGACACGTAGGAAGAGCTTGAGCTACGGGATCTAATGTGCTAGAAAAGTAAGCACATGGCTTGTGTGATCCTGCTTGTTCCTGTGTGAGTACTGACAAGGCAGTACCTTCACGTTCTGTAACAAAGAGTGTAAAAGGCTTACTGTAACATGGTGTCGCTAAGACAGGTGCTTGGCATAAAGCTTTCTTTAAGTCTTCAAAAGCTTGTGTATGTTCTGGAGTCCAAGGGAGGACAGTCAATGTCGCTGCCTCCTGGGTTGTCAACTGAATGAGTGGTTTTGCTAAAAATGCATATTGGGGAATCCACTGCCTGCAGTACGAAGTGAGGCCTATGAAGGCCCGTACCTCCTTTTGTGTCTTGGGTGGTGGCATGTTTACAATTAACTGGATACGGTCAGGTGTGAGCTGTCTCCCCCATTTGGACAGCAAGTGCCCTAGGTACACAACTTGCTGGGCACAAAATTGCAGCTTTGAAGGGGACACCTTGTGCCCCTTGTCGGCTAGGAAATGTAAAACCGTCAGCGATGCTTTTTCACATTCGGGTTCGCTTTGGGCGGTGATCAGCAGATCATCGACATACTGAAGCAGTGCAGTGTTGACTGGCATGTGGATACTGTCAAGTTGTCTTTTCAGTGCTTGGCTGTAGATGCTAGGACTTTCTGTAAATCCTTGAGGCGCGCGTGTGAATTTAAAACTTCGTCCATTTAAACTGAATCCGAACAAATATTGGCTTTCCGGATCGATTGGGACGCTGAAGAAGGCGTTCTTGAGGTCAATTACAGTAAAGAACGTTGCCTCTGAATCAATAGCTGTCAGTAATGAAGAGATATCTGGGACCACGGGATATTGTGGTACAATGCATTTGTTCAATTCGCGCAGATCAATAACTAATCGATATACTGGGGGTGCTTTTGGATCTGTTCGTTTAAGAATCGGAATAATCGGAGAATTACATACATTGGAGTCCGTTTCTACAACCACTCCTTGTGCAATGAGCTCGTCAATGATTTGCAGTAAAGCCACTACAGCATCTGGCGGTAACTTGTATTGTCGCATTCGTGGTAGTACCACTCCTGCTTTGAGTGTAACTCGATAAGGTGTAATGTGCATACAACCTACATCAGTGGGGCCTTGTGCCCATAAATGTGCAGGTAGATTCTGTAACCGGTGATCCATGTCTCTAGACACGTAGTGACCTTTAAAGTCACGCAAAAATAGTCGTACTCCGTCCGGAGAACAGCATATTATAGCTCCTAGAGCTTTCAATGTTTTTATACCTAACAAGTTTTCTGGGCATGATTTCGTAAGCAATAGATCTGTAGTCCGTGTCAATGGACCAACTGTAAATGCAAGTGGTTGCGATACTTCGTTAATAGTGGGCTTTCCTGAAAAACCAAGGGAAATATTTTGTGAGCCTGAGAGGGGTGCCCCTGGGACTTCATCGTGACTTATAGTTGTTCTGCTTGCCCCTGTATCAAGTAGAAACTTTCTGTCTTTCCCTAATACTTGACTCTGCACATAGGGACCCTCTTGATCTACAGGAACCTCAATAAGGGGTAAGCCAACTTCCCTCTCTAGGCTATTTCATGTGTAACGCTGATATTCTGGATAGTCATTTTGTGCATACTGGTACATCTGTTGTGTCGTGTTTTGTGTTGCAGCAATAGGCTGTGGCTGTTGTTGTGGAACCACTACGGTCTGTTGTGGAACCGGCATAGGCTGTGCATGTTGAGGTACTTGTTGTTGGATCTGATCCTGTCTAGGCGGACGTGGTCTCTCCTTTGTTTTACCCGTAGAGATATTATGTTTCAGAACTGCACAATCGTTTATATAATGACCTGGCTGTTTACAATAGTTGCATGTCCCTTTAACGGGAATCGCTGAATTACTGGACTGTGTCGCACCCTTTTTATGACCGTCAGCTGGAATTGACTGAGCGACAAGCATTTTCATTTTCGTGTCTTTCATACGTCTTTGTTCGTGTTCTTGTTCTTCTCTAATTCTATTCTGGTGATACTGTAACATTTGTAACATTTGTGAAGGAGTGTTAGCTTGCCAAGTGCTCTCAACTTTCAATACTCTGTTTTTAACCTGTGGCAGGGAATTCTCGACTAGTTTTGTTACAAAAAGGTGTGGATATGACTCGCTATTTGCTTTCAGGCCGCTATTAATACCAAAACATTTTTCAAATCGGGAATAAAAATCACTAGTGTCTTCATCGGGTTTCTGTTTACAAGCTGAGATTGCTCCCCAATCTTCTTTTTTCGTAGTTAATAAACGTGGCAATACTTGTACTAATAAACTTGGCAATGCTTTTGTTTTGTCCCCAAGCCCTACGCCTGCAGTTCGGTTATTTTCTTCAGTTTCTAATGCGGTCCAATCAATCTTTTGGTCTCCCACCTCCCATTCTTTTTCCTTGAGTTTCTCATAAATACCGGCAGGCAATAATACTTTCAATATTTTCATAATGTCAGGATAGGTATAATCACCCATGAGTAACATGTCCTTTAGTTCACGGTGAAAACCTGCTGGATCTTTGTCATGGCTGGGCACCAATTTTTTCATTTCCAATAGTTCTATTTTGGTTATGGGCGTGTACACAAACACGCGTCTAAACGTATTGTCATCATTTCTTACTGGGTGTACTTCGCGTAAGGGATTCTGTCTGTCTATGTAATACGTTTTTCCCTCGGCCAGAAGAGGATACATACCATTCATAAGAGTGTTTCGTTGTCTGTCTACTTGTTCTGTTTTTACTCGGGTACCTTCGTCAATTAATATGTTTTCTCGGGCTTTTTCTGAATCTTCCCTACTTTTCTCTTCCTTTCTGAGCGCTTTCTCTGTGCGCCTATGCGATTCTTTACGCCATAGTTCAATGGCATCTTTCTGTGACTGTCTGGCTTTCTTTTTCCATAACGCTTCTTCTATTCTCATGATGCAATCTGCATCCCATGTTCCAGCAGCGGGCCATCTCTGACTCTCTGCCAAATCCTTGGTGTAGTCCACCCATAGATCAAGATATAATACGGCATCTAGGCCATGTTTATGGTACATAAAGTACCCTGGAGTGTCCCTAGGTGGGATGGGAACAGCTTCCTCGAGTATCCCTTTTCTAGTTTTTATCTGTCTTAATTTTGAAAATAACGGCATCTTGAACCTTGTTACTTAATTCTTACTCGGTTTTTGAACACAATAATTACAATAAACACAATAATGAAGATCGAACAATCACTCATACCACGACATTTAAAACATATCAAAACATTTTAGAACGAACAATAATAATTAGAATAAAACTAGTTAACTGCATAATACTAAATATACTTTATGTACTGCTAAACAGCACAGATACACTGCTAAAACAGTGCAGACCAGGTCTGTGTACCCAGACCCGTCTTGACCGGCACAAACTAATGTGCACATCTAGATGCGTCCCCAGCAACGGTACTCACCGGGAAGCACGGAACGGAAGGCCTCGGAAGTCTGGACTGGACTAGACCAAACTGGACTGGACTCGACTCGTGACTTAGATACTTCGGAACTTCGGAATCTGGTGGGCCTCTGTATACCTCGGATCTTGCTCTCTCAGCTAGGCTCTGGTCGGGATTCTCCGCACTCCTCACCGCCTCGTCTGGGTGTTGATCGCAGCCTCAGTCGCCCCCGTTGGCCTGAGGGAGATACAGGAAATCCTGCGGGTACGCGTAATTGTCCGTCCGGCTGTGGCAGGAGACCGGGTCTGCAACGCACCTCCGGCGCGTGGGGTGTGAGAGGTGTCCCTGTTCGGGCGCCAATTATGTGGTAAATTTAAATTACCTAGACTTAATTTATGCGGTAAAATACAATACGAATAACTCAGTAAAAATAAGAGGCAGAATCCGTGGTATTCGAGGGTATAATAGGGAATTTATTCCTTACAAAGGAATGATGGTTCGAACCTGGCAATCGAGTTCCGTCACCACGAAGGTTCAGGAAGGGATCAGCAATACATTATTGACAGGTTATAGCATATATAGTAATGCATTACAGTAAAGACAGATGCAGGAGGCGTTACAGCTGATAAGAATACACATACGTAATAGAAAAAGGCGTTACAATAGGCGTGCATAGAGGCGTACACTAAAAACGTCATTATGATGATGACACAAGTGGGTGGATCCATAAGAGAATCCTGCAAAGTCAGCAAAAAATATATAGCAGAGATGCGCGCGCAGCCGCATGACGTGTGATTGACGTGTAACTAGAGGGTGAAGGGAATTTGACATTTAGCCCTACATGAGGAGACAGAAGTCTGGGGTGTCAGGACAACCTAGTCCTAAATCATATCTAATATCTTGTGTTTAAGGAACTATATTATCTGGAAGAAAAGGTCTTCTCGGACAGATCCTATTCTATACTAACTGCTAGTGCGTGTACAAGCGTCTAAGTGTCTACATGAGATGCGAGGGGGCATGGGCCTACCCTGGTAACGAGAGTCATGAATTACTTGCACGGAGACAGTAAGGCCGGGCCCTTTGCTCTGCAGCTAGAGAGATGTTTACCTAAGCTACTAGACAAGAATGCATTTCTTGAGGAGCGGAACAGATAACTTGAAGGCTGAATACAGTTTTGGCAGGCAACAGGCCGGGCTAGGCACCGTTAGCCGCGCAGGGAGTAAGACAAAGTTCATGGATACAGATGCAGGTTCAGGCTGGAGCATTCAGAGGCAGAAGCAGGAAAAAGCTCGATGGCAGAATTCAGGGCCTACCTTGCCAGAGCTGGAAAACGTGAGAAGTATACCATATAAAGACGGTGGCAAGGCATACTTAGGAACGGAATATCTGGCCCATTCATGGCAGATATGAAAGAGTACATATTAACGTTGGACACAATTGTATTTGCATCTTCATAGCTTAAAGTGGAGGGAACATACATGTACTTGTAGCATGTACATGGAGCCGTTGGGGTCTAGATAGGGGACACAATTGACCATAAAAATTCATATTTCCTCAGAAGGAAGAAACAAAAGAAAAGAGCCAAAAATTCAAAATAGTTATAAACTGTGTTAGAGCAGAGGAACACCAGGTATCCACCCAAACTGTGGGAAGAACGCCCCATGATCACTAACGGCTGAATTTGGTGAGGTACAATATAATGTGGTGCTTTGAGAGTTCCGGGCGACTTTATAGCATTGCTTGTGATGTGAGCCCCATTGATGCACCATAGTGAGCTCACAGTGCCTTGAATCCAGTACGTGGGTAGGGCAGAAGAGGGGCGTCCGAGTGCTTAAATGTTGTTTCAACAGATATTTGATTAGATTAGCTGTTTCGGGCTGTTATAGGGTGTGCAGAGGTGTGTTTAGCAGAGTATTGTGATGTGTGATAGACTGCAGATTCCATGACTCAGAACAGTTCATGCGCCGTTCGAGGTGTTATGCTAGGAACCAGCCGCGTCTCTTTGCCAGAAGACCATATTATCGATGAGTTGTCTTCGCTAGGTGAATGTTCAGATGAGGTGTCCAGCTCTCTCTCAGTGTTATGGGTGCACAGCACTGCAGCAGCCTGCAGAGCCTCCCTGCGTTCCTGTATCTCCTGCTCCAGGTTTGGGACGCCGCAGGGTTGGGGTATGTGCTTGGTGTGTTGGTGTTTCCTCTCATGGATACTCGTGCAGCTGTGCGTGATCTGAGTGCTTCCTTCCCAGCTGGCGGACACTCCCTGTTGGCCAGTGGACTCCAACCATGCCCAGGCTTCCTCTGCTTCATCGAAGAAGTGAGCAGTCCCGTCGGCCGTGACACGGAGATGGGCTGGGAAGAGAAGGGCATATGGGATGTTCAGTTCACATAGCCATCTCTTTAATTCCAGGATTGACCCCTTCTTTCTCTGCACTCCAATGGCACAGTTGGGGAAAAAGAGTACTACAGCATTATCAACCCATACTCCTGTTAACTTATAGATCTCACGGAGTACTGTTTTGCGGTCCTTGAAGTTCAGGAGGCAGAAGAGGAAAGGCCTAGGCCTCGCCCCGGGTGGTGGGTATGACACTGGCACGTGATGTGCCCACTCAACGGTGAAGAAGGGGGAGAGTGATCCAGACGGGAGTAGACTTTATAACCATTGTTCAGTATACCCTATTGCATCAGTGCCTTCCGCACCTTCAGGTAGCCCTACGACATGGATGTTATCCCTACGGGAGTGCCCCTCCGCGTCTTCAGCCCGGTGCTCCAGTAGGTGGACTTGCTTTAACAGGTCTTGTACCATAGCAGCTGCGTTTTTGGCAGCGGGACAGTCGTCCGCAAATGCAAGTTCCATGTCACGCACTTTGTCTGCAAGTTTACGGTGATCATCATGCAACAGAGTGAAGTCCACAGTATTTTTGTCTATGCCGTCTTCAAGTGTGGTGCAAGTTTAAGCCAGGTAGGTTCCCAGTTTTTCCACTGCTTTAAGCACCAAGTCCAGTTTAGTATCCAGTACTAGGGATGATACCAGATCTGGTGGTCTCCCTTCATGATCTGGGTGGAAGGCGATAGTGTCTGGCTGAGAAGGGGCTGATGTTGCCCCCCTGTTGTTGGCCCATTACTAGGTGGTGTGTCCAGGTGCGTGTAGTAGACTTTATTAGTGTCTTATCAGGTTCGATCCTGGTACTACCCTTAACACTGGTTTGTTAATCGCGAAGTCGTTGGCAGTGATTCAGAGTGTCACTTAGTTGGCTAAGCATTTACGACTGTGCCCTCCGCTACAGCGCCCCACAATGCCGGGGCCCCGTATTGTAATCCTGCAGGCAGTGTGAGGTGTTCGTAGGCCTACACTCGGTACGGCTCCCTTTCCCCCAGTGTTGTTTGCCAGTCAAGTATGCTCCCCATGGGGGTTCAAATCCGCTCTCAGCGGGTGGTCCGTCACTATATGTGCATGGAGATCAAGATGGGCGGTGAGCTCATACCAAGGAGGGAGACAGTGAGTATGGGCACCTACCAGTGTATTTCACATTATCTCCACCGCCTGTGAATGAGTTCAAGTGAGCGTGAGATGATCCTTCCGAGCCCCTGGGTGCTGCAGGCCTAGGCCCAACACGGTCCCCGTACCTGGTGGTTTCCCTCTTCCCCGATCTTCTCACCTGGGTCTCTGGGCGTGAAGGTTGGCTCTGTTGGGAACGTGTTACTGTCACGAGTAGTCACGAGCGGAGCCTTGCATGCCAGCTCGTGACTGTCTCGTGTTGTGGGGGAATGTTTGTATTTGAAAGACATGGTAGAAGGTTGGGTATTAGCGGGTGGAGGTTGGAAACGGCATTCTGAGCCTGAACGGGATTGTATGTGGACGCATATTAAACGCCACGTCTTGCCACACGAGGTGTGAGTAAAGGTTTGTCTATTTGGTCTTACCCAAAAAGGGTAATTGAAACATTTAAGAATGCTGTCAGAGTTGAGGGTGGTTCTGTTTGGAATCTAAATAGGGTTTCCGTATTTAAGGGGGTTATTACTCACCAAAATGATCACACCAGTAATGTATTTCTGGATTTGGAGCATAATAATGAACAAGAAGTTTTATCTCCTCCCATTTCTGTTCCTGACAATTCAAGGGTTGGGCGCACTCATCGCCTTCCTGTTAGATACAAAGATTTTGTTATGAATTAATTTTGTATGCTATTTCAAGTATTAGTTGTGATGTAATTCTCATTGTTGTTATATTGTTTTTTTTGTTGTTTTTTTTAAGGGGGGAAGGTGTGTTGGGAACGTGTTACTGTCACGAGTAGTCACGAGCGGAGCCTTGCATGCCAGCTCGTGACTGTCTCGTGTTGTGGGGGAATGTTTGTATTTGAAAGACATGGTAGAAGGTTGGGTATTAGCGGGTGGAGGTTGGAAACGGCATTCTGAGCCTGAACGGGATTGTATGTGGACGCATATTAAACGCCACGTCTTGCCACACGTTTCTGGTCCGTAATTCCTTTCTCTGTGAATCCACCTCTTCCTACAGGCTCGTCACCAGGGCCGCCCTGGTGCATGTCCGTGTGGTGAGGAGCTAGTCCTTCTGGGATGCCGGCGTCCCGCAGCCTCCCCCGCTTACGGTGACGCTGTTGTAGGGATGGCAAGGCGTCGTCACCGTTCAGCACCTCAGGGGCCAGGCATCGGTCTGATCCGCATCCACCATTTCTGCAGCTTAGCGGGTGAGTCACGCTTTGTGCGCGTCAGCTACCTCCGCCCTTGGGTTTAGCATTCTACGGCAGATCAGCCAAGCTGTGAAGGCGGCGCATCTTCTCTCCTCATTGTAGGAGGTGTTTCAAAGGGCCCCTGATTGCTGGAGTAGCACCCTAGCAGGAGCGGCAGGGTTCCGGCCTCACGCCTCTTACTTTTGGGGCCTCCGACTCCGCTTCACCTCCTGATGGCACCGTAGCTCAGAGCACTCGCAGTCCCGGTTACTCCGCACCAGCAGACATGTTTTGAACCCTGTTTAAAGGACTGGGTGGCAGCCTGAGCATATTGATGAGTCGGATTATGGGGCCAAGACGCAGAGCTCACTTAGAATGCGGCCGCCATCTCAGCTGGCTGCTCACGCCACCTAGAACACAGGCCCTGATACTGTTCTGTTCTTTTAGGTCCCACTGGGGATATAGATATTCAGAGCCTTCTTTTCTCTGGCTTATACTTATCCAGGAAGAATCAGTATGACATTTTAAATCTGAGTAGTAAGTGAGATATTAATTGTTTTATTACAATAGGTTGTAGTTTAGGGTGGTACTCTATGGGTTTGTAATTCTTTTTTTCTTAATGTGACTTGACCTTGGTTGTGTGACAAAATATGCCCATTATATTGTTTTAGAACTATTGATAGGTTGTTTTTTTACATATTTGTTTCGACCCACGGGCGATACCACTATGCAGCCCCTTTTTTCTCCTACGTGACATATACTAGCCCACATGAAAAAAACAAGACATTTCTAAAGTAAGTGGAACATAATACAAACATCTTTGAGCTTTTAGACGCAACATTGAAACTTGACATGGAGGATTATTTGTATTTATCCTGGTAGTGGATAATACACAATGTTATAAATTATTAGTGGTGACACAATAGACATAGATCTAAAAACAAGTTTATCACTTGTCTCTCAATATTTTTTGTGATATATGTATTAGATGACGTTTTTTTTTTTTTGTTTGTAATAATATTTAAAATATTTTGTGGAATTGGGTTGTGTGGAGTGTTGGTGTAGGGAGCCATTTAAAAAAAAAAAAAGTAACTTGAATTTGCACATGTTGGCTTGTTTTATATATAAGTATTTTTATTTATGTACATAAATATATGTATCATTCGTTTACAGCGCTAATGAAGTCCCTTGTCTGGACGAAACGCATTGGCTGGGCTGCAGTTGGATGTTGTAAAGAATAAAGAAAATCTTCCTTTGAAAATCATATCATGGCTCCTGATTTACATTGGATCCATAAGAAGATTAGTTGTCTTTGAATAATCTGGACTGATATTGCATCAAGTGAATTTTGAGTAAAATCTATTGGACTTTCAAAGCACTCCCTTTTTGCATATTTTTCTCACTGGCCTGATTCAGCCTGTATTGCGCTTGATCTTGAGCAAGCCTTTGATACACTGGATTGGGCATACCTAATAAAGCTCCTACGAGCCTTTGGTATTAGTGGCCAGCTTATCGACTGGGCTCAGCTCCTACAGACCATGCCAACTGCGAGGGCTAAAACTGGGAGACATATATTTGGTAGCTATTCTGTAGCCAGGGGTACAAGACAGGGATGCCTGCTGTACCCCCTGTTATTTACCCTGGTTATGAAACCTCTGATTCTAAAGCCAAGAGAACAGATACGGCCTGGGGCATTACTGGAGTGGAGGGTGTGCATGTTATATCCCTATATGTGAACAATATACTATGTTACGTTCAGGATGCATCTGTAGACTTTATCCCAATAACTGATACCTTAGATACATTCTATGGAATGTCTGGCCAGCATGTCAACCCACACTAATTCAATGGATTTCCATTTCAGCACACATCACTTACCTGGCTGATGCCTTAGAGGGTCAGATGCTGCAGTTGGTGGCCCACACCTTCCAATACTTTATAATCACTATATACCATCCTTGAACTGCTCTTCTTGATGGGACTCTGGACAGGGCACTCCGATCCTTGAAATCCCAAATAACCTTCTGGACATCGCTACCATTGTCAACTCCCGGCCAAGACTCAATAGCAAAAATGATAATGCTACCCCGTCTTCTGTTCTATTTTGCAAATCTAACAATGATAATTCCAACGATGTACTTTAAACAAATAAACATCTTATTACTTGATCTCATAATGGAGCAATGGAAGACGTAGAGTGAGCCTAGGTAAACGAAAATTACCGCCGGGTAGAGAAGGGGTGGGAGCTCCTGAATTCAGAGGTTACTATTTTGCAGGCCAACTCCAGTGGGTGGTCTATTGAATAGTGGGTCATCACATACGTGAGACTGAAATGACAAGAAGGCCGATACGAAATGGCAACTTTTATAGAATTCTCTTTCTTTTTAGGCACTAAACCCCCTATGGATCTCCCTACTCTGGTTCAGATGGCAGTTTTAACTTTGACGCATCGGGCCCGATTCACAGAACTGACTTAAGATAAAATCCTAAACTTACTACCATTTTGGTATTCACAGAAGGCACTTACTCATTTTGGTATTCACAGAAGGCACTTACTCATTTTGTTATTCACAGAAGTTAGGAGTCCTAACTTTAGGACTCCTAAATGCCTTCTGTGAATACCGAAAGTCTTAAAGTTAGGATTTTTCTCAGTTTAGGAGTCCTAAAGTTAGGAGTCCTAACTTTACTTCTCCTAAACTGGGAAAAATCCTAATTTTAAGACTTTCGGTATTCACAGACTGCATTTAGGAGTCCTAAAGTTAGGAGTCCTAACTTTACTACTCCTAAACTGGGAAAAATCCTAATTTTAAGACTTTCGGTATTCACAGAAGGCATTTAGGAGTCCTAAAGTTAGGAGTCCTAACTTTACTACTCCTAAACTGGGAAAAATCCTAATTTTAAGACTTTCGGTATTCATAGAAGGCATTTAGGAGTTCTAAAGTTAGGATTCCTAACTTCTGTGAATACCGAAATGAGTAAGTGCCTTCTGTGAATACCAAAATGAGTAAGTGCCTTCTGTGAATACCAAAATGGTAGTAAGTTTAGGATTTTGTCTTAAGTTAGTTCTGTGAATCGGGCCCAATGCCTTCAATATACACACTTAACATGGCCTTGTGCGATGTCCCTTCCGCTGTGGGGCTTACCCACCAGGACCAGAGCGCTTACTTCCAGGCGTCTGACTGTCAGGGAGGAAGTACGTATCCACACTGGAGGGGACCTTTATAACAATGGGTCCGTTTTAAAATTTCAGGTATTGACTGAGGTACATGGGATACAAGGCAGACAGTTTTTACCATACAGTAAATTCACAAATGTGCTTCGAATGTTGCGGAACATGAATTGTTCTAAACCCCTTATGCATACTGTCCTGAAGACACTACACCATCGGCAATTGACATAGATTGATCACATGGTTTTAAAAAGCGATTCTTAAACATACTGGGGTGACTCTTCAACCCCTTTGATGGCAGGAATGCTCGGGCGGGCATATATGCCGATTACTAATGGTCAGTGGTGGCTCGTCTGCTAAGGCGGAGGAGCGTCGCCTTACTACTCTGCGAGCAGTAGTTAAAGGAAAATTAAAATTATAATAACCAGCTTTATTATTATTTTAGTTTTCTGTTTCCTGGTGCGGGGCAGGGCTGGACATTGCATCATTGTGATTGGCTAGGAGAGTCAGGAGCCTGGGTACTTACTGGTTCCTGCTTCCGAGGAGCGAGAGGCGGCAGAGAATGGACTGAGAGGTGGCGGCTGGCGTGAAGATAAGTGTTTTTTTTAAATTATTTATTTTCCTTTACAACCCCCACCCTCATCCTCCCCTTGCCCCTCCACACCCGGTAAATAGCAACCACCACTGCAAATGGCAGAGACCTTTGGAATACCCCTATAAAGAATCCAGGAACACTTGTTTTAAATTTATTCAATTAAGCATATTTCACAGAGCCTACCTTACACCACACAAACTACACCAGATCTTTCATGGAGTAACAACAGTCTGTCCTAGATTCCATTATACACCAGCTGACTTACGACATATGTTATGGTAAATTGTACCTGGTCTGGGACAATGTTAGGCACTGCATCACCACAGTAACTAGTAGGCCACGACTTCAAAACATAGAAGCCTGCATTCTAGGCATACACTCCAGATCCAAAAACGCCAAAGTCACTACTAAATTCATTGATCTGTTACTTATACTTGCGATCGAAATCCCAAATTCCTCCTCTGGTAAAGACATGGCACAGAGACCTAGAATATTGGAATATTGGGCTGAAGCTGAAAGCTGAGGCCTCCACAGGGAAGAAAAAATGGGATTGCGAAAATGCCCAATTGCAGCACACTGGGAGGAAAACATTTAGACTCTCAAAGAAGACGGAAAGGACAATGAACGGCCACTGAGAAATGTACCCCCCTCTCCAGGGGTCCTCGTCAATAAGACCTTCCATTACATAGTGTAGGACACACACTGTTCCAGAGGTTCCTCGGCGTTTATTGCTTTTAGCCCATTCCTAGTGTTTGCTATTGTTAGTCTCTGAATGGTTAAATTACTATGGCAATTCTATATATTCTTCTCATTCCATGCAATTATAGTCTTGTAACAGTATCTATCTGTCCTTGAAGAGGTTACACACATGGCTTTGATGTATTTTATTTTTAGGACAATTATGGGATAGTGGGGAAGTGGCAGGTAATGGGGAGTAGTTTTAGAAAGTTTACCTTTCTAGGGGTTTTTCTGTTTTTGTTTTAAAACTGATACACTATTTAGCCATGATAGTCTTTACTCTTTACACCAAGTGGTCCATCTATATTCCCTCTTAAAACCAATAAACATATTTGGAAAAAATAGGTGCCTCTAACCACAAATTTTGGTAAATGCCCAAGTTTGAGAACATTTTAAAAAATGAGTGAACAAAATAATGTGGGCATTAACAAAAATGGTCCATTTAAAAAAAACTCACAAATTTCCTTAGAAAACGGTGTCTTTATGGTTTCGAAGCAAAACCTAAACACCTTGGAATTTGTCAGTCATGGTCTGCCACTCAAATCATAGCTGTGTTTGCCATTCACTGTCTAGGGCATCACTGATCACATCTCTAATGATGTCATCCATGACATCACATATGTCATAATTGACATTCATGATGTCATTATGGATACAATATCATTTGCTAGCATGTGTTGTTATATACTGATGTTTTATTGTTAAGAAATACCATCCCACCTTCAACCAAGCACAGGGCATAGCCCTAATGAAAACATAGCTCACTTTACAAGGGCTTTGCAGCATGGTCCTGCAACTATCCCCCATGTGCTTAAATGTCTCATTCTCCTCACCATCTAAAATAGGCTCTTACATCTGCATCCCTTTCCCACTTATCCTGCAGCACATGCTATTCTTAGTGCATTCGATATAGCAATTAGGATTTCTAGATTCATATGGTTGATTCTTACAGTGTAGATCCCGATCAATTTTAAATTGCTGTATGAAGAGATAGTTTTCTATTTATTTTTGTATTCCTTGCTTCAGTGTAAAACTTCCTTCCATATAATGTCAATAGTGAGGTAATATATGATGCGTCTAGTGACATCATTGATGATGTCAACTGTTATATCATCTGCAAAATCACGTGTGAGGTCATGATCTGAGGCACCACCGCCAGACTCACTCTACTGCCCGTACGGCATCGCTGCTATAAGGAAGCCTCCTCCGTACTTTGAAGACCCCGCCCTATGCCCTCGCCGTGACGCTCCTGAGCGCTCCTCGGGGACAGACGATTCACCTCCTGTGCTGCGCTCACTCAGGTGAACGAGGTGGGCCTCCATATGATGGAAGACCTCTGTCGTGATGGGTGATGGTTCCCTCATTCCTTTCGAATTCCTGGTTGAGGAAATAGGCATCCCTCCTGATCACTTTTTGCTTTATAAGTCCCTCTTTGGGACGCTGGGAGGACAATGGGGAGACATGCACTAAGAACCCATGATGCACCTCACAGTACAGTATCTTCATGACATGGGGACAGGTCACCACTTAATACACTGGTTTGCCGAGTCCTTATGAGCCGCCACTGGGAGGCAGACTTGGGTCGCCCTTGTACACACAAGGAATGGGCTTCCATACTAAAATATCCTTCTCTTATTCCATGTAACACCTGCTTTCGCCTGCTTCAATTCCACATACTACTCGGAGCTTATCTTACCCCAGACAAAATATTCTCTTACTGATACCGTTTGCCTCCCCTGCTGCACTCTCTACCCAACGCTACTCTCCTCCACATGCTCTGGGCCTTCCCGTCACTTTGCTACTATTGGCTAGGCGTGACCACACACTTATCGAACTGCACAGGGCAGCCCACACTACACACCTGGGAGGTGTACCTCTTAGGAATACGAAGCAGGGACAAAAAACACAGAGCCATCACTCGCTTTATTGACTTAGGGCTACTCCTAGCCAAGCGCTTGAACACCTGCAGGTGGAAACTGCCTACTCCTCCTGCGGTCAATGCCTGGGGACGTTTCCTGCAATCTTGGACTCAGGACAAGGGAACTGCCCTACACAGGGAAGTCATGAGAGGCCTTCATAAATACCCCCTTACATCCTGTTGGGAGACCATACTAGCTGATTTCATTACTGCCTTATCACCCACTGGTGACTCATCCGAGGATGATGGGATTCATATAGACACTGTGAGCCCTCCGATCACACCCTCCATCAGATGTACTAGACGCTCGCCCCTAAAACCTCCTCCTCAACACATTATTGATATTTAATAGGTCATTGCTCTACAATAGTGCCCTTTTTTTCCCCTCCCTTTTTTTCTCCTTTCATTTCTTCACATACTTTAACATGGCGTGAACTTGTAATTTTTTTTTCAGTTTGCTGTTTTATCTTTTGTAATTCTCGACTCTTGAGTTAACTTCTCTGTGACTATATGGCACGATACTATACATGAACGTGAATCATGTATACGCTGGACAATTTGAAATTTTTGGGAAACAAAAAAAAAAACCTCAATAAAATAGATTCAAACAAAAAAGTAGGTCACGAGCCGTGCACTGGAGCAAGTCATTGTTTTCACATCTCACCATACCTGGCACATTTCAATGGTTTTTTCACTTTAACAACAGAGTTTCAGACCCAAGTTTTTGTCAGACTTCCAAGGTGTTCCAGTTGTTGACTTCATCTGTCACTGTGTTATTTCCCATCTACCCCTTTGAGACCAAACCTTGGGAGGACTTCAAGGAAATAGATTCTAGAAGGGCGAGAGGAAGGAAAAGAGCAACTCAGACGTGCCGCACAGAGGAGGAACACCACTATTTTATTAGTTGCCTGTAACTTTACCCTCTTTAGAAAAGAAATGGACAAACAGGTACAAGGTATGGGCACACTGACCTGTTATCCAAACAGAAATTGAAAGCCACGCATGCAAGCCTATACAGTTTCATTCTATTTCTTATCACCTATGTTATAGCTTAAGAAATGGTGTTTTTAGTGGTCTTTGGTGCTTGGCCGGTTCTAAAATATAAAAATCACAAATTACAGAACCACTAACTTGTCTTCTTACAGTCTCTCTCCAGCATTTCATCATCGACTTTAAGCAAAGCTCAGTTCTGAAACTAGACACTGGATGAAGGATGGAACCCCTGTGCCAATTAGGAGCACACACCTGCATCTGCTAGTGCTGGCAACTTTTTGGGAACTATTGTGCTTTCAGTGGGGTGGGATTTAAAAGGGAGCTGCTGTCCCATGATGGCTGCAAGTTCTCATGAGATGTGGAACTCCTGCAAATGTCAGGGAAACGGATCAGTATTTGAAATGAAACAACTCAATGTTGATTAAACCAGCTTGCTTTCTAATAACATGTTAGAATGTATGTCCCTATAACTAAACGTATTATTACAGACATATACCAACGTTTTCTTTGCTGGCAGACGTTTGGAGATGTAGTCTCACTAAAACCAGCAAATGGACGACTGTTATTTAGAAAAAAATTGTGAAAACCTAGGCAGTATTGCACTGTCAGTTTTAGAGCATCTTTTGCACTAATTATAATTATGTGACAAGCTTGTGACTAATAGGGTGGTGAAATACTTAATAATATCCGAGAAGGTAAGATTAGAAAACGACATCAGACATACTCCAAATTAGAATAAGCATTGGCAAAGCCAACAGTTCTCAACTCTAAAATACTGAACTTTTCACTTTAGCAATCCTTTTTGCCAATAGCATGTGAACGCATGCATAAAGACACGTGTATATATGGCAGGCAATCTTGCAATGGGCTTTCTATGAATGCAAGTTCATTTCAAGACTGGCGGTGATGGGCAGACAGTGAAGCATTCACCCTCAAGATTCCCGACACGTGAAGTGTAATGTGTAAATATGTCAATAGGTTTGACTGCCAACAGCTAAAGTTGTCTGTAGCCTAGGCCTAAAAAAGGCCTGCATTTGGACACTAAGGAATTGGCACTGATGTATATTCTGCTGTGTGTAGATTAGTGGTGTGTCAAGTTGGAAATAATTTTTCACATGGACTTTGCATAACTGTTATCATTACTTCCAGAGCTCGTTTTAAGTTATTGCATGAAAAAGACTGACAATGTCCATCCAGCTGTGAGAAAGATGTTCTTGAACTAGAGGCGCATAAAAAAAATTGGGAAAAAATATTGGTACAAGCCTGGAAGTATTGCCAGATTGCAAGTAAAAACTGTTCTAGTGTATAAGAAAAAGGGAAACCTACAAGAAGTAAATGTAACAATGCTAAATCATGCTTGCCTCATAAAAAAAACTGCACTCCCCTAATGTAGAAAAGATTTATTGCCACTACGCTTGATGCCCAATTTAGCTAAATGTAAAAAGTAACACAGCCATGATTAAAAAGGCATAATAAATCATACTGTCAATTTTTGCGACAGATGAACCTGAATACCAGATGAGGTCTACAATGAGGGAAACTGCTTGTGAGAGACACTAAGGGGCATATTTACAAGCCCCTATCGCCACCACAACGTCACTTTTAGTGCTGTTGTGAAGGCGATAGGAGCTTCACCTTATTTACGAGGCAGTGTTAAGCCACTTAGGCTAAATTTTGCGCCAGCGCAAGGGTAAACGCAGTGCTGCACCATATTCTACTAAATGTGGTGCAGACCTGCGTTTCTAAAGTGACGAAGCTTGTCATTAGCCTTTTTAGCTTAATGACACGCTTCGCCATATTGGATATTGCCAGAAGTGACGCTCTGCTGGCAATATCCCCTTCTCCTTATTTACAAAGCTTTGTTAAGCTATTTAACGTGGCTTAACGTTACCTTGTAAATAAGGCCCCTTTTCGGCTTCACTTAGCATGAAAGGGGCGTGCAATGAGTGTTGCAGTGGGCAATCTGCTGCAACACCAATTGCTTTTTGACATTGCCCCGTATTTACAAGGCTAGGGCAGCGCCAAAAACTAAGGCCAGGTAAAACCTGGAGTTAGGATGGCGATACGAGGAGAAATGATTAATTTCAGCTCGTATTTTGCTCTTTCCATGTGTGCTGCATTTACAGCACACACATAGAATCAGCAAATCACCTTTTAAGATTGTTTATGTGTAGGAAAGTGTCCCTTCCTGCACATAAACAATCACCCCTACAGCACAGGCATCCTTGCAATATGGCACAAGGCGCCCTGCACTGGCGCTAGGCAGCTGTTTTAGCACCAGAGCTAGGGGAAACGCAGGGATGCGCCGTATTTTTGTAAATACGGGGCATCCCTGCATTATCAATTTTAGAGCAACACTGCGCTCTGACATTTTATTGTAAATATCCCCCTCCATGAACCAGACAACCTTCTAAGACGTAGCTGTTGACATGGCCTGGTAAAGAGACATTTGTGCTACATAAGTAAAATTTAAAATAGCACTCACTTGTCACTAGAAGCCATATAATTTAACGGTGAAGTTATTCCATAGCTAACACAAATCAAAATGGTTCCCATAAAGGAAATCTATACTTTCTAAAAGCATTCCTTAATATCCACATCAAAAGGTTAGCAATTCATTTCACGCTATACTAGACATACAACCTAAGGAATGTACTCCTACAATGAACTATGTGACACTCTCTTCACTGTCAATATTCATTTCCCCATTTTTTCCAGACCTTCCCTTATCTCATCAGCATCTTCACTGCTCTTTCTCTTGCCTAGGTCAGTACCACGTAAAGTAAGCACTGCACGTGCTATTTGAAGAAATATGTACACATCTTTTCGGAGGTCCCAAATGGTCCGATTCGCAGATTCCCTAGATCCCTCCAGGACCCCAGGAAGCAACAGAAAAGGGGAGAGTGACACCTCCCAACCCAACACATCAGTCAGTTCCCGTGTTATATTTGTCCACTACCTCTGAATTACGGGAGAAAACCACACCATGTGGTAAAAATCATCAGGAACACCGGAGCAACGGGGACAGGTGGGAGAAGAAGGCCCGCCTGGTGTAATCTTTCAGGAGTGAAGTATGCACAATAAAGGTAATAGGTCTGGACCAGGAGGAGCTTGGACAATATCGTGATGACTCTAGGAGCCATTATGGCGTCTCGCCAATCAACATCATCCATGGAACCCAACCAACTCGCTCAGTGGGCTCTAAGGTGGCCAGTGTATGAGGGGCATTAACAGCAAAGGTATGATAGATCTGAGAGATGCCTCCCTTTCCCAATGGGCCCGGAGGAGCTTAGCCTCCAGGAGACTAAATTCAGGAGGAGAGGCATCCCGAGGCATGTGAGTATAAAGTGCATGTTGCAGCTGTAAATACTTGTAGAATTGTGAAGAGGTGAGTGCATATGTGTCCTGGAGTTCCTGGAAGGCGTGTATATGAGCTCCAGACCACACACCACCCAGTTGTGTTATGCCAATGAGGTCCAATTTCTTAAAGCCTTCCAGTTCTGCCACATCGGGCAGACACATAGGGGGTCTGAAGCATAAGCTTGGCATTTGGTGAATCAGAGCACACCCTCCAAGCCAGAAGGTCCACCCGGGTCACCACAAGGAGAGAGGCAGGGATTGGGAAGCCATACAGCATGGTCATAATCCACAGAAACCCTAAAATTGTCAGTTCCAGCTGGTAAGCGGGGTTCGGACCAAGACCCACTAAGCCAGTCGTTGATTACCACAAATTGGTAGGCTACATAGTAAAGGTAAAGCTTGGCCATACCCAACCCCCCATCATATGGGTTGCGCTGACAATTACAAAGGACAAGGTGGGCGTGGAGTTATGCCAGAGGAATGATGATGCCACCGAGTCCAGCTCCCAGAACCATCTCTGAGGCAAGGCTATAGGAAGATTCTGAAAGACATAGAGGAACCTTGACAATATCATCATCTTGTACAGAGAAATGCAGCCCGTCACATTCAGCAGAAGAGATTGCCATTTGCTGAGGTTCTTTTTAGTTTTGTGCATCAGGGGTCGAAGGTTAAGAGTCCAAGTCAATTCGCAGTGGAGCGCTACTCAAATACCCAAATACTGAGAGTGAGAAAGCACACAGGGATGTCAGTCTCCCAAGCCACACAGTCCCGAATCGGACCTAGGGGCACCAAGACCAATTTGACTGCGTTGACATGGAGCCCGGACGCTTCCCCAAAAAGCTGGAAAATCTGAAGGCAATGGGGTCCACTCGTTGCTAGATCTACCAGAAAGAAAAGTAAGTTATCAGCGTAGAGCACAATGCGGACTTCATGACCCTCATCCCATTGCCCTCCTTACCTGGGCAGAGCAGCGTAGGAGGCGTGTGAGTAGTTTGGTTGCCAAGGCAAAAAGGAGGGGCAACAGAGGGCAGCCCTGCCAAGTCCCACGTCTGATAGAGAAGAGCTCGGAAAGTACACCATTGATCTGGACACGAGCAGAGGGTGACGAATATAGAGCACCGATGAAACACAAAAGCGGGGCCCAAACCACGCCCTCAGCAACGTGTGCTTCATGTAAGCCCGGTCCACCATGTCAAATTCTTGCTCGATGTCAATGAGAAGCAGAGCTCATCGGGGCGGAAGCAGATGATGATGAGACAGGACAACATGGAGTGAACGGAGGCAGTGCCACGTACTCCTGGCTGGCATGAAACCACATTGATCTTGACATATAAGTGTGCGGTGGACTGGCCTGAGGCGGGCGACGAGGATTGTGGCAAAAATGTTTACCTCACTGTTGATAAGGAAGATCGGATGATAATTGAACAGGATGTCAATGGGGGTTATGTCTTCAGGATTACCTCAATGGTAGCGTTATCTATCTCAGGTGGAAAGGTACCAGCCTTGGCCACTTTCTCATAAAGCGAAAGGAGGCGGGGGAGGCAGGATTTTACAGAAGGTGGGGTAGTATTCTGTGTGAAACACATCAGGGCCAGGGGTCTTACTGGAGGCCATGGTAGAAATAGCTGCCCCCACCTCTTCAGCTGATTTTGGCTGGTCCAGAAACTGAGCCTCTGAGAGCGAAAAGCAGGGAAAGGTACCTGTGCAGGAATTGGGGCTCTACCTTGGCTTTTGGTCTAGGGGTTGCCATGTACAGGCGCCCATAGTAGTCCACAAATATTTAGGCAATTTCACTAAGGGACCGGTGAGGACAGCCATGCTTGTCCACAATTTCAGGAATTATCCTGTTTGCCAGAAGGTGGGAGGCAAGCCAGTACAACAATTTGCTGTTCTTGTCCACCCACCCGTATACCCTGGCAGTCGAAACACGTCATATCTGTTTTGTTGCTTTCAGTGATAAAAGACAAATCTCTTCTCACACACTAAATCTAGTGGTCAGGGGGTGTCTCCCTGCTGATCGACTGTAAGGCGCGCCTCCAGCCGAACGGCACAGGCCTCTAATTGGGTTAGATGCTAGGAGCATGCTCGCTCTACCTCTCTAAGGCTCTAAGGACATGAAATAGCACCAGTCAAAAACGCTTTGCCTATGAACGTGGCTGAACAGGTTGACATGTTGATTTATCAAATACTCAAATATCTACGTTCATTGCCTATGTATACTCTTACTTGCTAAGTAAACATGTGGACATGCCTATCTGACAACCGCCTGCGTTCAACAGACTTTCTTTCTATGTGCAGTGCTCTGCTGCCCTTTGAACAAAGTACTAGTACTGTGCTGTGTTAATATCCCCTATTAGAAAGAAATAAAAACAGAAACATAGCAGTTTAAATGCTATGCATGACTGAGTACAACAGATCACCTGCTTTTATTGCATATTGACCCCAAACGATATTCCCAAAAAAGAATAATGAATATAAGCTAAATATGTATGACATAATTAAGAGGGAAGCTGTGAAACTGGGAGAAAACACAACTGCAGAAACAAGTGTAATAGTAGTTCCTGGTACCATGAAACTTGTTTTACACATTTATGATAGTATTAAAACTCTAATAAATAAAAATATTTAAAAAGTAGAAAAATGTGAAGAATCTAATAAAGGATAATATCTTTACGGCCTCTTAGCACATTGTATTATTGTTAGGCCAAAATTTCTTAACTGAAATGCCATTGAGTTGATGGGTATTATTTACAAATATTATTTTGCTATTCCAAAGTACCAAAGCTGGCTACAGTAGTGCATTAATGAGGGGACTTTGCTCCTGTTACACATCCCGATGGTTCAAAATTACACTCAGGTGAGCTGTTAAGAAACATACCAATGCGTAGGGTACAGGCTTAGGGTTACATTATGATACTTTTTTAAACAGAAGTTTGCACTGATACTGTAAGTACAAGTTGAAGAAAAACATGACAACATTTATCAGATTAATGTGCTAGAAAACAGGTAAAACATTTGTATTTTGTTGCAATTAATACTGATTCTGCATGTGGTGCCTCATTACTAATGCAAAATCATATTAAGGGTTATTAACCGTATCCAATAATACCTCACACCGGGGTATTGTATTTGTGACAAATACACTAGTTGTTTCTGCCACACTTGTAATCAGGCCCTAACTAAGGAAAGATATGCAATTGATGTCTTACAATTAGACAAACCATTTAACTAAAACAACATGCATGGTAGTCCACCGCAAGTAATAATGCCATTATTTGTGTTAGGTCCAGCAAATGTTTCAGTAATTTAAACCTTAGCTAAACCCTGTAGGTATAGCACAGTGGAAACAGGTTTACCTTACAAAAATACATAAAGCACTTAGAAGTACCAAACAGGTAAAAAGTCTAAACACAACATAATAAAAATTCCACTCCAATTTATGAAAATAGTGAATAGATTAGTGAACAAAATGACACCAAAACGACAAAAATCAAATAATGGTAACTTGAGATATGAATATGGATTTTTGAAGTTTTAAATAAAAGTAGCACCAAAAAAGCGTTAAGCATACAGAACAAAGTTCTTCCCAGTCAGAAGTTTTACCTTCTTATTTAGTATCAAAGATCCTCTGCTGGGCAAGGCAGCAGGCTGTGGTCGAGAAGGGCTTCATGAGACCGGATAGCCATTAGAAAGAGTCCCAGTGAAGCTGTTGACTTTTGGCGAGAACGTTCTGAGTGGGAGAAGGTCAAAATTCAGGCACAAAGAAGGACCCTAGCCAGCTGGATACTTTTGGCGCCTTTGCCCGGTGAATATTTCTACCTTCGGACGTAGTCACTTTTTTGGAGCTTGAATTCCTTCCTCTAGGGATCAAAGCTGCAAGCTGTAGCCGAACAGGGTTCTACAAAGCTGGATACCCTCTAAGAGACATTCCACTGAAATGGATTTGCTACTGTGTAAAAGCTCAGAGCTGGAGCAACACACCTTTGTCATATTGACTTGACAGGTTTGTCCCAGTCCTCCAAAGTATTTTGAAGCCCAAATGTTTCTAAGTGCTAGGTTTATCAAGATGTTAGTAGAGTACAGTTTGACAAAGCCAAGGGTCCCAGTACCTCAGAAACTGCACTTGGGGGCTCAAGCCTCACTACAGCAGAAGCCAAAAGCAGGCTCCAGGGCAGGTCCAGATGGAACTGGTCAGCTGGACTCCTTAAAAAAAGGGGTTCTTGTAACTTGTTGTGTCCCTGTAGCTTAACAGGGAGCCATCTAACTGGCCATTGAGCCACTTCTTTGTCCTGGCTACTAGTGGGAGCAGGTCAAGACTTTCAGGTCTTCTCACAGGTCTCAACAACAGGTGCAGTCTTCTTCTGTCTTCCACATGCCCAGTAGTGTTCTGAAGATGGTGTCCAGGAGTGCCACCTTTATACCTGGCACTAGCCTATTGGGTGTAGATAGGAGGTGACTGCTGGCCACTCCCTAACAAATAGGGAATACGTTCCGAGGGATAACCCTACCCACTTTTGTAGTATTTCGTGTGTGCCCTACCGCAAACAATTCCTTTCTCCCCTGTATGTCCAAATTCAAAATGGTGAAACCCTTCTCCCCTTGTACACAGCCTGTGTGTCCACACCAGAGGTGCGGCCAGTAAAATGAACAACCCCTTCTCTGTGGTCACTTCAAACCAGTTCTGGGGGCAGCTCCTCTCCTACTGGGATTAGTGCCTGTCTGACTGGGAGAACAAAGAAGGTGTAGTGAAGATTGCTATCTATATACGTACAATGCTAAGTTAGCACAACCGCGTTAGATGTTAGAAAGCCATCTTGCCGCTTTTTCTGCTTTTGCACGCGACGCTGTAGTCACATGTTATTAATTGAGAAATGCTTGCTCGACTTTGCTTCACATGAGAACTGTCTGTTGTTCACATCCCGAACAGTGAGCAGCGACCTTGGTCTGAACATTGTGTAAAGAAACAGTCTGGGTCGCTAGACGGTGCATGTTGTTGGGTTCAGGTTGATCGGCCCACTATTTAGCCATAACATGCACGCAGCTGCAAATACCTGAAAGTCGGGTGCTTTTAATATTGCAGTGTTGCATGTTTTTCATTACATTCGGAAGAAGAGCTTTCCCAGGAGCAGAGTCTAGCTGATCCTGTGATGTGATTCCACTAAGCTGATCTTTACGGTATGGGGTTCCCCATTCAAGCCTAGAGACCTTTTATTAGTCTAATAATAATAATAATAATAATATTAGTTAACTAGCGAAAGGAAGGTGGTTGTCATCCACTGTCATTTTATTATGATTACTCCTTTCATTTTCTATGGTATTGTAACTATGCTGATGGTTTTGATCTTAATCATTTGTCTGCTTATGTTAGCCAAAGTACTGCATCTTAGAACACGAGGTTTATAAAATAAACTCTTTAAACTTTACCGTGTCTATGTTTATTCTGTTGTGGACTGATATGAGAATAATTACGAACAGGTATTTCTGATTCCCACCATTCCTGAGAATACCAAAAGTCGCTTGTTCTGGGTTGTCTATACATTGGGACCGCCGAGATAAAACTCGGATAACGAATGGGACACTGATGCTGGTCGGATAAGGGGTTCTGGGTTCTGAGGTGAGTTTTTGGTACACCACAATTCACTGAGGTCCTGGTTTCCTGTGCATAGTTCTGTGCATAAGCAGAATCCCTGCAACAAAGGGTCCAACCCAGGTGTCAGCTAACACCTGTCTGTGACAGGGTAAGCTTCTTTGAAGTTAATCAAGTTCCTGGACACAGCTCAGATGTTCATTTTGACATGTTTTAGGGATCACAGCACACCCACTGGGGCTTTGTTAGCAGAGTCTCAATGCACGCAGACAAAAAATCAGCAGCATTAGTCCAAAAACATGGGGGTGATCATGCAAAAAGAGGCAATTTCCTACAGGAGCACTTGGATAACTAAATATACACTAACCTATCTAAAAGCATATGGTTCTGAACTTTGTGCTTTTGGCAAGGTGTAATATATAGCACATGCTTTTTGGCACGGTGTAACATATAGCACAATCTAGAAAACTGCAGAATACCCGGTTATCCTCCCTGCCAGTACAAATTATACAAGCGTAAGGTTGTGGCCATCACCATAAAAGAGCTACTGGAATATAAAGGTGCGTGTGTCATCATCTTAAAATGCAAATGACCTACTAAAAAAATATGTAACTGCTATTCATTTGACATTAGTACGAGCATAGAGGAGACATCTCTGTGTAAAAACTGCACCAACTGCGAGCCAGTGAGACCTCTTTCCTCTCTTCTACTCTTCGTGGGGCAAATATTGCAGGGTGTATAGGATTTTGTGCTTGTGAGAAGCTGGCTTGGTATATGGTGTACACTTATGTAAGTGGGCACCTTTCACCAATCCAGGCAACCCGTATGGTGATTTTAGTGGTCTTAGACAACCATAGTCCAGTTCAAACCAGTTCAGGCCAACGGCTCCCTGAACTGATTTGAACTGGACTATGCATGGAGGGCACCAAGTGTGCCCTGCATGCAGACTTTGTGGCACTGGCAAGTGCCCCCACCCTGCCCCAATATACTAAACCCTGTCTGAGAGGTGGGCACACCTCACTGTGACAGGATACCTATTGTTCTGATTTCCCCTGCTCGAGTTTGGCTCAGCATCAGGAGGGCAGAAACGTGCCTCTGGCCGGCAGCAGCCCTAGCTTTTTGTTCGGGTCTGGAAGACTGGTACCAGGAGCACAGAGGAGCCTAGTGTGACTTAAAGGTTTTAAGTGCAGTGACCTTAGATATAAGTAAACCTATATCTCTTGTAAGTCGTGCTAGCACCAGCTTGCACAGGCTGCAATGGCAAGCCTGTATTTGCAAATTGAGTAGTCTCCCATGGGTGGCATAATACATGCTTCAGCCCATTGGTGACCTATGCCCTGGGTACCTTAGTACCATACACTAGGGACTGATAAGGTTACACCAGTGCTCAATCTGGGATGTACCTAAGTACTTACCAAAACAGTTTAGGGGAGAAAGCACAGAGACTGGGATCCTGATTAGCTGGATCCCAGTCAGACAAGTCAGAAACCATCACAGCACCAGGAAAAGAGTGGGCGTAAACATACAGAAGGATCCTAACATCCTACATAGCCCCCCACCAAACGAAAGGAAATAAGGCTAACTTTGCCCAGTTGAGTCGTTATTTCCTAAGTGGCCATAAAAGGAAGGTCCTGCACTAGCATGGATAATCCCTATCTTATGGTCCACTGAGAAGTTCCTCCCCTGTAGGGTCTTGGGTCTTCTCAAAGGTTTGGGGTGTCTACCTGTCATCTGTTTGAGCCAAGAGGGGTGTCCCATTAGGGAAGTGATGCCCTAACAGGGTTGGTCTCAACTTCCTCAGAGTACTGGCCACCACTGAGGCCTTTCCTTCCATGACTGACTTGTACCTATCCTTAGGGGTCAGCCTTTGGCTGCCTATAGCTTTTGGTTGATCCTGTCTGGTTGGAGCAATGGTGGACCAGCAAAGGTTTGGTACAGGCTTGTCCCAAGTTTTACTTTGCCCAACTGAGTCCATCTGGGGTATGTCACTGGCTAAGTGTAAGAGGGATCCCTCAGATTGCTGAGGATTATCCACCTGGCTAGCACTGCTAGGCTGGGGGTCCTTAATCTGTGGATGAGGGGATTCCTCATGGCAGTGATCCCAGTGAGGTCCACTGACATTCCTGGCCTCTGCAGCCCTAGGCTGACCAACGCCTGGTAGAGAGGGGTAAGATGCCTGCTCCAGACTGGGTACCTCCTTGGAAGGTTCCAATACCCTCAGTGGCTCTGCCAGGACATGCCTGACCTCCTCTGGGGCAGTTTCATCACAAGGGGTAGGATCAGTTCCCTGAGGAGGCTGACCCTCACCCAAAGTCTGGGGGCAGAAAGACTTTTCTTCCTGTCCATTGCTCTCTGTTGGAGCATAGTGTGCCATTCTGTCAGGCTCCACTGCTTCTGAATTTCCCTGTGGTTGGACTGGGGCCCTAAGGGTCACACCAACCTTCTCAGGGAGTCCTAACATTTCTAGATGAGCCTTCAGTTATACTTCAACCCAGGATGAAGTTTTCAAATCATTGCCCAAGAGGCAATCTACAGGCAAGTTTGGGGACACTGTAACCCTGTTAGGGACAGTGACCCCTCTCCAGCTGAGACTGACTATGGCCATGGGATGATCTGTCCTAACACCATCAGTGTTGGTCACCTAGTACATGTACCCAGGTGAAAGTTGAAGTGGGGACACCAGTCTTCCTGTCACCATGGTAACACTAGCTCCTGTTTCCCTACAGGCTACAGCTTTCTGACCATTACTCAGAGGCTCCTGTCTGTACTTGCCCAAGGTATTGGGACTTACAGTAAAAGTGGCAAATCCCATGCCACCATCACAGACTAAGGTGGTCTGTGTGGGGGACTGGATATGCCAGTATCCACCTCAGTTCCCCAAGAAAACCCAACTAAACCTTTGGGTGTGCTACTACTACCTGGGGGACTAATACTTGGGGCACTAGGGGGTGTTGTAGTCATAGTAGTAGCAGTATCCTTATTGCTGGCCTCTGGGCAATTAGAGTCATATTTCTTGTGGCCTTGCTCTTTGCAAACAAAGCAAGAAGGTTTCTTTCCAGGGAAAGAAGAACTTTGGGACCCACCCCCAAAGGAAGACTTTTAGGGACCATCAGAGGACTTCTCTTTAGCCTTATCTTCACCTTTCTCCTGGGTTTTGGAAGAATCTTTCTTCTGGTCACCACCACCACAACCCTGATTCTTCTGCTTGACCCTGGTGTGGACCCATTTGTCTGCCTTCTTTCCCAATTCTTGGGGAGAGGTCATATCAGAGTCCACCAGGTACTGGTGCAGTAGTTGGTTCTGACAGTTATTAAGGATGTGCCCCCTCATGATCAAATCGTAAAATCCTTCATAGTCCTGTAGCTTGCTTCCATGAAGAAAGCCTTCCAGAGCCTTAATAGCACTGTCTATAAATTCTACCCAGTCCTGGGTTTGTGCCTCCTAGGTGTCTCTGAACTTAATCCTGTATTGTTCAGTGGTTACGCCAAACCCATCTATGAGAGCACTCTTCAGTACTGAGTAATTGTCAGCATCCTCTTCTCTAACAGCGAGGAACTCATCTCTACCTTTGTTAGCAAAGGAGAGCCACTGGATAGCTGCCCATTGCTCTTGAGGGACCCTCTGAACTTTACAGGCCCTTTTCTAAAGCAGTGATCCATTTATGGATAACATCACCCTCCTGGTAATGAGGGATTAGCCTGTTCAGGTTCCTATTGTCAAAAGAAGTTTCTGATTCTAGGGACACTGTTGCTGCCACCATGGACTCTAGTCCCAGTTTCTTCCTAGCCCTCTGGACTTCTAGGAACTCTTTGTCAAGGGCAACTGATCTTACCTGAGCCTAAACCTTGCTTTCTCAAGTTCAAGCAGTTGGTACTCCTGGTCCAAAAAGCTGTCCCTCTAACTAGATATAGAGGACCCTATAGGTAGTCCTGAAGCATTGGGTTCTCTAGAGAAGGATCTAGACCTTCTCAGTCTACTCTGGACCCTCCCAGGAGGAACAAAGGGTGTCTCCTCTGCACTATTCCCTGAGGGGTCAGAGTTTGGCAGGTTGGAATCATTTGAGTCCTCCTGCCCATACTCAGAATCAAGCCCACCAGGAGGTGCTCTTGATGGTCCTTCTTCTGGAGTATCCCCATCCACATTTTATTGTTTCTGCCCTCACAGGACAGATATCATCCTGATGTAGCAGCTCTAAGAGCAGCTTAATGGTGGGGTTGCCACCTGTCTTTATCTTTCTGAGGCTACACAGGGTCCTTAGTTCCTGGAACGTTTAGACCACTGTACTTAGCAGACTGGGGTACACTAGTATCCCCAACTAAAGACATGGTTCTAGGTGTAGTGTGGTGTTGCACCTACCTAACCTAGTGGAAACTAAACTCCTTGAGGTTGGAAAAAGGGTTGTGCTAGACCTTTAACTACCCAACCCTAAGTTCAGTAGACTAGTCTGTGTTATATGTGCCTAGGATTAGTGATGGTTTTTCAGTTAATCCACGCCAAGGTTATGTGGTAAAATAATGCAGGCTTGAATCCCAACCGCTGCACACTAATGTGAGAAGCTGGCTTGGTATATGGTGTACACTTATGTAAGTGGGCACCTTGCACCAATCCAGACGTCCCATATGGTGATATTAGTGGTCTTAGACAACCTTTGAAAGGTATTTAAGTGGTAGCTGTGGAGAGCAGCCTTCGGGCCTAGCCGGAGATATACACAATGCACACAATACTTTTCAATAGAAACAGGTAAGTAGCACGTAATATACAGTGGTCACCAGGGGGAGACCACACCATATACTAAAATAGTGGTATGCGAACCACGACTCAAGTCAAGACTTTACCCAGAAGACGTAGAAGTGCCAGGGACCCAAGGAACTACCCAAGTTAAGTAACCAGGAGCACCACGGAGGCCGTGTGCAAAGTGGGAACATGACCACGGGATCAATGCAAGTCAATTGGAAAGTCGCGTTGCAATTTTAAAGAAGGACCCTTCCCAGCGGACCCTGAAAAAACCCTTTGGAAGACAGAAGATTGGAGAGCCACCCCACCCGTGGATACCTTAGAAACCAGGATACCTGCACCAGGGAAGCCGGGTGCATAGGTGTGAAGTGGCGTCAGAAACCGCCGTCGAACTCAGTGGAGGACTTATGAAATATGCCGCTGCTGGAGAAGGTGAAAGTTTCAGGTGGAACCCAAAGGTGGCTTCAAGATGTAAAGAACCTGCAAGCAGAGGGGACAGAGTCTATGCCACTCAGGAGTGACCAGGAGGCACGGAAGACGAATGCCCACCAATTTCGAGTGTTTAAGGAGAGCTGACGGTGACCTAGAAACTGCAGCTGTGTGGACCAGGCAATGCTGTGGAAGACCAGGAGTCATACACAAGCAGTCCCACGTAGATGTTGAGAGTTATGGGGTCGGTGTCTGGCGGAAGCACCAACAAGCCTTGGCAACTGCAACCAACGTGGAATTTGAATAAGGTGCAATGTCAGGACCAGCAAGGTCCAGGAGACTCACCACAAGCAGGGGAGTCAGGGCAGGCCCCGAGTAATCAGGGGAGCCCAAAGAATTCAAAGATGACCCTCCAGTCTGGAGGCACTGGAGTCGTGAGACGACCTCAAGCAGCTCACCAAAGATGCAGGTCCCTGGTGCAAGTGATGTGGTGAGGACAAAGATCTTGGTAACTGGAGATGCTTGAGGTGGGGGCTACTTGGAGCCCAAAGAACTTGGTGGAAGGAAGCCAACAAGCCTTAGCAACTGCAAGTCAACACGGTGCACAGGGGTTTGGTTCCTGTGGCACCGACGAAGGATACTGGCCTCAAACTTGGTGAGAGGACAGGGCAGGCCTTGAGAGATATAAAGAACCACGACCTGTGTTTCTGAGCCTTTCAGAAACTGTGGGAGCCCAGGATCAGAAGACTGGTCAGCTTAGTTGTGGTTCCTGCAGATGCAAGGGAGATTCCTTCAGGTGTCTTGGATGCCCACAGGCCTTGGAAGGTTCCTGGATGGTGCACAGGCACAGACATTGCAGCAGACAAACAGGGCGAGGAGATCAGGAGCAGCAGAAGTCTTCCCTGTTGCAGGCTTGATGCCCAGAGCGAAGTCCAGCGAAGTCCAGAGTGCCCAGATGGTAGAAAAAGAAGTGATGTCTGAAATTAATCTTGTCCCATGATGAATCTAGGGACCCACCCACACGTAAGCCCTAAAATATCCTAAGCAAAGGGTTGGAACGATTCAGGGGTCCCTCCATAACAAGGGGCTGGTTTGAACTGGACTATGTTTAGGAAACAACTGAAAACTTGGCTCTTTCAGCATTAGGGGCAAGGCAGTATTGTGTCTCTGTTATGTCTAGCGCCAAGACACCCCCGGGTATACGTGCGCTTTATAAATTCCTGCAACATAACATAACATATGCATGTAGGGCACCAAGTGTTCCCTGCATGCAGACTATGTGGCGCTAGCAAGCACCCCCACCCTGCCCTAATACACTAAACCCTGTCTGGGAGGTGGTCACATCTCCCTGTCACAGGATACCTATTCTGCCTTTCCCTGCTCGAGCTTGGCTCAACAGCAGGAGGGCACAAACGTGTCTCTGGCCGGTAGCAGTCCTAACTTGCTGTCCGGGTCTGGAAGACTGGTACCGGGAGCACCGAGGGCCTCTCAAAGGAGCTTTACAGTGCCTGTAATCATACCTCCCACACCGTTTATGGTCTGAAGGTATGATTCCAACATGTTTGATAACAAACATGATAGGATTCATTACAGCCAGTTTCGAGATGGGCATCGCGTAATGACGCGGTGCCCCTCTATATGTTATATGGCTATCTCACTTACAACCCGGGAGAATGTACTCAGTAGGCTGTAGGGGTGTCCTGCTCATGCAGGGGCACCCGCACACTTAGAACTCAGCACCCTGCCTTCAGGATTGAAAGGCCTGCCTCAGTGGTGACTTACAGGTTTTAAGTGCAGTGACCTTAGATAAAGGTAAACCTATATCTCTTGTAAGTGTGCTAGCACCAGCTTACACAGGCTGCAGTGACAGGCCTGTAGTTGCCAATTGAGTGGTCTCCCATGGGTGGCATAATACATGCTTCCGCCCATGGGTGACCCCTGGTGTTCCTATGCCCTGGGTACCTTAGTACCATATACTAGGGACTGATAAGGTTACACCAGTGTCCAATCTGGGATGTCCCCAAGTACTTACCAAACCAATTTAGGGGAGAAAGCACAGAGACTGGGGTCCTGATTAGCAGTTTCCCAGTCAGACCAGTCAAAAACCAACACAACACCAGGCAAAAAGTTGGGGTAACCATGCAGATGGATCCTACCTTCCTACAGTGCTCTAAGTGGGAATGGCAAAGTTCACCTATCACAGTTGCCCTCTCCATTTCAGTGCGTGCTAACACCCATCTGTGCATACAAACATACCAACAAGCTATTTATTTAATGTGTGCATTTTATCCTTAACCATTTTAACAACTTTACGTATTTACATGTTTTTCTTACACAAAGCTAGGCACCCTGACAGCAGAAGACCCAGGCTGGGATGAAATGAGTTCCTGAGATTAAAGTGTTTTGTTGCCTGATTCCTCTGGCCACCGCATGTAAATATCTGATTTGCTCTGGGTGCAAACAGAGATACATTAAGGCTTTAAGAGGAATAAGTCAAGACAGATTTTAATATTAAGGCTTAGCAAGAGTTTGGTAAGTTGTGTCCAACGATCACCTATGTCACAGGTTCTGGATCCTTAAAGAAAAGCCTTCTCCAAAAGGGCACAGTCACAGGTAGAGGGTGGCACTGTAAGATGTAAAGTCTAAATCACAGAGGTTGTCAATGGACAGGAAGGCCAATCAAATGCTGAGAATAAATAAAAAATGTCAGTATTCTCATCTTCAGGAAAGAGACATGAATTTCCATCACAGAATCACAAAAACTATGGGCCATATCACATACACTGGGCACTACAAGTACTATTTAAGACGCTGTGCCAGATCACATAGAGGGACACATTTATTTTACACCACTTTGAATCAAGGACAGGGGGTGTCTCCCCTCCCAACATTGTGGTCATACACCTGAGAGGCAATGAGTGGACTATCCTGGGTAGGCGGGCACTGCTGTAAGAAATGGAGTCCTCCATGTGGAAGTTAAGCAACCAATTGAGGCATGTGAGTTATGGTGGCAGAGATAACCCCACGTTTATTGTGGCTAGGGGCCCGGTCAGGGGATGCTGTGGAAACCTCACGCAGCACAGTTAACAGTGCCATGGGCCTATTTACTGAACAAAAGAGGTTTGGCTTTATTAGGCATAGTCTGCTGCATGCCAAGTCCACAGGGTGCTGGGTAGAGGATAGGGACCACCTGTCTAGAGTGGGCAAGGACTGATCTACCTGTCTAGAGTGGGCATGGATTTGTTTGTGGGACCTGGGCGAGGTCCTGGAATCAGCAGGAAGTAGGTAAGAATGCCTGCCTTGGTGGGGGGGCCAAGGTTTTGACAGTGGCCACACCCAGAGCTATGGCAGAGTTGCAGGGCGATCCAGAGGCTGAAAGGTATACCGGGGTACCCTCTTCGAGAGCACAAGGGTGCAAATGCCAAATATCCCCAGGAAGTCCTTGCGGTGGACCCTGGAGGAGCGACGGCGTCCCGCTAGTCTTACGGACGGTTGTAAACCTGAGCACCCCTCAGGGGGTGTGAGGAAAGGGGTGGACTGGCGGTCCACCAGTGGTAGGAGGTAACCCCTCCCCCAAAATTGGTACGCACCGATTGGCTAGGGCCACAGTGCAATTTGGCTCATCAGGTGGGCAGGCGGCAGAGGGGCTGCCTGCCCCTGGATCGCCCGTAAGCTAACCCACCATGTTGGCATATTTTGGTATGCAAATAAACTGGCAGCAATTTTCTTCATGAAAAAAGGTGTCTTGTCTGTTTATTTCATCAGGAGATTGCTGTATGTGTGATGGGGAGTGTGTTGCCGATATTGGCACTATGTGCCTGCCCGTGGTCCACGCAGGGGACCCTCATAAGAGGGCCTTAGTGTCACATGAGGGCACATGATACAGCCTAGTGCTGAGGGACCCCCTCTGAGTCCGCGATCCCCGCGTCATTTCCAGGCCTGGGTGGGCGGGTAGATAGGTATAAGTACCTCTCCTGCCCACCTGGTGTCCTCTTTTGGCCGCTACCCTTTCACGCTGTTTCCCTCCCGACAGCTTATCCGGAGTACATTCAAGGGGTGGGGTGGGAGAGGCGCTTAACTTGTTATTTTGTGTTGCAGGTGGAGTTACAGGGCGATCCAGAGGCTGAAAGGTACACAGGTGTACCCTCTTCAGGAGCACATGGGTGCAAATGCCAAATATCCCCAGGAAGTCCTCGCGGTGGACCCTGGAGGAGCGACGGTGCCCCGCTAGTCAAACGGGCGGTTGTAAACCTGAGCAACCGGGGTTTCCTGGAACGCTCCGCCCCCTCAGGGGGTGTAAGTAGAGGGGTGGACTAGTGGTCCACCGGTGGGAGGGCGTAGCCCCTCCCCCAGAATTGGTAAGCACCGATTGGCTAGGGCTACGGTGCAATTTGGCTCATCAGGTGGGCAGGCGGCGGAGGGGCTGCCTGCCCTTGGATCACCCGTAAGCTAACCCATCATGTTGGCATATTTTGGTATGCAAATAAACCTGCAGCAAAGGTGTCTTGTCTGTTTATTTCATCAGGAGGTTGCTGTATGTATGATGGGGAGTGTGTTGCCGATATTGGCACTATGGAAAAATGTTTTTATTCCTCCAAACCTTTCCACACGTTGCTTGTGTGTTGCACTGGCATACAGCTCACATCCATTGTTTGGAATGTTTTACAATTTGTTAAGCAAATGATTCTGTACTGGAAGTGTATGCTTCCAGTACGAAATTTATACTAACCATCACACACACAACTTTGCACCATGGTACAAAGGCTGTGTGTGGTTATAGCCAGCCTGTGTGTGCACCAGGGTAGCGCATGAAAGTAGCAGCAGTTAATTTTGAATAAATAAGGCACTGCACTGCTTTCTTTCATTTGCACAATGTAGTGTAGCAACATTAGTTGCTGCATTGAGTTTCACCAAAGAATAATAAACCTGCCCCAAAGTGAGCATTGTATACATGTATGTATGTATGTATGTGATATTTCTGTAGCACAAACCTAGTTAAAAGGCGGCAGAATGCTGTACACTGCACTATAACTGCTAATTTAATAAGACATTGCCTCTCTCGCTATTTTTGGAGGACTAGCCTGCATCAGATAAAGTGTGCACTGCAAGTGCTAATTTAAGACAAGGTTTTTTTCAAAAATTTGGGCTAATTCATGTCTTAAATGGTCGAAGAGCTGGTGCAAGGCTAAATGGTTGCTTGTCAATGGAAATTTGAAAGCCAAAAGGTATTTGCACCAAGCACTGCCTTATCTTACAATCAATCAATCAGGGAATCAAGGTGCTGGGGGGCTGGGGGTTGCAGCTCCGAGTTAGCCGAACAGCCAGGTCTTGAGGATCTTCCTGAAGGTGTGCAGTGTAGGGAAGTGTTTGATGTTGGCTGGGAGTTTGTTCTAGGCCTTTGTCGTGACGTAGGAGAAGGCTCTTTCACCCGCTCTGGTTCTGCAGATGCGCTGGGTTTCTGCTAAGGCGAGGTCAGCGGAACGGAAGTTTCTTCTTAGTATAAGGAGACTCTTTTGTTGAGATATTTGGGTCCAGTGTTGAGGAGGGATTTGTAGGTGTGGGTGAGTAGCTTGAACGTTACTCTCTTCTTGACGGGGAGCCAGTGGAGGTCTCGCAGGTATTGGGTGATGTGATCATGTCGTGGGATGTTGTGGACGAGTCTGGCCGCGGTGTTCTGGATGGTCTGGAGTTTGTGTAGCTGGGTTTTGTTGATTCCAAGGTAGAGGGCGTTTCCATAGTCCAGTCTGCTTGTTATGTGCGTGGGTGATGGTCTTTCTGGATTCGGGGGGATCCATTTGAAGGTCTTGCGCATGATGTGGAGTTGTTGAAGCAGGTGGAGGTGACAGCGTTGATCTGGCGGGTCATGTAGAGGGAGGAGTCATGTATGATGCCGAGGTTCTGGGCATGGTCAGTTGGGGTGGGGGTGTTGCTGAGGGCGGTGAGCCACCAGGTGTTGTCCGAGGCTGAGAGGGCGGGTCCAAGGACGCGGACTTCTGACTTCTCGGAGTTGAGCTTCAGACAGCTGCTGCTCATCCAGGATGCAACATATTTCATTCCTTCCTGGAAGCTGAGTCTGGTGGCTTTGAGTTCCTTCGTGAGGGAGAGAATGAGTTGGGTATTTAAGGTTCAAAAGAGAGTTTATGTGGACAAAAGTGTACTAGCCTTGCTCCGAAGAGTATGTTTGCAAAATAGTTGATTCATTCTTAAAATCGACTTGAAAAGCGCGAAATTAGAAAAACCTACCGGACTGTCCTGCTCCTGCTCCTTGACGGGGGTGCCGTCCTTGCCCTCCCTGTTGCGCCGCTGGCTTTGTTGGTGCTCTGTTGGTGCTCCCTCGCTGGCTGTGGGCTGCCACTTCGTCGCGCTGGCCGGAGCGGGGAAAACTTCAACTCCCAGGTGCCCCGGCGCTCCCTGACGACATCGAAGCGCCCGGAGGCGCATAAAAGATTGCTGCTTCCTTGGTGGGGCGGGAAAGCGCGAAATTAGAAAAACCTACCGGACTGTCCTGCTCCTGCTCCTTGACGGGGGTGCCGTCCTTGCCCTCCCTGTTGCGCCGCTGGCTTTGTTCGTGCTCTGTTGGTGCTCCCTCGCTGGCTGTGGGCTGCCACTTCGTCGCGCTGGCCGGAGCGGGGAAAACTTCAACTCCCAGGTGCCCCGGCGCTCCCTGACGACATCGAAGCGCCCGGAGGCGCATAAAAGATCGCTGCTTCCCCCGCGTCGCGGGACGCGCGCGGGCGGGCGCCGGGAGAAGCCCGGGACAAGGGCGGGACCGTCTGTGGCCGTCCGGGTCAGACCGTGGCAGGGCTGGGCCACGACCCTTGTGACTTCATTCCTGAGCCCAAGACACGTGAGTTTGCTGTTAACCCTTCATCCTGAGGAACTGGATGCTTGTGGACTTGCGTGACATATAGTTACGATATTTCAACGAGAACTTTGACTGGGGGCAGTATATACCTCCTTGTTTTTGGGGTTGACATTTTTGTTAGATTTGTGTTCTGACTATGTCGAGCAACAATCCGGATTCGGGTACAGTTGTGGCCGGCCCTATGGATAATTATTTAGTGAAAATGATCAATAAAATTAATAATGATCGCAGGCTTTTACTTGGGAAGGGGGGCCCCTCCGTTCTGCCTGATACCACATGTATACCTGTGGTTGTAAACCCTTTTGACGATAATATTAGTGTATGTGTTAGTCCAGTTGCATCGATAGAAGGCCAGGTTCTTTTTGAAAACTCGGAGGAATGTTTCGATCCTCAGGATTTGGCCTCCGATGCTACTGAGGAGGTCCTCCCTAGCTCAAGACCAGTAAGAGCTTGTAGGAAACTTTTAAATAAAAGGGGGGGGGGGGCCTGTTAAAAAAAGAGCAGAAGCTTTACACAAAGTTCAAAATAATACTGCTTCGGGGTCTGGTCCACAGGAAATAAGTAGACTGGGTGGTAACACTCTAGATCCAGTCCAATTTGCGTCACTAATAGCTACTCTTGAGGCTAAATTTGAGACTCTGTTAGCCAAGCATACGCAATCCTTACTGCTCCAATTAAAAAATACCAACAAGGAAGTACAGAGGCTTTGTGAGCTGGTAGCGAAACTTCTGCTACGTAGTGGGGAATATAAGTCGCCAGATATTGGCTGTGCTGGGGTCATTGATGATAATGTTATAAAATCTCCGTTACCACCTTCCCAGGCACCCGCATCTCCAGTTCCTGCTTGTTCTGACCCTCCACCTCCCACTATTCCAGTTAAGCTACCCTCTGTGAGACAGGATGGTACTTCTATTTCTAGATTTGGAACTTCCTCTGGTTTTACTAATCTTCCCCCCGAGTGTGCTCCTTATGTGGTCGTCTTGACTAATGTGCCCGTCCTAGGAAATCTGCACGCCCATTCTGGTGAGGAAACACACGAGTCGCTAAAAAACAAAACTGTAGCTTGGCTCAATAGAAGATGTGGCTTCCCAGTACATCTTGCTGATCAAATTATTTCCACCAGAAGGACTAAGTGGGTTGGTCCGTCCCAGAAAGGCTGCAGTGGGGACTGTGTTATAGTTAATTTTAGATCCCCACAACATGTTAATACAGTCCTGATACGTGCAGCTTCCTTGACAACTGAAAATACTAGTGTATGTGCGCGCTCGTTGGGTTATTTCTATAAATGTTATGGGAGTTTCCCGAACAGAGTGGTGTCAAAACCCGTTTTAGCTAGGGTCCCCCAGAGGTTTCCAGAAACCCAGTGGGACAATAGGGCAACTTTTTGTAGGGAAGACCATAACATTATCACCCGAAATAGATTTGAGGTACTCTCAGGCCTAGACGCCTGTGATTGACAGGAGGATTCTGTAATTCAGGGGAGCGCTAGTGTGGTAAATCCTGTCCCCAGAGTAAATGCTGAAACCCTAATGCACCATGGAACCTCACAATCAAACTCCGTTAATATTGTTTCTGATTCAGGTGAAACCATAAAATTTATGAGTTGGAATATTGCGGGTTTACGGTCAAAGAAGAGTGACCGTGGTTGGTTAGACACTTTACAACTATATGACATCATTGCCCTTCAAGAGACTTGGGACAAGGACTGTGACTTCTGGATGGATGGCTATACCTCTTATTTTGTACCGGCCCAGAGTTCTAATGCGGGAAGAGATAGGGGAGGCCTCATGTTCCTCGTTACTGTAAATATTTTGGGCTGTGTCAAGAAGGTTGTAAGTACTTTCTATAATTGTCTTATTTTGGAAGTTAGTTTGGCAAATGATGTTAAGTTCTTGTTAATCAACTGCTATAATTCCCAGCAAGAAGAGTCCCCTAACGAGCATATCCTCTGGCTGACCGAATTTTTTAAATCCTATAAGGACAATCATACCACTTTTTGCCATTATATTTTGATGGGTGATTTTAATGTTCATTTATGCAATGTTAATTGTTACTATAGAGATAAGGATGGCCCTGAATTTTCAAACCCCCAACACTTTGAACATAGTTCTAAAGGGGTTGCCATGGAGTCCCTTTTGGCAAATTCCGATCTCTATGAGGTTGGATTTCGGGATATGCATTCTCGTGTCCCCACCTATGTTGCTAGGGATAGGGAAACTATGATTGACTATATATTTTTATCAGCAGGGCTTTTAAATTATGTACTTTTTTATAACGCCCAGCGCTCCTGTTTTAGCGATCACAACCCGGTGATATTGATCTTGGCCAACGTTTTTCCAATTATAGATAAACGTAACTTGACTCCTGTGGTGGTTTCGGTGAATGCTAAAGATCAAGGGAGGAGATTACAATGGTCCAAGGTTATCCCTGAAGATTTTTTTAATTCAATTATCTCAAAGGTTGGTTTCAAATTAAATACATGTACCGACCCATCTTCTTATGACAAAGATATAATAATGGCCTTTGAAACCATTTGTTCTCAAGTAGCTACGGAACTTACCACCAAAGGAGGCCCTGTTAAACCCAAAACTGACCAAGGTTGGTTCAATCATAGCTGTACTTCAGCTTTAACACAACTTAAAAAAGCCCTTAATGAAAAACCGAGGAACAAAGGATTGGTCACACAGTTAAGGAAAGCATACTCTCAAGTAATAATGAAACGGAAGAGGGAAATAAAAGAAGAAGCTTGGGTAGCCCTAATGGATAACGCTACCCTGAAAAATAGTTCCAAATTCTGGGAAATTATTAATTCTCCTTTTTTATCCGGTTCCCAGAACATGGCGTTGGAATTAAATATCCCGGAGGAAGACTGGCTAGCCCACTTTGAAAATATTTATGGGAGTAATCTTGAGCAGGAAGTATTTAAGATCCCAATTTCTAGCTCTCCCCTCCCTCCTATCATTTTTTCCATTGAAGAGGTGGAGAAAGCAATTGAGGGCTCGGCCGGTCGTAAGGCACCAGGTCCGGATGGGGTGCCTACGGACATGTACAAGGCTAATCCCAAGTACTGGGCCAAAGTTTTGTTAAATGTTTTTAACTCTGCATCTTCAGTAGCCCCACCGAAATCATGGTCCCAGTCTATTATAATCCCTGTGTTCAAGAAGGGTCAAAGGGATGATCCTAGATGCTATCGACCTATATCCCTGTTAGATTCCTCGTTCAAAATTTTGGGAAAAGTTATCCTGGCCAGGATAAATAACTGAGCAACTGACAAAGGGGTCATCTCTAACGCCCAGTATGGGTTTAGATCAGGGAGGGGTACAGAGGACCAATGCCTGAATTTATATTTAATTATCGCAAAGTACACCAAAGCTTCTGAGGGATCGATTTATGCAGGTTTCATGGACCTGTCTACGGCTTTCGACCTGGTTAACAGGTCTAAGATTTGGTTGATACTCATAGAGTTAGGCTTGGATAAGCCCCTCGTGTATTTTATGGCAGAACTACACAAAGACCTGAAGGCCTCAATTAGGATGACTAAGGAGGGGAAATGCACTGCTAGCTTTAAATCTGGTAGAGGGGTACGCCATTCTTGCACCTTTGCTATTTACTCTGTATATAAATTCCCTGGAAGATAGTTTGCTAGCTGCCTCCCTTGATATCCCTAGGATTGATGGTATTCCCGTACCTGTGCTTCTTTATGCGGATGATACCGTTCTTTTGGCACGGACTCCACTTGGTCTTCAAAGACTATTGAATTCTTTTGGTAATTTTATGTCATCTTTGGACCTGGTGGTTAATAACGGCAAATCCCACATAATGGCATTGGGGAAGGGAAAAAACCAACTTAAAACGTTTTATTGCAATGGAGCGGCTATTTCTAGAGTAAAAGTTTTCACCTACCTGGGCATCGTTTTTGACGATAAAGGCAACTGGTTACCCCAAGTAACTACAAAGGTGAAAGCTGTGCGTAGTTCCTCGGCTGCAATTTTGAGCTTCGCAAAAAGGTTGGGAGGGAAACCCTGTGAAGCTATTTTGAAAATTTACCAAGCTAAAACTATATCAGTAGCTAGGTATGGGGCCGCTATTTGGGGGTATATTAACCTTGAATCCATCCAAGTAGAAGAGAATAAATTTTTCCGAGCCCTTCTTGGCCTCCCCCAATCCACTGCGACCTATTCAGTACATCTAGAATTGGGGACGGGATATATCTCTGACATTTTAAAGTTAGCCCCACTTTTGCTATGGATAAGAACCTGGTTGAACCCGGATCTTACAATGAATCACAATATCTTGAAAGAATGTTCTAAATTGGATAATTGGAAGAATATTCAGTGGCTGTCTTACATTAAATTAATTGCAAAGACGGTAGGACGACCTGAACTCTTTTCCAACCCCGAAAGTTTAAGGAAAGCTGATTTAGGGTGGGTCAAGATGTATTTTATTAAGCACTGCGAGGTTGAGCGAGAATCTCAAGAGCTCGGTAAAATTTCAGTCAGGGCTCACCTCTTGCTTAATTTATCCACGGTCATGCACCCATATTTATCTATGGTTACGAACAATTATCATAGGTGGCTTTTGACAAAGTTTCGTTTTAACCAAATACATCAGGTTTTAAGTGTTCCGCAGGGTTAGTTTAGTTCTGAAGAGGGGGTTCCTTGCAGATGTGACAACTTTTCTGCCCAAGATGTGATGCATTTCCTATTTTTTTGTCCATTGTACCTAGAGGCCAGGAAAAGGTTTATCCGGCCTATTTTAAGAAAGGAGGCTTTTGTCCAGGTAAAACCAGCATTATTATTTTTGCAATTAATGGAATCACCAACAACTATGTTTTGTGTGGCTAGCTTTTTAGTTGCCTGTATTAGATCAAGGAAATCAAGATTCACTGCTTTGGAAGAGATCAATTAGTTTTTATATTGGGAATCACCGGGGTAAATTATTTATTTTTTTAATATGTATATGAATGGATTGTTTTTCCTTTTTATCTGTGTAAATGTATTGTACACTTTTATGATTTTAACTAATCGAATAAAGTGGTTTTGATTCTGACTTGAAAAGAATCAGGGGTGTGGCTAGAGAAAAGCAATAGACGTCACAGTGGCTTGGAGTCGTAGCATCAAAGGATCACTTCTTGCCTTCAGTGACGCATTTGCAAGTATAGCAGTGGTCCATCCTTGACCCATCCTCTGGTCATCAACCCCAGTTCCAGCGTTGGCTCAGCTCCTTACCCACTCCTCCATTGCTTCCCCGTCCCTCCTCGTCAGATGTTTTTTTAATTAGATTTTTCCACCGAGGGACAGGCAACTGCAATATGCTATCAGCTGCTTCTTTCCTAAATGATGTTTGTACACACATTGGGCCTTATTACGATGGCAGTCGAGCTGGAATGGACCACCCGACAAGTAGTAGGAGGTAACTCCCGCCAGATAAGAATGCGACCACCATGCAGGCGATCGGAAACATCCCTTTTTCTATTGCAGCTTGTGCTGCGGTCTGGAAAAGGGCCGCAGCACAAGCTGCAATAGAAGAAAAGATGTTTTTAAACATCCATGCACCATGTGCCAGGCACTATGTGGTGCCTGGTACGCAGTGCATGGATGCTTGGGAGGGCACCACATGTGTCCCCCTGGCACATAGCGGAGGCAGGGGCCATGCAGGACCCCCCAAAGTCACTTTCCGACAGCCTTTTCATGGCGGTGGGACCACCATGAAAAGGCTACGGGAAATTGACATTCTAATCCCTACAGCGGTGCCTCCATTGTAGGGATTAGGCTCCGACCGCAGCCTGACAGGCTCCTTGAGACTATCCAAAGCAGAGGCCTCTCGCCCCGCCCGATGCACTCCTACTGTCTGCATCATAATCCGGTGACCGGGCTGCTTCCCTAGATGTCAGGCAGACCACCACCGGCGGTTTGTCTGTGGCGTTCTGCTCAAAATCCTAATTAAGGACATTGTGTTCATGTTTTTTGATTGACTGCTCCAAGCTACCCCATCTTGGAACTATGAAAAAAAAAAAATTAAATGATTGGTGCTTATGCCGTATCCACAGGCAAATGCAAAAAGAACTATTGATGGACAGAATGCAGAACAATGTCATACATTCACCCCAGTACAGAGATCTGGGCCTAAATCCATCGTTTTTTTGCTCACCATGCCTTTCAAGTTTGGACCCAGCCATATGCAAATCAGTCTTGACCCTGTGCCCTGTGGGAACAGTCCAGACCAAACTGCCAGGCCAGGTCCTCCCTGGACTGGAAACAAGCATCCTAGGACCGGTTTCGGGGTTTCACCCCTCTTCAGCCAGGATAGCTTGATTCCAGTGGCATGGAGAGCACGGGACTCACGTCTGAGCATACCCGTCCCACTCGAGGTGACAAATGCAAAAAGACCTATTGATGGACAGAATGCAGAACAATGTCATACATTCACCCCTGTGAGTGATAGTGACCGCAAGCTGTAATTGCTCTAAATACCCCATTTATTATCTGTACCACTGTCCCCAGTCCCGTCATCATCAGTATCTGTGCCCCAAGGTACCATCAGCACCACAGTCCGAAGTCACTGTCAGTGCCGATGCACCAGTCACCAGCGCTACAACCCACAAACACTGCCAGTGCCACTGTCACCATCACTATCAGTACTAGCGAACGCAGTGCCCTCAGTGCAAGTGCCCCAGTCACCAGCATTGCCAGTACCTCCAGCAACCTGTGGTAACAGAGTCCCCATTCATAATCAGTATTGGTATCATTATTACATGAGTACCCACAATTATCATCAGTACTAATGCCCCCAGTGACAATCAGTGCCACGGCCACTAGTTTTCATCAGTGCCACAGCCCACAGTGCTCATCAGTACCACTGTCCCCGGTCACCTTTAATGCCAGTGTCTGCAGTTACAATAACGACCAGTGTCCCTATCAGTACCATTACCTCCAGTCACCATTAACACATCTACCTCAGTCTCCATTAGTACCTCTGTCACCTGTCATCATAATTACGATGGTCGCCAGACACCGTCGCAACTGGTGTCACTATCAGAACCTGTACCCCTACTCACTATCAGGGACACCAGTCAACATCAGTGATAGTTCTCCAACATCATCACCAGTAATCCCGGTCACTGTCAGTGGCATGTCACCATCATTGGTGCCTCTAGTTACCTCACAGCCAGTGTCCCTAATCATCCACAGCAGCAATGCCTAAAGTCACTATTAGTACCCCTCCTCCCAGTCACCATCGTGGTCAGTGCATCAAATCACATTCTATACCACTTCCCCCATAATCCTCATAAGGGCTCCCAGTTACATCAATACCACTATTGTATAGTCTCTATCACTACTAGGTCCACACCCAACATCAGTACCGCTATCCCATTTCCCATCAGTTCCATTGCCCCCAGCCACCATCAGTACCACTGCCCCCAGTCCCCATAATTTTCAGTGCCCCCAGTCACCTTCACTCTCTGAGCCTCCCGGTCAGTCACTGTCAGCAGCACTGCCTCCAGTCACCATCAACTGCAGTGAACCCAGGCGCCATCCCATGCACTGCCTCCAGTACGCATCAGATCCAGTGCCCAGTAACCATCACTCAGTGCCTCCCAGCCACCATCAGCTTCCCTGCCTCTAGTCACCATCACTCTCTGCACCTTCCATTCACCATCAGTTCCAGTGCTTTCAGTCACCATCACTACCAGTGCCCCCAGTCACCACCAGTGCCAGTGCCCCAAGAGTCACCATTAGTTTTCCTACCCCCAGTCACCATTAGCACCAGAACCCCCAGTCACTTTAAGTACCCAGACCCATCAGGATCACGATTGGTACTAGTGCTCCCCATAACCACCAGTAGCATTATGGCCAGCCCAAATTAGTGCCAGTGTTGATATTTTAATGATACATGCTTTTTAAGTTGCTACTACTTCAAAAATATATTTTTAGATCTGTTCCCTTGTGAGAGGCCAACATGCATGAGAAATATGCCAAGGCCGACTCATCATATACACACTCTGCAAGTGGCACTGCAGGAGAGGAATCACAAGAGGATCTCTACCCAAACCAACAATGGTATATGCCATGTGTGCCAGAGAGAAAGCATAGTGTTTTTTAAAACCAACATTTTTGCAAGCTCTTATCTTTCCTATCATTTTAAAGTCTAATGCACATTTTTCAAAATTGAACTAGCACCCAAATATGTGCTAGATTAACGAAAATAATCGTTTTTGCAAAATCATCTGCTCTAGTTTCCTTAATTTTTTTAGGAAACTTGTGACTAACCTGTATTGAATGCAATGAGAGGTGCGCAGATGAACAACGCAAAATGCTGCAAGGAAAAAGGAAACGTGGGAATGCTTGCAGAATAAGAGCCATTCTACACATACGGGCAGAGACAAACTCTCAAAAAGACAAACTTAAACTAGGCAAACAGAGACCTGAACCTTGTCTCTCATCCCTCCCTTCCTGCTGCCAGCAATAAAAACAAGCATTTGCAATGCAGTACATCTCGCTTTACTGTAAGTTTGAGCTATTGGCGTTGCAAATAATAATGCAATGCCAATAGCTCAAACTTTCAGTAATGCGAGACCTATTGCATTGCAAATGCTTGTTCTTTAAAACGCCAGTCCTTGTTTTGTGGTTATTTTACTGGTAAATCGATGCCAAAACCCTGCCTTCACCACACGTGCCTTCTGATTTCATTAGTATACCAGCTCTGCTCCACGCTTTCTTTGCCCCTGAATCTAAAAGCCTGGGGTTAGTGATGGTATTCCTTGTTTGAGACTGTATGGTAAAACTCTTGGTACCGTTTCCAGTTATGCTTTGTGCTGTGGACAGGAAATTCCAGGTAAAGCTCATTAAATTCCCATGCATGTTTTTTTTTTTTCAGTTTGAAATGCTTTATTGAGAAAATTATGCAAAAGAAAAAATATAGAGATACCGACCAATACAGATGATATTAACAATGTTGAGTTAAGGGTACAGTAGGCCAATACCATCTAGTAAATAAAAAAAAGGCGGTAAGGTGTTGACGGTGGCAGAGTCTCCCCTGATCCGTTTAGACGCCAGCAAGCGCTGCAGGAAGCGAACTAGACTCAGTGGAAGGGTCAGAGCTGCACAATCTTTATTTCTAATGAAATTTTAAAATTACGAATCATTTTTAAAAACGGCACTGTAAACTGATTTAATAGTTTCCACTCACTCGCACAGATCCGGTAGGGAAGTCTGGGCTCAATTGCCAGCCTGCACGCCTCGGTCCGACTCGGTGATTGCAACCGTTGAGCGGAGGGCGGACAGGCAGACCCAGTTACTTCCGCATCACGAGCGGTTAGTGCTCTAGCTTTTCCAGCTGCGAGGACTACAAAGGCAGCGAGGAACGGCGGGCTCTGGGCGGTAAGGTGTTGACGGTGGCAGAGTCTCCCCTGATCCGTTTAGACGCCAGCACTCGCTGCAGGAAGCGAACTAGACTCAGTGGAAGGGTCAGCGCTGCACAATCTTTATTTCTAATGAAATTTTAAAATTACGAATCATTTTTAAAAACGGCACTGTAAACTGATTTAATAGTTTCCACTCACTCGCACAGATCCGGTAGGGAAGTCTGGGCTCAATTGCCAGCCTGCACGCCTCGGTCCGACTCGGTGATTGCAACCGTTGAGCGGAGGGCGGACAGGCAGACCCAGTTACTTCCGCATCACGAGCGGTTAGTGCTCTAGCTTTTCCAGCTGCGAGGACTACAAAGGCAGCGAGGAACGGCGGGCTCTGGGCGGTAAGGTGTTGACAGTGGCAGAGTCTCCCCTGATCCGTTTAGACGCCAGCAAGCGCTGCAGGAAGCGAACTAGACTCAGTGGAAGGGTCAGCGCTGCACAATCTTTATTTCTAATGAAATTTTAAAATTACGAATCATTTTTAAAAACGGCACTGTAAACTGATTTAATAGTTTCCACTCACTCGCACAGATCCGGTAGGGAAGTCTGGGCTCAATTGCCAGCCTGCACGCCTCGGTCCGACTCGGTGATTGCAACGGTTGAGCGGAGGGCGGACAGGCAGACCCAGTTACTTCCGCATCACGAGCGGTTAGTGCTCTAGCTTTTCCAGCTGCGAGGACTACATAGCCCTCTCGTTACTCGGAGCACGCAGCGGTCGCGCGCAGGGGTGCGCCTAAGAACGCGCCTAAGACAAGCCAAAGAGAAGCCCGTCTGCGCCCATCCGCGACTGGACGAGGTTAGGGGCTAGAGGATGTGGCCCTTATATCTGCCCCTCCCGTTGACCAGGCCAAACCTCGGGTAAGATACTCATCACTGGATCTATTACGTATCTGGAAGCCACCACATCAGGGTTGCTCAGGAGGAGGAGGAGTACCTCCAGAGGGACCTTTTGCCTGTCGCAAATGTCAATACCAAGCCCTTTATGATCATTCGCCATTCCTTCCATATGAAACCACCGTCCTAAAGGTAGTCCCACAGGGCCCTTTAAAAAGCAGAAACATTTTATTTAACATCAGATCACTGTCTAAGCATTATAGTGAAGTATGGGACATGATTTCCTCGGTGCAACCGGAACTTTGCTATCTGACTGAAACATGGCTAAAACCCCACTCGGTCCCAGCTATTACCCTAGGGATCCCAGAAGGCTACAAAATAGTCAGGTTAGATCGTCCAACTAAGATTGGGGGAGGTATTGCGATCGTATATAAAAACAACTTATCGATCACCATTTTAGAAGAAAATAGCACCCCAGATCTAGAAATTCTGTTTTTTAAAGTCTGCATTTCTAATAAAATCAGTTACAAAGGGGCACTAGTTTATCGCCCCCCAGGCCCTTGTGCCGACTTTAACATATCACTGCTGGAGATATTAGCCAGACACATTGACACTGAGAATGAATTTATACTCTTAGGAGACTTCAATGTACACAGCGATCTGAAGGAAAATGGAGATGCACAGTCCTTACTGACTGATCTTTCCTTGCTTGGACTAACTCTAATGAATACTGGTCCTACACACCTAGCAGGACATACTTTGGACCTTATTTTTACGAATAAATTTAACACCATGACATGCGTTCCTCCAGCACAAGTAAACTGGACAGATCATTTTGTTTTGGAATTCCACACCTCCCATCCAGGTAAAGCCCCCCCTCAGGTGCAAGCCTTTCCTACCAGACGCAGGCAATGGCATAAGGTCACCCCTGAAGCGTTCCAGGAGCAATTTGTTGAACCTTTCATTAGCTCTTCAGAGGATGTTGATACGGTTTTAGCCAATTATAATCATGCAATTCTTAAAGCGGTCGACTGCATTGCCCCCATGAAAACGTTTAAACCACGCTTAGCTCGTAAACAGGAAGCATGGTTTTCGGAGCATTTAAAATCACTTAAACAATTGGCTAGAAAGCTAGAAAGGGTGTGGAGAACGACCCATGGTGAAACTGACAGGAACCTGGGCAGCTCTCACCATTTATCATAAAGAAATTCGATGCGCCCGAAAAACACATATAGAGTCTCTTCTCTCTGCCGCAGGAAATACCCCCAGGATTTTATACCAAACCCTTCAGTCGTTTGTGAAACCAGCTGCTTGCGAAACTCCTGAACTAGCGTCACAACAATTATGCAACGAAGTTGCTCAGTTTTTCACTAACAAGATAAATAGGATACATGATGACATCACTAGAATCAATTTATCCACTACAGGAGATACACCCTTATTCCTGGAAGAAGGAAAAGAACCAGGATCGATGACCTTGGACACCTTTCCCCCCATCTCCCTGGTGGAGATTGAATGCTACCTAGGCCAGATTAAGAGCGGTAGTCCCTCAGACATCATCCCGGCCAGAATCGTACCGGTAGTAGGAAAGACTCTTAGCCCACAGATTCAATGTCTTGTGAATCTCTCACTGATGGAGGGTCAAGTTCCTGGGGAATGGAAGAAAGCATTAGTGAGGCCCATCAGGAAAAACCCTTCCACTCCCTGGACTGATATGTCTAACCTTAGGCCTATTTCCCTACTTCCTTTTTTGGGGAAACTTATAGAGAAACATGTTAATAAACATGTATCAAACTATATTGAAGAGACTGGTAGGCTAGCTTGTTCTCAGTTTGGCTTTAGACCAAAACACAGCACCGAATCTGCCCTGCTATCGGTGACTGGTGACCTTCACATGTACCAAGACAGAGGGTACTCTGTTATCCTGGTACTATTAGATCTGTCGGCAGCGTTCGACACGATATCCCATAAAATCTTAATTGAACGCTTGACCATGATCGGCATTGAGAGCACAGCATTAGCCTGGTTAAAGAGCTTTATATCGAACCGTACCCAAGCTGTCAGCATGGGCTCATTTCGGTCGATTGAGACTAACATCACGAAGGGGGTGCCACAGGGCTCTTGTTTGAGCCCGACTCTTTTTAACATCTATGTGGCACCCCTGGCCAGAATTCTGAGAGAGTTTAGGTTCATCCCCGTCTCCTACGCGGATGATACCCAGCTCTTATTTCCTTTCAAAAGTCTCACCGACGAAGTGAGGACGGCCTTTTCCGAAGGCATGAAAGCTGTGGCAAAGTGGATGACATCGAACTATTTCCAATGTAATGTAAATAAGACCGAAGTCGTGCTTTTTGGGGAGGCAAGAGCTTTGTGGATGCCGGACTGGTGGCCATGCGAGCTTGGCCAAGTGCCAGAACCTAAACAGGTTGTAAAAAACCTAGGGGTACGCCTCGATCGAGAGCTCTCTTTTAAACAACATGGTAACTGGGTGGTTGGCCAATGTTGCCATGTTATTGGACTCTTACGAAAAGTTTTTCCAATATTACCGGACTCCACCAGAAAAACTCTGGTACAGGCACTAGTATTGAGTCGCCTGGATTATTGCAATGGACTCCTGCTGTCAGCCTATGAGGGTGTCCTAGCAAAACTCCAGGTGATACAAAATACTGCAGCGAGGCTCGTGTTGAATGCCCCTCCAAGAACGCCATCGAAACCCCTCCTGGATAAATTACATTGGCTCTCAGTCCGTAAGATGATCAATTTTAAGATTTGCTGCCTGATCCATAAGACCCTACATGGATGTGGGCCCTCCTATTGGAAGGATACATTTATCCCATATAATCCCACACGATCTCTCAGGTCAAGCAGCCAACTTTTATTGAGAGTACCAACCACAAAGAAGGCCAGACAAGGTGGCAAAGCTTTGTCGGTTGTCGGACCAATTTCTTGGAATAAACTTCCTCTCGAGCTTAGGCAATGTCCAGAACATCTTAATTTTAGAAAAAAACTTAAAACATTTTTATTTTAGATTTAATTCATGTACCCTATGTCCATACTGAACTGAACTACAAGCTAAACTGTTGCTGCTGGTATCCTTCTTTCTCTCTCTCTTAGCTTTCTGTGCGCAGAGATACTCTGTATAGAGTCGATTCTAGCGCGTTACAAACCATAAATAATAATAAGATTTTATAGGTGTTGGAGGAGCCTAGCGCGCAACCAAGATGGCCGCGTAGGTGCGAGGCTCCCGAGGACCTCCGCGACCTCCTGAATTAATCCTGTCGATATCCTGTCCTTGTTGAGGGGACTGTGTTGGGGAACCGGAGCTGAGGCGCCACCCGTTTTTTGGGCTCGAATCGGACCCCGGACGCCGGTGGGAGCATCGATCGAAGGTTGCGGCCTTCTCCTCGCCGGCCCCCCGGATTGGAGTAGTGGGGCGATCCGGGGACAAAGTGAATAACAGCGGCGAGCGGGGCTGGGCGACTGGCGTACCCCGCACTTTCACTTTCGCTTTTGCGCCCTCCTGGCTCTCAAGCGGGGTCGGACTGCGGAGCGGGGTGCGGTGGTGTGGCCTTGTCCAGGAGCCCGGCTGACCCGCCGGCGGTGGGTTGACCCGCGGTTCGGTGGTCGCCCCTGCCCCCCCCCTGGCACCCGTGACTTGGTATAGCGGCCCGTTTGGGGAGCTTGGCACGACGGTGGAAGAGCCAGCATGTCCACCAAACAAGATGGCGACCGGGCGAAGGTGAAGACGACCCGCCGTGGCACGGCGCACCAGGCCAACAGTATGGACCGCTACACGCTCCAGAAGGGTTCTCCGGAGACATCGCGTGCATCCCCGGTGGGCCCGACGGAGGCGTCCGCTCATCCGGTGGATTTGACCCTCCGGGACGTCATGGGCGCCATCGCAGAGATGAAGGCCTCGGTGGACCAGCGTTTCGACACCTTAGCGCAAAAAATAGACTCGGTCCTGGTGGATGTGAGCCTTGTGAGGGCAGACTTGTCCAAAACAAACGACCGAGTCGACTCCCTGGCCCACACCACAACGAGCCTCACGACAGACGTGGTGGCCCTCCAGAAGGAGGTGCGCCGGCTTGGCCAGGCGAGCGCCCTGTTGGACCGGCGACTGGAGGACTCCGAGGGTCGGGCCCGGAGGAATAATGTCCGTATTGTGGGGGTGCCGGAGGGACGAGAGGCGGAGGCGGCGGATCTTTTCGTGGAAGAGTTGATCCTGACCCATCTCCAGCCCCGGGGGCTGAGTAAGCTTTTTGCGGTGGAGCGTGCTCACCGGGTCCCCGGGGGCAGACCTAAGACTGGTGCCCCGCCGCGGCCTCTCATTGCCCGGATTTTTAATTTTCGGGACAGAGACGCTATCCTCCAGACCTCCAGACAACAGGGACCGGTCAAGCTTGACAACATGGAGGTACATTTCTACCCAGACTTTACCCCGGCGGTCCAGAAGCAGCGACAGAGCTTTCTTGGTGTTAAACGTCGCCTAAGGGACCTGAACCTCAAGTACTCAATGCTCTTTCCAGCTAAGCTGAGGGTAGAGGTGGATGGTCGCACGCACTTCTTCGACCGGCCCGAGGCGGCTGGGGACTGGCTGGACACTCTGCCTGGAGATCGGGGCCGGGGGGGCGGGGGGGGCGCGGCTGGCGAGGAGGGCCCGCCGGATCAGAATTGAGGGGTGACTGAATAGGCCTTGCTCTGGACGTTGTTCCTTCACCATTTATTGATTGCGTATGTTCCCCTCATATGGAGGTCGTGCGGGGTCTGTTGGGGGCTTCCCTCCTCCTCTGGGGGACTAGTTAGTATTTTAGCTATGGGGCGACAGGCACACTGCACTTTGGGGGGGCTGTCTGGGCTCATGCAGGGGTG